>NC_091432.1:113955241-114555241 GCF_964237555.1 Oryctolagus cuniculus
ATGCTGGCATCCCACATGGGCACCAGTTCATGTCCCAGCTGTTCCACTTCCGATCCAGCTCCCTACTAATGTACCTGGGAAAGCAGTACAAGATGGCCCAAGTATTTGAGCCTCTGCAGTCACATGGGGAAGATTTATTTTAATTTGAGAGTAAGAGTGACAGAGAGTAAGAGATCTTTCATTCTGTGGTTCACTCCCCCAATGGCTGCGATGATCAGGACTGAGCCAGGCTAAAGCCTGGAGCCTGGAACTCCATCTGGTTCTCTCCTATGGATGACAGTGGCCCAAATACTTGGGCCATCTTCTGTGTTCCCAGGCACGTAGGCAGGGAGCCAGATTGGAAGCAGAGGAGCTAGGACTTGAACTGGGACTCTTGATATGAGATGCTGCTGTGCCCAGCCCTGGGGCTTTTGCATTTTTCAGTCCATTAGGGAAGTCCTGGGAGTCTTGAAGCTCTTGCACGAGTTCCTAAACACCTTCATTTTCAGAGACTGAATCGGAAGTGGGGATTTTTCTCTATGTAAAATTCAGGCATTTGTTCATTTGTAACACATTTAAAAAAAGATTTCCGTTAAACATAAAACCTCCTAAATGGTTTAGGATATAAGAAGTTGTGTGTTTATGGATATAAATATTAAGGAGACTGCAGTTTCGGTGGTAAGAAAACACATTCTGTGTACTAACACACATTGTGAAAGAAGCCCAAGAGTAGCAGTGTGAGAAGCCAGAGGAAGGACCCGTTCCTTCTGATGCAGGAGGGTGCGCTTGATGCAGGATGTGCACAACCAGTAGGAAGTAGCTGTGTGAGGTGTGCAGACAGGTGTTCTGCCCAGGGACAGGTAGCTGGAGGCAGAGAGGTGAGCCGCTGTAGGACATGAGCCCTGTGTTTGAACAGTGTATTGGCTCAAGTGTGGAGAGGGAAGTTGCTATCAGTCTCTGGAGAATTTGGATGAATTCTGAAAGCAATGGGGAGCTATTACAGGCTTTTCCGAATGGCAGTGAAATAACCGGTCCGCCCGTCAAGAGGTATGGTTGTTTTTGACCTTGTCGTGCTACATCATTGCACTGTTGGACCTTGAGTGTGTGAATTTGCACGAGTGCAGGTGCACGTGTGGGACATTTCCACGGGCAGGAGTGTGGGCAGCGGGTTTCTCTGACTGCTCACCCGCCCTTTCTCATGCACGTTGCGGACTTGATGCCTCCTAATTCACTCTCAGTCCTCACTGTCCCATTCCAGCTCCACCACTTCAGTTTCTGGTTGCTCAGGCCAAAAACTGCAGTCGTCACGGATTCCATGTTTGTGTTATTGTCACATTCAGTCTAGCAGGGACTCCTGCCAGTGCCGTCCTCGGTTTATGGCCTGAATCTACTGCTCAGCTCCTCGTCGGCTGCAAGCCGCCACTGTCGCTCTCGAGCCTCCCGACTGGTCTTTCCACCTGCACTCTTGTCCTCCTGCAATTAATTCTGGGTTCACGGTCAGGTTGATCCCATTAAAAACAGGACGGATCGTGTTGTTCCTCTGCTTTGAACTCTTTAATGCATTGTCATTTCTCTCAGATTGAATGCCAGACGCCCAGGGCCTTTGCACTTGATATTTTCTCTGCCTGGAATACTTATACACAGGGTGTCCTTATTGATCACTGCTTTGCCTTGTTCAAGTGTTTGCTCAAATAATACCTTGGCAATGAAAATTTTAAGATACATTCTTTATATTTAAGGTACACAGCATGATGGAATTTGATACAAATACAGAGAGATAGGCAAATGCATACAGTAGTGGAGCTCATTAACATATCCATCATTTCACATAGTTACCAAAATGGTGTGTGTGTGTCTGTATGTGTAGTGAGGGAGGGAGGGAGAGAGGGAAAAAGGAGTAGCTACAGTCTAGCCATTTAGAAAATATCTTGAACAAAATATGCTGCTAATTGGGATGGGCGTTTGGCACAGTGATTAAAATGCTCATGTCTGGGGCTGGCGCTGAGGCGTAGCGGGTAAAGCCACTGCTTGCAATGCCAGCATCCCCATATGGGCACTGGTTTGTGTCCTGAATGCTCCCCTTTCAATCCAGCTCCCTGCTAATGGCCTGGGAAAAGCAGCAGAAGATGGCCCAAGTGTTTGGGCCCCTGTACCCACGTGAGAGACCTAGAAGAGGCTCCTGGCTCCTGGCTTCAGCCTGGCCCAATGCTGGCTGTAGAGGCCCTCTGGGGAGTTAACCAGTGGATGGAAGATTCCTCTCTGTGTGTGTGTGTGTGTGTGTGTGTGTGTGTGTGTGCGTGCGTGCATACAGATGGAAGCATATGTCTCTCCTCTTGCTGTTTCTATAACTGACTTGCAAAAATAAATAAATCTTACAAAAAAGATGCCTGTGTCCCATATCAAAATGCCCGATTTGAGTCTTGGCTACTGTGCTTCCAATTCCAGCTTCCTGCAGATGCACACCCTCAGAGGCAGCAGCTGATGGCTCACCGAGTTGAATCCCTGCCACCCATGTGGGAGGTCTGGATGAGTTCCTGCCTCCTGGCTTTGGCCTGGCCTAGCCCAGCTGCTATGGCCATGTGGGGAGTGAGCCCATAGATGGAAGATCCATCTCCTTCTGTCTCTCAAATAAAATGGGAGAAAACCCTACTAATTATAGTCCTCGGGGCTAGTGCCATGGCTCACATGGTTAATCTTCCGCCTGTGGCGCCAGCATCCCATAAGGGCGCCAGGTTCTAGTCCCAGTTGCTCCTCTTCCAGTCCAGCTCTCTGCTGTGGCCTGGGAGTGCAGTGGAGGATGGCCCAGGTGCTTGGTCCCTGCACCCGCATGGGAGACCAGGAGGGAAGCTCCTGGCTCCTGGCTTCAGATTGGTGCAGCGCCGGCCTTAGCGGCCATTTGGGGAGTGAACCAACGGGAGGAAGACCTTTCTCTCTGACTCTCTCTCTCACTGTCTATAACTCTACCTGTCAAAAAATTATAGTCCTCATGTTGTACTTTATATCTCCAGACTTATCAGTCCTATGTATCTGCTACGTTGTGTCCTTTAACTCTTTTCTAACCCCATCCCTATAACCAGTATTTGATTATATATATTTGACTTTTGCTTTAAGTTCCAGGTATAAGTGAGACTGTAGACTATTTTTCTTTCTGGGTCTGGCTCATTTCACTCAGTATAATGTCCTCTGGCTTCCTCCACATTGTTGCAGATGGCAGGATCTCCTTTTTGGTGTACACACACACACACACACACTGCGGTTTATCCGTGTGCCCATCAGTGGAGGCCTGGGTGGCTTCCATCTCTTGGCTGTTGTGAATAAAGCTGCAGTGCCTGTGGGAGTGCAGTATCTTGATGAGGTGCTGATTTCACTCCCTTTTGGGGATGTACCCAGAATAAAGACTGCTGGGTCCTCGGGTCTATTTTTAACTTCTTGGGGGAACATCCATGCCATTTTCCATAATGGCTGTGCCAGCCTGCTTTCCCACAGACAGTGTGCAAGGGCTCCCTGGTCTCCACACCCTTGCTCCCTGTGTTACCTTTGGTCCTGAAGGGTGGAGGTGGTGTCTTCTAGCTGTTGTGGTTTATTACTAAGGATCCTATGTAAAATCCAAACTATTTCCCTGTTATTCCGAATCTTCTCTATGCTGCTCTTTTCTCTATAGTACTTTATCACATTCTGATACTGTTATTGTGTTTATTAATAATCTTTCTCTTTTCAACATAAAGTTCCCCACCCCTCCCCTGCTGGGGGCAGGGACTTTGGTTACTTTTGTGCACTGATGAAATTGTAACTTTGATAGAGGTTCCCAGATTTTCTGTAGAAAGTGTCACGTTTGTACTCATCTTAGAAGAATGGTGTCTCTCTGCAGCCAGTTTTCAGTATTGAAAAGTCTCAGTGTAGCTTTAATTTGTGTTTCGCTCATTATGAATGAGTTTGAAAATCTTTTTTAAAAGTACTTTGATTTTCTTGAAAGGCAGAATGACAGAGAGAGGGAGACAGATGGACTGGCTTACTCTTCAAATGGCTGTAACAGCCAGGGCTGGGCCAGGCTGAAGCCAGGAGCCCAGAACTCTGTCTGGGTCTCCCACATGGGTGGCAGGGGTCCAAGCACTTGAGCCATCATCTGCTGCCTCCCAGGATGCATTAGCAGCTGGATTGGAAGTGAAATAGCCGGGACTCAAATAGGCACTCCAGTATGGTAGGTAGGCATCCCAAGCAGTGCCAGAATGCCTGCCCTGAGCATCTTTTCTTGAAAGTTTTATCTATTTAGTTATTGAAAGTCAGAGTGCAGGAGATGGAGGGAGAGAAGAGAGACAGAGAAAGGTGTTGATTTTTCCGTCTGCTGGTTCGTTCTTCAAATGCCTGCTGTATAGCTGGGGCCAGGCCAGGCTGAAACCAGGAGCCAGCAGCTCAGTCTGGGTTGCCCACATGGTTGGCAGGAACCCTAGCACTTGGGCCATCATCTGCTGCCTCCCAGAAGCATAAGAAGGAAGCTGGATCAGAAGTGGAATGAATAAATGGGACTTGAACCAGGCACTGATACAGGATGCAGGTATCCTAAGTAGTGGCTTAGACTATGCATGCCAACACCTATCCCTCTGATTTTTATTATTATCCTTAGGTCTTAGTGAAATTATAAGCACAGTGTCATCTAAGGATAACTGTAAAACATACTTATGTATTTGAAGTCAGAGTTACAGAGAGATAAGAAGAGACAGAGAGAAATCTTCCATCTGCTGACTCACTCCCCAAATGACTGTAGCGGCCAGGGCTGGGCCAGGCCCAAGCCACGAGCTTCTTCCAGGTCTCCCACATGGGTGCAGGGGCCCAAGCACTTGGGCCATCAGCAGGGAGCTGGATCAGAAGTGGAGAAGCTGGGACACAATCTGGCACCTATATGGGATCCTGGGATGGAAGGCAGCCCCCGTAAGGATAACTTCTGCCCAAGGAGTACTTTTGTAACTTTCTTTACTTTATTTGAATTTTAGAGCAACAAACTTTTCATCTGTTTAAACAACTGTATATTAAGAGGACAAACCAGCAGGGACTCCTAAACAAAGGAAATCCAAGTTTAGGAATTTGCATGTTATTTGCAGAAATCTTAGGGAAAGGACTAGCCTGTGTTCTCTCAGATGGTTACATTTCTGGTGTTGGGATTTCAGGCCATTTGGGGGATTTTGCTGTAGGATTGTCCATAATAAATGAGAGTTAGAATCTAAATACTAAGAGAATAACATGCATTTATCTAAGAATGCTTGGCAGCCTGGGAGCAGCAGGAATGAGGAAAGCCAGGAGTCTGTGTTGTCCAGGGCTGGAGATGGTTGAGACGGGACAACAGAAAACCCGTGGGGAGGCAGACACGAGGAAGCCCCATGGAGCATCCCGAGGGGCTGTAGGTGTGGTTAGGAGAGGCCCGGTGAGAATGGATGCCTGGGCTTGGAGATTGAGCAAGGATTGGAACTCCCAAATGAAGGCAAAGAGAACAGGAAGTAAAATCTCAGAGGGCTAGGTGACTGCAAAGCATGGAACCTGCAGGTGGAGCAGCCTGCAGAAATGGGAGACCAGAAGTGGATGACGGAAGAGGACTGGGATAAAAGACACAGTTGTTGCTATCTCTAGATGTTGGGGGCTGCGGCTGCCTTTGGCCAGGAAGAAATAATAGAGGTGAGTTTGGTCTCAAAATATCTCAATAGAAGTTTCTTCCTCTTTGCCTTTATAAAAATACCAAACAGCCTCGTTTTAATTTGCATATCCTCTAGGCTGGAGGAAGTACTTTAATCAGTACTTCTAATTGTGGAAAAGAAGAGAACATGCCACCAACCTCCCACGTGGGTGCACGGTGCCCTTGACATTGAAGAACAGTCTTCTCCCACGTTAGGGCCATGGCCAATGGTTTCTCTGCTGCCTGCTCAGACTCCAGACTGTGGGGCACAAGTCAGGTCCTCCTCACTGTCCACAGAGACTCAATTTCTTATCTTCTTCCTTTTTTATCTTCTGCCTGAACAAGCCCCGGACAGTCCATCTTTGAAGGGATTGGTGACGATCGTCGTGATTCCAGAGCTGTCCTGATTCTGAGAACTGTGTAAAGGCAGTCACAGAAGCCGTGAGGCCTTCTGTCTTTCCTTGAGTCGTCCTTTGCCTCCTCACTGGGAATCTCTTTTTTAACCTCCCCAGTTAGTTTTCCCATTTGCAGAGTGGTCTGCCTGGCCTTGGGCAGTGGGAGTGTTTTTTGAGTTCTTGTGCATGTTAGGAAATCTGGGGTAGGCTAGCCATCCCCTCTCCCCCGGCTGCTGTGTGGGTCCCCCTCTGGACAGCACTAGTAGAGATCCTTCTCCAAGAGTTTGTCCTAGCCGTTCTACTGTTTTCAGTTGGTGCGGCTTCTGTAATTAGGGCTCTTGGATCTATTGCAGCAAATAGCACTTGAACTAGGAACCCTGCAGGATAAAGAAATGCAAGATGTGGCCTTTCGGAGCGTCTGTACTCTGGCAGGGAAGCTTGGGTAAACCCCTAATGGTGGGCAAAATGATATGGGGCACAAAACGCATTCTTGTGCAAAGTTATGAGACTGATCCCCCAAATCCGCCCAACCAAAGTGGTCTTGTACCTTCGCTTGGAGTTAACATTTTTTGTATAAGGCTTGAAATTGAGTGCTGCAGAGACAGGTTGTTAGTGTTGGGAGAAGGGAGGAAGGCATTGGGGGAGGGCTTTTTGGAAGTCTGGGACTTTAACTTGACTTCAGAGGGGAGTAGGATGCAGATGGGAGATGGGAGTGTGTATAGAGAGGGCACCTCTGCCTCGAGGCCTAGTGTGTGCAGAAGCACAGGGGGACATCGGCACGTGCGTTCTGGCGGGAAAGAGTTTGTGAAGGAGAGTCACAGAAGAGGAAATGTACTCGCAGGGCCACTCCCGGCTGCGTGCACAGTGCGGTGGGCAGGGGACAGACAAGCAGGGTGGGACCTGCAGGGCAGTCGAGCCTCAGCGGTCCCCTCCTGTGCTGTTCGTCTGAGGACACGGCGCCTGGGCAAAGCGCCTCCATTTCTCTGAGATGCATGGCTGGAGGCCTGAAGCTGGCTGACAGCCTCAAGCAATCCGTGACTGACTTATTTGGGAACTCTCCACCTTGTACGTTTTCTAGTTTTTGTGCTTTGCCAAGCAGGGCCAGAGCTTGCCTTGAGCTATACTCAAGATGCTTTGAAAACAGCGGTGGCAACACAAAACCTTACAAATGGCAATTCCTCTTCTACTCGCTCAGCCAAGGAACAACCAAAGAGATGTTGGAGGTGCCAAGAGCATTGTTTGTGGGTCACACGGTAGAGGCCCTGAACTCTAGGTGATCGTCTGTATGGGAAATCTTCCGTGCCTCTGATGATTAAGTATGGAAATGACAACACCCACTTCTCTCTTCTCTTAGGGGAATTGATCCCTATGACAAACCAAACACCATCTACATCGAACGGCATGAACCTTCCGGCTACTCCACGGTTTTCCGAAGTACAGACTTCTTCCAGTCCCGGGAAAACCAGGAAGTGATCTTGGAGGAAGTGAGAGACTTTCAGCTTCGGGACAAGTACATGTTTGCTACAAAGGTGGTGGTAAGTTGAACGTGCTAGACAATGAGCTGCTTTTGGGTCTCTTTGTGAAGCTTAGCATCCTATGCTCCAGTAGTTGTTTGCTTGACAGAGATGGGGTTGAGGAGCAGGGGGTCAGCTCCCAGAGGATTCTGCACATTGCTGACCCTTCCCAAGAGGCTTGGAAGGTGCTGGGAGGTTGCAGGTGTGGAGAAACTCTGGACAAGCACCGGGAGTATCTCTAGGCTCCAGGATTGTTGCATGGTAGCCAAGCATCCTTGACAAAAACATGTTTCCTTGAGATCCCAATGAAAAGAACACAGAAAGGCGAGGTGGCGCTCAGTGGCTTTTCTTTTTTTTAATCTTTTTTATCCCACTGCCTGATTTCCTTTAAACTTGGGCCGATTTCTTAAAGATTTTTCGACACATGTTAATTTACATGGCTAATAGGATGTGTAGTCATTGGCTAGTGGGAGTTAATGCTCTCTGAAAAGCAGTAATTAAGCCTCCAGCTGTCAGTAAGTGGCTTCACTCTCAGCCTTTGGGAAAATCTTCCCCTTGATTTGATGTGTTGGAGCCAGATGCGGAAATGGAGGGCTTGCTCATTTGTAACCGGAGTTGATTATTTTACGGGGCTTGCCTTGCATCTGTGTGGAGTTCTTCTTCATCGCCCTGCTGTAAAGGGGAAAACCAGGCCTGGCTGCGCGCAGGCTGGGCTGCTGTTCCCGGGGGCTGTGGGCTCGCTTGCCCGATGGCGGCCACTCCCTCGCTGATGCAGGCCTCCCTCTGGGTACTGGGAGTCTGCTCTGCTTTCTGTCACTGTTGACACTGGAGGCTGACATCCGTTGCAAGGTTTTCTTCCAGGTCTTCGTGTATAATTTGTAGTAGGCTGGGCAGAAGCAGGGCAGCTCTTGGTTGGAAGATAGAGTAGAGAGAGGACCCACACACGTCGGGTCACTGCCTCCTGCTTTGCTTGTCTCCTTGCTGCCTTCTTACACCCTCACCCATACCTACCCACCCACCCACACGACGGCCCAAGAACACATGGGTCTTTAAATCGCCTTGCTCAGGGATGGGGTGGTGGAGACAAACACTGGGCAGGAAATCTGGCCCAGGCATTGGTGCTCTGTGACCACAAGTCCCTTGTCTTGTGTTCTCCAGTGGTCACAGGCCTTTATTGTTTGGGTTCTTTGGGCCAGGATTTGTTGTAAGATGTTAATTTCTGAATTCTCAGGCTCAGGGACTGATCCCTGGGCTTGTCCTACTTTTTGCCTGAGTTGGGGCTGAAAGTAAGCAGCTGTGTGCATTTCTCTTAACCCTGTTATGTCTGTATTTCACATGCAAAAGTTTCAGTTACATCCTGGTGAGAGCTTTCGGTGCTCACCGTTCTGATCTCACAGTGATGGCTGTTCGACAGACAGCTGATTGACAGAATCCACTGTACCAGACATCCTCCCTTCATATTAGATCATCACTGGTATAGTACCCAGCGTCTTGCACAAGGCGTCATACCTACAAATGTGCTATAGAGTTGAATGAATGCCATCTTTGCCTATCTAATTTTATAAGCATAAATTAGTAGGTTTTTTAAAAAAAACTGGGGATATGAAATCATTGGTAGTTTTATGGTCAACTTTCAGCTCTTTATGTGCCTGATTTATTTATCTGTTGTTGGAGGCAGAACTGCAGTTATATCTTGGCTTCTCCCTCCTGCACCTGGACAGGCCACCGATTGCCAGGTCAGTGATGTCGGCCAGGGTTCTCGGGATGTTGAACTAGAGCACCACCAGAAAGCATTTCCCAAACTGTGGCCTCCGCAGAACCTGCAGCGGTGCCACATCAGGACAGTTGGTACAAATGCAGAAAACAGGGCCCAGTTGTACTTTTCGCCTGAGCATCCATCCCCAGAGTGCCTAAAAATCTGAAGTTTCAGACTCTGCCCTGAGCATGTGGCTGCTTCTCCGAATGGTCAAGTACACTGTCAGGGAAACATATGTCAAGGGTTGGGTTTTTGATAAGAAGAAACACGACTGTCAGTTGTCTGTGCCTTTTTTTTTTTTAAAGGTTTATTTATTTATTTGAAAGTCAGAATTACACAGAGAGGAGAGGCAGAGAGAGAGAGAGAGAGAGGTCTTCCATCCGATGGTTCACTCCCCAATTGGCCGCAACAGCTGGAGCTGCGCCGATCCAAAGCCGGGAGCCAGGAGCTTCCTTCTGGTCTCCCACGTGGGTGCAGGTGCCCAAGGACTTCGGCCATCTTCTACTGCTTTCCCAGGCCATAGCAGAGAGCTGGATCGGAAGAGGAACAGCCAGGTCTTGAACCGGCACCCATATGGGATGCCGGCACTTGAGGCCAGGGCATTAACCCGCTGCACCACAGCGCCGGTCCCTGTCTGTGCTTTTTAATTCCCTTTCCCTCGGACTTACTCAGGTGCTCTCATTTTAAGATCAGCTTGTTCATTTTTGTAAAAATAGGAAGATGGGTTATTAAGAGTGCTGGAGAGTATTGCCATTTTTAAAAAGATTTATTTATTTACTTGAAAGGCACAGTTACAGAGAGGAGAGGCAGAGAGAGGTCAGTCTTCCATCTGCTGGTTCACTCCCCAGATGGCCACAAGAACTGAAGCTGAGCCGATCTGAAGCCAGGAGCCAGGAGCTTCTTCCAGGTCTCCCACGTGGGTGCAGGGGCACAAGGACTTGGGCCCTCTTCTACTGCTTTCCCAGGCCATAGCAGAGAGTTGGATTGGACGTGGAACAGCTGGGATTCGAAACAGTGCCCATATGGGATGCCACTGCAGGTGGCACAGCACTGACCAAGTATTGCCATCTTACCAGAATTGTGTCTTCTGTGGCTTGGACAAGGGACATCTTCTTTTTTTGGTTTCTTAACCTTGTTTTCTGGTTTCCAGTGTACAAATCTTAGCCTTCCGAATTTTATTCTTTTTTAACTCCATTGCAAATGATTCTTAACTTCATTTTTATTGCTATTGTATAGAACTACAATTGATTTGTGTATGTTGATCTTGTTTTCTGCTAACTTGCTGAACTTCTTTATTCATTTGTTTTGCTCTTTGATGAATTCCTTAGGATTTTCTTTATACAAGATCATGTTTTCTATGAATGGATGGAGTTTGAATTCTTCGTTCCCAGTCTGCCGGTCTTTATCTACTTTTGTCGCTTAACTGCCTTGGCTTGAGCCTGAGTAAGATGTGGCATCGAAATGAAGAGGGCGGCCTTCCTGCTCTTGCTCTTGATCTTAGGGGAAGAGCAAAAATGATTTACAATAATTTTTATCCTTTAATCTCTTTGGCAGAATTTATCACTGTCTGGACTTCTGGGCCTGGGCTTATCTTTGTGGGAAGTTTTTTGATGACTCATTCAATTTCTTTAGATTTTTACATTTCTTTGCGATTCAGTTTTTCTCTTTAGGAATTTGTTCAGTGAATTTAGTTGTGAATGTTTAGTCGTTCATAGTTTTTACTTTAATCCTTTTTATTTCTGTGAGGTCCCTGGTGATGTTAACTCTTTCTTTCCTGATTTTGGTAAATTGCGTCTTCTCTTTTTTCCTTTGCAGTCTGGTTAAAGGTTTGTCAGTTTTGTTGATCTTTTCAGAGAAGCAGCTTGTTGCTCAGTGATTTTCTGTATTGTTTTCTATTGTATTCCTGCTCATTATTTTCTTTCATTCTGCTTGCCTTGGGCTTAGTTTGCCTTTAATTATCTAGGTCCTTCTGCCGGCGCTGCGGCTCAATAGGCTAATCCTCCGCCTAGCGGCGCCAGCACACCGGGTTCTAGTCCCGGTCGGGGCACCGGATTCTGTCCCGGTTGCCCCTCTTCCAGGCCAGCTCTCTGCTGTGGCCTGAGAGTGCAGTGGAGGATGGCCCAGGTGCTTGGGCCCTGCACCCCATGGGAGACCAGGAGAAGGACCTGGCTCCTGCCATCGGATCAGCGCGGTGCGCCATTGGAGGGTGAACCAACGGCTCTCTGTCTCTCTCTCTCTCACTGTCCACTCTGCCTGTTAATTTTTTTTTTTTTAATCTAGGTCCTTAATGTGGAAGGTCAGGTTATTGATTTGAAATTTTTCCTTTTTTTTTTTTAATATGAGGGGACTTCCAAAAGTTCATGGAAAAACGTAATTTAAAGATAAAGTGAGGAGCTGGCGCTGTGGCCTCCACTCCAGTATCCTATATCGGCACTGGTTTGAGTCCTGGTTGCTCCACTTCCAAGACAGGCCCTTGCTAAAGCACTGAGGAAAGCAGTGGAAGATGGCCCAAGTCCTTGGGCCCCTGCACCCACATGGGAGACCCAGATACAGCTCCTGGCTCCTGACTTCTGTCTGGCCTAGCTCTGGCCTAGCTCTGGCCTGTTTTGGCCATTTGATGAGTGAGTCAGAAGATGGAAGACTTTTCTCTCTCTCTGTCTGCCTCTATCTCTCGCTCTCTATAACTCTTGAGTTACAAATCAGTCTTTTTTTAAAAAAGATAAGGTGAATTTTGCTGTGGGCTTATTTGAAGCCCCCCCCCCCCCCATAGTGATTATAGGTATAAATTTCCCTCTAAGCATTGGCATCCTGCATCCCATATGCTTGGTATGTTGTGTTTTTATTTTTCATTTTCTTATAGTATTTTCTGATGACTCGGGATTTCTTTTTGACTCATTGACGATTTTGGAATGTGTTGTTTAATTCTCACATATTTATGGGTTTTTCACATTCCTTTTTCTTATTGATTAGTTCCTTTAAATTTATTGATGCTTGCCTGGAGACTTAACATGGATTTTTTAAATATAGATTTTTATTTATTTATTTTGTATATGTGAAAGGTAGAGTGACAGAGAAGGTGAGAGAAAGGGGGAGAGAGAGAGAGAGAGAGAGAGAGAGAGATCTTCCATCTGCTGGTTCACTCCCCAGATAGCCGCAATGGCCAGAGCTGAGCCGATCTGAAGCCAGGAGCCAGGAGCGTCTTCTGAGTCTCCAAGCGGGTGCAGGGAACCAAGGACTCAGGCCATCTTCTACTGCTTTCCCAGGCCATAACAGAGCTGGATTGGAACTGGAGCAGCTGGGACTCAAACTGGCGCCCGTATGGGATGCTGGCGCTGCAGGCCAGGGCTTTAACCTGCTGTGCCATAGCGGCGGGTCCTTGACATATCTTTAAGTTCACTGCTTCTTTCTTTTTCATGTTCATCTCTGTGTTAAACCCCTGTATTAATTTTTTTTTATTTTCAACTCTAGGTTTCTGTGTTTTTTTTTTTTTTTTTTGATTCCTGTTTCTTTATTGATGATCTCTACTAGATGAGACTTTGTGCTCATAATTTCCTTTAATTCTTTTGCCATGTCTCTGTTTAGTTCCTTGAACGTATTTATGATAGCTGACTGTTCAATAATTCTAATATCTGGCCTTTATCAGGGACACTTATTATTAATTGCTTCCCCCCACCTCACCCCTTGGCATGGCCATATTTTGCTTGTCTTGTAATTTTTTGTTGCAAGTTGGGCATTGTAAATGGAGTGGCAGCTCTTTGTATCAGGATACTCCTTAGGGTTTGTTATGTTTTCTTGTTCAGTGAGTTTCTTGTACAACTCTGTGAAGTTTATATTCTTTAGCATATATGGTTATTACAGATCTTAGTGATCAGCTAGTGTTTTGACAAGATTTCCTTAGATGCTTTGGGCTCATGAGTTTTAGCCTTTGCTGATAGCCTCTGGGTGTCAGTGCCTTCACAGGCAGTTTGAAGCTCTGCCCTAGCCCTCATTTCCTGCTTGTGCAGTGCCTTCAAGTCAGCTGGACGTGAGAGATTGGACTCTCTACAGTTCTCACTGAGCATACTCCTAGCTCTTATGTGCTGACCTGTAGATTCCCAGGAATACAGCAGAGCTTGTCCAGGGCTCATATGGACATCTTCTTCCTCCAGCTTTTCCTTTTAAGCCTTTTAGTTCCTTGTGAAACCCAACAGATAATGATGTGTCCGGCATCTGCAATGTGAACTGTTTGCCGGTTGGCACTCTATGTGTCCTGTAAGTGCCCTGTCTGGCTGTGGAGCTGTTTGTCCAGTGAGCTGAGTCAGGTTGTACACAGATGGGGTCTGAGAGCGCAGCTTCCTTGTGAAGCACGAAGCAGGTGGCAGCCGTGACTTGTGTTCTGCTGAGTGCTCTGCTCCCAGACTGTGCTGCTCGGGAGCTTTGGGCCTGTTTGGTTTTTGCAGTGGCCACCAGGCTCCTGGTGTTGAGAGGCCATTGCAGTTGTGAGGCTGTGAGTTTGCAAGGTTACTGCAGGGCCAGGGAGGGGGATGGGATCGGGGCATGAAGACACTACAGTGTTGGATACCTTTGCCAAGATTCAGCCATTGTTCTTGATTTGGTGCTTTGTGGGTTTTTGCAAACTTCTCTTTACCTTCCAGAATTCTGACTAAGTAGATTTGGAGAAATGGTGTCAGTTTTTTTTTTTTTTTTTTAATTTCATAGATGAGTGGAGTTTTAGTTTCCTACTCTGCCATTCCAAAAGTGTTTCCAGTTAATATTAACTGCATAAATTTTATTGGAAACATTTCCCCAGGAACCTAAAGGAACCTTTGGTACTGCTGGTCTACCTGGGCCTTGTGCTCCCTCATCCAGCTTCAGTGTTACCAACAGCTGCTGATACCTCTGCTGCTCTCCTTTCAACTGTCTGCCTACCACCTAATTTTTCTCTTGGAGCATTTTAAAGCTAATCCCAGGTGTCACGTTGCACCTGTCTTTTATGTCAGGTGCCCACTGTGGACAGTATTGACGTGAGTGAGTGAGTGAGTCTGCTGAAGCTTTGCTACTGCTGCCGAGGGGGATGTGGCAGGGGTGCCCTGAGTCAAGTGCTTGTGTGTGGCCACAGGCCTTGGGCGCCTCAGTCCCCTCCTGCTTTCTCTCGCCTCTATGTGCAACCTTGACCTGAGGAACTCCTCACACGATGAGAAGGTGTCATGTGTTTAGTTTTATTTGTGTTGACAATTTCAGTTATAAATTGAAATTCAGGTTCTTTAGATATATATGTTATTTTAGTTTTAATTCTCACAAGAGAAACACAAAATTAAAAAAGCATTGTCAGACCCTGTAAGAGTGACACAGATTAAAACATGTAAATAATTCCTAATTGTTGATGACACTATGTGTTACAGGTGGGTATATTAATTGTCACAACCTTTCAGGAAGCCATTTCCTGATATCTATCAAAAATAAGAGTTTTAGGGGGCTGGTGTTGTGGCACAGCATGTTAAGCTGGCACCGGCAGTGCCGGCATCCCATATGGGTGTCAGTTTGAGTCCTGGCTGCTCCACTTCCGATCCAGCTCCCTGTTAATGTGCCTGGGAAAGCAGTGGAAGATGGCCCAGGTATCTGGGTTCCTGATATCCACGTGGGAGACCTGGAGAAGCTCCTGGCTTCAGCTTGGCTCAGTCCTGGCTATTGTACCCATTTAAAGAGTGAACTAGTAATAGGAGATATTTCTTTTTCTCTGTGTAACTATGCCTTTGAAGTAAATAAATAAAATATTTTAAAAAATTAAAAGTTTTGATCTTGGAATCCTTGTAAAAATATCTTACAAATAGTGTTGCACAGATCTGAGAAAAGTACCACCTATCAGGGTGTTCATTAAGGAGTGCCTCTGGAAAGAACCTAAATGCCCCTGGATAGCTCTTAAGTGGAAAGATGACTTGGATCCACTGTTAATGCAAAAAGTTATATGGTAGAGTAGAAAGATACACTGTTAAAATGTCTTTCATGACCCAGTTTGTCCATGAAAATGAATTTGGAATGGAGTTAGGCTATGGATGATAGATTGCGGTTGTATAATCCTGACTAGTGGCTTACGTTCTCTGGGTTGCCTTGTGGTCCGAGACGTCCACTTAGCCTTTGAGCCCTTACCACAGTCAGGAAGAGTAAGGGAAGACAGAAAGGTCGAACGAGGAGCTCCTCCAGCTAACCAGGTCCCTCAGGCAGCTCCCCCAGAAGCCCAGCACAACACTCCTGTTTGTCTCTCTCACTGCCTCACACTTAGTTGCAAGATCACACAAAGCAGCCACGCCAGTGAGACCCTTTCTTACTGTGGGTGGCTGTGAGGTTTCTGTTGCTCAGAGGGCCAGGGCTTGGGTCATTTGGCAATGTCTGTTATAGAAACAGGCTTGTGAGTGGAGGCACAAGAAAACCCTGAGAAAGTGCACGTGAGCTGTTGCCCCGCGGGCATTCTAGGGGGCAGTATGGAGGGTCTTTTGAATTATACCTGTCTGTACCTGGAGTCTTTGAAAAGTGATTGGAAGGGGAGAGGGAGTGGGAAAGGGGAGGGTTGCGGGTGGGAGGGACGTTATGGGGGCGGGGGGGAAGCCATTGTAATCCATAAGCTGTACTTTGGAAATTTATATTCATTAAATAAAAAAAAAAAGAAAAAAAAAAAAAGAAAAGTTCCTGGAAAGTGTATATTATGAAAAAACTATGCATGGGGTTCAGAACATTTTGCTGCTGCTTTATTACCTAACAGTCCGCAGTAGCTGGGGCGGGGTCAGGCTGAAGGAGTCCGTTCAGGTCTCCCATGTGGGTGGCAAGGGTCCAGCTATTTGAGCCGTCGCTGCTGCCTCCCAGGATGCACACTGGCAGGACACTGGGATCGGGAGCAGAGCCTGGAGCTCTGATGTGAGCTTGGGCATCCCAAGTCGTGCGTTAATTGCTATGCCCAGGGCCTTCCCTCAAAACCTTTTTGCACAGAAATAAACTTCTCTTTTAGTTCTGTTTCTCCATGAAGTTTTTGAAGTGATGTTTTCCATGAGCATAGTTTATTTTTAAAAGAATAAATACACACAAAGACTCAAAAACCAATTAGCAAAAAATCCACAATTTGTTAAGAAAAGCAGAGTGTGTAGTGTTACTGTTCTTTTTGGTGGCAGGAAAACAATATAAGAGCTTTTTATGAATTACTGCACTTAGGAGTAAAAACCTGAATTGTCCAGTTTAGGAATAATATTCCTAGAAAGTAGTGGGATGGATACATTGAGGTTTTTTTTTTTGGATGACCATGGTATTCTGTGATTTTTGCATTTGTGGAATAAGACTGGCTTTGATATGCGTTCTTAATACTAAGACCTCTCAGTTGTAATTGTTAGGAATTTTAACCAATTATGGGCCTGGGTCTGACTTTACAAAGAAGAAATCTTTCATTTTAAACTGTACTTAGAAGTAAACAAAAGTTGGGGCTGGCGCCGTGGCACACTAGGTTAATCCTCTGCCTGTGGTGCTGGCATCCCATATGGGCACCAGGTTCTAGTCCCGGCTGCTCTTCTTCCAGTCCAGCTCTCTGCTGTGGCCCGGGAAGGCAGTGGAGGATGGCTGAGGTGCTTGAGCCCTGCACCCGCATGGGAGACCAGGAGGAAGCACCTGGCTCCTGCCTTCGGATTGGTGCAGCACGCTGGCCGTGGTGGCCATTTGGGGAGTGAACCAACAGAAGGAGGACCTTTCTGTCTCTCACTGTCTAACTCTGTCAAAAAAAAGTAAACAAAAGTCACAAAAATGGATATTTCATTGATACTTGTGTATTCATATATACTCATAAAGATTGAGTTGTGTGTAGGTGACAGACTAATCATCCAGCATAAAATTTTATTGACTTAATGAGAGCTTTTGGAACTTATTTGTAACAATGTATTTTTGCTGGGAACTGTTTTCTCTTTCAGGCAATATGTTTTCACATTTTTAATAAATCCGTCATGTCCTATGACCCTATCCGGAATACGAGCTGTTGACGTAGTTTGCAGGGAATCATTTTGGAAAGTCAGGCTTTTTTTCTTCTCTGACTTCCTTAAAATAAACTACTTCTCACCATTTGGTCAGTGTGGTTTGATTGTGTGTATTGTGCCCGTGAACCACAAGTCACTTTGTATCTACTATTTACCAGCTTGTTCCTCTCATAGGAATTCTCTGTGTCTCATCCGTCTATTGATCAATCGATCTATTGATCTATCTGAGATCTCCTACACTTGTTCCCTCCCCGGATGCCTGCAGTGGTGTAATCTGGTCAGACAGAAATGAGGAGCCAGGAATGCAGTCCAGGTCTCCTTGCCTCACATGGTATCTGTGGAGCCTACAAGGGCACAGGGTACTCAGGTGTTATATGAGGGGTCTTTTAAAAGTTCATGAAAATGCATATTATGCAAAAGTTATGCATGGATTTAAAAAACTTTCTGCACTAAAATAAACTTTTCGTTCCATTTCTACAAAACTTTTGATGTACTCTTATTTCAGATAAAATTAATTTGTATATTCTTACTCTATAGGAAGTTAACTAGTCAAAGGTAGTGTTAAGTTAACCTTTGCTGGCTGCAGAATTCCAGAATCCCAGTAGGTTTGGTAGTCATTTGTGTGATTGTGTTCACATTGTCTTTCTTGATGGCCTTGCACCATTTGCCTTCAATCCCCGGTCATACACATTCAGAGCTGCAAAAGACCGTGTGGAGCTCTTACTCTTTCATGAGTCCCAGACCCCTCTGAGAATCTCTTAAAAGGTTTGGACCTTCCATCGCAAAATGAATGAAAATTTACATACATATTTATGGGGTTCCGGGACTGGTTAAACCTATCCACAGGGGGATCCTGATCTAAATAAGTTTCTGATTTTATGAATGAATTAACTGAGGGCTGGGAAGATTTCCTGATTTTCTCGGGTGGTGGAGCTAACGTTTATACATATTGTCAAGATTCTAGCTACGGCATAAAATCTCTCAAATGTGATGTGATGCGGCCGGTATCACGTTGAATACTCCACCAATGTATGTGTATTCCAGCAAAAGGCATTAGTCAGTAAGGAGTGTTCACAGGTCGGACAATACAGTCAGTGAGGATACCTTCAAGTCTGGGTGCAAATTAAAACCTGTGATATGAGCATTTGATCTAAGAGCAGGAGTGGAAAGGAGAAGACAACGTGTTGTGTGTGCGGAGCTCGTGGCTGATTTCCCCGTAGTGGCGTGGAGGCTGTGGGCTCTGCCCTGCCTGCTTTCGCCCTCACCGCCCAATCCCCTCCCTCTCTCTCTGCTTGAGTGTGGGCAGCCTCCATTGCCCTCCCCAAGGCCACGTTCTCCCCTCGCCTAACATCCATGGACCTTCCAGGATGCATTCCAGTTTCTAATATCTGTTGTATCCAGGACGAAGCAGCGCAGCCAAAGCTGTCCAGTGATGGCAGATGCTGCGAAAGTAAGAATTCACTAGCCCGGTCTCTGTTTTGTATGTGTAGTGGCATTGGATGGGTCAGACTTTTGCTTCCTTTTTCCACTAGTTTTGAGTGGCTGTTATCCTGTACACTTAGTGAACTATTTTTCTTTCTCTTCCTTGGCAGCATCTCTTGGGCAGTCCACTGCAGTCTTCTGTCCAGCTCTGGGTCTCCTTTGGCCGGAAGCCCATGCGGGCCGCCCAGTTTGTTACAAGACATCCTATCAACGTGAGTGCGGTGTGCTTGAGGGTGGGAAGGCCTGTGGTCTCCATGTGGAGGTCACGGGGAGGGCGTTGGTGGCATGTCCTACTGGGGTACGGGTGGGATGGAAGCCCCTTGAAGTCGCTTTCCAGAGAGATCAGTCTCTCTCGAGCCATGATCTTGTTCTGTTATTGGCCACTTCAGTGTGTGAAGTGGAGCTGAACAGGAGCCTGAATTTGCTTTAAGTGCAACAGAATTGGCAGGGAGGTTGGAGCCAGAGTCGGTGACCTCATACGCCGGTACCAAAGCAGTGGGAAGTGTGTGCACATCGGTGGTTATTCATGATTGCCTGCTGCAGTCCTCGCCAGCAGTGAGGTTCTGTAAGGATGCGAGACTTGGGTCTCACCCTGTGAAAGGAGGCAGATCAGAGGGACCAAGGACTGAGCAGAGGAGGAAACCGTGCCGTGTGAAGTGCTTGAGTGTGCAGAGCCATCACGTAGACGTCCACAGGGAAGAGTGGCAGGACTGGGCCGTGAGAAGACACGGTATTGGCAGGCCTTGGCGTTAGCTGTTGGGTTGCCGGCAGGTAGTAGCTCAGAGGGTGGGTGGGGAGAACAGTCTTGCAAGTTCTTTGCTTCTTTCCTCGTCTCGGGGGAAATAAAGGAAACGCATGTTCCTCTGCGTTGTACTTCGTACTACTGCGTCCTGGGGAAAGGAGGAGACATGATTAACCAGAGAGAGGCTTTCCGGTCATTCCCGGAGTGCAGTGGCCCAGCGTGACCTTGTGCCTCACAGCCGGCTGTTGACTCGCAGGAATATTACATCGCGGATGCCTCGGAGGACCAGGTGTTTGTGTGTGTCAGTCACAGCAACAACCGCACCAACCTCTACATCTCGGAGGCAGAGGGCTTGAAGTTCTCCCTGTCCCTGGAGAACGTGCTCTACTACAGCCCGGGAGGGGCCGGCAGTGACACCTTGGTGAGGTAAGGAGACTGAGCTGCACCCTTGCCTTCTGGGGTCCTCGCAACCCTCAGCCTCTCTCTCGCCCCCTGAGTTTCAGTCTCGGCTGCACGCATGGCCTCACCTGAGGCACGTTCAGGCACGTTCAAAGGCTTCAGGGCCCGGATCTCATGCCCAGAGGTGACAGTTGAATTGGGTTGGGGTGCAGCCCTGGTGTGAAGATTTTATTTATTTTGAATGGAATCATTCATTTTCAAGGTTTTTATTTATTTGAGAGGCAGAGAGAAAAAGAGATCCCACAAAATGCCCACAGCAACCCAGCAGGGGCTGAAGCTGGAAACTGGGAACCCAATCCAGGTCTTCCATGTGGGTGGCAGGAACCCAACTGCTTGAGTCATTGCCACTGCTTCCCAGGTTCTGCATTAGCAGGAAGCTGGAGTCAGGAGCTGGAGCTGGGATTTGAACCCAGTTCTCCTGGTGGGAGATGCAGCCGTCCTAATTGGTGTCTTAACCTGGCGTGGGGATTGTGAAAAGCCCCCTAGGTGATTCTTACTGCTCTAGCTAACACAGGATCACAGCCACTCTGTTATCCCTCCCTTCATTTAGTTACCTGATTTTGTGGTCCTTGAGTCCGTGGAAAGAGCACTTGGAAAATATCATTGGGTCAAGGAGAGCAGGGAAAAGTAGCCCAAGGGCCCTGTCCCCAAGCGGCTCAGGTTAATTGATTTCCTTACTCTGAAAGGCATTGATGCTTTATCTGTAAATCCCATGCTTGGAGCTGTTCTGCTGGTCCAGTGAGGGGTGTTTCTGTGAGCACTGCAAGCATCCAGGGGTTCCGGGATGGATGAGCAGGTTCTTTCCTAAACCCTCCTGTTCTCATTTGTTGTCTGGCCAGACTGTGATCAGGAACACACTGTGCTCTGGAAGGAGCCTCATGTGAAGGTGGTGGGCTTGTGGGGTGAAGTCTGCTTGGGGGCTGTGACCCCCAGGCCACAGGGCACGCTCCTGCTGTCCATGTCTCTCTCCGTGCTGGCAAGGCATTCCATCATTGATTGACTCAACAAGTATGTTGCTGCTCCTTGCAGATGATATGCTGGGTGCAGCAACCAAACAGTAATGAAAAAATCCAAGCAAGTCCATCATTTTCCATGGAAGTCATAAGACATACATGGATAGTGTTAATAAAATTTAAAAAAAAATCTCTTGTTTATTTATTTGGGATGCAGTAAGAGAGAGAGAGAGAGAGAGAGATAGGAAGAGAGCCCCCATTTGCTGGTTCACTACTCACATGCCCAGTGGCCGGGGGGCCAAAACTGGACACTCAAACTTGGTGTCTTGCCTGGGTGACAGGAGCATAATTAGTTGAGCCGTTGCTGCTGCCTCCTAGGGTCTGCATTAGTGGAAAGCTGGAATCAGAAGCAGATCAGAGACTTGAACCTCAGCATTCTGATATGGGATGTGAGCATCTTAACCACAAACACCTGCTGTGCAGTAGTACAAATAATTTTGCAGGAACACCCGTGTAACTTGCCTTCCATAGCAGTTACCATCAGTGCTGTGTGGAAATTGTAGAGGACAAAGGAAGGAACAGGGAGCCTGGTTGGGAAAGTATCGCAGGAACCTAGGCCAGTGGAGATTGGTGCTGGCTGGACCCGGGGTGGTTAACAGTGGAGATGACAGAAATGGTCAGGTTCTAAATATATTTTGAAAGTGGACTCAACAGGATCTACTGTTGAATTGGCCGAGGGGTGTGGGAGCCGGAGGGGCCAAGGGACCACTGCCTGGCCTGAACAGCTGTAAGAAATTGACTTTGGGGCCGGCACTGGGGTGCAGTGGTTTAAGCCACTGCTTAAGACTCTGGCATCCCAGATCAGAGTGCTGGTTGGAGTTCTGGCTATTCCGCTTCCAATCCACATTCCTGTTGATGCACCTGGGAAGACAGAGGGGGAGAGAGGCCCAAGTGATTGGGCCAACACACGTGGAAAACTCTGTTGGAGTTCCTGTCTCCTGGCTTCTGCCTAGCCCAGACCTGGCTGTTGTGGCTCTTTGGGTAATGAAGCAGTAGATGGAAGATTTCTCTTTCTCTCTCTCTCTCTGTTTGTCTGTTTCTGTTTCTCTATCTCTGTCATTCTGCCTTTCAAATAAGTAAATGAATCTTTAAAAAAACAAAACGAAACAAAAAGAAAGACCTTGACTGAGCAAGTGTAAGTCGAAAGTCATGAGTTTGCTTTTGGACTTTCGGATTGGATTGGAGATGCTTGTTAGACTTTCAAGGGTTGTATTTTCTACCCAGTCTCAGTAGTGGTTTTCTACTTCCTGTGTCTTTTCCTGGGGAGGCACTGTTGTCTTTTATTCCTTTTTCCCCTCCTTTAGACTCATGAGTTACTTACTGTTTAAAGTGTTGTAAACCATGCCTGCCTTGATTTATTCTGGGGCTCACTTCTCCTGGTTTGGTATGTGGCAACTCCTGGCTCCTTCGGGCTGGTTCCTGTGTCCTTTATTTTTTAAAAAATAATTTATTGAGGTAAAATAAAATCCACAAAACATAAACTTAGTCATTTTAAAGGGAATGATTCAGGGGCATTGAGTCACTGAGTACCTTTGTATTGGGCTACTGCAACCTCTATGTAACCCCAAAACATGTTCATTTCTTAACATATAAAAGTCCATACTGGGTCAATAGTTTTTCTGCACCCAGCCCCTGACAGCTGCTGATCTCCATTCTATCCCTGTGCACATGGGTATTCATATACCTGGAAACATACAATTAATATACCCCTCTGTTTCTGGCTTCTTTCACTTAGGGAAATATTTTACTTAGTGTAGTATAAGGTTTATCCATGTGTAGTGAATATGAATGCCTCTTTGATTTCCTGGGTGAATATTACTCTTCTTACTATTAGTTTTTAATAACTAAAATTGTGAACCAATATCCCTTGGGCCTTTCACTGACTTTTTTTTTGTTGTTGTTAAGATTTATTTATTTTTGAAAGTCACAGGTACAGAGAGAAAAGGAGAGACAGAGAGTGAGCTCTTCAATCTTCTGGTTCACTCCTCACATGGCCACAATGGCCAGTTGCTGGACTAGGCCAAAGCCAGGAGCCAGGAGCTTCATCCAGGTCTCCCACATGGGCTCAGGGGCCCAAATGCTTGGGCCATCCTCTGCTGCTTTCTCCAGGTCATCAGCAGGGGAGCTGGATCAGAAAGGAGCAGCCAAAACACAAACTGGTGCCCTTACGGGATGGCAGTGTCACAAAGGCGGGGCTTTACCCCCTACACCACAGTGCCAGCCTCCTCACTGCCTCTTGTTTTCCTGTCTCTGAGAGCCTGCGACTTTGGAATGGGCAGGTCACAACTTGCCAGCAGTTCTTTGTCCTCATTTCTCAGATATTCAGGATGAATATCTCATGGTGGGCCAGAAGCTAAAGAGTGGGGGCTCCCCAGGACGTGGTGAGGTCAGTGATGTGACCTCAAGTGCACCTCACACACCCTGAAAGCCCTTATGTAACTGTGAAGACCTCTCCCACCCTGCCAGAGCACAGAGGCCAGTCTGGAAAATACACATCAAGAGTCAGACCAATGTTGCGCTTGGCGTTTTTATTCTCTGATTTTTTTCCCCCAGCACTCTGGTAGTCCAGAGGTACACAGTTGAGTGGCCTTGACTTGTCATCTGTGTCTCCAGCTCAGACAGATGAAATGGGTTAGGGGTTAATCAGGATGATGTGGACAGCAGGTTTGGAATACAATTCTATGGTGTTTGAAATATCTACCCTTTGAACTAGTAGGAAAGTGTGAGAACTAGAAACTGGCTCTAATTTACTTAGAGGAATGGAGAAAGAGCTCTCTCTCTCAAGATTTTATTTATTTGAGAGAGCAACAAAGAGGAAGAGACAGAGGTCTTCCATCTGCTGGTTCCCTCCCCAAATGGCCACAGCGGCCGGAGCTGGGCCAATCCGATACCAGGAGCCCAGAGCTGCCTCTGGGTCTCCCATGCTGGTGCGGGGGTCCAGACTCTTGGGCCATCTTCTGCTGCTTTCCCAGGCCATGAGCAGAGAGCTGGATCAGAAGAGGAGCAGCCAGGACATGAAGCAGTACCCATATGGGATGCCGGTGCTGTGGGTGGAGGTTTAACCTACTATGCCACAGTGCCATGCAGAGCAAGAACTCTTAATAGGGCCTGGCCCTGGCATTGGCGAGATGTGGAAAGCAGAAGTAGGTGTGGGAACCAAGGTGTTGACGTCATGCCAGGCCTGTGGAGGCACCTTAAAGAGGAGCACAGGCCATGGATTCTGCGGAGTGTGGCTGAAGAGACCTGGTGAGCTGCCTGGCAGGTGTTGGCCCAGAGGACTCTGGGAAGAAAAGCAGGAGTGTTCTGTTGGGGACCCGTGAGGGTGAGAATGGAGGAAATGGACTCGGACAGCACACTGGGCAACGCGCATTGTTACCGGGCAAGTGAGGGAGGGAAAGGAGATGATGGGCCTAACAACCGAAGAGCACCGGAAGTAAAAGATTGAACTCTGGCGGAGAGGGGAGGAAGCACCGGAAGTGAAAGGTTGAAGTCCGGCGGAGAGGGACAGGCCTCCCCGGTCTGTGGAAGAAGCTAGGGGACCCGGGACTGGCAGATTTCCTGATGTTAGAACCTATAGCAGTAGAGCTGAGGTGGGTGGGAGCAGGAGGGTGACAGACCTCCAGCTGATCCCCGAGGGCCCCAGGAAGTGCCTGGAGGATAACTAAGTAGACCCAAGCCGCCCCATTCCACAGTTTGGTCTCCACTTAGGCGTTTCATGTAAGATTGTTCTCAGTCCCTCCATCCGAAGTGGCTCTGTCGGGGCCGCCCATCTCCCTCCTCCTGCCCCCCGGAGGCTGTCCCGTGCTTCTCTGCCTGAGGGGGCTTGAGGCATTTCTGCAGCAGGCACCGGGGCAAAGCAGATCTGTTGTGTAGACCGCTGGCTCAGGACCCCTCAACCAGGACACATTTCCAGTTGTGTCGGCTGTGTGTGAAGCACAGGTGTCTCGGTGATTGGTAGTGCATGTGCCCTTTAGTGCAAAGTTACTGTCCGGTAAAGTGCAGCATTCGAAGCCGGGAGGGCTTTCTCCTCTGCGTCCCTGTTCGTGTGCATAACCTCACGCTTTCTAGAGCCGTGCTAACCTTTGTGCTGCTTTCCTGGGGGTGGCATTGACAGATTCCACTGGGCTCCTTCACAGAACACGCTGTGGGCTTCTGCGGGATCAGGGTGTTGCATAATTTGGTTGTGAGTACCTGGACAGGGCCCGTGCCACCCTGAGCTGTGCTCCTGCAGATGCGGTTAGGTTGTAGGCCTCACCGGTGTTACGAGTCTGTCACTAGTGGTGGTTCCTGTTTCTCAATGCTTTCTGGAGGATTTAAGGTCAACTTCAAGAGTGAAGGAACGGATGGGACTCCTACATCAGCTTTTCTATTACTGCTGTTAGTCTAATCATCCTAAACCCCACTAGGAGTTGATGGTCAGTTAAACATCTTGGCTTTCAGAGTTAAACAATGATCAGTTTTTTAAACAAGAGCAGATTATTTAGCCATAAACAGGAATTAAGTTTGGTACATCCTGTAACATGATAAATCCAGAAGGCAGGGCTCCAAGTGAGAGAAACGGGATACAATGGGCCATATATCACAGGCTTCCACTTGTCTGGAATGTCCAGAACTCAGGAACCTGGAGAGACAGAAGGCAGATCTGTGGTTGCCAGGGCCTGGGCAGAGAGGGGGCCTGGAGAGAGGCTGCGTCGGGGGGCACAGGGTTTCCTCTTGGGATAAAGAACATGTTCTGGAACTAGATAGCGATGATGCTGTAGAGCACTGTGAATGTACTTAGTGCCCCCAAAGAGTGTATTTTAAAGTGGTTCAAGCTTTCTTTATAATAAAAAGATCTCAATTCGTGTTCATAGCTGTTTGTTTTCTCTCATCATAGGTACTTTGCAAATGAACCATTTGCTGACTTCCATCGTGTGGAAGGGTTGCAGGGAGTCTACATTGCTACTCTGATTAATGGTTCTATGAATGAGGAGAACATGAGATCTGTCATCACCTTTGACAAAGGGGGCACCTGGGAATTTCTGCAGGCTCCAGCCTTCACGGGGTATGGAGAGAAAATCAACTGTGAGGTATAGACGCTTTCATCTTGTTTGGCTCTTTAGTATAAAGAAAAGAACCCTGACCCGTAGTTGATATTCCCTATATCTAATATTTACTGGGAAAAGGCACAATCATAATGCTCCATTAATATCATATGAAATAAATTTTATCTGTGTTTCTACCCTTTCAGGTTCCCAACCTCTGTGCCAAGGTACCCTGGGTCACAATTGTGAATCCCATGGGGTGCTCTGGGTTATGTTAAGTTTTTAAGGGAAATGTCATGATCCTTGACATCTGTTAGGCTCTGTATTAACTTCTCTAGTAACGAGCTTTAGTTAGTTCACAGTTTTAGCATTAGGTCATGCTATATTTATTTTGATGATGTTAACATCTTTGAGAAGCTAGAAACAGGTATGATAAAAAAAAAAAGGTGAGGAAAATCAGGGTTGAATAGGGACTGAGGGTGGTGGTATCCAATAGGATTCTAATGTTTGAGAAGTTGTGCCGTGCTCAACAGGTGCACACATTCCATTGGTAGGTAGTTGTAGTTATTTGTAAGTAAAATTTTCAGCATTTTTTTCCAGCTTATATATATATATATATATATATATATATATATATATTACTGTTTCAAACTGCTACTGAATTATTAGGACATGTATGCTCACTAACTAGGTATAAAATACACGTTGGCATTTCTTCTGACCTGAAGCTGCTAGAAAACAAGTTAATGAAACATCAGTTCCATTTTAAATCAAGACTGTTTGGGAACCTTTGGCAAAAGCCGTTACCTCTCTGAACGTAATCAGGATTGTCCAGGATTGTACCCCTGCCCATAGGCCCAGTGGGAAAGCTAAGAATACTGCAGGCGTGCATTATTTGGTCCTGTTAAGGGTCCTTCTGAGCCTGGGCCGCTGCTTCCTTTTCCTTCAGAGGAGTGGTGCCTTTATGTGGTGCCCACGCCTCTATTCCTGCTTTCCCTTAAGGAGTCCAGAAGGGTGTCAGTAGGTGGGTAGAAGGAACTCAGAGGGTGACGGGGGAAACAAGTAGTACTCAGCTTTGGAAAAACTATAACATTTTAGTTCCACAATTTTCTGGTCTCTTGGATTTTTGAATTTTGTTTGTGTGTGGCAAATGATGTTGACTTCCCCACATGTTGTGCCTGCAGCCCCCGGGGAACATTCTTCTGGGAACTTTTCCCCTTTTTGGGTTTTCTTCCCTGTGTGACAACGGGTGTCGATTTACTAGATTTTCATCTAGATACAGACAAATGCCTGTGGGCCCCTCCTTCCTAGTAGTGACTAGGACCCCCACAGATCCCGCCTGGCCCTGGGGTGGATGGGGCCATAGCGTTTTTGTGCATGCAATGTGGATCGGAGCCCTGGGTAAATAGAATTAGTGATATCGTTAAAAGTCAGCTTTTTATTCCCCTGATTGGCCAATTTCCCTTTGAACCACAGGACGGTTTATCAACTTTCAGTTTCTACTTCTGAGTTTAGGCGACAAAAAGAACAGATAGGAATAAAGTCCGACTGTCTGAGGCTATGGAAACGCTTCTGTGAATAGGACTTCCTTGTGTGCAAAGAAGCATGCGTTTCAAAAGGGGAGTGGACAAATACATACATATTTCTTTGAGATTCAGCCTAATTTGTACCAGATTTTGGCCAAACTAGCAAGCTGGGTATTTGTTGGAGAGTCCCACTTGTGACAAGAACAAAAGACCCTGCAGACATTGTCACCGTTCTCCCCTGTGCCATACCACACAGAGTCCCTCTGTGCAGAACACTGGGCCCCTCTGAGTGCCATTGAGCGTGTGGGGTGTGGCCGCCCGGCAGAGGCCTTGATCTGATTGTTTGCTGAGCGGTTGAAGCCTGAACATAGGGCACAGAGTTCAATGTGTGGGGCTTGTGGCCTTGCCTGGTACACATACATCTTCGTGCAATTGTAGAACTGCTTCACAACAATCCAGGCGAATCCTTTCGTGTTCATTTCTTGTATGTCACCCTTCTGAGTGAGGCTTTATGATGTCTCCTTGATTTGTCTCCCAGCAGAATTGCTAGACTCATATTTGAAACAAACACGTCTCCACTGACTCAGAAAATAATGATCACTGTCTCACTTTGTTACGCCTGAGCTCTGACTCACTTGCAAGGTCTCTGGGTGATGCAGCCAGAGGGTACCTTTCCCATCTCCACGCATCGATACTGATTTCCAATTATGCCCTTAAAGTCTCAGAAGGTGTTGAAGTTACTTTTCCCTTTTCTTTGATGAGCAGTATTTAGGTGGGTCCGGGTGACCCTTTCGGCCTGGGCAGAGGGCCGACAGCCAGCTGTGAATCTGCCCTCCTCTAGGCCAGGCCTCCTGGCTCTGTGTCTTGCTGCTGGGTCCCCACAGCCACTTCAAGGTTTAAGGACACCCCTAGGCGTGGTATCACGTACTGACACCTGCAACTTTCATTCCGTAGCTGTCCGAGGGCTGTTCCCTCCACCTGGCCCAGCGCCTCAGCCAGCTGCTCAACCTCCAGCTCC
This sequence comes from Oryctolagus cuniculus, assembly GCF_964237555.1. Taxonomy (NCBI): domain Eukaryota; kingdom Metazoa; phylum Chordata; class Mammalia; order Lagomorpha; family Leporidae; genus Oryctolagus; species Oryctolagus cuniculus. The sequence goes on from NC_091432.1 coordinate 113,983,797, forward strand.
GGAGGATGCCCATCCTGTCCAAGGAGTCGGCGCCTGGCCTCATCATTGCCACGGGTGAGTGTGCTTTCAGCTGTGGGGTGGTGTGCAGCCACAGACAGAGACCCCTCCCACCTCCAGCAGTCACCACTCGGTGTGGTTTTCAGATGTTCTTAGTTCCTGCATTTTACTTAGAGTTTCTGGTTGAATGAGGTGATTATATGACTCATTCTTTCTTGTTTTAATTAACTTATTAGAAAGGCAGAGAGATAGCCAAATCAGAGAGAGAGAGAACCTGCTAGTTCACTCCCCAAGTGCCTGCAGTGCCCTGGGCTGGACTGGGTTGAAGCCAGGAGCCAGGAACTCAATCCAGGTCTCCTATACGGGTGGCAGGAACCCAGTGCCATGAGCCATCACTGCTGCCTCCCAGGGTCTGCATTTGCAGGAAGCTGGAACCGAGAGCAGAGCTGGGATTCAGACCTAGGCACTCTGATGTGGGATGTGGTTGTCTTAGCCGTGAGGCTAAGGGCCTACTCTTGACAGTTCTGGAGATGAAAAATAATTGCTCCCTTCGTATTTTAGGCTCGGTGGGAAAGAACTTGGCTAGCAAGACAAACGTGTACATCTCTAGCAGTGCTGGAGCCAGGTGGCGAGAGGTGAGCCCCCTGACCTTGGTTTTTGCTGGTGTGAGAGTGTGGACTGTGAGATAACAATACTGCAGGGGCACCCCTGGTCACTGGTGGAGGCCCTGCCTGCCAGGTGTGCGTCCCAAGTACCGAGAGATACCCAGAGCCACACACAGCACATTACTAATTTGTACAAGGGAGCTCCGGATGGTTCATTGAACATTTATGTAATTTTTTTTTTTTTTTTGACAGGCAGAGTGGACAGTGAGAGAGAGAGATAGTGAGAAAGGTCTTCCTTTGCCGTTGGTTCACCCCCCAATGGCTGCCGCGGCCGGGGTGCTGTGACCGGTGCACCGCGCTGATCCAATGGCAGGAGCCAGGTACTTATCCTGGTCTCCCACGGGGTGCAGGGCCCAAGTACTTGGGCCATCCTCCACTGCCCTCCCTGGGCCACAGCAGAGAGCTGGCCTGGAAGAGGGGCAACTGGGACAGAATCCGGCGCCCTGACCAGGACTAGAACCCGGGGTGCCGGCGCCGCAAGGCGGAGGATTAGCCTAATGAGCCGCGGCGCCGGCCCATGTAATCTTCTGATTCCTTTTTCCACGAACATTTTGAAGCACCCTGTTAATCTCACCGAATAATGTAGACTCCAGATTTTGCCCAAAATGGTACTTTAAATAAAAGACAGGCTCAAATTTTAATTTGCCAAGGTTGGCCAACTCCATGAGTGCAAAGACAGTGTCTGGTCTGCTTTGTATCCCCAGGACCTAATGTGTCTAGCCTGGAGCCAGCTGCTCAGTCAGTATTTGCAAGTTATTTGTATTTGAGCAAGTTAAAATGTAGTTGTGGTGTTCTTCAGGTGTGAGGCTGCTTATTTTAATTTTCTTTAAACAGCTTTGAAATTTTTTATGTAACTGGAGGTGAGAGTGATGAGCTGGTGGGGGAAGTGGGGAGAGAGAAAGAGAGAGAGAGATAGGGATCATCCATCTGCTGGTTTGCTCCCCACATACCTGCATAGGCCAGGCTGAAGCCAGGAGCCAGGAACTCTGTCTGGGTCTTGCATGTGGGTGGCAGGGACCCAAGTCTAATGCTGCCTCTCAGGATGCACATTAGCAGGGGGCTGGATCAGAAGCGGAGGTAAGGCCCCATCCCAGGCACTCTGATTCGGGATGTGGGCACCCGGAGCAGAGGCTTCACCTGCTCGGCCACAGCACCCACCCATATTTTTTTTTTTCTGTGCTACGGAAGCATAGACCACTTTTGCCTAAAGGGTGTATAACCCATGTGGATCTTTGGGTACTGATCATACTGATTCCATTGTCAGGGATGGTCCTCTAGTCCCAAAATGCTAACTAAGCTTTAACTTTGGACGTTAAAAGATTCCCAAACTTGTTAAAAAAAATATTTTTCAACAGCCTCCCGTGACTCATGAAGGCCCAGCAAAGCACATGGTCTCATTTGTAGGGGTTGCTGTCAGTTGTGCTTGTGTATGCCAGGAGCCACCAGGGTAAACCCAGCAGATCACTGATGAAGAACGGGTGGAACACACGGCAGACTAAGCACCATGTCGGGGGCGATGCAGGGTGTCCAGAAGAGCTGGCAGATGTGGTCCCCATCCCCGTCACGCCTCCTGGGGCCCGCACTGTGCACACGTTCATATTTCCACCTGTAATGTGTAAAGCAGCCAAACACCAGCGCTTGTGTGACTCTCTGCAGCTCACAGAGACTTGTCACATGACCTTGGCTCGTTTGTGGGTGGGCTTCCCATCCCTCCAGCTGAGAATGGGAGCTGGACGCTGTGTGTGTGTGTGTGTGTGTGTGTGTGTGTGTGTATAACTAAGGGCTGTATGGTATGGTAGACAGCAGAGCAGATCCCCACATGTAGGAGGTTTGTAAGGCCAGAATAGCCAAAAAGAGGGAATAGTTTGGAATTTTTTTTTTAAAGATTTATTTATTTGAAAGACAGAATTACAGAGAGAGGGAGAGAGGTCTTCCCTCCACTGGTTTACTTCCCAAATGGCAGCAATGGCTGGAGCTGAGCTGATCCGAAGCCAGGAGCTTCTTCCAAGTCTCCCACATGGCTGCAGGGACACAGGACTTGGGCCATCTTCCACTGCTTTCTCAGGGACATTAGCTGATAGCTGGAATGGAAGAGGAGCAGCTGGGACTCAAACCGGCACCCATATGGGATCTCAGCACTGTAGGCCAGCACTTTAACTCATTGCGCCACAGCGCCGGTCCCTAGTTTGGATTTTTTGAGTCATCCTTATGCTGCTCCCCTAGGAGAGATTCTGCAGCTGCTTTTGAAACTGGCCATGCCTATGGGAGTTGGGTGTTCTCCGCTCTGTGGGTGGCCCCGTGCCGTGTTTGTACCTTCTGCCATTGGTGTGACTGTGATTGGAACATCTGCGAGTGAGTTCCTTCGCAGAAAGCAGTGTCTTGTCCTCCTCCAGTGGCAGTTGCTGGGGCAGCTGTCTCGGCCCCCTCCTTGCATGTTTAACGCCTGCCAAGATGCAGCCAGTGCACAAGGGACCTTATTTTGGGAACCAGAGAGAACTTGACTAGGCGGTGACTAGGCGGAGACTGTCCCGAGTGAGTGAGCCTCTGTGTCCCCGAGGGCAGCCTCCCTTCGGAGGCACCGTCTGGAGTGTGTCACAGGTTTTGCAAAGCACGAGGGGGTGGGGCATAGGCCTGGAATGCTGGTGACTGTACCTCCGGTTCTCTTCTGTTGCTAATGAGCTGTGCAAATCCTCTGATCTCAGAATTACTGTCCAGTGCTTTCTTTTTCTTTAATTGGTTTTATCGAGTGTGCAAATTAAGTAAACTGGACATATTTAAAGTGTTGAGTTTGAGCAGAATTGATCTTCAGCACCACAATTAAGGTAGCAGTTTCATCACCCCTTTCCTAAGTATCTGTCTCTCCTTTTATAGCGTGTCCCTCTCTCCACCCTGGTCTCTACTTCTGTCACTGTGGTTTCAGTAAGTGGCATCTCAAGTTCTGCGTGAATGGCCTCATGCAGTATCTACTCTTTTGTCTGGCTTCTGTTGCCCATCACGAGGACTTCGGGTTCATCCGTGTTGTTTTATACAACAGCAGTTCCTTCTCTTTTTATTACTGATGTGTATCCGCTCGTAGGTATGTAGCACAATTCGTTCATACGTTCACCTTTGGATAGACATTCCGATTTTCTTCATAGTTTTAAATTTTATTTTGTGTTAGAAAGAGAGAGAAAATATGACTGAATGAGAATGCGACTGGTTTATTTCCCAAATGTCTGCAGCAGCTGGGGCTGGGCCAGGCTGACACCAGAAGCCCGGAACTAAACCCAGATCTCCTGTTGGCAGGACTGAACTACTTGAGCCTTCACCTGCTGTCTCTCAGGGTCTGTGTTAACAGGAAGCTGGAGTCAGAAGCAGGAGCCGGGTGTATTCTGATGTGGAATGCCAGCGTCTTAACCATTAGGCCAAATGCTGGCCCTGTCCTTGTGTTTCTTATATGTGTGTATACATAGATATGTGTGTGTGTGGTTGCTGTAAAGAAAATTGCGACATACATATCAAATCTTTCAGTCTTTATTATTACTGTGCGTAACCTAAAATGTTGAAACCTTGCAATTATATAAGTTTCTGTCTTCTCTGCCACCTTTATGGTAGTGCCATACATACCACATCAACATGCAGCGAGCAAACTCTCAAAATGTTTATTTTTGCCTTGAGTGATCACGTGCGTTTGAAGAACGTAAGAGGATAAAGGCGGGTTTTAACATTTACCCAGATATGTGCCATTCCTGTTGTTCTTCCTTCCTTCCTGAGGACCCCTGTGTACTACTGGGAAATTTCCCTTCAACCTGAAGAAATCTCTTTAGGATTTCCTACAGTCCAGGTGCACTGGGTGGGACATCGCTTGCTTTGGTTTGCCTTCAGTTGAGCCTCTTTATTTCAGCTGCATTCCTGGAGGATATGTGTGTAGGATAAGGAATTCTGGGTTGACATTTTCTCCCAGTCTGTCTTTCTGTTCCTTCCTTCCTTCCTTCCTTCCTTCCTTCCTTCCTTCCTTCCTTCCTTCCTTCCTTCCTTCCTTCCTGACAGGCAGAGTGGACAGTGAGAGAGAGAGAGACAGAGAGAAAGGTCTTCCTTTTGCCGTTGGTTCACCCTCCAATGGCCACTGTGGCCAGCGTGCTGCAGCCGGCGCACCAGCTGATCCGAAGGCAGGAACCAGGTGCTTTTCCTGGTCTCCCATGGGGTGCAGGGCCCAAGGACTTGGGCCATCCTCCACTGCACTCCCGGGCCACAGCAGAGAGCTGGCCTGGAAGAGGGGCAACCGGGACAGAATCTGGCGCCCCAACCGGGACTAGAACTCGGTGTGCCGGCGCCACAGGTGGAGGATTAGCCTAGTGAGCCGCGGTGCCGGCCCTTCCAGTCTTAATGACACCCTGAAGTCCTGCTGTTCCCTGGGTTCTGATGAGACGCGTGGGGTTATTTGTTATCACGCAGGTGTGTGATATGCCTTTTTCTCTTGATGTTCTTGATGTTCTCAAGACTTTTTCCTTCTCTTTGGATCTCAGCAGTTTTGTGGTAATGTGTTTAGGATAAGTTTTCTTTGAGTTTACCCTGTTTGGGGATGTTGATCTTTTTTTTTTTTTTTTTTTTTTTTTTGACAGGCAGAGTGGACAGTGAGAGAGAGAGACAGAGAGAAAGGTCTTCCTTTTGCCGTTGGTTCACCCTCCAATGGCCACTGCGGCCAGCGTGCTGCGGCCGGCGCACCGCGCTGATCCGATGGCAGGAGCCAGGTGCTTTTCCTGGTCTCCCATGGGGTGCAGGGCCGAAGGACTTGGGCCATCCTCCACTGCACTCCCGGGCCACAGCAGAGAGCTGGCCTGGAAGAGGGGCAACCAGGACAGAATCCGGCGCCCCGACTGGGACTAGAACCCGGTGTGCTGGCGCCGCAAGGCGGAGGATTAGCCTAGTGAGCCGCGGCGCCGGCCGATGTTGATCTTTTATTTTCCTGTTTTTTCCCCTTTTTAACTTTTATTTTTAAAATAGTTCATATAATACAAAAGAGCATAAAGACTAGTTCCATAAACATACAGATTTAACAACTTTTGACATTTGCCATATTGACTTCATATGTAAACACATACACACATACATAGTGTTTTCTTAAAAGCAGGGGTGGATATGTTAGCAGCACATCACATGGCATTCCTAACAAAGAAGATTAAGTGAGGAGAGAAGAGACATTACAAGTCATGTAAGGGCTGTAATTCAGTGAAGATGACATTTATAAATACCCATGTAGCAGATGAAATAGCATCCTATATGTATAGGCTTGCACACAGGAGAAAAACCATGGTATTTGTCTTTCTGTATCTGGCTTATTTCACTTAGCAAAATTACCTCTAATTGTATCATCTATTTTGTTACCAGTGTCAGGATTTCATTCTTTTTTTGGCTGAGTAATATTCCAGTATGTATCTATGCCATTTTTTAATCCAGTCATCCATTGATGAGCATCGGTATTGATTCTGTGTCTTTGCTATTGTGAAGAGGGCTGCAATAAATGTGGGAGTGCAGGTATTTCATATGCCGATGTCATTTCCTCTGGGTATATTCCCAGAAGTGGAATAGCTGGGTCATTTGATAGATCTATTTTTAGTTTTCTGAGCAATCTTTGTACTGTTTTCCATAATGGCTATACTAATTTGCATTCTTACCAACAGTGTACCCTTTCTCCACATCCTCACTAGTATTTATTTTCTATCTTTTTATAGTAGCCATTCTAACTGGAGTGAGATATCTTATTGTGATTTTTATTTGCATTTCTCTGAGGACCAGTGATACTAGGTATTTTTTTCATGTGTTCATTGACCATTTTTTTTTTTTTTTTGACAGGCAGAGTTAGACAGTGAGAGAGACAGACAGTGATAAAGGTCTTCCCTCCATTGGTTCACCCCCCAAATGGCTGCTACGGCCAGCGCGCTGCGCCGATCTGAGGCCAGGAGCCAGGTGCTTCCTCCTGGTCTCCCATGGGGTGCAGGGCCCAAGCACTTGGGCCATCCTCCACTGCACTCCCTGGCCACAGCAGAGAGCTGGACTGAAAGAGGAGCAACTGAGACAGAACTGGCGCCCCGACCGGGACTGGAACCCAGGGTGCCGGCACTGCATGTGGAGGATTAGTCTAGTGAGCGGTGGCACCAGCGGGCTATTTCTTTTTCTTCTTTTGAAAAATGTATATTCTTATCCAGTCATTTCTTGACTGGAATGTTTGTTTTGTTGAATTTCTTGGGTTCCTTATATATTCTGGATATTAATCCTCTATCAGATGCATAGTCTGAAAGTAATTCTTGCATTTTGTCAGTTGTGTGTTCACTCTGTTGATTGTTTTCTTTGCTGTGCAGAGGCTTCTTAGTTTGATATAATCCCATTTGTATATTTTTACTTTAATTGCCTGTGCTTTTGAGGTCTTATCCAAAAAATTGTTGCCTGTGCCAGTGTCTTGGATATTTCCCCTGTTTTCCTGTAGTAGTTTTTTTTGTTTGTTTTTGTTTTTGTTTTTTTTACAGGCAGAGCGGACAGTGAGAGAGAGAGAGAGACAGTGAGAAAGGTCTTCCTTTGCTGTCAGTTCACCCTCCAATGGCCGCCGCGGCTGGCGTGCTTAAGCTGGCGCACCAGCTGATCCGAAGGCAGGAACCAGGTGCTTCTCCTGGTCTCCCATGGGGTGCAAGGCCCAAGCACTTGGGCCATCCTCCACTGCACTCCCTGGCCACAGCAGAGAGCTGGCCTGGAAGAGGGGCAACCGGGACAGAATCCGGTGCACCGACCGGGACTAGAACCCAGTGTGCCGGTGCCACAAGGTGGAGGATTAGCCTAGTGAGCCGCGGTGCCGGCCCTAGTAGTTTTATGCCTTACATTTAGATCTTTGATTCATTTTGGGTGGATTTTTGTATAGGATATAAGATAGGAATCTTTTTTTTTTTTTTCAAGTTTCTGCATGTGAAATCCAATTTCCCCAATCCAGTTTTCCCAAAGAGATTGTCTTTTCTCTGGGAAATGTTTTTAGCGTTTTTTCCAGCACAAGTTGGTTGTTTATGCATGGATTTATGTCTATGTGTCTGTCTTTATGCCAGTACCATGCTGTTTTGGTTGTAGTAACCCTGTAGTATGTCTGAAATTTTGTATTCTGATGGTTCCAGTTTGTGTTTATTGTTCAGGATTGCTTTATTTGGAGTCTTTTGTGTTTTCACATGAATTTTTAAAAAAGATTTTTATTATTTATTTGAGAGAGAGTTAGAGAGAAAGGTCTTCCGTCTGCCACTCCCCAAATGGCCTCAATGGCTGGAGCTAAGTCTGTCTTAGGCCAGTAGCCTGGAGCTTTTTCAGATATTCCATGTGGGTGCAGGGGTCCAAGGACTTGGGCCATCTTCCACTGCCTCCCCAGGCCATAGCAGAGAGCTGGATCCGAAGTGGAGCAGCCGGGACTCAAAGCGGTGCCCATATGGGATGCCGGCACTGCAGGCAGAGGCTTAGCCTGCTATGCCCCAGCAGCAGCCCCTCTCCATGAATTTTGAGATTGATTTTCTAATTCTCTGCAGAAAGTCCATGGTATTTTGATGGGGGTTCCATTGAGTTGGTAAATTGCTTTGGGTAGTAGGACATTTTGATGTTAATTCTTCCAATCTGTGAACTCTTCAATTTCATCTTTATCTTTGAGGAAGAACTAGCACCAATTTTCAAACTATCTCAAACAACTGAAAGAGAAGGGATGCTGATCTTAAATCCATAAATTTTGGTTTTCCAAATTTGGGAATGTTCCAGCCATTATTCTCAGATATTTTTTTCTGCTTCACAGGTTTTTGGCACTTTCAAAAAAAGCATATTGTTCCTGTAGAATAGATAATTCTACTGATCTATATTTATTTTCCAGTTCACTAGCACCTCTGTCATTTCTGTGCTGATGTTGAGACTGTCAGTGCATTTATTTCAGACATTGTGATTTTCCATTAGAAAATTTGTATTGAGTGCCATTTTATTTTCCCCAAAACATTTCCAGCTATGTGGGGGATAGCTTTTGTCTTTGGTTCATTCCACGTGTGGTTCCCTCCCTACCCCATGGAACATGGTTAGCATAGGTGTTTCAGCGTTCCAGTATGCATGTCGTCTTGGGATCTGCGCCCATCAGTTGTCTTTTTCCTTGAGATGAACTTGTTTTCTAAGTGCATCTGCATATTGCATGGTGAATACTTGGTTCGTAGTCTGGACACTCCAGTGAAATGCATGGGGTGAACTCTTCTGGAGGTTGTGGGATTGTGTTTTAGGATAATCAGCCAGTTTTAGCTCTGTCCGTGTGCACAGTCTTGCTTCCTGTGGGTGGTAGCTCAAATGCCAGTTCAGTCTGCTAAGCCTTTGCTGTGCTGTTTGGTTCTGATTCATCCACATATAGTTGAGGGATCAGGCTGTGAATTATGTAAATTCATACACAGAATTAGGGGGTTTATTTGTTTGCCACCCACCCTGCTTCTGGGACTCCGTCCACACTCCCCCCAGCCTGCGCGGCCTCCTTTTCCTGGTTCCTTTGGCAGAAGTGGTTTCTATAGAAGTTGGATCTGTCTGGCTGTGACTGTAACTCCATGACTGGGACCTTCCTTTGGGGCCAGGCTGCTCCAGGAAGCCCGGAACTGTGTGGGTGGCTTCCTTAGGATTTATATCCTCTCTACCCGCTGCCTGCTTCTACTTTTTAGCATCCTCTGGCAGCGGTTTTCTGTATTCTGTCCAGAATTTTCTGTTGTAATTAGGTACAGGGAGGTTTTGCCCTTACAGTAGGTTGAGAACTCCAAAGTTAATTTATATTTATTTATTTATTGTCTGTCTATTTATGAGAGAGTACACACTCCCATCTGCCCCTTCACTCCCCAGATCTCCTTAACAGCTGGACTGAGCTGATGGCCAGGAGCTGCAGATGCAGTCTCCATGAGTGGTAGGGACCCATTTACTGGAGCTGTTACCACTGCCTTCCAGGGCCCGCATGAGCAGGAAGCTGGGGTCAGGAGCTGGAGCTGGTGCCCTGGTGTGGGAGGTGGGTATTTTAACCACTAGGCTAAATGCTCTCCCACAAAGTTAATTTTTAATCCTTGATTGTTGTGAGTCAAGAAATTTGGGTGTGAGCCCAGCTTCTGCTGTTTAGAGTATTTAACCCCTTGTTTCTGCATTTGGGAATAAAATTGGAATCCAAGAACTGGCTCTGCCTGTACCCAGGATTGTGTGGGCAAATGAGATAGTAATGGAGGTGAACATGTGCTAAACTGAAGAACTGTATCCAGGTGGTGGGCCCTGGTGCCGTGTCTGAGTGAGCATGAGTGTGGCTTTGCGCGTGTGTGTCTGCTGCACCGTGCGCTCGTACCAGTGGCATCACCAGCAGCTCTTCCCCTCCAGGCACTTCCTGGACCTCACTACTATACATGGGGAGACCATGGCGGCATCATCATGGCCATTGCCCAAGGCATGGAAACCAACGAACTGAAGTAAGTGTTCCCACTTTTCTGGTTCGAGCTTTTCCTTTGAGCAGCAAACTGTTCCCAGACGTTTCTGTCCATGATTACAAGTGGGTTATCATGAACAGCCCTGCGCTGTGGGGTTTGTGACCTCTGGAAATGACAGACATTGTCTGTAAGATGGGAATAATAACGTGCCCTTCCCATCTCCAGGAAGCATCATAAGGAACAAGTGAAATTGTTCTATTGATCTGAAAAAGTATATTCTGTATAAAGAATTAACCATGACTAAGACATTAACCAGTGACTCTTTAACTTGCCTGTTTTTTGCTTTGCACAAGTTGACACTCATCCAGAGATACACCCATGGAAGGGCTAATAATAAATCGTGATAAATATTCATAACACTTGAATGATATCAGTTACAGAGTGCATATAACTTGACAGCCAAGTGCCTTCTGCTGTTTGGTTTTGGGGGTTCTCAGAGCGGGAGGGGACATTGAACACTGAGGGTTAACCGCTTCATTTTATAGGTGACCAGTTGGAGGCTCAGCAAGGTGAGGTAGCGTGCCTGAAGCCAGGGCTGGCTCTCAGGTCTGTAGATTGCATCCTGGACTCCTCGCTGTCTGTCGTTCTGCAAAGCAACAATGTCAAGGGTTAGTAGCCTCGGTGCCCTTGAGTCCTGATTTTCTGAGAACCACCCCCTGTCTTCTGATTCCTTTTGCCCAAGTTACTGGATGGTTAGTGCAGGGTCAGGGCAGACCAGACCTCACTGAGCTCAACCCATCTGATGGATGCTGGACAAGGTGGCAAGAACTGCCGTAATCTTGCTGCGAGGACAGAACCTTTCTCTCCCTTGGCTTCCTTCGGAGTGAGGAGCAGCAGCAAGGGAGAGGTGGGCGGTTCAAAGAAGGCGATCTCAGCAGCTGGCTTTCCCCTGTTGGTTCATCAGCGTGTGCTGAACTGCCTGTCTCCAGGAAGCAGAGAGAAGCACATTGCTGGTGTGTGGCTGCTCTCGGTTCCGTGTGGCACCGGGCAGGAGAGGCGGCAGGCAACCCTCTGTCTGTATTTGAATTGACATCTGCTCAGCTGAGGACAGTCACCAAGCATGATGCTTCCCGTTTGATACCGTAATTTATATATCTCTCCATTCAGTTCCCTTCTTGCACAGTTAGCAAGCACTCGCCGTGCCTGGGGCCGTGTGTCTGAAGAGGAAGCAGCACTCCGCCCTCTAGGTGTAAGGTAGAGGAGGCAGAGGCTGTGGTGTGTGAGACGTGCAGGCCACGTGGTTTGCCTTCCTGGGAGTACATTTCATTCTTTGTGTGGCTTTCAGGTCTTGGAGTGGGCTCTTGATTTCCCTTGTTTAACTTTGCTGCAGATTACATTAGCATTCCAGGCTGGCTCCCCTGAAGGACTTCGTGTGATTCTAGTCCTCTCACACCATCTGTCGGTGCGCCCGTGCTCCGGGAACACAGCGTCATTCTGTGCTAGCCGGAGCAAAACACGATCAGGAAAATAAAGCTGCTGCCAGAAAAGCCCAGCGCCCTCCCCAGCCATTTCCGAAAGGACTCTGGGGTGGTAGCCATCGGGGGTCACACACACTGCAGCCTTCCTCTCTTTATACCGCTCCTTGGGAGATGTCTGGATGAAGCAGTCGCACATATGAAGCTGGAGACGGGCTTCCTGCTGACAGGTGCCCGCGTCCCAAATACCACCTGAGCGTGGCCTACATCTGCGTAGCCACCACCTGCCCTCTCCCCAGTTTGTTGCTCACGGAGGTGTTTTGCTTCTCCTGCGGCTGCTCTGAGACGCAGGAGGTAATATTCCTATCACCAGGCCAGGGCGGGGATTTACTATGATTCCCCTGCCTGGGCCAAGGCTCCTTGTGATGACAAAACTGGGTTTCTGTTGCTGGGTCTCGGGGCTGCCCGCCTCCCTAGCCATGGCAATGACTCTCCTTTGAGTCTCACAGCACTTCTCTGCTGTCTGATTAATTAGCATTGATCACATTCTTCCTCGGTTCTTTTAATTACACGCTTGAGCTCTTCAACTCGTTAGCAACGTCTTTGTAGACAAGTATTTCTGTTCTATACAGGTTAGCAAGCCTTTAGAAATATTTGGTCAATAAATAGATCATTCACACTTAGTCTTCTGAGATTGCTTGCAATTTGTTTTTTTCTGATTTATAAAATTGGGAGGTCATGGGCCAGTTGCATATCCCCCAGCAGGGACCACTGCTGTTGTTTTATGTAAACGGAAACCCCTGGGGCACAAATGGGAGTGGCCGCTCCCTGGAGGTGTGAAGTCTGGTGATTGGCTGGCACCTGAAGTGGCCCAAACCACCTTTCTCGGTTTTCACACAGGAAATTACATGATTTAGTTACATGAGTTAGTGCCCAGGCTGGAGCTTAAGCTTATCTCTCTTGGGAATCATTTCGGGTCCATTACACAAACTTTTGTTGCACATCTACAGTGAAGCCCACGTGCCAGATACCAAGGAGACAGTGGGAGTGAGGCCTTCTGCCCAGCTCCTGTGGCCACGCTGGGGCTCTGTGATGTCTCCCAGCCAGTCTCTGAGCCCTGTCTCCTCTCCAAGGGAGAGGCTGAGAGGAGGGGCTTGCTCTGAGGGGAACTCTCTGACCTCAAACTTACTGGTCTTTGGAGAGTAGAGCCTGATGGAATTGATTCTGCCCCAGGAGAATTGAGAGGTATTAGGGACAGAGCTTCTGTTGGAACGTGGTTTAATAAGTAAGAGCCAGGCCCTTGTGTCCCTGGGTGGCTGTTTTTTAAAAAATCATTCATGTCTTTCTGTCCCTGATTAGCACTGATAACTAAGAGTTGACTGTTATTTGTTTCAGCTTCTGCCTTGGTTCTCTTCTGAGACTGGTCCCTTTGTTACTGATAATTGAAATTGAGAGCAAGAAGCAGAACGCTTTGTTTTGCTGTTGTGTCTGCATGTCTGAAATGAGTAAATCAGGGCCCGAGAGGGGGATGCGCGCAGGCCTTCATCCAGCTCGCTGCCGCGGAGCCTGCCTGCGCAGGGCACGTGCGCGTAATCCGTGCTCTTGTGTTTTGCTCCCTGACCGAAACAGATGCAAACACTGGTGGGCCTACCTGATCACAGCAGACATGCAGCCATGTCTGTTCTTCTCGCCAGTCTGCTTGTCAGCAGGATGATACTGTTGGTGGACACTGATGATATTTTTGGGCTTGCCCCAGTTCATCTGACCTCTAAGGAGATTTTTTTTTCTCACTGGGCTTCGCTCTGGGAAACCTGAAAAGCTCCTACAGAGGCTGCGTGCAGCAGAGCAGCTGTCTGGTCTGGACATGCGTTCTGGAGGAAGCTGTGCACAGTTCCAGAATGCGGGGGACAGCAGTTAAGCTCTGCACTTGATGGCAGCGCTAAGGTTTGTCATGTCAGTGCTCCTAGTATCAGCACTGGTGGCTAACACTTAGTGGAGCACTTGCACAGTGGGCCATCCCTACTCCATCCGGCCTCTTAAGGGGCACAGGAACAGGTGTTCTTCTCACCTTTAAACTGTCGAGAAATTGAGCGACAGGGTGAAGAGAAATAAGAGGAAAGTCCAGCAGTGCTTATCTCATTTCCTTCCACAAGCAGTAATTAATGCTCCTTTGGTGTGCCAGGAAAGATGCCAGGGCGGAAGTGGGTAAGAGGCCTTGTTCCCTATGAATGGCAGTCCAGCAGAACACGCTCATGAAGTCGGGTCATTTAAATGTGGGAGGGTGTGAGACGGAGGTGAGCATGGAGTGCAGTGGGAGCCAGAGTGAGGGCAGCCCGGTGGTGCTATCTGGGAGACAGGAAGGCTTCTGGGAGGAGGTGAGACTTTGAACTGAGACTGAAATGTGACAACCAAGGTCAGAATGGCACTGGAGAGCTGGAAAGGTTTTGCACCAATGTGGCAGCGTGACTCTGTAGAATCTTTAATGTTAATTGAATGTAAGTTAGGAGATGGGGAATAGTGAGAAATGAGGCTTGGTGTGGGGATGTAGCCAGCAGCCAGGTCCTGGGAACCTTAGCAAAGAGATGAAACCATGCTTTTGAGGCAAGGGTCCCTCTGAGGTTTTTAACTAGGGGCACGAAAGGGCCAGCTTTGCATTGCAGAAAGACGGCTTTGGCAGAATGAGGAGGATGAATTTAACAGGAGTGAGACTTGGGGTGAGCGGTGATGCTGGGGGTGTGTTTGAAGCCTCAGTCTGCAGGGGGTGTGGGGGAAGGTGACCCTGGCACTCCTAGGAAAGCAGGGGTAGAGGAGTAGGCTTGCAGGGCCCTGTGATCAGCGCAGACTTGGGCACTGTGCATTGAAGAGGCTGTGGCATGCCCCGGGGGAGAGGTCCAGCAGGCTTCTGGACACATTACGTCTGCTGGTTCTGCCTTCCACCCATCTGTGCAAGATATTCCTCTGCCCTATTTGATGGAACATCACCTAGTCTCTGCTTGGTCCCTGGAATGGGGGATTTTCCAGACTGAAAGGTGCTTCCGTTTCATTTGGAAACAATTTGTTGTTCATTTGCTCATTGATTTATCCACTCATTTATGAATGAACATTCTCTGGTGAGAGAGCCCAGATCCTCTGCACGCTGGCTTCCGTGCAGTGGGCGTGGCCCTGCTCCCTGGACACACACACGCTGCAGGATGCTTTCCAGGTATTTGAGGAGCCCGTCCGTGTCCTCCTGAACATGTGCTGTTCTGTGGGAAACATCCCCCGTTCCTTTCCTCATGATCTGTAGCATGCAGCATCCCCGCCTCTGGGCTGCCACTTCTGCCCTGCATCGCCACGGCAGTGCCTTGCGTGTGGGCCCCTGGGTCTGCCTCCGGATGCGTGGAACACGCAGAAGACATCGGATCTATCCCTATGATCGGGACAGGAAGATAAACACCCAAGTCTGCACCTGACATTTTTGACAACCCCCGCACAGTGGTGGGTCCCGGGAAGTTTTATTCCAGTCGCGTAAGCAGTTCTAAAGGACGCATGTAAGTTGTGTAGAGCATTTCCATTACTCTGGAAGATATCCACCTGTGCCTTCCCAGGCAGCGCACCCCACCCCCGCGCTCCCGCCCCAGTCAGCGGCACCCACTGACGGAGCCGATTTCATTGTCATCCCTACAGGCTAGTTCCGCCTATTCCAGAATTCTGTATGTTTGTGTCTGTTTTATGTCTGACTTTTGTTCAGCATATAATATTTTGAGATTTAGCCATGTTATTTCGTGTACTAGTAGGCTGAGTTCAAGTTAACTTGGAAATTCAGAGATCCCTTTCTCTTGTGGATCTTAGTAAAGAGCAGATGTTCCCCACCTAACACTTGAGCAGGTGGGGTTTGGAACTGCATATGGAACTTGGTTCTCAGTCTCCTGTTTGCTTACTCCTTTGCTGTCGGAAAGCACTCTGAATCCTGCGATTGACTGCTGTTATCTGTGCGAGTTGCCCGATACCCTTTCCAGATCTGGTGCACTCACCGTCCAGATTGCTGTCCAGATCCCTGACAGATGTGCTGAGCTCTGTGAGACAGGGAGGCTTGCTGCGGGCTGAGATCACACCATCTCGCAGCACGCTGGGGATTTGTTGGACGAGCTGTGAGTTTTATCTGTGTGATCCACAAAGAGCTTCATGAAAAGAAGAACCTTCTGTGTCATCGTCCTGTTCTTTAAGCATGTCCAGGAGAAAAGGGTGTAGGGTTGCTCTGTTGTGACTTGTGTGTATGGGACCATTTAGGTCCCCATCCCTGGCTTCCTCCTTTAATGTAAGTGCTATCAAATCACCTGACTTGTAACCGTGCCAGAAATAACCTTTTCTTCTTTAGGAAAGTAAAATTATTTTCCCTCTTCTAATCTTTTTTACAAAAAGATTTATTTGTGTATTTGGAAGGCAGAGTGACAGACATGGGGGGGGTAGAGAATGAGAGAGAGAGAGGGAGATGAATACATCTTTCATCTGTTTGTTTACTTTCCAAATGCACACAACAGCAGGAGCCCAGACCTCCAGCCGAGTCTCCCAGGAGGGTGGCAAGGGTGGCAGGAACCCAAGTACTTGGGCAATCATCTGTTGCCTCCCAGGTACCTTAGCAGGAAGCTGGAAGAGCAGTGCAGAGTGGCGGGACTTAAATGAGGCACTCTGATATGGGTGCAGGTGTCACGGGCCATGGCTTAACCTACTGTGCCACAATGGGACCCCTCTTCTGGTCCTTGAGATCATTTTTCTCCATTATTTTTCTAGAGATCAATAAAAGAGACTCTGCAGTTATGCTATCTTTAAGTCTTTCCGTTCTCTAAAATTTATTTTTTAATAGTTGCCCTTTAATTCATGTGTTTTTTTTTTTTTTATTTTTTGTTTTGTCTAGTTTGATGACCATTCTCCTTGATAAAGATAAAAGCAGCCGGCGCCACGGCTTGCTAGGCTAATCCTCTGCCTTGCGGTGCCGGCACCCTGGGTTCTAGTCCCGGTCAGGGCGCCGGATTCTGTCCCGGTTGCCCCTCTTCCAGGCCAGCTCTCTGCTGTGGCCAGGGAGTGCAGTGGAGGATGACCCAAGTGCTTGGGCCCTGCACGTGCATGGGAGACCAGGATAAGTACCTGGCTCCTGCCATTGGATCAGCGCGGTGCGCCAGCCGCAGCGCGCCATTGGAGGGTGAACCAACGGCAAAAGGAAGACCTTTCTCTCTGTCTCTCTCTCTCACTGTCCACTCTGCCTGTCAAAAAATAAATAAATAAATAAATAAATAAATGCAAAATGGAAATTCCTTTGATTATTGATACCACTGGCTCTCAGAACAGTACTCATATTTCTTTGTAATTCTTTTAGAACTTTCTAGAACACCATCCCATCCCTGTACCAGTTGTTTTGGTAATTTGCAACACATTCCTTGACTCATTTTGAACTGTGTCACAGGGCTACTGTTCCAACAGACTCCTGGCTGGAAGAATTACAGCTGGAATGAGTAATGAATAATTAGCAGATTACTGATGCCCTGTAATTTTTTTTTTTTGCTGCGTATCATATGACTTTTATCTTGAACATATTCTTGAAAACTCTGGGCTCATCAGGGACCTTTCTATGCAGCCTCATGTTAGCCCCGTGAGTTGCACATCCACCGCTGTTTCTCCATTTTACAATATCTGTTGTTACATTGTGATATTGTGAGTATTGGTATTTGACCATGGGATTATGTCTATAATTTTACTTCAACAGTTTGAATTCTCTGTTTTTAAAAGCTGGAATATTTTATCTTCCATGATTTATAAATAAAAAGGTGGCATGATTTTTTTTGAAAGGTTTCTGTCACTTTCACTTCACCAACACAGTCTCTCCTTTAGGTTTCAGAATTCAGTCCAAAATAGATGTTACCTTAACTGCCATGGCTGGGAATGTGACCATCCGTTCCCCCACAATTCTGTTTTCCAAATGAGAATTCTATCCTGAGACACAAGGCTGTGCGTGACTGTGCACCTGCTGGTTAGTCTCATGAATGAGCTATTTTCAGAGTCCTCTGGAAACCTCTTGAGAATTGGGGTGATTCATTTCCTGAAGTTGTCTTGGGTTTGTGGAGCTCTTAAATGGAATGAACTTGGTGATGTACAAATAAATGGACTTTCAACATTATCACAGAGCAGGAGGGTTGCTGCCGTCATGTCTGGTAATAGACCAACACTGCACATTCAGTTTGCATTGAAAGTGGTACTAAGCTTTTGGCTCCTCACTATGGGCAAGGAAGAGATAGAATGAGTTCACTTATCCAAATACCTGCTTCCAAATTCACAGAACTCCAAAGTCTATCAACCAGAGGAGAACTTCTTGTAGAACACCCCCCTTAGCCTCCTGGTAAGGTTCGCTACATTGCTGCATAACTCTGCCGCTTGATGTGACTCCTTGCCTGCTCGTAGAGGTGTCAGTTTTAGTCATCTCAGTATAAGAGGAAGTGTTTAGATCGAGTGATGTCATGAAAAAGCTTTCCGTCAGTTCTAGTCTCCAGAGGGAATAAAAGTAAAATTGCAAAAATATGAGGAAAGTGAGAAAAAAAAGTTTGTATGTGATTAGAGAGAGCCCCAGAGGTCCTGTGATTTTAAAGAGAGCTCCGAGTGACTTCTGGGTTTGTATCAAGCAGATTCTTCCCACCCCCAGGCCCCTCAAGGGTCTCCTCTTGTTCCTCCCCTTCTTCTTCTTCCTCTTCTTCAATACAAAAGGGAATTTAAAATTAGTTCACTTGCTTACATGCTGCTTATTTTTCCAAGGGCTTGCTTCCTTGCCTTCAGACTTTTCCCAGGATAATATTTTTCCTCTAACTTTTTACTTTCCTTTTTTTTTTTTTTTAAAGATTGTAACTCTACCTCTCAAATACAGACAGAGGGAGAGATAGTAAGGTCTTCCACCCGCTGGTTCACTCCCCAGTTGGCCACAACGGCCGGCGCTTCACTGATCTGAAGCCAGAGGCCAGGTGCTTCTTCCAGGTCTCCCACGTGGGTGCAGGCGCCCCAAGCACTTGGGCCATCTTCTACTTTCCCAGGCCACAGCAGAAAGCTGGATCGAAAGAGGAGTTGCCGGGACTAGAGTCAATGCCCATATGGGATGCCGGCGCCACAGGTGGAGGATTAACCTACTGCGCCATAGCTCCGGCCCCACTTTTTACTTTCCTAATTTTTAAGATCACAAAAAGTAGGAAGAATACCTGTGTAATCTTCATCCAGAGTCATCAGTTGTTTGTTAATTTTTTGCCAGTTTGCCTTGATTCTATCATCAGTCTTTTCCCTCTTTTCTTTCCTTTTCTTCCTTTGTTCTTCTCCCTTCCCCCCCTCCCTCCCTCTCTCTATTTCTCTTTTTCTTTCTTCCTCCCTCCCTTCCTTCCTTCCTCCTATCCTTTTTAGCTCAATCATTTGAACAATAAGTTGCCTACATCATGTCTCTTCACAACTTAATATTTAAACATGTATCTCTACTAAGGACATTTTCCTATATAATCATAATGTCATATCAGTGCTTAAGAAAATTAACATGAACTCAGTATTACTTTTAGACTCTATTTTCTTAGTTGCCCTATTATGTCTGGTTCCCTTTCTTCCCTCATTCAGGATTTGGTCAATCTCGAAGAAACCTGTATTGAATTTACGTATTATGAATGCGTTTGCGCCTTTCCTTCCTCTGTTAACCAACTGAACCTCTGCCTTTTTATCTGTTTGCTTTTCATGCCCTTGGTGTCATCCAAGAGTCCAGAGCAGTGATCACAGAGAATGCCTTTCCTGATGCATCTGCCCAGAGTTAGAGGATAGTGCCCAGCTGGTGCGGTGGTCTCGGCCCTTTATTCGGGAGACACGTAACGTCAGATTGTCCTGACGCCGCTGTTGCTAAGTTTGGTGAAGTTTACGACTCTGAGTGCCCACTGGAAAACTGCATTTCCCCTGTGTCGTGATGAGTCATGTAGGAATAAGACTCTGAACATCCGAGTCCCTGACACTTCCAACAGGTGGTTTTAGCATCCAATGAAGCACCTGAAGTTTCCTCATTCCTTTATTGTTTTTAATTTTTGTTAGGTGGTATTCTCTGTTAATACAAGAAAAAAAAAAACCCTCCCTTCTTCAGTTCTCTCGCTTGCCATCATTAAAGACCCTTGCCCTATTTTCATCAGTGGTTAATCTGTTACCATCATTTTTCTCTTTTGTGTTCAAATTTTTCTAAATTTGGCCAGCTGGAGCGCCCATGAGGCTGGTCCCTGAGTCCTTTGGGGCTGGCTGTGCGAGTCTCTTAGGCTTCCTTTGTTTCTGGCACAAACGTCCTTGTGCTAGCCTAGCTCAGCCATTTCTCCAAGCAGTCCTGCTTGCTGGTCCTGGTGAACGTGGCCTGGAGCCGAGTGCTTGCCCCGGAGACTTTGCTCACCAGGATGCTCTCACTTGCCTTGGGCAGGTACAGTACCAACGAAGGGGAGACCTGGAAAGCCTTCACCTTCTCCGAGAAGCCCGTGTTTGTGTATGGGCTCCTCACGGAACCCGGCGAGAAGAGCACGGTCTTCACCATCTTCGGCTCCAACAAGGAGAACGTGCACAGCTGGCTCATCCTCCAGGTCAATGCCACAGACGCCCTGGGTAAGCCGTTGTCTCTGCCCTTTTCCCATAGACATTTACTGACCTCCTGTTGTGGGCAAAGCTGCAGCTTGGACATCAGGTACTTGGATGAGTTTATGATCCATTGGAGGAGAAGGGCACGTGCAAGTCAGTGACAAAGCCAGGGAGGTAAATGAGGCTGCACTGTGTTATTCCTCATGCCTTTGTGTCCTTGCGCAGTCCCTGGCACACAGCAGGCACGTATATGTCTGTTGAATATGTGGGTTGATGAATGAATGAAAAGCACTCTCCCATATCAGTAGTTCCAGGGGGACACAGTCAGTGAGTGCGCTTGACTGTCTGTGAAGCAGGGTGCTGGTGATGCGGAGGCCTCTCCAAACCATCGAGGGTACAGCCACGACCTGCCCGTCTAGATGTGGGACATGGAAGGAAGTAGGCAGGGTGAAAATCCTCTGTCCTCTCCCTGTCCCTCCACACTACTTGTCCTTTCCTAACTCTGCCTTGGCTGGCGTCATCCCGGCTGCCTGCTCATTCCTGCTCATCCCCACCCATCAGGCTCCACTGGTTGAAATCCCTTTGTTGTTTCAGGGTCCAATCTGATGTCCCAGCTGGAAGACACCCCCCTCTGCTCTGTACCCAGACCTAAGTACACTCATCACAGCTTGAATGACACAGCTGAATGCTGTGTGTACCTTAAAAACAAGAACGTGTGCATATCTGTGTTTTATCTGCTGGGTAGCCTGGTAGCCTTTCAGTAGGGATTTCATGAAGACTTGTGGATTTGAATTGCATTTCACGGATAGCTGTGCCTCAGCTTCAGGGTGGTATTTGATCATACTACAGAAACATAAGAAAAGACATGAAACACCCATGTAAACATGGGCACAGTTTGCCCTTGGGGTAGTAAGCACACACTACGTATGTTTCTAAGTTGAGTGACCATGCAAGTTGTCTTGCCATGTCTCACCTTCCTGCTGTGAAAGTCCTGTCCCTTCAAGTGGGGCAGGTGAATTCTCCATTGCTCTGGGACCATGCTGCCAGGTGTGCCCAGACAACCCGAGGAAGCAGGCAGGGAACAATGCCCCTGACAAGAGATTCAAGCTTCCCCTGATGACTGTGGAAAGAGGACACCCCCAGGTTCGTGTTTCAAAAAGGAAATGCTGAGTATCCTAAAGTAATTCCGAAGTTTGCGTGGTGCCCAAAGGTGGCTCTCCTCTTCCCAGCTTTCTCAGGCTGACTCAAGTCCGTTATGGCCTTGGGACAGCTCCTGAGGTCTGTGGCTTGCTGGTGGCACAGGATGGACAGGAAGTGGTGAGCAGGGCAACCCTGCATGGGCCTGCCTCTCACGCTCTATACTGTACTTCTCTCCCCCCAGGGGTTCCTTGCACAGAGAACGACTACAAGCTCTGGTCACCATCTGATGAGCGGGGGAATGAGTGTTTGCTTGGACACAAGACTGTTTTCAAACGGAGGACCCCGCACGCCACATGCTTTAACGGAGAAGACTTTGACAGGCCGGTGGTTGTGTCCAACTGCTCCTGCACCCGGGAGGACTATGAGTGGTGAGCTGTTCTGCCATGGCTGGGGAATCACTGTGTGTTTTATTCACTTAGCAGTGCAGGGGGAGAAGACTAAGGCATGGGCACTCTGCCAAGTAAGGCAAGGAAGAGAAAGGAGCAAGTACCGAGCAAGCATCTTGTATGTGCAGGAACACGAGGCGCTTCTTACACAGGTTGTCCTTGGTACAGCCACGTACTGCGTGTTGTGCAGCCACCCAGGGAAGCCTCAGCAACTTATTCAGGAGCAAATAGCTCTCGAGTGTCTGTCCACGAGCGCAACTGAGGAACGGAAATGTCAGAATTTTCCGTCGTGGGTAACTCTTTTTCCTTTGGACCCCTTTTCTAAGAGGATTTATGTCCTTGTCTGAAATGAGGAGTGTTAGTGTGTGTATTTTTGGCATCATTCATTATTTCTTGAGCAAAACATCCCAGGCACTGCTGAGAATGCTAAAAGTGGAAGAAGTGACATGGGAGGAAGTAACTGTGACAGGCGATGCAAAACAGCAGGTGACTTGAAGGGGCATCGGTTTCTTCCCCTGTGATTAATGAAAGGAAGTGGAGGGCTGTGATTTGCTGTTTGGGAACTGGGAAATTTCTAGATGAAGCAGTGTTTGAGGTGGGCATGAAGGAAGCAAGTGGGTGTACAGGGAGGTGGCCCTGCGGCCATGTGGCAGGGGCATGCAGGCGTGGAGCCAGGAAAGTGTGGCAGGGTACATGGAGCGGGCAGAGAGTGGAGAGGAGGCTGAAAGAGAATGTATGGTCAAAGTAGCAACCCTAGAGGATATGCGCCTGATCCCATCAGCCCCGTCAGCCTTGGAGGGCGTTTGAGGCAGGCCGAAGGTCAGAAGAGAGCTGCACTAGGGGCAGACAGTTGTGGCAGTGGAGGATCTGGGGTCCCAGAGCCCCCGACTGTCTCAGCGGTAATAACTCAGCAGATGGTCGTTGCAGGTTGGTCAGCGGTAACAGCAGAGCACAGACACTGAATAGAGACACAGAACTCAATTTCAGTGGGAGCCGAGGCACAGAGGCAGCCACGCATACCTTGGCTGAAGCCAGAAACTTCTCATGTGTTCTAGGTGAGAGGTTGGAACAGGGACTCGGAGTAAGTCTTTCAGGCTTCATAGGCTGTGTGGTTTCTGTGGTCTCTTGTTGTAACCGCTGAGCTGTGTCCGTGGAAGCTCCAGTAGATGAGTGACGTCTGTCGTGGATAAATGGTCCTGGCCGTGATCCAGTGAAACCTTATTTACAGAAGCAGCCAGCCAGGGGCAGACGTTTAGCCTAGTGGTTAAGGTGCCTGCGTCCCACATCAGAGTGTGTGTTTGATTCCTGGCCATGGCTCCTGACTTTGACCTTGACTTTCTGTCAGACCCTGGGAGGCAACAGTGCTGGTTCAGGTAGGTCCCTGTCCCTCAAAGGGGAGACTTGGATTGAGTTCCTGGCTCCTGGCTTCAGCCTCAACCCGGCCCTGACCATTGCAGGTGCTCTGGAAGTGAATCAGCACATGGGGGCATATTTCTCTCTCTCTCTGAAATAAATTTGTACAAACAAAAAGCCACCCAGATTTGGCCTCTGTCCCACACCAGTGCTTCTAGAACTTCCATGTGCCTATCACTCGCTTGGGGGCTTAAAATGCAAGCGCTGCCTTGGGGATTCTGGATTGTGCAGTTCTTCATGCAGGTGCAGCTTCCGCCTGCCCCGGGAGCAGCAAGGCTTAATCCAGATGGGACAGTCCTTCCCTTCCAAGGTCACAGCACAGATGGGTCCCGGGGATGTCAGCCCAGTGCTGTTTGCCTTCCAGTATTCTGCTGTAGACACCCTGGAGTTGTCATTGTCATCTGGGACTTCTTGGCCTCAGGTTGTCCTCCCTGCGCTGATGGACACTGTAGAGGCCCCGGTCCTGGAACAGGTGTCTGTTCCCTTTCGCTCCTGTTCTCCAACCCAATGAGTACAGGTAACCTCCACCTATAGGTTTTGCTTCCCTTAAAGTAGCCATCCAGGATGGAACAGATTAGAAAAAAAAACAAACCTGCTACAGGCCACATGAGAGGGTGAGGCTGATAGCCCCCAGGAAGTTCATTTCAGGCCATCCTGCAGTTGATGTAGCTGTTAGAAAGAAGCCAGCCTGAGTGTGTGGCTCTTGGTGGGGTTGGACTGGGCGGGGGGTTGGGTGGGGGTGGGAATGGAAATGGTCCCCAGATGGAAGACAGGAGCTGAGGTAAAGACAAGTGAGCTTAAGAGTGTCTGCCTGTGACTGCAGCTTCTACTGACTGAAAACTGACTTGAAAATCAGGTTCTGTCCAATAGTCTTTTTCAACCTCGCAGGGAAGCCAGCTCTTGGCCTGTGCAGTCCCAGATCTCAGTCCCTTATGTCCTTGTACCTCCCCACATTGCCAGGAAGTGCGTGGCTTTCCGAGTCTTGACAGCGCCTCCTAAAAAGTGGTGTATTTTATATTCCACCCCTGCACATAATGTATGTGTTGATACGTACCCGCCTGTCATTAGGACAGTGTTTTTATGGGACGGCATTTCCTTTGACTTGTGGACTGCCTTGGGTAATCTCTCTGCAGGGAGGGGAGGGAGCTGGTCTTGGTGTTTCTCAGTCTGTGGGGTCATGACTTCCCAGAGAGAAAGTTGCCTGAGAAGGGTGCCTTAGATGCTTGGGCCCTGCACCCCATGGGAGACCAGGAGAAGCACCTGGCTCCTGCCATCGGATCAGCGCGGTGCGCTGGCCACGGCGGCCATTGGAGGGTGAACCAATGGCAAAAGGAAGACCTTTCTCTCTATCTCTCAGTCTGTGGGGTCATGACTTCCCAGAGAGAAAGTTGCCTGAGAAGGGTACCTTAGATGCTTGGGCCCTGCACCCCATGGGAGACCAGGAGAAGCACCTGGCTCCTGCCATCGGATCAGCGCGGTGCGCTGGCCACGGCGGCCATTGGAGGGTGAACCAATGGCAAAAGGAAGACCTTTCTCTCTATCTTTCTCTCTCCTCACTGTCCACTCTGCATGTCCAAAAAAAAAAAAAAAATCAAAGTGGCTATTCAGCAGACGGGAACCAATTTCATGGAGGGGACCTATTGGATGCAGTAGTAAAAGCCAGAGCGTTTTGAACAGTGCTCTACAAATGCTAAGTGTTGATTATGGTGTGCTACACACAAACCACTTTGCTCTGGTCTAGTTCTTTCATTGAGGAAATGTTTGTTGAATTGCATAAAGTAAGCTTTTTCTGGTGGAGCACATGAACATAGAAAAAAAATCCCTTTGGGCTGTAGAATTTATAGCTTGAACAGGGTTTGGGGAAATAAGTGACACAGTTGCATTTTATTTTTTTTAATGTTTATTTCTTTAATTTGAAAGAGCACGTACATGAGAACACGCTCCCATCTGCTGGTTTACTCCCCAAATGACCACAATATGGTCAGTGATGGGTCGGGCTGGAGCCAGGCCAGGGACAGAGACCCAAGCATCTGCCTCCCGGGGTGAGTGACAGCAGGCAGCTGGAATGGAGAATGGAGCTGAAGCCCCCACCCAGGCACTCGAGCGTGGGATGCAGGCATCCTCTGTGGCATCTTAGCTGCTGACTGCACACCAGCCCCCTCTCCCTGCCTCGTGTCAGAGTTGTCAAGTGGGCCGAGAAGTCACGCAGTTGAGACCAGAGCTGAGATGCCACTGGGGTCTCCTCCTTCCCACACCAAGCTGCTGCCCACTGAGCTGGAAGATGTGACTCCCAAATCACCGGAAGTCTTAGGGTGAAGCAAGCTGCTGGTTTGCAGTGTGTAGGATGAGGAACTTAACTTAAAATGATGTAAATGGCTTATGGACAGTCTTAAACAATGTTGAATCCTTAGTAAAAATACATTGTTTTTAAAAATATTACTCTCAGGGACTGGCACCTGCAGTGCCGGCATCCATGTGGGCACCACTTTGAGTCCTGGCTGCTCCACTTCCAATCCAGTTCTCTGCTATGGCCTGGGAAAGCAGTAGAAGATGGCCCAGAGCCTTGGGCCCCTGCACCCACGTAGGAGACCTGGAAGAAGCTCCTGGCTTCGGATTGGCACAGCTATGGCCATTGCAGCCAGGGGAGTGAACCAGCAGGCAGAAGACCTCTATCTCTCTCTCTCTCTGCCTCTCCTTCTCTCTCGGTGTGTAACTCTTTCAAAGGAATAAATAAATCTTTTTTTAAAAATGTTACTCTTCAAAAATTTATTTTTTAATTATGCTGATTATGCCAAGCCGTGCCATTGGGTGCTTGTAACTCTAATATTTGCTGCTAATTTTTTTCAACAAAGAGAGGGCAGGCCCAGAATCTTTGGGTGGGGAATTGGACCTATCTAACATTTAGTAGTATTTGGGGGGCCGGCATTGTAGCATATCATTTAAGCTGCTGCCTGCATCGCCAGCATCCTGTCTGGGCACTGCTTTGAGTCCTGGCTACTCCACTTTCAATCCAGCTCCCTGCTAACAGCCTCGCAAAAGTAGCAGAAATGAACTAAGGGCTTGGGCCCCCTGCACCCGCGTGGGAAGCTCCTGGCTTTGGCCTGGCCCAGCTCAGGCCGTTGTGGCCATTTGGGGAGCAAACCAGCAGATGGAAAATCTTTCTTTCTTGCTCTCACTCTGTCTCTTCCTCTCTCAGTGTGTATCTCTGCCTTTCAATAAATAAATAATTTTTTTAAAAAGTAGTGTTTGAGGCCGGCGCCACGGCTCACTAGGCTAATCCTCCGCCTTGCGGCGCTGGCACACTGGGTTCTAGTCCCGGTTGGGGCGCCGGATTCTGTCCCGGTTGCCCCTCTTCCAGGCCAGCTCTCTGCTGTGGCCTGGGAGGGCAGTGGAGGATGGCCCAAGTGCTTGGGCCCTGCACCCCATGGAAGACCAGGATAAGTACCTGGCTCCTGCCATCGGATCAGCGTGGTGCGCTGGCCGCAGCGCAGCGGCCATTGGAGGGTGAACCAACGGCAAAGGAAGACCTTTCTCTCTGTCTCTCTCTCTCTCACTGTCCACTCTGCCTGTCCAAAAAAAAAAAAAAAGTGTTTGGTTTTGCATGATTTGTGTCATTTCTGTATATTTATGGCATATCATAGTGACTTTCCACTTGGGATTCTGATGGAAAGCTGCTTCTGAAGGTGTATTTCAGTGCAACAAAATGAGTGTTCTTTAAAGGGCCATGTTAAGTAACTAACACAAGTGATAGGAAGGATGTTCTGTAAAAGTCAACAGTGGTTACAAGTGCCTGGAATCATAAATGACGTCCAATTGCCTTTGCAGTGACTTTGGCTTCCGGATGAGTGAAGACTTGGCATTAGAGGTGTGTGTTCCAGATCCAGGATTTTCTGGAAAGTCCTCCCCTCCAGTGCCTTGTCCCGTGGGCTCTACGTACAGGCGATCAAGAGGGTACGTATCAGGCTCACAGGGGTCTCCCGGTAGTCAGGGAAGAGAGAACCACTGGGGATCCATGCATGTCCCACATTCTAGAATTCCATGTTGGCGGGTTGCAAGTAGTTTGGGCAACATTTAGTGTCTCCTACACGCAGTGTCCAAAAAGTTCTGAGTCTGTAAGCTTCTCAGTGACTCTGGGAGCCTCTACAGTCCTGACTTGCATGGGGAGACCTCTTCAGAGGCATTTACTGAAGAGATGTGTGTCAAAGTCTAGCCCAGGCTACTGCTCTCGCTAGTCTGGGCCTGCTGATTTATCAACGCAGCTGATTCTGGGAGACTGCAGGGCCTCCCTCTGGGTTTCTTGAGAGGTGGACAGATGGAATGTGTTCTCCACAAGCAGGGAGTACCTCCCCAGTTGGGCTGCCTTTCTGACTGTTCTCTGATGTTTCTGACTTCTTGCTTTGGCGGGGTGACAGCTACCGGAAGATTTCTGGGGACACCTGTAGTGGAGGAGATGTTGAGGCACGGCTGGAAGGAGAGCTGGTCCCCTGTCCCCTGGCAGGTAAGAGAGGTGGTTTCTCCCCTTTGACTTAATTCACCGCTGTAGCCCGGGTGCAGGCTTGTAGCTCTAACCCAGTAGGGAACATGATGGAAATGACAACATCATGGAGATTCCTTTTCCCTAACCTGAGTATCCAAAGTCGACTTGCGCATAGCCTTCTGCTTCTGCGGGAATAGAAACTAGTTTGCATTGGTTCAGTTTTTTGAAGGCAGCTCCTTTGTTGAGAAATATTTGCTCAGTGTGGAAGGTGTGGGGGACTGCGGGGTGCCCCCAGGCTTTTGTGTCTGCCTTGATTCCTTTGTCAAAGTTGAATACGAAGACACTTGTGCCTTCTTAGGAAGCAGCTAAGTGGTCTGTTTCAGTTTTAACATAATTATACTTTAGTGGAATTTTACAGATTTTCATGTACTTTTCAGTGTGTTGCCAATCCTATTCACAGCCCAATGAAGTAGATATTATCAGCCCCAACTTTATTTTTTTTAATATAAGGAAGTAGGCATCTTCAGAGGACAGGGTTAAAGGACTTAGCTAAGGTGTACCCATCCAGAAAGCGACAAAGTGAAGAGTTAGATTCCGAGCCCCACGCTTGTCATTGGACTTCACCCAAATGGCAAACGAGTCATTCTCATTATTTTAGATGAGCACGATGCCTGCCCATTAAGAAAAAACTTCATTAGAGTGATTACATGTGCTCTACAGATTGTAGTGTGTTCCAAAGCATGTTTTAAGTTGATGTAGTGGTGATGGAACGCGTTCAGGTATTTCTAATGTAGACGTGAAATTACTCTGCCTACAGGAGAGCTTGGGGCTCAGCCTCCGCTCTGTCTTCTCTGGGTTTCTGCTTATTCAGTGAGAGCCCTTCTGTGATCACAGCCCTTCCACCCGCTCACGTGTCTCCTGCCTCCATGGAGAGGAGGCCGCCCTCCCGCCGCGGCGTGCTGTGGAATGGAGCAGCCACGGCGCCCAGTGGGTCACGGGGAACGTGCGTTGTCTTCCAGAGGCAGGGCCCAGCAGCCCTCTGGTTTGCTCGCTGCTTGCCAGCTTGCCTTGCTGTTTTTCATGCTAAGCTCGTTAGTCCCTTAATTTAATCTTCCATCATTACCAGGGTAATTAACATACCTCACTGCGGAGGCTCCCAGAGAACCACGGCTCCCGCAGATTCCTTCAAATGAGCAGATGATACTCAAATCTCCTCCTCACAAGAGCCATTAGCCACGAGGGCTTGGGCTAGGATGCTGTGAGCCATTGCACCGAAGGGGCTGGAGTGCGTCCTCTGTAATAAATATTTTTAAAGGTAATTAGCGAGGGACAAAAAAATTTTTTTTAAGCCATCTAAACTGGCAGCAAAGGGAAACTGACAGGAGAAACAGAACAGAGGATGAAGTGGAGAAGTCTCCCTTTCAGTGTAGGCTGCCTCCTAAAGGTCAAAGAAAAAAAAAGGGCATGGACTCGCAAAGCTGGTTTCCTAGGACTACCGGGAACCATCACATCTGTGCAGGGGTGACGTTATCTCAGCAACTGGAAGGATTTGAAAAATATAGTCATTTTTCTTCCCTTTTAATTACTGTAAAAACACGCATGTCCAGGCTGTGCTGTGCCTGGCCAGCGTTGGCCAAGAATTCTGTAGCTTCTCTAGGGTAAATGTTGAGACACGTGCTCCTCTGTGCCCAACCCTAAGTTGAGTATTTCTGGACGTAGGCTCTGCGATGGGGCATTAGTTTCTTAGAAGATACAGAGTTAACAGGGTGGGGTTTCTAGTTGCTGGAGAGAGATGGGGGCATAAGGCTGGCTTCTGTGGACGGAGTCCTCACGGGCCCTGCCTCTTGACTCCCCCTCCCTCCCTGGGAATGGCAGTGGGAAGGTTTTCTGGAAAACAAAAAGGAGAGATTGGTTATCATGTGGAGGTACCTTAGATGGCTTTGAAGTGAAGTGAGACCAAAGAAAAATGGCAGACTTTTACCATATTAAAATTTTAGGTGGATTTATTTATTTCTACATTTTGTTTATTAAGGAGAGAGAGGCAGAGAAAGAGAGAGCCCCTATCTGCGGCTCACCCCTACAGATGCCACAATGGCTGGGTTGGGCCGTGCTGAGGCTGGGAAGCAGGAGTCGATCCAGGTCTCCCGTGTGGGCGCAGGGGACCTACGCACTTGCACCATCACCAGCTGCCGCCCAGGATGTGTGTTGTCAGGAGCAGGGCTCTGGGTGGAATCTGGTGACTCTGATGCAGGACCTGACCAAATGCCCACCCTGGGCTTACCTTTTGGTGCATAATCTTTGTAATGCAGGTGACTCATACTTGCTTTCACTGAATGCATGGAGTGGGGGCGGGGGCACTAACCAGCCATGCAGATTTGCATTTTGGTCCCATGTGCAGCGTCCTGTGAAAATAGATGCTCTTTTGAAAAAACTTTTTTTCTAATATCTTTTTACTGTGAGTCTCTCTAGGGAGATGACCCAAGTACCAAACATTTGGTTAGCAACACAGGCTCATACCAGCAGAGTGTTGCCCTGAGTTGTGCCCTGAGGCATGATGGGCCCAGCTGCCTCTAATCCTCCTTCCTCCGAAGCCCTCTCCTCTGTGATGGGATGGCATTTCTCTAAGTCTTGCTTGTGTGTTCTCTGCCGGCTTCTCTGGGTCAGTGCTTGTTTATCCACTCATTGTAAATGATTTTGCCTAGGTAGGCATACATGAGGTGCCTAATAATGACAGACACGCACAGGAGCGCAAGGGCTGGGAGAGGTGGGTGGAGGCAGCCACCCCCACGCGTCCCCCCACATTCATGGTCTGCAGGCTTTAGAGTGGGTGCCCCACACACGGGCGCTGGGGAAGGATCTGGGTGTCGGCCCAGCTGCATCCTTGGTGTCCAAGCGAGAGCACTTCCTGTAACCAGCTGGTTGTCTGACATCAGGGCAGGTGCTCTGGGCTTGTATTCCTGAATCCTGAAAGATGGTGGTGGCAGGATAATGCTGTGACTGAAACATAGCCTGTGGACCCAGACCGCCTGGGTTCCGATCTTCGTTCTGCCACTGCCTGGTTTTGTGACCTTGGGTGAGTTACTTCACCTCTCTGATCTCAGTTTTTCTCATTTGTCAAATTGAATTCCATCACAGCTGTTAGAGCATCAAGCCGTGCCCTTACTCGCCCTAAGTATATTGCATGAGAATCTGTTGAGGCAGGAAGAGTCTTTCTGAAACTGATGTTGTGGAACATTTTGTAAAGAGTTGCGAAAAGATGTCTGATTACCGTTTGAGCATCTTGATAGGTTGGACGAATTGCCACGTGTCCTTGTGAACAACATGAGTGAGGGAGCCAGTTGGTTGGAAAAGTTAGTTACGAGTGTTCAGCCTCTAGTGGTCTCTGGTCAGCCAGATCGTGGAGTTGCGGGGTGCGGGCATCACAAGGGAGTGTGTGGTGGTTGGTGTCGCCAACCTCCTGACGACTTGAGGCTGAGCTCAGCAACGTGCGTGTTGAAGCGTGCGTTCCGCAGGGTCTTGATCTTTAAGAAGATGTACCAGACGCTTGCAGATGCAAAGAGATCCCTGGAGCAAGTGACTTGCTCAAGGCTGGAACGTGGTTCCACTGCACACCTTCCGACTCTGGATTCCTTGGCTCTGCCACGCGATCCCCACCACCAGTGGGCACGAGGAGTTTGCATGGGAGAAGAGTAGCTCAGAGGTGCTAGGACCTCAGCGGCATACCCTGGGCCCAACCTCCCGGGTGTGTTGTGTGTCTCTGGCAGAAGAGAACGAGTTCATCCTGTACGCCACGCGCAAGTCCATCCACCGCTATGACCTGGCTTCCGGAACCACGGAGCAGTTGCCCCTCACTGGGTTGCGGGCAGCAGTGGCCCTGGACTTTGACTATGAGCACAACTGCCTGTATTGGTCTGACCTGGCCTTGGACGTCATCCAGGTGAGTCAGCCCTTGGTCTGTGCTGGGGGCTGGGCCTTGCTAGTATCCAGTACTGATGAACTTTAAGCAGAAAGGCCCAAGGAGATGGGTGAGTGAGGGTTTGTGTGTGGTAACTCATCTCAGGGCTGGCAGGTGAAGCTTTGCAGTTTTCTGTCGTATTTTTCTTTCCCTGCTACCTCTGTCTAAATAGGAAGGATAAAGGAAGCCACGCGGCACTGGCCAGCTTGTAAATGAGGTCTCATTTTTCCTGCTGGAGAGGCTTGGGATTAGCAATGTAGGATTTATAGTCATTCCCTATTGTGCCTGCTGCCTCATCAGCATCTCTTGCCAAGCCATGGCCTAGTAACACTTGCCCAAACTAGAGCTCACGCCATTATCTACTTGAGTGTTCTGAATTCAGACCAGAACCAGGAAGTCAGCATTTGAGATCCCTGGACAGGCCAGGGTAGAGAGACAGAAACTGAAACCCAGGCGTTTCAAAGGAGGGCTGCCTGATCTTTATTGCTTGTCTGTGTCACCCTTCTGAGAAGCGGTTCCAACCTGCCTTATCTAGATTCCCAGCCCAGCAGACACAATTTACAGTGCCTGGGTGTTTAGGGGTGAGGTCGGGGTGGGGCTGTCCCAGCAAAAGCACCTGACAGCTGAGCGTCTCTCAAGGGAGGATGATAAAAGCAGACACAAGAACTTGAAAATCGCAGCAGGCAGTTGCATGTATTAAGAGCAGACCCATGCCTGCGTCTGGCCTTCTTGCTACGCAGCTCATAGTTGAGCAGTCAGTGTCCCTAATGACATGCAGAGGAGTATCCATGAGTAAATTCTGTTTCAAGCAGGAAGCCGTAATGCATTCTGGAAATGCTTTTGTTCAAACGCAGCTCAGTGACCAGGAGGGCCCCATCCCGTTGCCAGTCCAGCCGCTTGAATAAAGGGCTGCTGCCCCAGGACTGATTTGGCAGGAGGTCATTTGAGCATTTCCTACTGTGTTTTTTGAACTCTTTTTGTCTCTTTAGCGCCTCTGTTTGAACGGGAGTACAGGACAAGAGGTGATCATCAACTCTGACCTGGAGACGGTAGAAGCTTTGGCTTTTGAACCCCTCAGCCAATTACTTTACTGGGTGGACGCAGGCTTTAAAAAGATCGAGGTATGTGGATTCCCGGGTTATTCGTGATGAAGCGAGCAGGTGGAGTGCCTGGGCTTTGAGCCAGGTTGATGCAGAGCTGGGAGCCAGAGGGTCAGAAGAGGCTGGACATTTCCAGAGAGTGGCCCTGGTCGGCTTCTGGAAAAGCAGGGATGGTGTCAGATGATGGGCTGCCACAAAGGGCCCACGTGAGAGAGGGTGCCCGGATCCATCAGGGATGTCATTGGGACACCTGAGACTTTCTGTTTTGGCTGGCAGGAACATAAGAGTAATAACGTTAATGATAATGCCATATGATGCTGTTACAATAAGTCTAGTGCCCCTGTCTTCACTCAGAGCGGTGATGGTGATCTCTTTATCACCATGATTGTCAGTCCACACTTCACCTGTCTGCAACCTTGCGATTCAGGAACTCCCGCTCTATGTACCCATGGCGACACCAGGGAAATAAATGGGTCCAACCCAGCAAAATCATTGTCTTGAGGAACAAAAGGACTTTCAACTGCCGCAAATCACTGCTGAGGCCCTGGGCATGGCCACAGTGCGTCTTTGTAATGTATCCCTTTGGAGATAGGGTGCAGAGGCGGGGGTGGGAGGAGGGAGCAGCACAGTGGGAGCCAGGAGACACAGGGTGCCAGGAGGAGTTGCAAGATACCACACTCAGCCTGGCGAGGGAGACTGGGGTTGGGCTTTACTATGCAGGCTAAAGTAGCAGGGGCAAGGGATTCATTCCGTCCAAGCTTTGGATTCTTCACGTCCAAGAGGAAGGTTCATTTGTTCACTCAGCCGAACCACCAGGGCTCGCTGAGTGTGTGATCTGTGCCAGGTCTTTCCTCACGTTCTGATGCTGCAAGACGCACCAGCTCCTGGTCAGAGAGTGTGGACCTCAGCCGAGGAAGTAGAAAACTTCGGAAATAAAGAATGGGGCTCAGTGCTACAGAGAACATGGAGCAGACTGTTATGGCAGTGTGCTTGGGGAGTGGGCAGCGTTAGGAAACGTGGGCGGGGAAGCCTCCTGAAGAGGTGGCCCCTGAGCTGAGCCTGACCCAGGGAGGATAAGAACAGCCTCTCCGGGCAGGGATGTTGCACAGGCGCCTGAGATGCACTTAACCACTGCACCGAACACCTGCCCCTCTCCTTGCTTGTAATTGCTTGAGGCCAGGGCTTTGCTAGGCACTAGAAAAGGTGCACAGGAGGCCTGAGGCCTGTGGGGTGACCGCTGTAAAACCCAAGTACGGCTTGTGCAAAGTGCCGTAAGATGTCTGTGAGCAGAGCTGCTGCTGCGCTTTGATCCAGTGGCTCAGAAAGCCAGGAAAGGAGGTGAGCCTACAGGGAGTTGGGAAGGAAAGTGACCATTGATTTGAGTGGACAGTGGCGAGGGCAGGCTGGCATGGGATATGGCAGGAGCTGTGGGGAGAGACGTGTGTCAGGCTTGGAGAACCACGAGATGGCCCCCAAGTTGAAGCAGGGGAGAGAGAGAAGGGGGCTGCTGTGTGGACTCTGCAGTGCCAGGCTGGGGGATGGAGACTGGTTTGTGGCCAGTGTGGAGTCCTTGGTGGCTGTGAGCATGGAGTGACATGGGCTGGATAAGTAAGCTCATGCAGACGGAGCACTTACCGGCCTTGGTGCAGCTGCGATTGCACCTTGGACTGGGGCTCCCGTCTCTCCTGGGCTTTGTGGTAAGGTGGGGAAATTGTCACCGAGCCAGAGAAGGGAAGAGCCCTCCCAGACTGGAAGCCGGGACAGTTCCTGGCTGCGTCTGGCCAGGGATCGGGCAGGTGCAGAGGGAGTTTGTACACAGGCAGGCTGTGCGCAGGAGCCTTTGGCCGTGCCGGTCTCCTGGAGGGGCTTGGATTCATCATACCCTTTCGGCTTCTCTCTGTGCCAGGTAGCCAATCCAGATGGTGACTTCCGACTCACCGTCATCAATTCCTCGGTGCTGGATCGGCCCCGGGCCCTGGTCCTTGTGCCCCAAGAAGGGTAAGTGTGCCCGCCCCTCAGAGGGAACCAATCCGTGACTGACATTGCAACAAAGGGTTCTCACCAGATAGGAACTGAAGCATGGAAACCTTGTTTCTCCTGAGGTGTGGTCGGATTAATCTGCTAACTGAGAGTTTTTGAAGTCCTTGCTTAGTCATCGCGGTCCGGTGACTCCATTCACTTTTGTTAACAAACCGCGGAAGCCCTTTGGCGGCCCTGTGTGTTGCATCTGTAGGCTGTTTCCTTAGAAAAGGTGCTGCCCGAAGAGCATCCCTAGAGACACAGAGAGCCCCCTGGGTGTTGGAAGGCCTCGTTATCTTGAGCTTCTGTGTGGTGCAAACATTGCAACGGCTCCATCTTTCCCGGCAACCCCTTCTCCATCTTATTCGCAATTAGGACCTACTTCAGGGCTGCAAAGGTGCTTTCTTATTATTTCAGTGACTGAGGGAAGCGTAGTGAAGGGGGAGATTTGATTCTGGGCTAGCTTTCCTGGCCTGGCCCCTCGCATAGCAGTTCTGACTGAGCATTAGCGCTGCTTTTGTTTTTGTTTTTGTTTTTGACAGGCAGAGTGGATAGTGAGAGAGAGAGACAGAGAGAAAGGTCTTCCTTTTTGCCGTTGGTTCACCCTCCAATGGCCGCCACAGCCGGTGCGCTATGGCCAGCGCACAGCGCTGATCTGAAGGCAGAAGCCAGGTGCTTCTCCTGGTCTCCCATGGGGTGCAGGGCCCAAGCACTTAGGCCACCCTCCACTGCACTCCCGGGCCACAGCAGAGAGCTGGCCTGGAAGAGGGGCAACTGGGACAGAATCCAGTGCCCCGACCAGGACTAGAACCCGGTGTGCCGGCACTGCAGGCAGAGGATTAGCCTATTGAGCCACGGTGCCAGCCAAGCATTATCCTTAAAACACACACGTGACTGTCAGCATCACAGTGTGTTTACAGTCTGTACTTTTACAGAAACACGTCCATGTTTGTCTCATGTGAACACAAGGAGATTCCATAACACAATCACTTTCTCTATTGGAGCGTGTAAATTAATACACACATGTACATTTCTTTGCACATTATCGTTGCGTAATTAGATTTTGTCCATCCATAGATGAATTCCAGTCGTGGAATTTCTGGGTCAGGGGATTAAGTTGTTTCAGGCATTACAGCTACAGATTATAATAATGCTGCACTAACTGGTCTGATTGCTCGGGAGGGCTCTCTTCCCTGGGGGTTGGTATTTGAGCCCCCACGTCTCTAGCTTTGATGGGACGTGTGTTAATCCCCGTCTTGACCAGGATCATGTTCTGGACCGACTGGGGAGACCTGAAGCCTGGGATTTATCGGAGCAACATGGACGGATCTGCCGCCTATCGTCTCGTGTCGGAGGATGTGAAGTGGCCCAATGGCATTTCCGTGGACGATCAGTGGATCTACTGGACGGATGCCTACCTGGACTGCATTGAGCGCATCACGTTCAGCGGCCAGCAGCGCTCCGTCATCCTGGACAGACTCCCGCACCCCTATGCCATTGCTGTCTTTAAGGTGAGTCCGTGTCCCTCCCCACCTGGCAGTCAGGTGAAGAGTGTGCTGGCCTCCAGAGCCCACTACCCCTGGGTTTTTACAGAGATGCTGCCTAGCTTCCAGAAAATTCTCTACTTTCTGAATTTGAGGTCATACACTCAGCCCATGCAGAGGGGTGTCAGTCAGAGGTGCCAGGGGTCCAGGCTCCCACCACTGTTCACGGTTCAAAAGGTTAAGGTTATTTCCCGTGAATGTTCTGGGTTCACACTTCAATGTCGGCAGCCTCGTTCTCAAACAGTATCTTCAGGGGCCAGCGCCGTGGCTCACTAGGTTAATCCTGCGCCTGCGGCACCAGCATCCCATATGGGCACCAGGTTCTAGTCCCAGTTGCTCCTCTTCCAGTCCAGCTCTCTGCTGTGGCCTGGGAGTGCAGTGGAGGATGGCCCAAGTGCTTGGGCCCTGCACCCCATGGGAGACCGGGAGGAAACACCTGGCTGCTGTCTTTGGATCGGCACAGCGCCGGCCATAGTGGCCATTTGGGGAGTGAACGAATGGAAGGAAGGCCTTTCTCTCTGTCTCTCTTTCTCACCGTCTATAACTCTACCTTTCAAATAAAAATGACAACAAACGAACAAACAAACAAAAAAACAGTATCTTCATCTCCTGTGAGGTGCAATTCACTCATTTCTTTGTGTCCTGATGGCTTAAGTTGAACTCCGTGCCATCTGCATTGCCTCTCAGTTCTGTTTTAACAAAACAGACCCATTTTGCAAAATTCACCTCCCCCATATCGGAAAGCAGATGGTAAACTGGGGGGCCGGGCTTGTGGTCAGACTCCAGTGCTTATCAGATAGCATTGTTAGGGGCAGTTCCTTCCATGTGGACACTTGGTGAGGTTTGGAGAAAGCCACCGCCTCTTGGATTTAAGAGGGACCTTGATCAGGCCGGCCGTGGAGCTGCTAAATGAAAATTGTCTCCTGCTTGGGGGAACTCTCATTCTTACAGACGGTGCAGATGCAGAACTAAAGAGCTGGGCTAATCGAGGTCTTCTTTCTAGAATGAGATTTACTGGGATGACTGGTCACAGCTCAGCATATTCCGAGCTTCTAAGTACAGCGGGTCCCAGATGGAGATTCTGGCCAGCCAGCTCACGGGGCTGATGGACATGAAGATCTTCTACAAGGGGAAGAACACAGGTAAAGCGGAGCCCCCTCCTCGGTCTCTGCAGAGTTGATCTCGGGGAATGGGCTGCGTGTGGGCAGTCCCCGTTTGCAGCAGGCCCTGGCAGCCTGCGTCTGTGTTGTCACGACAACATGCACATTATTTAATTTCTTCCTAATGACATCTTAATTTCTTTTCTAATGATACACAAACAGCTGGAAGACAGCATGTTTTTGTCTGCCGAGAGTGTTGGTGCTTGGTGGGTAATTACAGCCTCCTCCTGCCCTTGGCCCCTTGCTGATGGGTGCTGTGGCTGCTCTTGCAGCTGGGAGGACCCCAGCCTGTGCCTCACGCCTGCCTGGCATCCTCGCTGTGCGCAGTGCTCGGACGGTCGGGGCTGCCTCGCAGGGCTCCTTTCTTGTCCCCAGGTTGCCCGGATGACCCATGGTTCTTTTATCGTACTTCCCTCTGTTGCAGTGCCGTGTGTCTCTATGTGTTGCTTTAATTAACCCCATGAAGGAGGAGGTTGCCTTTTATTCCCCCTCAGCTTTGCCAGCAGCTAAGACTCAGTAAATACTCAATTCATGTGCTTGTTCAGAGGAAGAGAGGACAAGGCAAGGGAGGACTTGGCGTGGGTGTGGACAGTCGCTGTCTTAAAGTTCTGCTGGGTGTGGCTTCAAGAACCCCAGGTCAGGACATTGAGCTGCAGGCCCTGGAGGCTGGGACTGTCCAGCAGAAAGCTGCCTTCCTTCCTGGACTGCCCGTATGCTGCGCTCCCAGCCGGGCGTGGACTCGGGCGGGCAGCGATCCGGGCATCCCCAAGAAGAACCGTTCCTGCAAGAGTCGCCCTCTTTATCTCAGCAGGATTAACTGGCAGCCTGGGAGGCTGACACTCCTTTGCTGACGAACTGCTAGGCTTCTGTTTTGAACTAGAATGTTGATGCTCTTTCTTGGTTCTTGGCCGAAGGTGTGCCAAGAGAAAACAAGGGAAATAATCCAGTTTCAGATAACACTGTTATCCCTTTGGGACCCATGATGGTGCCGTGAGGACGCTCTCAGAAGACTGGGAAGTGTCCTGCAGATGTGAGTCTGTGTTCTTGTCGATTGCCCCAGCGCCCTGTGAGGTCGGGCTGACTGTTGTTAGGAAGCATGGTCTGCAGATTAGGGGAGGAAATCCTGGGGATTAGTTAGCTTTCCCAGAGTGCTCTCACTAGTAGAGGATCTGGGCTGTTGTTCCAGTTGTGCCACTATGTGGCAAAGTCCAAGTTCTCTCTTAGAGGAGATGCCTGCTTTAAAACAGGGAGAGATGGAGGAAGCGCACTTTGCGGCTCCAGGGTCTGAAATCTGGTCCTGCTTGCAGGAAGTGCCGCGTCCCTGCTGATCTGCCTTGCTACCGTGCAGAGTGGATTTGCAGCATTTCTCTAAGTTATCTCCAGTCCAGATGAATGGGTCTGGGCCGTTCCAGGTACTTGTAAGGAAGTGTGTGCTGTGCACACGGCAGCTCCTGAATCACTGTGTCCAGGGAAGCTGGCGCTCCCCGGGCTCTGTGCTCCTGGCCTTGGCCAGCTGCTCCTGCAGCAGCGCCAGCACAGCTGATGGGCATCACACCTAGGCCCCTGGAGCTGGACAGGAGGGACTGTGTGCTCTGAGCACGCGCAGGTGTGGTCTCCTTGTGCCAGACGACAGGGCTGCTATTCTCCAGCTTAGCTGGGATTTCTCCTCCATGCCTCAAAGATCCCCTGCGATTAAACCAGCCAGAGGAGTTGTGGGGTGAGGTGGGGTCTGCGTAGAGGAAAGGCTGTCTCATAAGTGACGTGTGTGCTGGCAGGTGCAACAGACTTGTGGCTCTGCAGGATCAGCTGTGGCCACCCCTTTGGTCCAGCTGTTAACAGCCTTCTTTACTCCTTTTGGTTGTGAACAGAGTACTTCCAGGAGACAACCTGCCACAGATACAGGGCCAGAGAGGAAAGTGTGTGATCCCAGACAGACCAGTTTGGCATCGGGGTGTCAGCACTGCCTGTGTGCCCTGTGAGACTCTTGGCCTTGAACTTGTCTGCTTTAACCTGGCTTTCTTTTTAGAACACTGAGAGGGTGTTGCAAATTCATATTGTGCATTGGCAACCCCTGGTGCCAGCTATTCTGCTCCTAACACATACAGGAGTTTATATTTTCCAAGTATAAAATAATGGTGATGGTAATATCCACCTTTATGAAAGGGTTATTCTGTTGTAAGCAACCACTAACATACATCGTGGGCTTGGGTGACCTCCGTTTTCCCCAATCCATGCATACTATTAATACTCCCATTTTTATAGATGAGAGTGTGAAAGGTTCAGTAACTTGTCTACATCACACGTTTTTTAAAAAAGATTTCTTTATTTATTTGATAGAGTTACACAGAGAAGGAGAGGCAGAGAGAGAGAGAGAGAGAGAGAGTTCTTTCATCCACTGGTTCACTCCCCAGATGGCTGCAGTGGCTGGAGCTGCGCCCAATCTGAAGCCAGGAGCTCCTTCCAGGTCTCCCACTCAGGTGCAGGGGCCCAAGGACTTGGGTCATCTTCTACTGCTTTCCCAGATCATAGCAGAGAGCTGGATCAGAAGTGGAGCAGCCAGGATTTGAACTAGTGCCCATATGGGATGTCGGCACTGCAGGCACTGGCTTTACCCGCTACCCCGCAGCTCTGGCCCCTATATCACTTGTTCAGTGAGTGCTAAGGATTTGAACCATAGCTGAGTTGACTTCAAAGTTTGAACCTGTAACACCTTTAGGCTGCCTTTCATCTCTTGTTGCACTAATAGTTTCTTGGTCATACGACAGATTTTGATTGATGCTGCTTTGTGATAAAAAATTTTGTTCATTTGGAACAGTTATCAGTTTGGGGTATTTGGTTATAAAGTGAATCAATCTCTCCCTCTCTCTCTCTCAATTTATTTTCATCTACTTGAAAGGCAGTGCAACAGCAAGAGAGAGAGAGGAAAAAACTCCTCCATCCACTGGTTGAATTTCAGTCAGAGCTAAGCCAAATTGAAGCCAGAAGCCTCAGACTCCATTTGCGTCTCCTGCATGGGTGGCAGGGGCCCAAGCACTTGGCCCGTCTTCTGCCGTCTCCCAGGGGCATCAGCAGGAAGCTGGGTCAGAAGCCGAGTAGCCAGGACTTGAACCAGCGCTCCAGTGTGGAATGCAGGCAGTCTCTCCGAGAGGCAGTGTAACTCGCTGTGCTACAACGCCCACGTGGCTGATTTTTAAGCAGTGCTGTGGATTTATTCTTCGGGAAGTGTGTTTTTTCTTTAGAGAGGTTGCTTTGCACAGTGATTGATATCTTCAGTCGGTGGTGTTTTGGAGCTCTTGAAATTCTCCAGTGGAGCCTGCGGTAAGCGTGTGCTTTATGAACAAGCACAGTGAGGGCAGACATCATTTGGGGTGGATTTGATTTTCACAACTGCTGTGTGTATAGATCCTTCAGTGATACACGAGCAAGTTTGGCTCCCAGTGTGCTTCTGGAGGAATTTTCCAGAGAGGAAACCTGAGAGTGTTCAGACTTCCGAGAGAAGGAAGACCCCGTGGGGCTGTTTGGTCTTCCAGGGAGGACTCTCACGTGTCCATTCTTCACGGTGGGGATAACCTGGTTCACATTGCTCACGTTCCCTGTCAAGGCAGGTGGCATGTCGGTGGCTCCTGTAGGAACTCTGCTGAGTTTTCCTTCCATCTTCTTCCAGGTTCTCTCTGAGGTCACCCTCCCGCTTTCCATATTGTGTCTTTATACCAATCAGGACACTCCGGCCCTCCCCGCCTGTTGCCCTCAGCGGCTCAGTTGGCTTGGTCTGTGCTTGGCTCCTGGATGGCACTGCTCTCAGTTTCTGCCTCTCTGCCTGGATCACCCTCCTGAAATAGGACACCCCATTTTGGATGCCGTGCCCTTAGGTCTTGCTTGTTTTGGTAGGAACACTTGTGCTGTGTGTGACAGTGTTATTCATGGTACTTTAGACACAATCTCTATGAAAATATCATCCTGTAATTGAGCATATTTAAATAACCTCCTTTTCTGTTATTGCTCCGTTTCTTGGAACATCCAGTGATACATTGTCCTTGGAAAACAAGGAGCATGTTCCACACCCCTCCGGAAGGGCTGTCGTTCATGGCGGCTCCTTGTCGGTTCTGCTTCCCCTCTTCATAGCCAGTGCCTGTGTACTTGAGCCAAAGGAGCAGTCTGTACCCAGTAGATTGATCAGGGTGAACCGATGCCTGGAACTTCTGCTCAGGCCAAGGTTGTTTCACTGTTGTGATTGAGCTGCTGTGGCTGATTGAGTTCTTTGTGGGCACTTGTTCCGTGTTCATTGTGTGAATGTGTCTTTTTCGGTGTGCATCTTTTATCTGTTTGCCAGTGGCTCTTACTCCCTTTTTTAAATGATCAAAACGACTGTTTCTGTCACATTGTACCTTCATGTTTTGTTTAAGACCACTTAAAAGCTGAGGAGGCACCACCTCCTCCACCACTACAGAGCGCCCATGTTGACCCCCTGTCAATGCTGGTTTTCATCAGTGGTCCCAGCTTTCAAACAAGCTGGCCAGGGTAGACATGGCTTAGCTGAGAGCTTGGCTTCATGGAAGCCGATGGCTCTGGGAAGAGGTTTCTGTCCGTGAGATGGCACAGCTGAGGTGTGAGTTGTATCCAAGTTCCTTTTGGTTATTTTCCCCATTTTCAAGATTAGTAGCCACAAGCAAAAGAATATAACATTTTACCATTTTTCTGGCTCTTGTGTTACTCTAGAGTTGTTCTGTGTTGCCTTTTGGTTGTTACGACATAGCACATGCATCCTCTCCCTCCCGTCCCTGGGAAGATGTAGGGGCTGGAAAAACACCTTGCCACCTGTGCCCGTGAGGCTCTCAGAAGCACAGTGGTGAGTTTATGACTGCCAGCATTAAGAAAAAATGGGAGGTACGAGTGGGACTGATGGACATGACCCAGCCCCTATGTAGGGTTATAGCAGCTGATGAGTCGTGTGGTTGGCCCCACATTTAGTTCTTTGGCTGTGCTTTGCCACAGAGGAGTTGAGAAGGGGGCACCTGGAGTTTTGTCCCAGCCGCAGCATTACAAGTGCACATTCTGATTAAGGGCTTTTGAGTCCGAAGGAACAGGAACCCACTCAGGCTGGCCCATGTGAAGAGAGCTGCTGAGAGAACGAGGAGAAGTAGTGAGGAGGTCAAGGTCAGGACGG
Source organism: Oryctolagus cuniculus (assembly GCF_964237555.1). Taxonomy (NCBI): domain Eukaryota; kingdom Metazoa; phylum Chordata; class Mammalia; order Lagomorpha; family Leporidae; genus Oryctolagus; species Oryctolagus cuniculus. The sequence continues at coordinate 114,026,363 of NC_091432.1, forward strand.
GCTTCTGGGTGAGACTTACGTCAACTGGAGCTCAGAGTGGCCAAGCCTGCCTTCCCGGCACCTGGTGCCGGCCTCTCCTCTCGCTGGGGACTGACCTTGTCTGTGTGCTCAGAATTTGTTTCTCTGTAGCTTTGAGTTGCACAGGTTCTGGCTCACCGTGTACTACCTTTGACATCCATGCTCTGTAACCCTTCTCCTGGCTCCTGCTCTCTCACCCTCCAGGAACCAAGGCCCACATTCCAGAAGGCACCTCTGTGGCCCAGTTTCTCTCCAGGGCAGTCCCAGGGAGGCAAGTCTGGGAGGCGAGTCACTGGTTAAACCATGGCTGTGTGTGGTTCAGCTCCTGGCTCTGAGCCGAGGCTGTGGGCACAGTCAGGACGCCAGGGCGTGCCATGTGATCTTTGTGAACTTCTCAGAAAGAGACACATTTGCTGAGGTCTGCACCTAGGGGTGCCTCCCTTGCGGCTCCTACTCGTCCAGATGCTGTGGAATTAACCTGCATGTCCTCTCTCCAGGAAGCAATGCGTGTGTGCCCAGGCCGTGCAGCCTGCTGTGCCTGCCCAGAGCCAACAACAGCAAAAGCTGCAGGTGTCCAGATGGCGTGGCCAGCAGTGTCCTCCCTTCCGGGGACCTGATGTGTGACTGTCCTAAGGGCTACGAGCTGAAGAACAACACGTGTGTCAAAGAAGGTGCGTCCCTTTTCCCTCTGCCTTTGGCTCTCACAGTGCTCCGTGTTCCCTAACCTGGTTGAGTTCACTGGGCAGAGTCCAAGATAAAAATCAATCCCCCTGGATAGTTAAGGGCTGTGGCCCTTCATTCAGAACAGGCCTGAGCTGTGCATGTCAAGTGAGAGTCGTGCCTTTTGGTTTAATGCCAGGTGACACAGGTTTTCTTCGGGTTCACCTGTCGTCTTCTCCTAACCTGCCCCTCCCAACTGTGTTCTCCGCATTCTGCTTCCAAGTTGGACTCGCCTGACTTTGGAAACGAGTTTGACTCCTTCAGACTTGACTTACTATCCATTCACATCCGCCAGCCCTAAATGTCCCAAACTTGCAGACCCATGCTTACAAGAGGTTTTGAGCCATGACTTCCAAGCTGTGAGCAGGTGGCTCCCGCAGTCTCATCCCCCTCCCTATGTGAGTTGGAGTACGTAGATCTTGGATGTTGTCCGTTGAAAGCCTGTTCCGTGTGTCCTTTGTCTCCAGTTTTCCCTTCATCCTTTCCCAGTCCAGCCTCCTGTGTATGCCAGTGAGGTGAGCCCCTGGAAGGGGACCTTGCCAGGAACTGCCTCCACCCAGGGCCAGAGCCCTCGCTTTTCTTTCTTCCCAAGGCCATATTTGCTTTGTAATCCTAGCCTGGCTTCTCGCAGCAGACTCCGAGTCCAGGACAGGGCAGTACACAATAGAAGCCCTGTAGTCTATCTTTCTTACGAAACACAAGTGGAAAGCGATGAGCCTTCCTTTTTGAGAAACAGAGCGCTTTCTTGCAGGCCCTGGATATCGTCTTAAAGCTGTTTGGGAAGCAGTGGCGTCAACAGTGAATTCCAAGAGGAGGGGAAAGGCTTCTCGTACTCTGTCAGAATCCTTTATCCAAAGCAGAAGCCAGTCATGTCCTTGACCCAGTTTGCTAAGCAATGCATTTTGTTTCAGCGTGAATACTTGCTCTGAAGAAGTCATAAGGCAGAAAAGAGTCTCATAATAAAATCTTTTAAAAAAAGATTTATGTATCTGAAAGGCAGAGTTACAGAGAGAGCGAGAGAGAGAGAGATCTTTCATCCGCTGACTCACTCCCCAAATTGCCACAATGGCTGGAGCTTGGCCAGACCGAAGCCGGGAGCCTGGAACTCCATCCAGGTCTCCCACATGGGTGGCAGGAGCCCAAGTACTTGGGCCATCATTTGTTGCCTTCGCAGTCAGTCACATAAGCAGGGAGTTGGCTCAGAAGTGGAGCAGCTGGGACTCCAACCGGGGTTCATACAGAGTGCCAGTGATACAGGCAGCAACTTAACCTGCTGTGCCACAGTGCTGGCCTGCCTTAATAAAATCCTTGTTACCCACTCGATTGGATACTTATGGCTATAAAACTGTATATGGTTGTCACTTAGTGTCCTGGGAGATTAGGGATTTGTTCCAAACACCTGTCCCCACCGGTGGACGTTAAAAGCTATGGATGCTCAAGTCCCTTACATTACATGACATGGCATTTGAGTGTAAGCCGTACCCATCCTCCTCTGTTTCAGATCATCTGTAGGTTTCTTACCATACCTGTTGCAGTACAAGTAGTAGTCATGCTATGTTGTCTAGGGAACATAGACCACACAGTCTATGTGTGTACAGTAGAAGTGCAGTTTTTGTTTTTCCTGCAGTGTCTGATGTGTAGTTATTTGAGTCCATGGATGTGAAATCCACAGATGCAGAGAACTGACTGTTGATAGGACATTGCCATAGATATACTGAATGTCTATGTTTTATTACTGTGGGGACGTGGTTCGCTTGGAGCCCCCCATGTTAGTGGCATTTTATAATGTGGATGCACTCTGTTCGCTACCCAGTAGACCCAGCAGCTCTCCTCCTCATCCGTTCTCATCGCTGTAACCACCTCTGAGTCCTCGGTCCAGCCTGTCCCGTGCATTTGAATTGGAAGAGCAAGGGGGAGGCTGCTGGGGCCCCCTCCTCCCCTGTGTGCAGGCGCGCCTGGCAGCCCTGCCTCGGATGTCTTGAGGAAGGGAAACAGAGACTGTGAGGAGCGCGTGCTGTGGTCCAGCCGTCAGTAATTCTGGCTTTGTTTCCTCCCCCGCCCGTCGCGTGGGCAGAAGACACCTGTCTGCGCAACCAGTACCGCTGCAGCAACGGGAACTGCATCAACAGCATCTGGTGGTGCGATTTCGACAACGACTGCGGAGACATGAGCGACGAGAAGAACTGCCGTGAGTCCGCTGCCTCGGCCCAGTTAGCACCACGCCTCGCGCTGGCCGCGACCCAGGAGCCTGCAGCCCGGCTCTGGCCTCCATCGTTGGTGTTGCTTATCTGAGTTTATGCGGCTTGGATAGCGGAGAAAGCACACCACACTTGTTTATGTTAGACTGGATATTATCATTGTTTTCCACAAACCACATGAGCTAGATGTCTGCTGGTTTCCAGAGGTTTCTAAATACGCATTCTGTGGCTGAAACTAAGCTGATTTGCCAGCCTGGGCTCTGGTCTTGGCTTTCTCACTGTGGGAGAGCAGCTGACTTGGGACGAGTGACCAGGTGACATTCTCGGAGTTGTAAACTCAGAGATGGGAAACGGGTGTTATTTTGTGTGCTGCTCCGGTTGTTTGATGTCGTGTGCCTGGCAGGCTCAAGAGAGGGATTTCTGATTGATGAGCAATGCATAGTTTGACCTGGAAAGCGGAGCTCTAGGTAGGAATGGACTATATGGATTCTAAGTAGACTAACTAGAACTTCTAAATTGAAAAGCATGTGACTTTGTTTAGGAAGATTTTTTTCTAAAAAGTAACTACTTATAATGGATAATTTATTAACCACAGATCTTAGCTATCTTAGTTTTCCTAGAAATTTTTATTTACTAATTTTCACTTTACTTGAAAGGCAGAGAAGGAGAGAGAGAGGGAGAGGGGGAGGGGAGGGGGAGGGGGAAGGAGGGAGAAGGAGAGAGGGAGGGAGGAAGAGAGAATATCTTCCATTTGCTGGTTCATTTCTCAAATGCCCACAATAGCTGGTGCTGGACCAGGCCATGGCCAGGAGCTTGGAACTCAGTCCAGGTCTTCCATGTTGGTGGCAGGGACTCAAGTACTTGAGCCATCACTTTTGTCTCCCAGAGTACAGAGTAACAGGAAGCTAGAATTGTTAGGGCACTGGGACTCAAACCCAGGCACCATGATATGGGATGTGGGCATCCCAAATAGCTTCATAGCTGCCAAGTCAAATGCTTACCTGTGTCTTTACTTAATGTCTGAAGCTTTGACATCATCCTCTAAGGAGACGCTCTGCCCTTCTGACAGTCACACATTCACTCGACAAGTGTGCATTGAGCACCTGCTGTTGAGGCTGTGTGCCAGGCCTGGGCCTACACTGGTGGTCCAGGCAGGAACAGTGTTTGCATACAGTCTGTAGGGCACAGGGGTGGGGGGGTGGCAGAAGAGTAAATGGGCAGTTTCAGTACGGTGCAGAGTCCATAAGAGGGGGTGCTATGTGCCTCTAGGAAGCACACCCACATCAGACTCGAGGAGGCATTGATGAAGATCTCTGAAGGGTGCGTAGGACTACACGGAGTGGAAGCAGAGGACAGAGTGCATGTGGCACGGTCAGGACTTGAGTGGCTCATAGAGAACGTGGGCACAGTGGGGCATGGGAAGGTTGGGTGGGCAAGTAGGGCCCTGATCAGCAGGGGCCATGGGAACTTGACCAGAGCAGTCGAGGGCCAGCATTGTGACTCAGCGGGTTAAATCACATCCTGCAATGCCAGCAACCCATATGAGCACTAGTTCGAGTCCTGGCTGTTCCACTTCCAATCCAGCTTCCCGCTAACGTGCCAAGGAAAGCAGTAAAAGGCAGACCATGGCCTTGGGCCCCTGCCTTCCACGTGGAAAACTTGGATGATATTCCTGGCTCTTGACTTTGGCTTGACCCAGCCCTGGCCTTTGTGGCCATTTTGGGAGTGAACCAGAGGATGGAAGATCTCTCCCTCTCTCCCTCTGCCTTTCACATAATATGTCTTAAAAAAAAAAAAAAAAAAAAAAAGAGAGAGCTGCTGGGGAATGCTAAGTCAAGTGGAAAGACATTGCATTAGGAAAGAGGATGCAGCAGAATTAAGGGGAAAACGAATTGGGTGGGAGAAGGACCAGAATCGGGGAAGCCAGACACCAAGTCAGAAGGCCTCTTGTTCAGCTGTCACCTTTGGCAACTGAGAGCCTTGTTTGCAATTTGTACTGTAAGGACAGATTCATGGGCAGCCCTGGATACTCATCTGGTCCCTGGCAGCGGGACTTAGCCAATCTCTTGCAGCCTGTGCCAGGTTCCCATGACACTTCACCCAGAAAGCAACTGTAGAAATATCCGTTCATTGTGTTCGTCCAGGCCCAACAATACCCTGCACTGCCCTTATTGGCCTATAGGACGTAGTTATGAAACCCTGGCCTGACCATTTTTCCCCTGGCTTCCATGGGTGCCTTTCATGTTTCTTGAATGGCAGGTTTGGAGAGGTCCTAGCCTCCTTTGTCTCTTCCGAAGAGAGGAAACTGATAAGCCTGCTGTGCCTACCCGAGTCTCAGGAAGTTAGGATATTTAAAGTTCTTTAAAAACATTAATGAATATCATCAACAGCATTGACTGGGACAGTGGAAAGGAGTTTGTTTCATACTGAGGTCGGGGAGGAGATGCTTCTTTTTTTTTTTTTTTTTTTTTTTTTTTTTTTTTTTTTTTTTGACAGGCAGAGTGGACAGTGAGAGAGAGAGACAGAGAGAGAAAGGTCTTCCTTTGCCGTTGGTTCACCCTCCAATGGCCGCCGCTGCAGCCGGCGCACCGCGCTGATCCTGGCAGGAGCCAGGAGCCAGGTGCTTTTCCTGGTCTCCCATGGGGTGCAGGGCCCAAGCACCTGGGCCATCCTCCACTGCACTCCCTGGCCATAGCAGAGAGCTGGCCTGGAAGAGGGGCAACCGGGACAGAATCCGGAGCCCCAACCGGGACTAGAACCCGGTGTGCCGGCGCCGCAAGGTGGAGGATTAGCCTATTGAGCCACGGCGCCGGCTTGGAGATGCTTCTTAGAATTAACATGTTGCAAGAAGATTGCCAGACGTAATTAGGCGTGGTGGAAGCGGAGAAATAGAAATGAAATGACCTCATGTCCAGTAGCTAGGGATACCGGCAGCAGTGTGTTGTTTCCTTGTGCCCCTGGGCTCGGTTTCGACTAGATGGATACACTGGATTTCATGTTGGCTCCGTGTTTTGAGAAAAATGAAGACATTCATCTTTTTGGAGGAACCACCTTCCCCTAAAGGCCCTGAGCCCCGGCTGACCTCACAGCTTTCCCTGCAGAGTCCAAGAGCCTGCTCTGGGTGAAGTGTGGCGCTGGCTTGGCCCACCTCCTGGGCTGCTGTGGTTGTAGCCAGGGCTGGCTTTCCCCAGGCCCCGGAGGTTGCTGTCTGCTCTCTATCAGTTCCACGTGCTGGGGTCTGCGCACCTGGGATGTGGCCGAGGCGCGGAGATGAGCAGTGCAGAGACTACAGTGAGGCGGCTGCCTCTCTGTGCCCTCACACCTGTCTCTCTTATCAGGGAGGGGGAGGGGAATGGTGCTTAGTGAGATGGCAATGGGCAGGGCTGCGGGCCTGGCTGGGGCCAGGCTGTGACTGACGCTGCTGCGGGGGTTCAGCCAGACGCGCTGTCAGATGCCAGGCAGAGAGGAGGAGCTGAGGGAGGCTGTTGTCAGTCGATTTCCGTGCCTCCGAGGCAGACTCCTGCAGCTGGGTGGTTGTCAGGCCCTGGGGTTTCTACATGAATCCCCTGCAGCCTTGTCATTGTGCGTTCATCCCCTGCCTCCCCTGGGAGCTCAATTACAGAGAAGAAATGGAGCTGCCTGCTGCCGACCAGCCAGGTTGCCCGCTGGTGTTTGTTCCGTCCCACCCTCTGTGCCAGGAGTCAGGGCTGCCATGCTCCACCTCCCGCCAGCCCCCCAGCCAATCCCGGGAGCCGCCTGCCGTCGCCACACCTCCCCCGATGCTCCGTCCTGGGTCCAAGGGAGACCATGCGTAGCCCAGGAAATTCCATTTGGGGAGAGGGAGAAAATCGAATTCCGTCCTCATTCTGACTCCAGATGACATGAGCCGTGATGAGGAGGGGACGTGACATCTGTTTGGAGCCTGTTATATTTTTCACCGTATTTAACAGGCTCTGTTTCTGAGCTTGTTTTATTATTTAACTTCATAACAATGCTACCAGGTATGAATTCTTTCTATTTTATGGTAGAGGGAATGGAAACACAAAAAGTTTCATTTATTTATTTATTTATTTATTTGGAAGGCAGAGCCAGAAAGACAGAGGAAGATATTTTCCATTGGCTAGTTTAATCCTCACATAGCCACAATAGCCAGGGCTACTCCAGACCTGAATCAAGAGTCAGGAACTCCATCTGGGCCCAAGCCCCTGGGTCATCCTCCACTGCCTTCTTAGGCGCAGTAGCAGAGAACTGGATTGAGGCAGGGCCTCTGGGACTCGAACCAGCACGCTGAGGTGGGATGCCCATGTCCCAGGCGACAGCGTAACCCACCGTGCCACAACCCCAGCCTCCCAAATCCAGTGTGTTTGACTGCAGTCCCAAATGTTTGCCCCCATCAGCTTACCCTGAGATTGCTGTTAAGGAGGCTGAGACTCAGGGAGGGTAAAACCAGTTGCCCCAGGAAGAGGGAGAGCCGGTGTTGGAGAGCCAGTCTGTGTTCTGCTATCGAGTCCTACCCCTGCCCTGCCCTTCTCATCCAGACAGTGTGGTGCCGGCTGCTTGGGTGGACGTGGGCTTCCCTGATGGCAGCTTTGTGGATAAAGGCGTCTGGAAGATCAGAGCCTAGCCCTCCGCTCTCCCTCTCAGCCAGACAGCCCTGGCTCGCCTCTCCCAGCCCTGTGCTGACCCTGAAATGCCCCATCCCCCTTGGCTGTAACTTTCAGCTTCTCACGCAGTTTTTCTTCCAGAAGCCCAGCTTTCATTTCCATGCCACCCGTGGGATCTGCTTCCTTCTGCTTGCTAATTGGCTTTCCGATGGGGCATTTGTGTCGGGGGGAATTAATTCTTTCTTTCCCATTCTAGCTACCACCATCTGCGACCTGGACACCCAGTTCCGTTGCCAGGAGTCTGGGACGTGCATCCCGCTCTCCTACAAATGTGACCTCGAGGATGACTGTGGGGACAACAGTGATGAAAGGCACTGTGGTAAGCGGAGGCCGTGGGCAGAGGCTCTGTGCTCTGTTGTGGTGATGGGGGTCACCACACGTGCTCACTGGGCTATAAGAACGGGTCGGCTGGGCTGCAGATGGAGGCTTTCTGATGCCTCTCAGGGATTTGTGATATGCCAGCTGAGCTGCCACCTCCGTGTACATGGTGGGGTTGACTCACTTCCTTTCTCCATGCCGTTCTGAGAGCACCTGCTTGCTGTTTCTTGAGGATTCTTTTCCACTGGAAACATCTGCTCTAGAGCTAACGGGACCCTGGACTCATGGTCAGAAAATGTGGAGCCTGGGCTCTGCTCCCCTGCTGTATTTATGCTTGGTTAGCCTGTGTGTTGCCTTTGTTTTCTAATCTGTAAAATGGGGAAATGGGCCCTGCTTCCCCTTGCAGAGGTGCTGCTGTAAGCGTGAACTATGAGTAAGGAAGTCAGATTTCTGAATGAATTCCCAGCTGTATAGTCTCGGCCCACCCCTCTGAGCAAGTGTGAGATTAACTGCCTAAGGATACAGCCCTGTACCTTTATGAGCTGTTATTTTTCTTAACCATTCTAACTGAATAAGCTGTTAGAATTTAGCAGGTGGTATAGGCACTGGCTAGCATTTGTCTTCTTAATGGGAATTTTTACATTGAGAAAAGTAATGTGTTGTGATTGCAGGGACTGGTAGGACTTCTCCTGGCCAGAGCCTCACCAGCGTCCACGTTAAGTGGCTCAGGTCCATACAGGTCAGGGAGCTCGTTCAGGGTGGCACAGTTAGCTTGAGTTGGAATGAGGAACTGGAACCCATGCCTCCCTCTTCTAATTCCGTGCCCTTTTTCTTGCGTAACACCACCCTGTCAGTTTCATGAAGACCTCTCTTCGTCTGTCGGCTCTGGCCCCTAACTGAGGGTTGTAGGTCATCCAGGGAGACAGTTGGCAATACGCATAGTGTGCTACATTGCAGGAACCGCAGGCATGAAAGGGAAGTGAGAATGGTGGCCAGACACTGACCCAGACATGGTAATGAGTGGGGTGGCCCTGCTGAGCCCTCCCTCCCTGTCTAGGGGGCAAGTCCAATGCCAGCCAGGGTGATTTGACTCACAGGCACTGAAATAAGGGGGACAGGTGCTGTGCACAAATCATTTCTGTACGAGGAAACTCAGGGAGCAGATGCATGGCCACCTTCCATGGAGGATACCCCTGCCCTGGCTCATGCAGAGCGGTTTTATAATTCCGTAACTTTCTTTTATTAAGTAGGAACAAATACATCTTTGGGATTAACAACTTGGTTTTTTTTTTTCCCATTCCCCCTGGTTTTCTCCCCTTGGAAGGCTGAGGTGTACGTCTGGCTTCACTCTAGTCAGAAGGAAACCCCACATGGCTTCTTATTTTCAGCTCGCTCACTGGGCTCATGTTTGGCCGTTCAGCAATATCAGTCTCTCCAGATTCTCTGTTCATGGCAGGCTTTGGCTAATTCATCCTGAATCCCTTCCAAGATGCTGGTCAGTCCCTGCTGGGACAGGTCCTTTTCCTGCCTCTGCAGGCTTTCTCCTCGTGAATCTCCCACTCTCCAGCTTTACCAGCTACCTGTCTTCTCGGTAGAGTGCCCAGGACAGGGACACCGGGTGCCAGCTGCTGCCGTTTCTGTGTCCGGCAGCTCTAGAGAGTTCCATGTGAAGGCTGTGTGTCTTGTTCTGTAGTTCGGACTGGGTCATTTATACACAGCAGAGCTGTGTTGCTGGCCGTTCTGGAGGCCGGGCGGGCCAGCATCAGGGTGACGGTGGCTTTGGTGTCTCGTGAGGGCCCGTTCCCCTCGGCAGTGCCTTCTTTGCATTCTCCCATGGCTGAAGGAGAGAGCAGCTTCCTGACGCCTTTCTGAGGTCACTCACCTCATTCTTAATCCCCTCCTAAAGTTGCCACCTCTTGGTGCCATCACGTTGGTGACTCAAGTTTGAGTGTCAGATGTCTGGGGGACACATTAGCCCCAGGACTGGGGAGAGGTGCTGCTGGGCAGCCTCCCTTCATGTCCTCGGTGAAGCTGCCATGGGGCCTTTGTCCTGTCTGTCATCCTTCCAGAAACTGTGCATCCCCCAAGCACCCCGGGGGCTCCACCCACAGAAGTCCCTGGCTGTTTCCTCCGTTGTAGGAGCTGCACTCGGGTGCTTTCCCAAGCATCTCACAGTGATCAGCACTCCCTGGCCCTCGTCTCTCCTTTCCCCAAACCACAGCTCTGTCTGCAGGAGTCCTGTGTGTATTGGAAGGCTCACTGCCCTTGATCGGTGCCTCCTCACCTTCCTGCTGTCATAGCAAGTGACAGTGTTCCGGAAGAACGTTGGGACGGTGCAAGGAACCACCTGCTGAAAGTCTGAGGGTGCCAGGGTCTCCGTATCACACGCATTGGCAATTATCCCAGATGACCGATAGCCCTGGTTTTAAAGGTCTCTTCTTCCACCCTGTCTACAGATAATCAGTGATACGGCCCATCACGAACTCTTTAGAGCTTTGGCACCAGAGAAGGGATTCTGAGCAGGGATTTGTTCTCACTTCTCTCTCGTTCCTACCTCGCAGAAATGCACCAGTGCCGGAGCGACGAATACAACTGCAGCTCGGGCATGTGCATCCGCTCCTCCTGGGTGTGCGACGGGGACAACGACTGCAGGGACTGGTCCGACGAGGCCAACTGCACAGGTCAGTACTCCCTGGGTGCGGACAGCGGCACTCCTCTCTTCCTTCTAGCCCTCGCTGCCCACACCAGAGAAGTCGGCCCGGCCAGTGCTTCTCAAAGGGCTGCCCTGGGATGAGATAAGGAGCTTGTGCTCCCTTCGCTGAGAAAGGCTCACTAAGAACGGGCGAGCACTGCGTAAGCAGTGTTGAGTGATGGCGTCGGTTTACACTGGGACTCAAGTTCCTCCGTTCTTCAGGACCAGTAGCCTGTAGTTTGCGGTGCAGTCCCTGATCTGGGGAACTGCTCCAAGCAGCACTAAACTACTTCATGTTGCTCAAGTGGAGCCCCAGAGGGTTCCCCGAACAAGGAAGACGTAAGCTGTACTTGTGCCCATTTTCGTAAGATTTTTTTGAAAATAAGCTTGGAAACAAGTCAACCCATCGTGGGTGGTTACTCGTGTCCATTATATTATATTTTTATGAAGGGTTGAATGGTTGCCATGTATGTTATAGTGAGTGGCAGGTGGAGGGTGGCAGCGGGTAGACCAAGGAGTCGGGAAGCTTGTAGAGGAATAAAGCCAAATTCTGTTTAATGACCATTGCTGTGTATCCCATAACTATACAGTATTATAGTCTGTCAAAAACAAAAACAAAGCCAAATCCTATTATGTGAGAAATACGTCTGCCCTGCAGCTCTGGCTGTCTTCACTGGGTTCAGCCTGCCAGGGAGGGAGGTGGTGGCATCCAGATGTTTCGTTCTAGCAGAGCAGGTTCTGTTTTCAGGTCCCCACCATTCAGGCTTAGTTTTGCAGTTCATAGTTGAGTCCATGTCTCGGTCGTCTGGAGGCAGTCACTCATGTTGAGAATGATGGGAGTGATGCTTGATCCTGTGTCTCGGCCCTCATGCCCCTGCGGTCTCCCGCAGTCCTACCCTGCTAGCGTCTGGTGGCTCACAGCATGCCTGCCGATTGCAGAGAGCCACGTCCAAGCAGGCAGATCTCTGCTCTGCCGGGCCTCATCTGAATGGCTGTGTGCTGGGCTGGGGGTTCGATGTGGTTCCCAAAGGGCGGAGGTGCTCTTGTCTCTTGGCCTGTTGGAGTGCCTGCCTGGCCATCACACAGGTTCCCCGTGCCCAGGGAACCTCTGTGGCTTGGGTAGGCATACACAGCGGGCTCCACTCTGTTCATTTTCCTTTATGGGTGACTGTGTGGCCTTGAGGAAGTGAATGGGCCTCCTGGAATGCCCTGTGCATTGCAGAGGACGTGCTGGGCTGCTCGCATGTTCTGTCCCGGTACAGTTTGTCCAGATCCTTCCGGCGCAGATGCCCCTATCTGTGCCCAGCTTCCAGAAAGGCTGAAGGAAAATGCTGCCGTTGTGAGGCGGGACCTGCAGAAGCAGGGAAATCTGGGGTCGGCGAAGAAGCCGCCCGCCGCCCAGGAGATGCGTGACTGCTGTTTGGAGGCTTGGGGTCTGGGTGGATGACTGGTTAGTGACTTAGAAGGATGCACTAGGCATTTCTGCCTGTTGATTGCAGCGTGATTGAATCTCTTGTTGGCGCAATGACGTTCGTCAGGCTCGTGTGTCGGCAGCACTGAAGGAGTTCGCAGCTTCATTTCTGGGAATGGCCTTGTCACAGGTCTGGCTTTTATCTCTGGTTTTCTTCTGGCAGGGCCAGCTAGGGGAGACGGAGCTGCTTCTGCTCAGCGGCGGCCTCGCTCTGATGGCTGCCCCTTCCAGGCCTCGCAAGGCTGCTTCTCCCTCTGTGTCCTCGCGCGGGGGTCAGGGGTTAGATGTGAGCTCATTTTGATGTGGGGCATGGTGCTCCGTTTCTTGATCTCTTAAATTAAGCCACCTACACCGCCAAAGAAAATAGGTCAGTGCAAGTTGGCCTCCTGTTGCCCTTACACTTCACCCTCTGTGCTGTGTGTGCGCCTTGCTCTTCTCTTGCGCTTGCTTTCCAGGGCGCTGTTTCCTTTATTCCCTTCAACCCACCCCACACGCTGTTGGTTTTGAGTTTACGGATTGGGTTTCCTTTCTTTTAGCTCTTCCCATTAGGCATTTTGTGCATATTCCTCATAACTGCCTCCTCTCTTCCATGTGCAGGGACTTCCCTTTGATTCCAGTCGGCCCACAGTTCCAATACTAAAATATTAGAAAAATACTTAGTGTTTTAAAACACTAAATAGTTAGCATTTTAGTTTTACACTTCAAAAATCCTAAAATGAGCCCTTGTTTTTTAATGGCCAAACTTATTCATAGGTCTGTAACTCTTGACTTTATAAATTTTTTATTTGTATTTGAAAGGGGAGAGAAAGTGTATGCGTGACACTCACTGTTTTATCTACTATTTCACCTCCCAAATGCCTGCAAAAACTGGGGCTGGGCCAAGCTGAAGCCAGGAGCCCAGATCTCCACCTGGATCTCTCTTGTGAGTGGCAGAGACCCCAGCACTTGAGCCCCCCAGGGTGTGCATTAGCAGGAAGCTAGGACACAAACCAGGCCCTCCGACATGGGATGCAGGCATCCCAAGCAGAATCTTAATTATTGTGCCTAATTCCCGCCTCTTACCAGCAACTTTTGCTTCCTGTGTCTCATGCCTCCTCTCCATGTGTGTCTTTCAGTGGAAGTGTGGGAGTGGTAAAGTCTTCCCAGGTGTTATTAGTACAAACTTATATTTAACCCTCAATCTTTTTTTTAAAGATTTTTTATTTATTTATTTGACAGGTAGAGTTACAGACAGTGAGAGACAGAGACAAAGGTCTTCCTTCCGTTGATTCACTCCCCAAATGGCTGCTAAGGCTGGTGCTGCGCTGATCTGAAGCCAGGAGCCAGGAGCTTCTTCCTGGTCTCCCATGCGGGTACCGGGACCCAAACACTTGGGCCATCCTCCACTGCCCTCCCAGGCCACAGCAGAGAGCTTGACTGGAAGAGGAGCAACCAGGACTAGAACCCAGCACCCATATGGGATGCTGGTGCCGCAGGCGGAGGATTGACCTAGTGTGCCACTGCGCTGCCCCCTAACCTTCAATCTTAAACTCAGATGGGTCTGAGTTTCTAGGTTCATAGTAATTTTCCATTAGAATTTTGATAGAATTGTATCATTTCCTTCTGGTTTCATTTGTGCTGATTTGAATTCTGTTTCTGTCAGATTATCTGTTTAGTTAGCAACAGGTGTTCTTTTCCCTTTAGTTGTCTTCATTTTTGTTCTTATGCAATTTCACCCATGTAGGTATGGAATTATTTTTATTTATGTTGCTTGATTTTTTTTAAAAAAATGTATTTATTTATTTGAAAGGATGAATGGCAAAGAGAGAGAGAGAGAGAGATCTTACATCCACTGATTCATTCTCCCAATGGTTGCAATGGCCAGGTCTGGGTTAGGTCTAGTCAGGAGCTAGGAGCTCCATCCTGGACTCCCACATGGGTGGCAGGGGCCCATGTACCTCCCAGGCACATCCACAAGAAGCTGTATTTGAAGCAGAGCACCTGGGACTTGAATGGACACTCTGATATGGGATGTTGGCATTGCAGGCAGTGACTTAACCTACCCTGTGCTACAATGCTGGCCTCTGTTTTCTTTTTCAAACCAAAGGGTTTATATTTTTCATCAGTCCTGGGAAATTATCACTATTATAATTCAGCTTTCTCTGTTTGCTACTTTCTGTGTTCTGGTCTTCAGCAATTAACCATTTATTGACTACATCATTTTGTTGTTATTTATGTTTCCTGTTTTTGTATTTGCTGTTTCTTTATAACTGTGTTAGAAGCTGAGTTACTCTTCAGACTTACCTTCCACTTTAATAATTCTCTTTTCAACTGAATCTAACCTACTGTTTCTCATGTATGCATTGAGGTATTTTTATTTCTGTGACTATGTTTTTGGTATGTAAAATTTTTATTTGGTACTTTTTCAAGTCTGCTGTTTTTTAGTGCTCTTTCTTTATGCTTTACACTTTTTTCTTTTGTATCATTCAGATTGTGTTTATAGTTGCATTTCTTTTCCCTCATGCACCTCATAGCAGTCCATGCTTTGTAAGAAATGAAGCAAAATTTTTCTCCCAATGGTACTGATCCTTTTTGCCCCACTCATGTTTGGATAATGCGTGTGATCAGGTGTTGCAACAGGTCCTGATGAACGAGGGAAGACCTGTCTAGGACAGTGACACAGATTAGGAACTGACGTCTGCTCCATAATTGTTTATCCCATTACCCCACCATTCTTAGCAGTTTCAATGAACCCTATTACTACTATGAAGGAGTCTCTAGACTGCATTAAAGGCAGTCTCTTTCATCAAATGTTAGCATTTCATTCATGCTTGGCCACTTGGTCGAAAAGTCTTCAAAATGAACCCAGCTTCTGTGGTGGAGATTGGCGGTCTTGGATATGTCTCCCAACACTGTCACTTGGAAGCTCCACTAGCACGCTGGAATTATTTTCCATTACCTGTTGTTCTCAATTAAATTCAACATAGGCTGATTAATAACAAGTAGGTTAATATGATAATCAGTGTAGGTTACTTTAGATTTTATATATATGAGCAAAGCTCTGATGAGAATTTTTTAAAAAGGCCGTCAAACTTGTGACACCAATAAATCAAAAGTATTCCAGGTGATGGCTGTTACTGGAGCAGAAACTCATGTAACATGCATGATCCACTCCTCCTCCTGCCAGGGGTCAGTATATTTTCAAAAGCTCTTTAATGGACTCTGCATGCCAAATGCTATACATATTGGAACTTCCTGTACACTTACTTACATGCTACCGCAGATAGCCTTGGTCTTGGGAGAAGTGAGGGAAGACACAGGTGATGGACCAGTACTTGTTTGAAAGTGGGCTGAAGAGTCAGGTACTTTGTATTTCCGACCATTGTAGCAACATTTAGCCTCAAATGCAGTAGAAATTCTAGAGGACATTGTAAGCCAATTTTCCCAGCCCTTGAGCTGCTAACTATCACATTTGTGTTAATTTATTTTTTTTATTTTTTTTATTTTTTTTGACAGGCAGAGTGGACAGTGAGAGAGAGAGACAGAGAGAAAGGTCTTCCTTTGCCGTTGGTTCACCCTCCAATGGCCGCCGCGGCCAGCGCGCTGTGGCCGGCGCACCGCGCTGATCCGATGGCAGGAGCCAGGAGCCAGGTGCTTTCCTGGTCTCCCATGCAGGTGCAGGGCCCAAGCACCTGGGCCATCCTCCACTGCACTCCCTGGCCACAGCAGAGAGCTGGCCTGGAAGAGGGGCAACCGGGACAGAATCCGGCGCCCCGACCGGGACTAGAACCCGGTGTGCTGGCGCCGCTAGGCGGAGGATTAGCCTAGTGAGCCGCGGCGCCGGCCTAACTATCACATTTGAATAAAAACTATAGTTTGCTCACAACAACCCAGTTTCATTTGTTTTATTTTTTTTTTATTTTTAATTTTTTGACAGGCAGAGTGGACAGAGAGAGACAGAGAGAAAGGTCTTCCTTTACTGTTGGTTTACCCTCCAATGACCGCTGCGGCCAGCGCGCTGGTACCGCGCTGATCGAAGCCAGGAGCCAGGTGCTTCTCCTGGTCTCCCATGGGGGCACAGGGCCTATTTGGGCCATCCTCCACTGCCTTCCCGGGCCACAACAGAGAGCTGGCCTGGAAGAGGGG
Source organism: Oryctolagus cuniculus (assembly GCF_964237555.1). Classification (NCBI taxonomy): domain Eukaryota; kingdom Metazoa; phylum Chordata; class Mammalia; order Lagomorpha; family Leporidae; genus Oryctolagus; species Oryctolagus cuniculus. The sequence continues at coordinate 114,042,569 of NC_091432.1, forward strand.
CAACCGGGACAGAATCTGGCGCCCCGATCGGGACTAGAACCCGGGGTGCCGGCGCCACAGGTGGAGGATTAGCCTAGTGAGTCAGGTTTCGTTTGTTTTACCTCCTTCTGTTGGGAGGACATCTGGTCCTCACAGTGAAACTCCGTGGTCGATCACAGCCCGATAATATTAGATGGAAGATTCCAGAGATAAGCAGTTCAAAAGCTGTAAATAGTTTTTTACTGCAGTGCATGGTTGCAGCGTTTCTGTTGCATTACTAGTTACTGTTCATCTCTCACTGTTGTATTACTTGTTACTGTTCGTCTCTCACTGTTGCATTACTAGTTACTGTTCGTCTCTCACTGTTGCATTACTAGTTACTGTTCGTCTCTCACTGCGCCTGTGACTTAAATGCATTGTAGGTATACATACTTGGATGTTTGGCTCCAACGCTGTTCACCATTGCAGGCGTCTGTGAAGCATCTTGAAAGGAGTCTCCTGTGGAAAGGGGAGGGACCACCGTGTGTTGTCACAGGCCAAGCCTGCTGTCACTCAGCGGTGCACAGAGCCGCTTGCTGCCTCCGAGAAGGAAGGGGAAAGCCAGTGGAGGAGGCAGCCAGTAGTGCTGGTTGGACTTCAGGCAGGTACCGGGCATCAGAATGTGTCTTGGACCGAGATGTTGAGATATGTCTCCGTGACTTCCGGGTGCAGCGGTCATGTGTGCCGGTGAGGCTGCCCAGTGACTGTTTGATTAGCTTGTTTGTCCCTTGTAGTGACTGTAGGGGACACGAGGTGTTATTAGCTGTGGGTGGCTCCTGACTGCACAGAAAGTTAGTTCCATTTAATGGGGCCTGGCTTCTTTGCAGTTTTGGATACACCTTGTATGTTCTTTGGGTCTGAGGTGCTTTTGGTTTTTGTTTTAAACAATGAGGAGGTCATGACCTTTCAGAGAAGACTCCTTACGTAGCATTGGCTGGCCAGGCCCAGAACTCCGTGTGCTGAGCACTCGCCACCCCTCCTTACTGCACGCCCTCTGGATGAGTCAGGATTTACGGGAGAAGAGGAAGCAGCACGGTGCTGTAGGGAAACAGCAGGTGTGGACTCAGCCTGGTGCTATTCATTATAACTTTCCTAATCTCTCTCAGCCTGGTTCTCGGTGGTGAGAGGTAAGTAACCCTCAGCTCGTGGATCGTGGAGAGTGAGCAGTTTCTCAGCAGGGTGCCTGTGCGTGGCTCCTGTGACGCCGCATCACCCACAGACCCGAGTCGCTGCCCTCCATGCTAGGATCGGCAGCCCCAGCAGAGGAGGAGCAGCGGCCGGCACCAAGCTGCTCTGGGGCTGGTGGTGACCGAGGGGTCATGGTGTCCCCCTTCTCTGTCGTTGGCAGCCATCTATCACACCTGTGAGGCCTCCAACTTCCAGTGCCGCAACGGGCACTGCATCCCCCAGCGGTGGGCGTGTGACGGCGATGCCGACTGCCAGGATGGCTCTGATGAAGATCCAGCCAACTGTGGTAAATGCACTCGCCCCAGCTCCCATGTGGAGCCGCCCCGGTGTCTTCTGTTCAGGAAAAGGAGCAGCAGATGGACCAGGAAATGAAGCCCCGTCCCACTGTGCCCGTGTGTCCTCCCTGGCAGCCAGCACAGCCACTGTCCATGCTGTGTTGCCCTAGGACGTGCCAGGGCGAGCTCCAGGGTCTGGCTTCTCGGGCAGGCGAGCCGTGAGCCCCGCAAACAGAACACACAAAGCACCCTCCCACGACCAGTTATCTTTGAGAATTTCTGTCCGTGTCCTTCGGCCACACATTCCAGATTCCTGTGGGATTGCACCGGTTGTCTGCGTGTTGTCACGCGTTCTGCTCCTTTCCTGTTGCAGTATCAAGCGTGTTTCCCTATCTGTGTGTGTTCCTGTAGTTAGGGTTTTTATGGAGATGCGGATTCATGCTGCCTGGTTGGGCACTCGAGTGCTTTTCGTGTTACGCTGCCATGGCACTGCAGCCGTCACGTCCTTGCACCTGACGGCTTGTGTTCCTTTTGAGATGTTTCCTGGGGCGCACTCTTCCGTCTGGAATGGTGTGGGGTCAGAGGCTCTGGTCACTTTCCGTGATGCAATCTGTTTCCAGATTGCCTTTCCAAAGGAATGTGCCCAGTAGGTCTCCACCAGCGATAAATTGCATGTGCCCACATCTCCCTTGATACCCAGCTTTGTCTTTTTGGTTGTTTTCACTAATTAAATGAGTGTGTCTGTCTCATGTCATTTTTGTTACACCTTTTTTTTTAAAAAAAAAATTATTTATTTGGAATACAGTTACACGTAGAGAGAGATCGTCCATCTGCTGGTTCACTTCTCAAATGTCCACAATGGCCAGGGCTGGGCCAGGCTGAAGTCAGGAGCGTGGGACTCCAGCTGGGACTCCCACACACATGGGTGCAGGGGCCCAGGTACTTGGGCCATCTTCTACTGCCTTCCCAGGCTCATCCCTAGGGAGCTGGATCAGAAGCGGAGTAGCTGGGACTCAAACCAGCGCTCAGATACGGAATGCCAGCATCTCAGGCAGCAACTATACCCACTGCGCCACACCACCGGCCTCCTGATTTGTATGTTTTTAAAAGCCACTTAGTATTCCTTAGAGGCATTAATCATTTCTTTTGAGTCATGTTGCTAATTTGCTATGTGACTCTGTGTTTAATGTCTTCTCACTCATTTCTTAGGAATGATGGCTTTTCACAGCACTAATACCCGTTGTGTAGCCTTATACCTGATTTGCCAGGAGCTGGGCTTGTGAAGTCTATGCCTGTGCTGTTGGCACGGATTTCTAAATCTGATGTCTGGCATAACTCTGCCCGGGAGAAGGGTGACCTGGCCCTGAGGATTCAGAGCTGAGCATCGTGACATCTCGCTTCTGGTTTAATCTACCCTGGAACTGGCTGTGAAGCTCAGGCTTTTAGCACTTGCAGGCAAGCTTTCTCCAAAAGGGCTTTGCTTTACACTTTCTGAAGAAATAAAGTGGCGAGTGATTTAAAGAGCTTTAAGAAAGTAGGATTTCATCGTCAGGATTCATGTCCTGCTTTTTTCTGTTCACTAGAGCTTTTTCTGCTAAAATAAAATCCTGTTTTGAATAGGTAATTCACATGGTTCACAATGAAAAAAAAATACAATAAAAATAGGTTAGGAGCTGATGCTGTGGCACAGCAGGTTAAGCCACGGCCTGCGGGACTGGCGACCCATATGGGCACTGGGTCAAGTCCTGGCTGCCCCACTTCTGATCCAGCTCCCTGCTAATGGCCTGGGGAAAGCATCCTCCTTATCTCTGATTGCATTATGTTTGAAGTCCTGGGGTCCTGCCACCCATGTAGAAGACCATGAAGAAGCTCCTGGCTTCGGCCTGGCCCTTCAGTGCAGCCATCTGGGGATGAACCAGCAGATGGAAGATCTTGCTCTCTGTCTCCCCTTCTCTAACTCTGCCTTTCAAATAAATAAATATTTTTTTTTTTAAAAAAGAGAGAGGGAGAGACAGAAAGGTCTTCCATTTGCTGGCTCACTCCCCAAATGGCCACAATGGCCGAAGCTGGGCCGATCTGAAGCCAGGAGCTTCCTCCCAGTCTCCCAAGTGGGTACAGGGGCCCAAGCACTTGGATCATCCTCCACTGCCCTCCCAGGCCACCAGCAGAGAGCCAGATGAGAAGAGAAGCAGCCAGGACATGAATCAGCACCTGTACAGGATGCCCGCACCACAGACAGAGGCTTAGCTTACAACACCACAGTGCTGGCCCCCAGTAAATAAATCTTGGGAAAAAAAAGTTCAGTGAAAGGTTTTCTTCCTTCCTGCCCAGTTCCCACTCTGTCCTCGTAGTAAACTATGATTGTATGTTCTTCAGAATATTTTTGTACATACATAAACATGGAAACTTCCCTGTAGTCTAGCCCTATTTTACCTACATCATATGCTGTGCATGTTTCTTTGTGTCATGTTTTTTCACATAACTCTATCTCTGGGACCTAAGTTTTTGTAAAGCACTTCAGTCTCTTTGGACCTGCCTGGTGGTCCAGTGTACAAACTAATTAGGCCCCTAGAGATGGACATGTGGGTGGTTTTCAACCTGTCACCCTGTTACAGTGTAGCGCGTGTACTTCCGCTGAGTACAGGTTGTGGTCTGGTTCTGAGATGATTTATTTTTCGACCTGTAAGTAGACAGTATCTCTGCAGGTAGAATTGCTGGGCCCCGGTATCTACAGTTGTCATTTTGCTAGCTATTGCCAGACTGCCCTGGGCGTGTACCCATGTATTCCCCCATCACCAGTGTACATGAGCGCCTGCTGTTTCCGCTTCATCCTCCTTCTCTCTGACTGTACTGCATTTCAGAGAAGAAGTGCAACGGCTTTCGCTGCCCGAACGGCACCTGCATCCCCTCCACCAAGCACTGTGACGGCCTGCACGATTGCTCGGACGGCTCCGACGAGCAGCACTGCGGTGAGTCTGCTCCCAGCCCTGGGTGCGCCGGGGCCCTGCTGGTTGTGAGTGAACAGCAGTATATTAGGCTAACTCTCTCCAGTTCCAGGTTGAGCCCCGAGTTCCCGGCCAGGGCTCCTGGGGGCTGATCATGGCTGGGAGACGTGGTTTGGGCAGAGCAGGTGGTGGGGGACAGGCGGGTGTGACTGCGGGATTATTTGACACCTTGGTGAGTGTTCTTGTGTACTTGCTGTGTGTCCTGGGAGTTGACCAGCTGCTCGGACTGGAAGGCGTCCCCTGCCCGCCAGGTTTTGCTGGTGCTGCCAAGTGCCACTCAAGAAGGCGGGGGGGGGGGGGAGGGGAGGTGACTTCTTGATCCCGTTTTCTTTGGATCCAGAATGAGTGTCTTGGATGTACATCCACGTCACCCAGGGAGCTTGAAGGGCCGCTGTTGCCCAGGAGTCTGAGTGAGTCAGCTCGAGTGCCCTTGGGCGTTGGGAGTGTGTCCAGTGCTCCAGGATGACAGTGACTTTACTGGTGCAGGGGTGGTGAACTGACCTGTGGGTGCAACCCAGCCCGTAACCAGCTCTGAGCTGCAGTGGGCTCGCTTCTGATGGCAGGATCTGCCGGCTCTGTGCCTGGCCTGCCTGGCGGCCCGCGTGCTCTCATGGTGGAGTGGAATAGTTCCGAGGCTGTGCTCTCTGGTTGTGTTAGTTGGGGTTCTCCAGAGAAAGAGAGCCAAGTGTGTGTGTGTGTGTGTGTGTGTGAGAGAGAGAGAGAGACAGACAGACAGACAGACAGAGACAGAGAGACTGTGACTCACGATTATGGAGCTGGCAGGTGCAAACTCGGCTGGTGAGTCAGCAGGCTGGAGATCCAGGGATAAGGTCAAGGTTCAAGTCTGAAGACGGTCAGGCTGGACACTCAGGAGGGAGCCGTTCTGACCCCAGGGTTGTCATCTTCCTGCTGTGCCTTCACCCGGCCTTTTCTCTGCACGTGCATCCCGAGTGTGTCTTCCCTTCCTATGAGGACACCAGTCCTGTTGGATTAGGGCCTCCCCCTTGTGACCTCATTTATCCCTCATGAGCTCCTTAACATCCGTACCCCAAGTACAGTCACATTAGGGGTTAGGGCTTCAGCAGGTGAATTTCGGGGAGACGCAGTTCTATCCACAGCACGGGTCCCTTACAGGAAAGGGTTTATCAGAGGGCCAGTGTCATGTCGGTAGTGATTGGGGTCATGGGCTTTGGTATGGGGCAGCTGTGAATTTCAGTCTTGACTTCACCCTCCCCCTCTGCTGTGTGCTCTTGGATAACCGTTGAAGGCGTCATTTTCTGTTTTCTCACTCGGAACACAGGGACACTGGGGGCTCTGATGAGAGAGTCCAACCATGCGCTTCTCATCCCGGGCCTCAGCTCTGGGCTTGGCTGCCATGCGAGCGCTCACAGCCCTCTCCCCTCTCCTGCCCCCTTGCAGAGCCCCTGTGTACACGGTTCATGGACTTCGTGTGTAAGAACCGCCAGCAGTGCCTCTTCCACTCCATGGTGTGCGATGGGATCATCCAGTGCCGTGACGGCTCCGACGAGGACCCAGCCTTTGCAGGATGCTGTGAGTGGGGCGGGTGTGTTGGGGGGGCTCACCCACGGTCACGGCCATTTGGCTGCCGTCAGGTTGCAGGTCTCGATTGAACGGCTGAGCCCACCTTATCTACGACAGACCTAACTTGGTTGCTGAGACGTACTGCCTCTTCATTGGTAGTGTTTGGGGAAGGTGGAGAAGGACCAAGGCCTTGGCTTACATGTCACTGATGCAAGAGGCCTTCTTGCTAGTACTATAGTAAATACGCCGCCCCCCATGCACGAGACCCCCCTTCCCAATGGTCCTCCAGTGCTTATTTCACTGTCAGCCTCCCCCGCCAGACGTGAGCCTCACAGGAGCAGGGCTTCATGGAGTTCATGGCCGTGGCCCTGTTTCGGAAACACTGCTAGCAGGAGTGTGGAGTTGCCTCCTGAGGCTGCCACAGCAAGACACAGCACAGGCCTGTCCTTTCTGCCGGTTCTGGAGGCTGCAAGCCCACAATCAAGGCATCGACAGGGCTGACTCCCTCTTGGCCTGCGCATGGCCGCCTCTCCCTGTGTCCACCCACGGGCTCTTCTCCACACTTGTCTGTGTCCGGCTTTCCTCTCCCATCAGTCAGATTAGATTACAGCCCATTGTGATGGCCTCATTTTAACTTTAATCTCCTCTTGAAAGACCTTGTCTCTAAGCTAAGCCACGTTCCTGAAGTCCTGGGGTTAGGACTTCAACGGCAGAGTCTGGGGAGAGGGGTGGAGATCTGTGGACTGGATCACTTAGCACCCGTGGGCTCCGTGCTGCAACGCTTGGCTTTTGCTTTGAGGAGTCTTTCAGCCAGGCGACCTCTGAGCAGGGGACATTTGCACATCCCCCTCGCTATGGAGCAGCCCCGTCTCTAGCAGGGCCAGAAGCTGTCTGGCCTGACAGGTGTCTGTTCCCTGTGTAGCCCGAGACCCCGAGTTCCACAAGGTGTGCGATGAGTTCGGCTTCCAGTGTCAGAACGGCGTGTGCATCAGCTTGATCTGGAAGTGCGACGGGATGGATGACTGCGGGGACTACTCCGACGAGGCCAACTGTGGTAAGGAGCGCCCAGATCCGCGTCCTCCTGTCCCAGGCTGCAGGGACAGTGACACCGGCAGTTAGGGGCGCCAGCCGGCGCTCCCCTGAGCAGGTGTGGCCTGCTTTCCTCAGCAGCAGTGGCTGCCAGCCCCTGTGTTCCCACAGGAGGGCCTGAGTCATGAAGTGGGAGCCTGGTGCCCACAGGTGCTAAGCAAGGGCTTTTCCCGTCTCCTCCTCTTTGCTCAGTTGGGAAGACATCATGGGTAGGAGCCGCAGTGGGGAAAGAATCCTGGGAAATGTGATGGAGGGTGCCCTTTCCCCACCAGAAGCCAGAGTGCCCTGTTGGAGAGCTGTTGGCACCATCAGATTGTCATCAGCAGTTAGGGCGTCCCTCTGATAAAATGTCACAGTTAAAACTCACGTGATCACTCTCAGGATGTTGAAGCATAGGTCAGAATGAACGGGCGGTTGGGGCCTTTTGGACTTTGTGGGTGTATTTTTGATGCCCACGGTCCGTGAGGCTGCCTTGGGGAAGGTGCTGCAGGTCGTCCTGGGCCCTGGGTCCTGAGCAGGACACATACCGCTGCAGCTTTGTGTTCGGGCTGGTGCAGGGCAGATGACTGATTGTGTGCTCGATCTCCCCAGAAAACCCCACAGAAGCCCCCAACTGCTCCCGCTACTTCCAGTTCCGGTGTGACAATGGCCACTGCATCCCCAACAGGTGGAAGTGTGACAGGGAGAATGACTGTGGGGACTGGTCCGACGAGAAGGACTGTGGAGGTAAGAGGCATCAGCGTGTGTGCTGGGCCAGCGGATGGCAGGCTGGCGAAGCCAGGGCACAGCAGGGCAGTCCCTCCTCTGTCCCCATAAAGTCCTACCTTGTCTCTGTAGTATCTAGCTCATTCCATATGGTCTTGGATTTGGGGGCAGGTGATCCTGTGGGTTTTTTTTCCCATCTACCTTCCCCATTTTTAAGTCAGTGTTGGTTTCTTCCATTTCTAAGGTTATTCATTCCACTTTTTTTTTTTTTCCAAAAAAATTTATTTGAAAGTCAGAGTTACAGAGAGAGAAGGAAATCCAGAGAGAGCTTTTTTATCTGCTGGTTCACTCCTCAAGTGACCACAACACCTGGGGCTGGGCCAGGCCAAAGCCAGGAGCCAGGAGCTTCTTCTGGATCTCCTACATGGGTGCAGAGGCCCAAACACTTGCATTGTCCGTTGCTTACCCAGACCATCAGCAGGGAGCTGGATTGGAAGTAGAGCAGCTGAGACTCAAACTGTTGCCTCTATGGGAGGCCAGCACTGCAGACTGTGGCTTAACCTGCTTACACCCCAACTCATTCCATATTTTGCAGGCACGATGATAAGTCTAGAACCTTGCAGGCTGGCAGCATCTGTATCTCCTCAGAGCATGTTAGAAATGCAGAGTTTCTGACCCTGCCCACACCCACCGAGTCAGAATCTGCAGTATAGCAAGGTGCCCAGGCCCTGGATCTGCCCTGATACATTTCAGAAGCACCAATGTGCTTGTCTCTTTCCTTTTTAGCATTCTTATCTCCAAACCAGGTTTTGGGGTAGATGGGATTGAATTAACCAGAACGGTGTTTGACCTCAATAGGAATTCTCTTAGCCACCACGTGACTTCCAGCAGCCGTCTCAAATTCCTTCAGAAGTAAATCTGTTTTAATATTAGGCAGGGGTGGGTGTTGGCTTAGTGGTTAAGATGTCCAAGTCTCCTGGTTGGATACCCACCTCCAGCTCCTGACCCCAGCTTCCTGAAAGTGCACAGTGCACACCCTGGGAGGCAGCGGTGACGGCACACAGAACTGGGCTCCTGCCACTCACCTGGGAGCCCTGGACTGTGTTCCCGGCTCCTGGCTTTAATCCTAACCCGGCCCTGTTGCAGGTGGTTGGGGAGTAAGCCAGCTAATGCTAGCTTTACCCTCTGTTGCTGCCTCTTAAAATAAAAACGAAATGAGAAATTACTAGCCCAAGTCAATCACAACACGTGCAGCGAGCTGGCTCCCTCCAAGGGCAGCTCAGGATGTACGCTACACGGCATTGTTGATGATTGTTAATGAGCCACTGTGCTGAGCTGTGCCCCTCTCTGGCCTCCCTTGGCTGGTGCACTAGGCCACCCTGCGGATCCTATTTGGCCTGAGGTCAGCTTATAACCCTCTGGGTTTCCTTGCTTGGTTTTTTCCTCAGATTCACATGTACTTCCGTCTACGACTCCTGCACCCTCCACGTGTCTGCCCAATTACTACCGCTGCGGCGGGGGGGCCTGCGTGATAGACACGTGGGTTTGTGACGGGTACCGAGATTGCGCAGATGGATCCGACGAGGAAGCCTGCCCCTCGCTCCGTGAGTCCTGACCCTGGCCCTGTCCTGTGGCGTCTGCTGTTTTAGGAGGGACCTGCTGGGGGTCTGCCCCGGGGCACAGCCTCATTGGCCCATCTGTGGCCAGGCTCCCTCTCACCAGCCGTGCACCTGCAGGGCAGGGAGACTCCCAGCACCGCTGTTTGCATTCCAGACTCAAAGGGAGTATCTTGTCTGTGACTGCCCTGCAGTCCTCCTGCAAGCTCAGGCGGGGCCACCCTGCTTCTCGCCCTGCTGCAGTTGAGCCGCCTTTGCTTCCTTCTCAGTGGGAAATTACAGTTGGAATGATGGACAGGTGTGTGTGTATGAAAGAGAGAAACTCTGGAGAGGCCCATGTTCCTGCTTGATTGGCATAGGGCCTGTCCTACTAAAAAAAAGGGTGAGCACTGCCATCTAGTGGCTGAGCACAGAGGTGGCTTGGAGGGCAGTGCGGCAAGCACGCTGCTCCAGGCCGAGGTAAGGTGTGAAACCTGAATGGCACCGCGTCTCAGCTGCAGACTGAACAGAGGTGAGGATGCTGCGTTCTCTCAAACAGGAGTCTGTGTCACACTCACTTGGAGCAGGAGAGTGTGCCCAAGTCCCTTCCCTAGAAAGCTTCTTGGTCACCTGCCCGATTTTCCTCTTTTGTGACTGTTCACCCCTTGGCCTTCTGTTTACCATCATCAGTGGTCTCTCTCATCTGGAAGATCACTGCTTGCCTTTAATTCCCATTTCCAAAGCCCGGTGTGAGCTGAGCCCTCCTGGGCTCCCCTTGCTCTTGTGTCTGCCACGCTGGGCTCTTCACGCACGCCAGACAGACTGGCTTTTAGCGCACCTGCTGTGTGCTTGCAGCACGGTTTTTGTCCTCAGAAGCTCTTGTGTCTTCAGCCCTGTGCTCCTCCTCTCCCTGTGTGTGAAGCTCGCCATCCATCAGGGCAAAAGGAAACATGGGCTCTAGGGCAGAAGACACACTGATAAGTCATCGCTGTCTCCAAAACTAAAGGACCACCCAGAACGGAAGCACCTGGGGTGTTCATAGAAATGAGAGTTTCTGAGTGGCACCCAGGAGATCCCCATAAGACTCGCCGTTCTCCTGAAGTTTGAGGTTTCTGCTTTGAACAAGTAGACCACAACTCTCTCTCGGAAGTCCTGCCTCCCGGGAGCTTCCGTCACCTCCTGTAGCCCATGTGTGTCTCTCCCTGTCTTCCATGACCTTCCTGACTGTCCTTTTGATGAATAACTGAGATTGGCCACTTATTACTCCCTGATCATTTCACGGATCTTTTCTTTGCACAATTGTGTGGATTTCCTGTTTGGCGGTCACACTGTGCAGTGCTTTGAATCTTCAGTTGTAACTGCCACAATAATGGGCAAGTAGCCGGTGCCCAGAAACGCTTTCTGCTCCTGTTGGTTGCCTCCTTTGTCTGAGTGGAGCACGCCCTTTGACAGCTTTGTCAGATGACTCTGATGACGCCTGGTGACAGCCTTGCAGCACGCTTGTCTCCTGAGCTTCGGTGCTGGGATTTGTACCCATGACCCTGTGCTGGGGACTCACTTGGCTGCTGAGAGTTGCTTACCATCATCTTAGGAACTCGCATTCCCTCGCTCTTGGATTAGAGCTCTGTTTTCTGTATCTCAGTTCACTCATTCATTCGTCTCTTCCTTCCTTCCTTTTTTTAAATTCAGTCTCATAATTTGGTAAAGCGCATTTTCTAGAAAGTTCCTGAAAACACTGTATGGGGAAATATAGTTAAGAGGTAACTAATATGCAGGTGTTTTTGTGCTGCCTTCAGATTTCCTTGGCACTCGGGCTGGAGTGCTGGTCGTAGATGGTTTCCCTCTAGAATCCTGAAGGCCGTGCCGCTGTGGTCGGGCAGCCTTTGGGAGGCGCACCGCCGTGGTGATCTGATCTCCTGTGTGGAACCTGGGAGCTTGCGGAGTCCTCCTTTAGGCTCCCGGGTTTTGAAATTCCTGTACCATTGCTTTCCGTCCAGTGCGGTGGCCACTCAGAGGCGCTTGTATTCTGGACCCTGCTGTATTTTAGTTTGAGGAGTTTGCTTGAATTATTTCATTAGTAGAATGTATGCTCCCCGCTCCCCGCTCCCCGCTCCCATTTTCTCTTTCTGGAACTCAACATTCATATATTGGCTCTCCTGATCTGGTCCTGTTACTCTGTTTAAAAAAAAATTTTTTTTCTATTTGAAAAAAATGTATCTGTATTTCCCACTTTGGGGGACATTTGCTTAACTTAATCTTCCTACTCTTCCTCTGGGATTTTCGTGTCTGTTATCATGGCTTTCATTTTAAGAGCTTTTCAGTTTTATAGTATCCTGTCATTCACAAATAAATACACGGGCTTTTGTTTTGAGTGTATTAGAAATGTTTCTGAAGTTCACTTTTGCAAAGTCTGTATTTTTTCCAAATGGCTTCTTTCTGGGGGTGAAGTGGGGCTGTGTTGTGGGTTCCTACCAGGGACTCACTCGGCTCAGCGGTTCTGGGTGTACAGCTGAGCTCTGCACAGGAACCTGAAATCCGGTAACTGTGGGGTTTATGGCTGAGGCTGATCAGTGTCCCTGGAGGAGATTCCTACCATCTCCTGCCTGGACAGTGAAGGGCTCACTGGTGGGCTTCTCGGGGACAGGGCCGTGGAGTTCTTACTAACAGCTCTCCGTGTATCTCTTATGGTCTCGCTCTGCCTGCCCAACAACTCATCTTCTTACCCTGTCCAAGGAACAGGGTCCGTCTTCCGTTGGGAGGGTGGGCAAGGTGCTGGTTTCACGGCGCTGGTAGGAGACGGGGAAGTAGCTGCTGCTTCAGCAGCTTTCTCCCCATCCCCTTGTTTTCATTGGCTCCTTCACGCGCAGCGAAGAGGGAGCAGTTTCTGGGCATTGTGCAGATTGCGCGGCTTGTTCTCTGGCAGCGTGGGGTGGGACACAGCCCTTGCCGACTCTGCCATCGCTGAACGCCATCTCCCCACTTTTCAGATCCCCAGGTTTTGTGGCTCTTGTCTCCTTTCCTGTAACTCATACTCTGGTGCTTTAAAACCAAGCTCTTGACCATGGCTTTGGTGGAGTCCTGCCCAGGAGGGAGCAAAACTCGGTGTGTGCGTTCAGTCTGCCGTCTTTACCCAGAGCTCGCCTGTGTCTTTCGGTCCCTGGTGCGGTTCCCAAAGCACTGTCCTCTGCTAACACATGGGTTGGTTACTGTTCCAGGCCAGCTCCCTCCATACTAAACACGAATTTTTTTTCTCTCTCTAGCCAATGTCACTGCCACCTCCTCCCCCTCCCAGCCTGGACGATGCGACCGATTTGAGTTTGAGTGCCACCAGCCAAAGAAGTGCATCCCTAACTGGAGACGCTGTGACGGCCATCAAGACTGCCAGGATGGCCAGGACGAGGCCAACTGCCGTGAGTAGCCAGGGAGCCCCTCACCCCAGGGCGCATTCCAGAGAGCGTGGTACCCCACGTGAGCGAGCCCGCACTTGTGTGTCGCCGTGTTTATCACCGTATTCTACGCAAGGGCACCTGGCATATGTCATTATGATCACCTTCTTTTTAACGTGCTGGCTGGGTGTGGCATGCCAGGAGCATGTCCAGGAGACATACCTTCCCGATGACTGGGAGGGACACGTTTGAATTAACCCAAAAAATCATCACCTTCTGTGTGTGTGTGTGTCGTTCGTCCTTTTGGAAGTATTTAGTGAGCACCTAGCCAGGCATAGAGACCGTGTTTTTGGAGGGGTCACCTCCAGCACCCCATTAAGAAAGTTCAGTCTCGGCCTCTAGGGTGCTTCTTGTTTGTAGGGAACTGAACTAGTGAGAAGGCAGGCTGGGCCCTGTGCAAGATGGGGCCTGCACTGTGTGCATTTGGAGTGAGCAGTTTTCCAATCTCTCGGGTCTGGATGCCTGTTCTCCAGGTGAATCCAGGGGTGTAATCTTTGGCGTAGAAGTTGGGAGGGAGGCACTGACTGGGGTCCGCAGGGTCAGTTCCCTGGGGGTGCCCTGCTGAGTGACCCTCAGGAGCCAGTGGGTGCAGGCATGTGACCCGGAGGTTGTGCATTTGACCCTCTTGCCCTTTGGTCTGTGGCCTGCCCAGTACTGCTAGGGCAGCCTGGGGAGGGTGTGGCCGGAACAGCAGAGCATGCTCTCCTGGTGGACGGCTGTACTCATGTGGGACTCCCTGCAGGGTGGGGGTCTCCCCTGCATGCGGTCACCTAGGACTGCGGACGTCCTAGCCGCTCACACAGCCTGCACTGTCAGAGGGCTTCCTTGTGCGCGTCCGCCTTCTGCCATGGTGAATGTAGAAGGAGGGTGGCCAGGCCTCTGTCTCCTCCCCACTCAGCGCCCCCTCCAGCCCCACCCCAGGCAGCAAGTGCATCGATGCCTCTTCTTTGGTCCCTGTTCTGGTCCCACTGCTTTCTCTTAAAGTAAAGGCTCTGCTAAACCAATGAAAAACGAGCCTCAAGTGAAACCTATCAAACCTTCCCACCGAGAGATGGAATAGGGTCAAGGCAGGGGGTAGCCGTCCCAGAATCCTTGCAATTCAACCAGTACAGAATGTAGGTGACATAGAGGGATTGCATGGGAGGTGCTCACAAAGCATGTAAATTTGGTGATTTCATCTCAAACTCCAGAAACACTGGGGGAGGGGAGGTGCTTTGAATCCACACTTTAAAAAAAAGTGCTTTGTCCGATTCTTAGCATCAGAAAAGGTTGGCAGATTTCACCCACTGAGGCTCAGAGAGAAAGGGAAGAGGGTTGACTGTCCCTTCTCTGTAGCTTTGTTCTCGCCATGGGACTGACTGGGGTCCCCCCAGGGAGTCCAGTGAAGGGGAAAGGCTGTGTGTCAACACCTTCAGTCAGATGGGACAAGTACTTGCTGGTCACATGGGATGTGGCTGGCGTCATTCAGGTTGCTGGGCTCAGCAGCTGTGATGGAGCGTGCTGGAGGCAATAGTTAGCGTTTATCCAAGGAACTGACGCGGTGCAGAGATGGACCTGACTGTCTTGCTGGAAAGGCAGGTGCAAGTGGGGAAGGGCATCCCAGATGACGCTGCCTGGGGGGTTTTAATGGAGAAGGGCAGGGCAAGGTGGCGGATGCTGGGCCTCCTAGGCACAGCCGGCAGTATGCCCCGGACACGTGGGTCTGCAGAGGTCTGTAGAGGGGCCGGGTGGGTGCAGAGAAGCAGGTAGGGCACTTGGGTAAGAAGGCCCTGCTTGGATTTGATCCTCCTGATCAGTGAACATCTTAGGAAGGAGTGTTTATATTTCCCGTCACTGGGACTTGAGTCCAAGAAGGGGGAAGTGAGGCTGGCGGTCAGGTGCCAGTTAGAAGGTAGATGCACTGGGCCTATGAAGGAGAAGGAAGAGAGGCTTCTTGGTGTGTTGGAGGTCACGTTGACAGCTGTCTGTGACTCCTGGGCTGTGGGGGTTTTGGTCTGGAACCTCCAGGTGAATGCTGGTGCTGCTGGCTGAGGTGGCAGTGCTGAGGCTGGGGCTGTGCAGGTTGCCCGGGGTGTGGCGAGGGATGATACTCCGTACATTGACTGCTTGTAGAGTCCAAGACGGTGTGAGCCCCCCTGGTAGAGGATGGAAAAGGTGGGTCAGAAACTGCAAGAGGCATTTTATCCTTTTGCATTTGCAATGTCAGCTCTGTTCCTGGTGGTCTTTTCCACTCAGACTCTGCCTGTTGTCACACTTTCCTGATCCTATATAGTGATCTCTATAGTTTTGGATTTTGGAGAAAATTTTCAGTACATCCTTTAGGTCTTGTTATGCTCTGATTTGAGAGAGAAGAGTCGTTTTGGCCAAGTCCTTAACTTGAGGTATGAACTCGCCTATTTTCCCCGTATATAGATTTTGCCACTAATGTGTTCTTTTGCTATGGGGGTCAGAGGGCCCCCATCGTTTATGCCTCCTGTTATCTCCATAAATGTCCCTTCTGGTGTTGTCTTGGCTGTCAGGACGATGCTTCCTTCGTCCAGGAGGCAAGGAATTTATGTTGCTGCTGTGAGTCTTTTTTTCAAGAAATAATCTTGGAATCTTTGCCTTTCTTCGGTTTCCCAGCTAAGGTGATGTCTTTGTTGCTGCTGTTTTGTTTGCTTATTTTGTAGTTTAGGAAAATGATAAGGAATCTCTTACTGCCGAGCCCCTGCTGTCTGAAATCGGGGCGGGAGAAGACACAGGGGTGCTCTTGAGAGGCCTTCCTTTCTTGGAGCCACTTACTGTGATGCAGAACTCAGGAGCCGAGGAGATGCAGGTGATCTGGTGTCTTCTGATACTTGCATGTAAATCCATATAAATGCATGAACCAAGTTGAGTGAGGCATATTTTTATTCCTTGGTAAACACTGTCAGATGATAGCCCTGTCTTTGTTCTTTGTCAGTTCTAGAATTTGCAAGGCTGAGATTAGGAATTTGTTTTCAAAAGAGTAAAAGTTCCGTTTGCATTTTTGCGTGTTTCGGGTTTGCTGATGGAGTTTGTCTTCGACAGCATTGATTTTCCCGCCCTGTCGGTTTCTGCGCTGATTCCTCGGCGTCCAGCAGCTGTGGCACAGGGCGCTGCCTTCTCCGTCTGTTCCTTACATGTCCCTCATCATCATGCCGCCTGCTGGCCTTTCCCCTCCTTTTGGCTGTTTGATTTTCCTCCTGGCTGTATCACGCGTGATCTTTAGACTGCTTCTGCGATTCTGCTGCTGTTGGGTTTTCTGACGCTTTGACAGTGGTCCTACCTTGTTTAAATGTCAGTCATGGCTCAGATGAAAACCTGGGAAGTGTTCTTGTCAGAGGTGCAGCACAGTACCAGGTTGACCAGATAGCTTCTTTTCTGGTGAACTCATCAGGATTCACAAAAGGAAATGAACATTGGATGATGGATTTTTATGTGCATTAATTACTCTCCCTGAATTCTCAAAGTAGCTTGTGATTTTGGTATTGTTTCCATATTAAAGAAGGGAAAGGTAGGGTTCAAGGAGGATCTGCTGGAGTGTATTTATCTAGGTTTCTTTTGTACCAAGTTGGGATCTTTCATCATGCTGTGTTGTATGGTGTATCAGGAAAGAACACACAAAACGGCTCACTAGGCTAATCCTCTGCCTGCGGCGCCAGCACTCCGGGTTCTAGTCCTGGTTGGGGCGCTGGATTCTGTCCCGGTTGCTCCTCTTCCAGTCTAGCTCTCTGCTGTGGCCCAGGAGTGCAGTGGAGGATGGCTCAAGTGCTTGGGCCCTGCACCCGCATGGGAGACCAAGAGGCAGCACCTGGCTTCTGGCTTCAGATCAGCACAGCGCACCAGCTGCAGCAGCCATTTGGGGGATGAACCAACGGAAGGAAGACCTTTCTCTCTGTCTCTCTCTATGTCTAACTTTTCCTGTCAAAAACAAAAATAGAGATTAGTGTAGAATTCTAGACTTATGTGAAAGAGTGAGCAAAGGAGCAGTGGTGGTGGGGGCGCTTTGGGGTATTAAAACAGTAGGGCAGGTGACCCCAAACTCTCCAAAGTAATCGTGGGAACATCCGAGCCAGGAGAGCAAGGACGTAGTAAGATGAACATGGAAAGTCATTAACAAAGAGGAAAAGAAGTCAGGCTTCTCCCTCGTTCATTCATTAATTGGCGTTTTTTAAATCAGTGTTTTCAGCCCATCAAGCCTGTTTTATACAACAAGGATGTTGCTTACTTAAGGGTCTTTAAGTCAAGATGCGTATATATCCACAATTTTCCTCAGCCTATTGATCTGATAACCTTATTAAAAAAAATCAAATGAGGTTGGCATGGTGTGGTTCTCCTTAGAGACGCTGGCCCCTGGAGGCCACAGCATTCTGTCCGAAGTGGCCGTCACTCATCACGTTTTTAATAGCTCAGGAATTTTCAGAGATTAATAACAACTTTATTCCCACATTATCAAACCTATCTTTTCCTGCTTTTTAAAATTTTGAGATGTTTCATAAAGAAACCTCAAGCTTCTCCCGCTGTACTCCTCAGCTGTTGTTTGATTTTTTTTCTTTTTAGCACATTCTTACCTAGTGGGGATGCATCTCTTTAAAAACAAAAGATTTATTTATTGGAAAGGCAGAGTTAGAGACGGAGCTAGAGAGACCACGCATCTACTGGTTCACTCCCCAAACGGCTGCAAGTGCCGGGGCTGGGGCAGGCTGAAACGAGGAGCAAGGAGCTCCATCTGGATCTCCCATGTGGGTGCAGCAGCCCAAGCACTTGGGCCGTCTGCTGCTGCTTTCCTGGGGAGAGCTGGATGGGAAGTGGAGCAGCTGGGACTTGACTGGCACTCATATGGGATGCTGGTACTGTAGATGGCAACTTAACATTAATGCCATACCACAATGCTGCCCCCCAACCCCGGTAGATCCCAGTGTGGGGATCTTGGTGTTTTTCAAAATAGTCCCCCTTGGAGCGGAGAGACCTTCTTTGACCGTCCTACATAAATGCCATAACTCACCCATGTGTCCCCTTACTGTTAGTCTTTTTTATGTTCCCTTCTAGCTGGTTCTGTGATCTGAAATGTCACGTTTGCTTGCTTGCTTGTGATTTCCGTCCATGAGAGATAAGGACTACAAGGGCAGGTCTCTTGTTCTCACACATCACCGTATTCTTCGTGTCTGGAACAGGACCTGATTCATGGTGGAACCTCCAGGAATGTTCTAGCTTGGATGGATAAATTCCACCTTGACCTTCTGAGACTATCACGACAGTGGTTCTAACCGTCTGTAAATACTCAAGTGTGCTTTTATTTGTAATGGAGTCCATCACTCCCTACCTCCCCAAGGCAAACCAGTTTCAGCTCAGCATGTAAAACAATTTGGCACTAGAATGATTGTTCTGGAGATGGGGGAGTATCGTGTGTAGAAGGCCTCGTAAGTGGTATTGATAGTTCCTGTCTGCCACTGAATATTGCTGTTAACAGGGCTCTTTTCTACAAGCGCTGGACTGAAGGGTGTGCCTCCATCCTGGAGATGAAGGCAGGTTGGTCTTCATTCTTCTTTTGCGTGGCAGTTCCTCAGTTGAGAAAGATTGGTAGAGCATTCTGCCCGCCCTCTCACTGCCCCCTCCCCGGTCCTTGTATCTCGCTGTCTCCTGGGAAATAACCCTGAATCCTTTACCCCTTCCTCTTGGCCATCCTGGGGAAGGGAGATCAGTGTGGCCTGAGTCTTCTTCGGGAGAACGACCTTGACCGTTTCCTCTACCCACATCTCCAAGTGTGGCTCTCATCAGGAGATGCAATGCTTCAGGTAGAAAACAGGATAGGGGCCGGCACCGTGGTATAGCCGGCAAAGCCACCGCCTGCAGTGCCGGCATCCCATATGGGCGCCGGTTTGAGTCCCAGCTGCTCCACTTCCTATCCAGCTCTCTGCTGTGTCCTGGGAAAGCAGTGGAAGATGGCCCAAGTCCTTGGGCCTCTGCACCCGTGTGGGAGACCCCGAAGAAGCTCTTGGCTTCAGATCGGAGCAGCTCTGGCTGTTGTGGCCCTTTGGGGAGTGAACCAGTAGATGGAAGGCTTCTCTCTCTCTGCTTCTGCCTGTATAACTCTGCCTTTCAAATAAATCTTTCTTTTTTAAGAAAGAAAAAAAAAAAACAGGATAAGCTGTTCCAGAGTGTTGGAGAGTGTCTCAGTGTGAACTTACATATTAACAGGTTCCAGGGCTCAGGATGCAGGCATCTTTGACTTAGAGGATTGTAGATTTTCCTCCCTGGTGGGATTGGGCTTCTTCTGTAGCCCTTCTGAGCAGGATGGATGCATACGGAGTCTGTATGATGAACATCTGAAGAACCTGCATTTGGGCCTGGCCCACACGGGCCTGGGACAGCAGATGTAGTGTCCAGTAGGCTCTCTTTTCTCTTATTGTAGTCATTCAGTCCATCTCTCGGGAATGCATTTAGTAATGGATCCCACTATGATGTTGGCCTTGGACTTGTATCATTCCTTGGGTTTCCACTTCCTTTTCAGAGCTTCCTGTGCATTTGAAGTCTACTTTCAGAACAGGGGAAAGATAAAATGTTGGTTCATAGCCTAGCCATAGAGTTGTGTAACTGTTAACTTACCAAAGCTTTCCTCTTGGGTTATTTCATTTTCTGTGAAGATACATCGAAAACTGATACAATTAAAAACCTAAAAGGAGCATGCCTCATTGCAGTGTGCAATGCAGATCCGAAACCCGAGCATCCCTGCACGCTGCAGACTGATCGTAGTAACTGAAGGGTTTGCCGTGCCATGGGTAGTGCTTTGCTGGTAACTGCTGGGGCCGGGCCCGAGGCACTCTTCCAGGCCCCTGAGCGCATTAGATCGTGCAGGTGGGAGTGATGGAATTGTTACCCAAGGTTCATGCAGGGGAACTGCCTGGGGTGAAGTGGAACGGTTGGCTCAAGCTCACACAGAGCCAGGATTTAAGCCCTGGTTGGTTTGACTCCAAACCTCTTGCTCCTCCTGAATGTGGATTCCAGTTGTTAATGTTAAGTACGATGGCACCGCCGTGCCCAGGTGGGTTTGGCCACTCCTCACGCCAGAGGCACGGGCATGTTTTGAAGCAGAAGCCAATTAGTTCAAAGTATGTAACCTGCTGTTTTCTCTCTTTTTAAACTTTTTAAAATTTATTTGAAAGGCAGGGAGAGAGAAATACACACAGAGGACTGGCAGAGATATCTTCCATCTGGTGGTTTGCTCTTCAAGTACCTGAAACAGCCAGGGCTGGGCCAGGCTGAAGCGAATAACTGGGAGATCAGTCCAGGTCTCCCACATGGGTGGCTGGCCCCCAAGTCCTTGAGCCATCACCTGCTGCCTCCCAGGGTGTGCACTAGCAGGAAGCCAGAATTGGAAGAGGAGCTGGGACTTGAACCCAGGCACTCTGATTTGCGATGTGGGAGTCTAAGCACTGGGTCAAGGCCTGCCCCAAGCTACTGTTCTTAAATAGAAGTGAACCTAGACCCAGCCTTTCATAAAACACAGCCCCCTCTCCCTGAGGGTTTCAGCAGGTTCTTTGTGTTTCAGCCACTCACAGCACCTTGACCTGCATGAGCTGGGAGTTCAAGTGTGAGGATGGCGAGGCCTGCATCGTGCTGTCAGAACGCTGCGACGGCTTCCTGGACTGCTCAGATGAGAGCGACGAGAAGGCCTGCAGTGGTGAGTGCTGGCCCCGGCGCTGGCCAGGCTGAGGCCTCCTGAGTGTGGGCAGGGGAACCTCTAGCTAGGACCCTTTGGAACATCTCCTCAATCTGAAATGAAGTGGATGTGCTCCTGATGTTGGCCCACCAAGTGAGTGAGGGTTGGCCAGACTCTAATGTAATTTGTAGCTTCCTCCTCCATGTTGGTGGAATGCTAGACTTGGATTGGCCTTGGACAGGCGACAGGGGTCCCACTTCATGCCATACCCTGCCTTCTGCAGAGCCGCAGGCTGCTGGTGGGCTTGGCTCTGTCATTTCCTCTGGGGTGCATTTAGTAACAGACCCTCTGTGACACTGTCCTTGGACGTGTAGTCATTCTCTATTGAGAATCAGGCTTAAATTGCCATAGGAAAGAAGGGGGTGAAATGCAAGGAAAAATATCCTAGGAGATCCTAGGAAAGGTCGTATTGGAGGGTTTCAACTACATTTTCTGGGGTGTTTTCACATAACGACTGTGGCCTCTTGGCAGTCCAGATCCTGGGAGTTCTTTCTAAAAGCAGGGCTCTGTTTGGGTCTCTGGAAATCCAAGGATTTGTAAGGCTTGACTTGCTCTGATATTTTCCTCTCTAGATGAGTTAACTGTATACAAAGTACAGAATCTTCAGTGGACAGCTGACTTCTCTGGGAATGTCACTTTGACCTGGATGCGGCCCAAAAAAATGCCCTCTGCTGCTTGTGTATACAACGTGTACTATAGGTGGGTCCCATCCCTGCCATAGGAGGAGACAGTGATGTCTTCATTACCATTGAATGCTCCATGAATTCTCTTGAGATATGCATGGTTTGTCTCTTTACTGAGTCATATGTCTCAGCTACCCCTCCTATTCTGGCGTGACAATATCTTTGTTCTTTTTGGCCAGAGTCGTTGGAGAGAGCATATGGAAGACTCTGGAGACCCACAGCAATAAGACAAACACTGTATTAAAAGTGTTGAAACCAGATACCACTTACCAGGTTAAAGTGCAGGTTCAATGCCTGAGCAAGGTGCACAACACCAATGACTTTGTGACCTTGAGAACTCCAGAGGGATGTAAGTGTCATGATTATTATTTTTTTTTTTTTTTACTTTTTTAAGATTGATTGATTTGAAAGGTAGTTACAGAGAAAAGGAGAAAGAAACAGAGATCTTCCATTGCTGGTTCATTTCCCAAATGACCACAGTAGATGAGGCAGGACCAAGCCTAAACCAGGAGCCAGGAACTCCACTGGGTCTCTCACATGGGTGCAGGGACCCAAGCACTTGGGCCATCTTCCACTGCTTTCCCAGGCACGTTAGCAGAGAGCTAGATTGGAAGTGGAGCAGCTGAACTTGAACTGGTGCCCATATGGGATGCTGGCATTAAAATCAGTGGCTTAACCTACTGCACCACAATGCTGGCCCCATGATTTATTTATTTATTTTTTGGCATGTGCAAGACTTTATGTGGAATTTTGGGAGTTTTCTCAAGGCTGCTCAGGAATGTGGGAGCATAATTACATGTGTCTTACATATGTAGAAGTACTGGGGCTGTGTTTTACGGTCTTGCCTGAGTTGTTGAACATTTATTCTCCTTATAATGGCAGAGAATGTTCTTGTACCTTAAGTTAATTTCAGGGATGAATGTTGCAGTCCAGCAGGTTGAGCCACCACGTGGGATGCTCATACCCCATAGCAGAGTGCCTGGTTTGAGTCCTGTCTGTTCCACTCCTCATTCAGCTTCCTGTTCATGCATCCTGGGTGGTAGTGAATCATGGCTTGGGTGCTTAGGTCCCTGACACCCACATGAGAGACCTGAATGGAGTTCTGGGCTCCTGGCTTCAGCCTGGTCCAGCCCTGTCTGTTGCAGGCATTTGAGAAGTGAACCAGCAGATGGAAGATCTGTGTGTGTGTGTGTGGCCTTTCTCTCTCTGCCTTTCAAGTAGATGAAAATAAACATTAAAGGAAGAAGATGCTTGTGTCCCACGTGGAAATACCTGGGTTCCATGACTAACCCCCACCCCCCAAAAAAGTGAATTTCAGATTCTCACCTCATTTCCCCTTCTGCATTTCTTGTGTAGTTTCTGCCTCTACCTTCCTTTTCTAAATATTTCCCAGTGCTTGGTACTTATGAATCCATCATCATTGAAATATGAGGGACTTTAGAAAGTTCATGGAAAAGGGAATTAAAAGATGAGTTTATTTTGTGCGAAAATTTTTGAAATCTATAGCATTTTCTGTGAAATTTTTGAATCCCTTATGGGAAACATCTCAGCAGTTTTGTGGCTAAGTTTTTAAGAACTTTACTAAATCTATGTGTCTAAGAAAATTCCCTGTTTCGTCTTCCTTCAAAGTAGTTGACATGGGTGACTTTCTGCTTATTCTAGTTGTTTTTTCCCATTGCCCAAAGTGTCTTGAATATGCCAGAACTAAATTTGTTAAGGAGTCTGCTTTGAAAGTGATCGCATTCATTTGGATATAGCATTTCTGTGATTTGGAAAATTAGTCTTCCTCCTCAGTAGGCATGCCCATGATCCTCTGTTTTGTTGTACGAGAGGTTGAGGCAGCAGGTGCTGTCATTGACAATTAATATCTCAGCATCAAAGTCCCATGGCCAGCTGTGGCTCAGCCTGCCCAAGTGAGTCCCTGCTCCACCCTGGTGTGCCACAAATTTACATCAGACTCAACTGAGCCATGATCTGATGGGTGAAGAGCCCGTTGTGCCTTCTGGAAGGAGAAAAAAGGTGTCTTGGCAACAAAGACCAAATCAGCAGTCCTTCTAATGGGTAGATCCCAACCTGGCTCTAGAGTCTCATCCCAGGAATAGTACCCCAGTTAACCAACATGCAGATGGATTTTAACTGCAATTTGACTCTTTAAAACATGTGTATGTCTTTAAAAACATTTTAATTGACATGTAGTAATTGTACATAGTGGGTACAATGGAATATCTCAATATATATCTATAGTTGTAGTAGTCAGATCAGGGTAATTGGTGTGTTCATTACCCCAAACATTTATCATTTGTTTCAAAAGCCTTTCTACTAGCTATTTAGAAATAATTATTGCCAACCAGTTACCCTACTGTGCCATATAACTTTGATAGCTATTTCTCCTGTCCAGTTGCACCCTTGTACATATTAACCATACTCTCTCCATCCCTCCTACTCTTCCCAGCCTCTAGTGATTGTTATTCTACTCTCTACCGTGAGATCAACTTTGTTAGCTTCTACATAGAAGTGTGAACGTGCAGTATTTGCCTTCCTGTGCCTGACTTACATCCTCCATCTTGCTATAAATGACAGATTGCATTCTTTTTTTGCTACATAATCTTAGTTGTGCACATATATTGCATTTTCATTATCCATTCATCCATCAGTGGACGACTAGGTTGAGTCCATAGGTTGGCTATTGTGAATAGTGCTAAAATAAACGTGGAAGTACAGATCTTTTCAGGTTACTGACTTCCTTTGCTTTGGACGTATGCCCAGTAGTGAGGTTACTGGGCACATGGCAGTTCTCTTTTTAGTTTTTTGTTTGTTTGAGTAACTTCCATAGTGTTTTCCCTAATGGCTGTGTTAATTTACCTTTCTCCTAACAATGTAGGAGAATTCCCCTTTCTCCGAATCCTCATTAGCATTTATTACGTTTTGCTTTTCTATATAAGCCATTCTAACTGGGGTGAGATTTGTTTGCTGATTGACTGCTGTTGGTTGAGTTCCTTAAATATTCTGGGCGTAAATCCCTTGTTAAGTGAATGGTTCGCGAGCATTTTCTCCCATTCTTAGGTTGTATCTTCATTTTTCACTCTATTGATGGTTTCCTTTGCTGGACAGAGCTTTGTAGTTCATGAAATCCCATTTGTCCATTTTTTGGTTCTATTGTCTGTGCTTTTTTGGATCATATCTACAGAATCTTTGCCCAGGTTAATTTTCTAAAGCATTTACCCTATATTTTCTTCTATTAGTTTCATAGTTTGGGGTCTTACATTCAAATTGTTGTTCCATTTTGAGTTGATATTTGCGTATGGTGACAGATGGGGTCTATCTATCTGCATGTAGATATCCAGCTTCCCTAACGTGTTTGTTGGGAAGACTGCCCTTTCTCCAATGTAGGTTCTTTTGTGAAAAAAATATTTACTTATTTATATGAAAGGCAAAGTTATAGAGAGAAGGGAACACACACACACACACACACACACACCCAGATAGAGAGAGCGAGACTCTCTCTGCTGGTTTACTCCCCAACTCTATAGTGACCAGGGCAGGGCCATGCAGAAGCCAACTGGGTCTCCCATGTGGGTATTATCTTCTGCTGCTTTCCCAGGTGCATTATCAGGGAGCTGGATCAAAATTGGAGCAGTTGAGACTCAGACTGGCATCCATATGGAATGCTGATGTCACAGGTGGCAGTTTAACCCACTGCACCAAAACACTGGCCCCTATTGAGAGATAGATCATCCATCTGCTGATAAATGGCCACAATGGCCAGGCCAAATCCAGGAACCAGGAACTCCATCTGGTCTCCCATGTGGGTGGCAGAGGCCCGAGTACTTGGACCACCTTCCACTGCTTTCCCAAGCACGTTAGCAGGGAGCTAGATCAGATGCAGAGCAGCTGGGACTTGAACCAGGGCTCCGGTATGGGATGCTAATTGGCAAGCAGAGGCTGAACCACAGCATGGGCCTCTTTGACTATAGCTTTTCAGTATGGTTTGAAGTCAGGTAGTGTGATGCTTATAGGTTCCCCCAACTCCCCAGCCCCACCAGAATCCCTTTGGTTATTTTGTGATTCCACACAAAATTTAGGATTGTCTGTTTTTGTAAGGAATGTCTTTCATATTTTGGTAGAGATTGCATTGATTATACAGATCACTTGGGGTAGTATGAACATTTTAACTTGGTCTGACTTCTGAGATGCCTCTCTTCTAGTGCCAGACGCCCCTCAGAACCTCCAGCTGTCGCTCCACGGGGAAGAGGAAGGTGTGATTGTGGGCCACTGGAGCCCTCCCACCCACACCCACGGCCTCATTCGCGAATACATTGTAAGTGCCTTCCAGGAGCTGCTGTGTGTGCCATGGTGCTGGGAGCTCCCTGGGTGCTCTGTACAGTGGAGAAAGCCCCATCATCCGTTAGAATGTTCTGCCCCTACCTTCCCTCTTCCCCTCCTGCCTCTTGGTAAGGCATCGGGTGCCCTGTGATTACCTTTTACAGACATTTTTTTCCCCTCTCACTTTAGGTAGAGTATAGCAGGAGTGGTTCCAAGGTGTGGACTTCAGAAAGGGCTGCTAGTAACTTTACAGAAATAAAGAACTTGTTGGTCAACACCCTGTACACCGTCAGAGTGAGTATTCATGTCTGTTCCAGCCGTCTGGGCAGCTTAGCCCTTAGCAAGGGAGAACCCTGTGTCTACCTGTGTGGGACACATACTTGCCATCTGCCAAATACTCAGCGTCTTGCCCTGGGTGAGTGGGGGTGGGAGGATCACAGCTTCTTTCAGTCTCTTACACTGATGTCACCAAAACCTTAAAGTAAGACTTCGGTCCGATACCTGAGGACTGACAGCAGTGCAGCGTCACCTGCTCGTGAGCCAGCTCCTTGGCCAGCTTTCCAGTGCCTGCACTTCGGCACCTGCTTCTTTGCTGCTTATCTTTAACTCCGGGGTAAAGGGAAGCAGTATTCTCCTGAGTGGTGTTTGTAAGCTGATTTTGTGACATTCTTACGAAATGTGTTAGTAATTTCTCTAACAGGAAATAGGTTTTGTGCAAAATGTGTTTGTTGAGACCATTAAGTGCACATGCCCTGGAGACTCCCTTACACTGATAATTTCCTCGATACCCATTTTATCTGTGTGTGCAGACATGGACACACGCACACATACCTACCCCTTAGAAGAACACTGACGTCTGTCAATCGAGCAATTTCATAATCTTAGTACTATTACAATCCCCCTTTCCAAGCTGCTTTGCTGTGTCTGCTTCCCCCTTTATTTCAGTTGCTGGGGCCACTGAGTATCCTGGATCACTCCTTCTAGTTTTTTCCACCTTGATTGCCAAAATCTCCCCCCCTTGAACTCACTCAGAATTCTGCTGTCTGGAGTATTTCTTTTATCTCATATTAATTCTCACTCTGATTTGAAAAGGTGGCTGCGGTGACGAGTCGTGGGATAGGAAACTGGAGCGATTCCAAATCCATTACCACCGTGAAAGGAAAAGGTAAATGATTCCAGCATTTGCAAATTTAGAGAAGATAGAAACCCTGTAGAGGCGGCTTTGAATGACTACTAAGTGGAGGAGCCTAGATTAGGAAAGTCGCATCCCTTCCTCCTCCCCCCACCCCCAACACACACGCACATTTCTGAGTCCCTCCGCAGAGCTGTAGATGTAGAGTCGTTCTGGCTGACCGCCGAGTGTTTGCCTCCTCTTAGAACTGAGTGTCTCTTCCAGTGCAAACACAAAAGGAGTCCCAGAGCCCAGCAGGCCCAGGCCTCTGTGCACATGCGAGTAGGAGTCCTTCCCACTCAAGATGGGGATGGTGTGGAAGTGTTCATTCGTGCTGTTCTAGAGAAAGCATCATGTCAACACTGGCTTCTTCTCCAAGGGCCACCCAGCAACCACGTGTAGGCAGCGGTTTCTAGCACTAGAGCTGACACCCAGGCATCCTGCGGTGCTCACTGTCTTGCATATATCAGCTCGTCTCATTGAACCCCCAGAACAACTACGGTGACTGATAAGGAACCGGAAGGAGGTGATGTCATTTGCCCTAGCCACACAATCACTGAACAGCAGAGCTGGGGCTGGATCTGCTCAGCTCTTAACCTTGACGCTGCATATTTCCCCCTGGACTGAGACCCATGTGGCCCCTGGGCCACTCTGACCGCCAAGGGCACTGACTCCTCATCTTGCGTGTGTGCCTTGCTAGGGCAGAGATCTCATGTTTTCTTCCACCCTGTTGCAGGAGTCTAGGGGGAACTAAACAAGGAACTGATGAGCAAGTGTGTGGAGGCGATTATGTGAAGGGCTCTGTCGCTCCCCCTCTTCATGGAGGAACGACACTAAGCCCTGCCTAGGCTTCATATCCGAGTCACGGCACCATTATGTCGCTCCCCCTCTTCGTGGAGGAACGACACTAAGCCCTGCCTAAGCTTCATATCCGAGTCACGGCACCAATATGTCGCTCCCCGTCTTCGTGGAGGAACGACACAGGACCCTGCGCTGTTCTTTCGTCTGCTCAGCCCTCCCCGGGTTTGCTGCTGGTTCTTCCCGGGTTGGCTACCGACCCTTCCACCTCCGTGGAAGGGCAGTTCCCCCTGCCACATTCCCCACTTCCGCAGCGGAGCGGCACACCGCCGGCCGGCTCTCTTGGGGGCTGCACAGGTGTTCCCTCAGATGTTCCCCTTAGATGTTCCTGGTGCATGCCGTCTCTCTCCTCCTTTATAGTCCTCCTCTGCCAATCCCAACTCGGCTGCCCACACGCCGAGTACGCTGCTCTCCTCCAATCAGGAGCAAGTCCTACAGCTTATTGGTCGAACTGGAGGCAGCTGTGCAGAAGCTGTTTTCTCCTCTACCAGCGCCATATTGTGGGAGAGCAGATGCATAGAATAAGTCTTAATTCCAGTAACTTAGTCTAGTCCGAATTGCTCCCCACAGGCTCTGCCTCACTTTGGGTGAGGGGCTACCTGCCACCCATCTTCCTGAGCCAGTGTCCAGATCTGAGTCTTGGTCCTGGGGACTTTCATTTCTGGACTTGCGGGCATTGAAAACAGAAGAGCACTGTTCCCTGAGCCTAGAGAGAACCACACTTCCCAGATCTGGGAAAGTTAATGAAAATAACGCATGTGCGGTACCCAACACTCAATTCACGTTCCCCTTGTTTCTCTTTCCCACCAAGTAATCGGTGTGTCCAGAGCTCCAGCTCAGAGTGGAGGGGCCGGGAGAGAACGATGGTGAACAAAGACCGCTCTTGGTCAAAGCATGGAGCATGATTGGGGGTTTGACTTTAACCTGAGCCTATGGGAAGTAGGCTGTGGGTCACAGAGAGTCACATGAAGAATTCAGGTCAGGGCGAGAGGCGGCCAAACCTCGTGCTGCCCCTCAGTCTATGGGGGCAGAATACTTTACAGGTGTTAGAGAAAGTCTGCTGAAGTCACATTCTTCTGGAGTTTTTTTTTTAATTGTTGTGTCATGTATCTTTTCAAAATCTGGGTCAAAACATGAACAGACCATCCATGCATCCATCCATCCATCCCAAAAAGGAGGGAGTTTGGAAAGTCAGCAGAATACATGTGCATTCAATTCTATAAGCACAAGTCAGGGCACATCTGTGCTTGAAAAATCTCTGGGTGGTTGCTTCCCTTGGATTTGGCTGACTCCCAGCCCCTCACATATACTCTGGTTGGGGAAGAGCAAAAGCGAGCTGTCCCATGTCGGAATGTACTTGGTGCGAAGTATCTGTGACCTGGCGTGATGCCAGCGTAAGGAGATGAAGGGTCAACACAGCAGTGGCGTCAGCTAGAGGGACCAGGTTCACGAATGAATGGTGGATTCCTAATACGCAGAAGTGAGAAGAGCCACCCTTCATTCACTGAGCACTTCCTACACACTCGGGCACGTGCCTGCTTTACACGAGTCAGTCCCTTCTTAATCCTCGTGACTCCTATCCGTGTTTTCATCCTTTGAAATCCTGGGCGTTGGAGACACCTGTGGCCTGTCCCAGGTTGCCAAGATCAGAACTCAGGCTGGCCTCCTCTCCTGTGCCACAGCGGCTGTGCTGTTTTACTCCAAGTTGGCCGTCTGGGGCTTTTGATCCTCTCTCTTCTTCAGGTTGAGTGTTCCTGAAATCTGGCTTTACTGCAAGGTTGATCCCCTGGAGGGGCTCCTCCAGGTTTTAACACAGTTCTTTTGCACCCAAATCTTAACCCCTCCATTGAGTCTGTCCTGTCTGTGCAAGGGACACACACCCTGAGATCCTAACGTACAAGTTGTTGAAGTAGAGTCTTCACGGACTACTTACCCTACCAGGCCCTCCCAGATGACGCTCAGCTGAGCCACGTGGGCTTTCTCGGGGGCAGAACTTCAAGGTGACTAGCGTGACCACCTGCTTCCTCATTGCTTTCACCATCGTTCTCTCCCGGCCCCTCCACTCTGAGCTGGAGCTCTGGACACACCGATTACTTGGTGGGAAAGAGAAACAGGGGAACGTGAATTGAGTGTTGGGTACCGCACATGCGTTATTTTCATAAGCTTTCCCAGATCTGGGAAGTGTGGTTCTCTCTAGGCTCAGGGAACATGAACACCTTGCGCCTGGCCACAGAGCTGTTAAAGGTCAGAGAACAGGAAGTTGAACTCAACCGGGGTGCCGCCTCCTTCCCATCTTGCCCCATGTACATTTACGACTTAGCGTGAACCTTCCGAGAAGACTGGAGAGCACGGGGACTCGGTCAGTGCCAGTAGACATGGTGCTGCACCTTTAAGCTCCAGCCGAGCCAGGCTGTTTGGGGGACGTTTCCCGAAATGGAACCTCTAATACTCGACCTCATTGCCACGATGGCTGGCTGAGCCGAGGCAGTTGTGTGTTCACGGAGCGACTGTGGGGCCCAGCCTCAGCCGCAGGAAAACAGTGGTAAAAAAGACAGGAAAAAACCCACCAAAGAAATGCCCTTTCTTCCCCCGCTGAATGATCACTTTGTCTATAGAGCTGATCGCTGTGGAGCGCTGCCTGCCTTGCTTTTCCTTGTGTCGTTTCTCCTTTTGAATTCCTTTTTGTTTGCAGCGATCCCGCCACCAAATATCCACATTGACAACTACGATGAAAATTCCCTGAGTTTTACCCTGACCGTGGATGGGAACATCAAGGTAACGTGGGAACTGCAGACTGACGGTTGCGTGAGGCTCGGCTGTGTGCAGAAAGTGATAGGGCCTCGTCCAAAACCAGTGACCTGATTCTAGTGACGCTGAAATGCCAGAACTGGGTGAAATCCCTCCTCGAGGAAGAACAACTTGAGTCTCCACATGTAATTATTCTGCCTCAGTCTGGTGCCTTTTTTTCTTTAACCATATAATTAAATGGTTCACAGCTACGGTGCAAATAAAGAGTTGGTGTTAACAGAATATGTATGCCCTGTAATTTTCAGCTTTATTGGATTTCCTGGTGCTAAGTGCTAATGCAGAGGTTCCCACAGTGGCGCAGTAACCTTGTGAGAGAGCCGGGTAGCGTGGAAACAGCCCCGCCTCCTATGCAGCCCAGCATCCTCTCCCAGCACCATGGGCCCCTCTGCACAGCCGACTTCACCGTAGATTCTGTGTCGAGTGGAGACCCACTTCCCAGTGCGTTCCTCCCTGTCTGTTCCTCCTCTGTGAGTTTGTGCTGAGTCAGACAGCCCTTGGAGTCCTTGTGCCATTTACTTAACCACCATATAGTCTCATGCCCTTGACCAGAGAGAGCATATGCAAAAACAAAGCAAACGACCTGGCCTCAACATGGCCCCTGTCTGTGGCTTTGATC
Organism: Oryctolagus cuniculus; assembly: GCF_964237555.1. NCBI lineage: Eukaryota > Metazoa > Chordata > Mammalia > Lagomorpha > Leporidae > Oryctolagus > Oryctolagus cuniculus. Next base: position 114,073,611 of record NC_091432.1, read on the forward strand.
TTGACAGTGTTTTTATTGTGATTGTTGTCTCATCTTTCAAGATCAAATCCTCTGTGAGCTCAGACGGGGGAAAGGTGGTGTTTCCAGGTGTGGATGTGTTTGCCCCCCTCAGACTGTGCCAGCCCACCTTTGTGTTGACTTCTTGCCCTTGACCATGAGAACAATTTGAGCTGAGCTGTATCCTTAATTACCATTAGCCTGATTATCTTCATTTTTTTCCCTCTTTCTACCTTTATTAATGAATTATTGTCCTTTTAGTCTATTTTTTGTTTCATTGAATCTGTACATTCTAAATGGTTTCACAATTTTTTTAAAGGTTTATTTATTTATTTTGAAAGAGTTACAGAGAGAGGGGAAGAGACAAAGATCTTTCATCTACTGCTTCACTCTCCACATGGCAGCAACAGCCAACGCTGGGCCAGGCCAAAGCCAGGGGCTTCCTCCTGGTCTCCCATGTGGGTGCAGGGACCCAGGAACCTGGGCCAATTTCTACTGCTTTCCCAGGCCATAGCAGAGAGCTGGATCAGAAGAGGAGCAGCTGGGATTAGAACCGGCGCCCATATGGGGTGCCTACACTTCAGGCCAGGGCTTTAACCTGCTGTGCCGCAGTGCCGGCGGCCCCCTGACATTTGTTTTTAAAAGTAGGTGGAGGCAGATATTTGGTGCAGTGGTTAAGACACTGCCTGGGACACCCACATCCCATATTGGAGTGCCTAGGTTTGAGTCCCAGCTCTGCTTCCCATTCTAGCTTCCTCCTGACACACGCCCTGGGAGGCAGCAGGGCATGGCTCCAAGTAGTTAGGTCTCTGCCACTCATGTGAGAGGCCCAAACTGAGTTCCAGGCTGCTGTCTTCAACCTGGCCCCACCTTGGATGTTGCCAGCATTTGGGGAGTGAACTAGAGAGGAAGATTTCTTTCTGTCTTTCAAATAAATAAAAAATAAATGAAAGTAGGTGGAGTATAGCTATTACTTAATGGCAGTAGAACTTGTCCATAGCTCAAAGTAAGCAACCCATCCATCATGAGAAACAAGATACCCGAGGAAGCAGCAGAAAGCAGGTGCATTTTCCATCCCACCTCTTGTGTTTGGTGTGCTTAGGGTGGACCGCTCTTCATGTGACACGTTGCTTGGTTCTTGGCAGGTGAATGGCTATGTGGTGAACCTTTTCTGGGCATTTGACACCCACAAACAAGAGAAGAAAACCATGAACTTCCAAGGGAGCTCAGTGTCCCACAAAGGTAACACCTTGGCACTAGCTCATGTGGGAGGGGGAAGAGTAAGGCCACGGTGACGCTTATCTGGCCGTGGAGGTGATGTGTGCGGTTCCTGGGAGGCCATTCTGCACAGGCAGGTTGCTGTCCACTGACTTGGGGTAGAGGGGCTCCCTGGGGGCCTCCCCAAGCCCCCCTCCCATGTGATGCCCCTTAAAGGGAATGACTGCCTGGCCGAAGCCTGGTCAGCGCTGTGCAGATGATTTTTGGGACTCGTGCAGAGTTCCTAGGGTTAGTTTCCCGTCTCTCCCCTGGTTTACTCGTCTGCTCATAAGAGGTAGCACAAGGCCAGTCGCATAGTTGGCACTCGGTAAGTGTTGACTGAATAAACAAACGAAGGAAGGAAGGGTCCAGTCCCTTCCACCGCCTGGCAGAGAGCGAGCCTCAGTTACAGTTCTTAGCTCTGAAAATGGCTTTGAGGATAGACTTTATTTCTGCAACAAAACTTCCATGGCAGTAGGTGCTGTATGCTGAGAATGACATGGGAGCTGCTTCTGTCCGCTTTCCGGCCTGGTGGCCAAGGGCTGTCAGTCCCCTTTTATTGCATCCTGTGCAGCTTTGCGAGATAGAAACTACAGGTGTCCTTGTATGATCTTTTTTGTTTTCTGAAACTGAAGGTCTGGTAGGCTAAGAGATTCACCCAGGGAGGTTGAGATAGAAACAGCCCTGAGCACCAGGCGTTCTGCATGGATTGTTTTACATCAGCCCTATCAGGATTCTGGAGGTGTGCTCAGTTCACAGAGGCCGCGTGGAAGTTCCGAGAGTAAATAATTCCCTCCGAGTGGCAGAGCCCAGATTGGAATGCACATCTTTCTGATTCCAAAGCCTATGATGTCACTGCCTCAATGTCAGACCCATGCAATTGGCAATCAGGAACAGAAGTGTTATTAGCTGTTGCCTGCAATCTATTAAGGGCTGGCTGGATGCGAGGCGGCGCTCCAAGCCCTTGACAAGCAATTTCTTTTTTAATCCCTACAACAGCCAGCTGCTCTAAGTGCTGTTACATTTCTCCATCTTGCAAGCAAGGAAATAGACTAGCTGCTTTACCCAAGGCTATGCAGCCACAAAGCAGAGTCAGGCCTTGAACTCCTGTCCTTCTCACTCCAAAGGTTAGCCGCTTAGCATACCTCCTCCCTGCTCCTCTCTCCGTTTTAGTACTATTTCCGCCAATTAGGAAACGTGTACCTGTTTATTTCAGAAAGTTTAGGAAACAGAAGCGTATAATGAAAATTAAAATTCCCTACCACTTCACTGCTGTATTTTAGATATCTCCAAGTTTATTTTGTTGTGCATTGATCCCTTTGTATCTATTTTTTAACAAAATCAGAATATAAAACCATGTGTAGTTGTATCTCTTGCCCCCGTCTAGTTGACATATAATCATGAGAATTTTACAGAATCATTAAATATTGGGAACAGCTTTAGTGGTTGTGTAGCCATTCATGGGACACACGTTAATTATTGCCCTGTTACTGGACACTTAGATTATGTCCACTGTACCGCACACAGTGATGCGTGTCCTTGGAACTACATTTTTTAGTCCCTCTCTCATTTCATGGTGTAACCAAATAGGAAAGCGTGATTCTCAAGGCTCTTGTTAATGCCAGTGGCTATCAGGGAGTGTTGCACCCTTCTTGGTCAACTTTAAGAGAAATTACCTGATGCTCATGAGTACGGTACACATAGTAGTCATGGCAAAGAAACGGCAAGCCATAAACCAATCAAAGTTCTACAGCATGTGGGACTCCACTTAAATGGGGAGATTACACTTAAAAAAAAATCAGAGTGAGCATACTGAGACACACACGTTCCCAGCTGACACCCCGCTTTCCCTGACCTCTCCTTGTCCTTGTTTTCACAGTTGGCAATCTGACAGCACAGACGGCCTATGAGATTTCCGCCTGGGCCAAGACTGACTTGGGCGATAGTCCTCTGTCATTTGAGCATGTCACGACCAGAGGGGTTCGCCCACCTGCTCCTAGCCTCAAGGCCAGGGCCATCAATCAGACTGCAGTGGAATGCACCTGGACAGGCCCCAGGAATGTGGTGAGTCAGCCAGAAAGACAGCAGCAGTGTGGTCTCTCCCCTGGTGCCGGGCCTCCGGCCCATGTCGGGGCTCTCTTCTTTATTGCTGCTGCTTCCCTTCTCACCCCATGCATAAGCCCCCGTCCTGCTCTGTTCTTGGTTACCTTCTGGCCGCACCTGACTTCCCAGCCCCAGCATCCCTTTGTCCACACCTGGCCTGGCAACTGAGTGATGGATGGTACCCTTTGCTGTTTGCTATTGGTTGGACCTCATGCATTAGATGGTGGCGTGTTCCTGTGTGCAGTGACCCACCGCGGCGGTGGACTTGGTGGGAGGGCAGCAGCGTTAACAGTGAGTTCTTATCTGAGTATCTTGGCCCCAGCAACTCCAGTCCCTTCCTGATGGACACATGATCCCCCCCAACCTCAGGTTACCCTCTTGGGTCATTCCTCCCAAATGTGCCCCTTGATTCGTCCCAGTGTCTCTGCTGCACTTGGCTGGAAGACTTTTTCTTTGATGCTTGTGTGTGCGTTTGTGACGCATTTGGAGTCTGGGTTTTGATTTTCTGCTCCTCCCCAGCATGAGCCTTCCTTTGCTTTTAGATCAGCCTTGCCGAGGACGCGGCTCGTCCACCGCTCTCTGCCTCTGCTCCTCGGCATGTGCGCTCCCTTCCCTGGAGTCCCCCCTCTGTCTGCTATGCAGGCAAGTCCTAGTCCCTTCGTCCTGATCGCTTTCTCTTGTGAACTCCCCGAATATTTATAGAGGGTGACATGCAGCCCGATGTTCCCTTGTATACTGCTTTATCCTATTGAGGTTTTCTGTTGTTACCTTACCCCTGTAGCTGGTTTATTTGAAGGGAGGGATTGCTTTCTGGCTTTTCCAAATGGAAAAGCATCTAGAACTAACTCTGATCGGGACTTAACAAACCTTGGTGATTCTTATTAGAGGAAGTAGCCTGTGTCTTGTCTTCTGTCCGTATCTCCAGCGTGCATTTGGTACAGGCTGATTCATTGGGTAATAACCAAAGTTTTCAAGCGGTGGTTTGCAAGATCAGCAGTGAAGAAGGAAGATTTACTGAGCACCCTCTGTATGCCAGGAACAATGCAAAACTCTTGAAACACATTCTTCCATGGAATCCTTTAACCGGTTCTGTGGGGTAAATATTCCCGTTTTACCAATGAGAAAACCAAGGCATAACAAGCATAAGTAATTTGCCAGAGTGTGAACTCAAGTAAGCTGTGGGCTGTGTTTGGTGCTCAGATCTGGCTAATGTAATGGCCTCAGCTCTGTTGTATGCCTGGGACCCAGGAGCCTGAGGCAGGGTCAGTGGGAGAAGCCCTGAGCCATCCCCAGAGCACCCTGTGACTCCGAAGTAGTCTCTGCTCTCAAAGAGAACTTTCTCTCTGTTAATGAGAGGGTGCTTCAAAATAGTCATGGAAAATTGAATTAAAGCATAAGTTTATTTTTTTAAATTTATTTGACAGACAGTGAGAGAGAGACAGAGAGAAAGGTCTTCCTTCCATTGGTTCACCCTCCAAATGGCTGCTATGCCCAGAGCTATGCCGATCCAAAGCCAGGAACCAGGTGCTTTCTCCTGGTCTCCCATGCAGGTGCAGGGCCCAAACACCTGGGCCATCCTGCACTGCCTTCCTGGGCCACAGCAAAGAGCTGGACTGGAAGAGGAGTAACCAGGACTAGAATCGGTGCCCATATGAGATGCTGGCGCTGCAGGTGGATGATTAGCCTAGTGAGCCATGGCGCCGGCCCCCATAAGTTTACTTCGATGCAAAAGTATTTCAGAACCCATATATAATTTTCTTCATAACTTTTTTTAGGAAAAGTATTCATTTTAATGGCAGACAGGTAGACCAAGAAGTAGGAGGCGGGGAGAGAGAGCGAGCGAGCGAGAGAGAGAGACAGAGACAAAGAAATATCTTCCAGGTCCTAGCTGATTCTCCCGATGTCCAGAGCAGCTGGGGCTGGGCCAGGCTGAAGCCTGAAGTTGAGAACTCGGTCCAGGTCTGCGATATAGCTTGTGGGCACGCAAGCACTTGAATCAGTCACCTGCTGCCTCCCAGGGTGTGCATCAGCAGGAAACCAGAGTGGAGATCAGAGCCAGAACTTGAACCCAGGGACTCTAACGTGGCTTGCAGGTATCTCAAGTGGTATGTTAACCACTGCGCCAAACACCCACCCTCATAAGCTTTGTGAAGATTCCTCGTATGCATGGATTTCAAACCTTTTTCACCAACATAGACTTTTGTTGAAATTCCATTTTCCATGAACTTTTTTTAAAAAAATGCATTATTTATTTGAAAGGCAGAGTTACAGAGAGGCAGAGGCAGAGAGAGAAAGAGAGAGATCTTCCATCCACTGGTTCACTCCCCAGATGGTCACAACAGGTCTGGACCAGGCCAGAGCCAGGAGCCAGGAGCTTCTTCCAGTCTCCCACGTGGATGGCATGGACCCAAGTTCTTGGGCCATCTCACGCTGCTTTCTCAGCCCATTAAGCAGGGAGCTGGACTGGAAGTGACACAGCCAGGACAACAACCAGTACCCATGTGGGTTGCTAGCATCTTAGGCAATGGCTTAACCTGCTATGCCACAGTGCTGGCCCCATGAACTTTTAAAATTATCCTCATGTAGTCAACTCAGGATGTGACCACCTTGTCACAGCCAGCTGTCTTCCCAGAGTAGGACACAGTGCACAGAGCTCTGGAATGTCCCTCGATGTTAGTTCCGTAGGAACTTAGGTGGCATTGCTGTCGCTTCTCTGGGCCGGTGCTGGGCCACACTCATCACAGCTCGTAGGGGTGAGATCACACCTGCTGCTGCTCTTTGGTGCACCAAGGACGTGAGTAGAGTGACGTCACCCCAGTGCTGACCTTCCTCACACCTTGGCTCTGTGGACTCTTCTCAGAGCCCAGAGCCCCCCCAGCACTGGATAGCCGCCGGCCTTACCCACTGGGAGAGAGACCGTCGCTGCTTCTGAGCCTTGAGCCCCAGCTCTGGTCACATCCTGGTGTCCTGCTTTGTACCTCCCCTGTTCCCCTAGCCCTGTTGTTCCCTGTGCAATTGCTTTCTGATCCCTGTGAGTCCCGTAACTACTGTCGCCCCACTTCCTCCCAGGTTATCGGCCCCCCTCAGGGCCCGCTTTCTCTTTTTCTGTCAGTGCTCTTGTCCCAGCACCCCTGCTGGCGGCTGGACCAGGAAGAGATCATACTGGTGTTGGGAAGGGCCCTGGACACCCCTTTATGTACCGCTGATGAGCCTGCTCTCCACGCCCGGGGTACCTGTTGACGCACACAGTTCTCCCCAACCCCATGGTGCCCGCTCAGCTGTTCTCTGAGGAAACACTGCGGTCCTCCCTTACACGGAGAGCCACCCCCGCTCCCACCCTCCCATTATCATTTACTGTTCATCCCTGCTCCCTCGCTTCCCCACGTGTGCCCCCAGTTAGGATGAAGACTGGCTCCCAGCCCTGCGGTCCCCAACCTGTGGCGTCCATCTTCCAAGGTCACCTTGTGGTCCAGGAGTCCTCCTGGAGCCACAGCCACTGCCACGACTGCAGCCAGTAGGAGGGGAGCAGGAAGGACTTGTCCTGTCGCTCCGCTGCAGTGGACCTCCCCAGGCCGTGCTACACGTCACTTCTGCTCGCCTGTCCTTGGCTGGAACCTTGTCACGTGGCCTCTCCCAGCCTGCTGGGGGTGAGAAGTGTGGCCTCTCTTGCAGGGAGCAGTCCCCACTGAGAGCCAGCATTCCAGTAAGGAAGACAGAATGGGCATCCGCTGGTCAGCTTTCAGTGGTGTCTCCCCTACGATTCCATCTTCCCACCCCCTCCCCCCAGCCTGCTCGGCGCATCCACCCGGCTCCCTGTCTGTGCTCCACGGATGAAGGAAGACGTGGAGTTCCTGAGAAGTGAGCGTGTGCAGGGTCTTCAGTTAGGGATGTCGAGACAGTGGGGTGGTGGTCAGGAGCTGACGGCGTCTCCCATCTGCCTTCACCAGGTGTATGGCATTTTCTACGCCACGTCCTTCCTGGACCTCTACCGCAACCCAAGCAGCCTGACCACACCGCTGCACAACGCAACCGTGCTGGTCGGTAAGGATGAGCAGTATCTGTTTCTGGTAAGTCTCTCACCCCAGAGAGTCCAGGAGAGGTTCTCTGTGCAAAGAGCCCTCCCAGTTCCTGGACCCAGCCTGGCACCTGGGGAGCGTGGGCATGCGACAGGATGAAAGTTCCTCTCTGTTGGCCTCAGGGTCTTGTGTGAAACAGCCCGGGCACAGCCAGCCACCCTCTGTAGCCCTGTTAGTGGGGGCCAGGGACTTGTCAGGTGGGTCACAGGTGCAGAGAGGTCTGAAGCTTTTGTCTGGTTCCACCTCTGGGGAGTTAGGCCTCATAGTTCTACCTGTGCACTAACACATGTAGAACTGGGGAATTTCTGGGGAAATCAGTGTGTTGTTGTAACACACAGGTTTGAAACACCTTTAGTGTCTATCGAGAGAGGCCTGCTTCAGTGGACTCTGGCTCATACATGCAATGGAACACGTGGCAGCTGCCCAAAGGAAAACACCTCTAAATGTACTTGGTGTGGAGCACTCTCTACGTTGACTTAATGAGTGAAAGAAACCAAGAATGTTGTACTGGTTTTTGGATGTGTAAAAATGCTTGATAAAAATAGGCCACATACTCACGCATAAGCACAGTCGTGTAGATGTGTGTATTTACACACTCACACACATCTGTGCTTGTATAGGCATAGCATGTTTCTGGAAGGACACACTCAAAACTGTCACACCAGTGGCTTCTCTTGGAAGACAACCTGGGGACGGGTCAGGAATTGTTTTGTTTCGTATCTTTTGTATGAATTGGATTTTGATTGTGTGCGCGTGTCGCTGTTTTGTCAACAACGTAGTTTGGCAAAGGTCGCCTGAGCCGTGTGGCAGTTCTCTCCCGTGTGTGGGTCCTAGGTCCGGGTGGTGATGCCCTACCAAGGGCCGTCCTCGGACTACGTGGTCGTGAAGATGATCCCGGACAGCAGGCTTCCTCCCCGGCACCTGCATGCCGTTCACACTGGCAAGACCTCGGCCGTCATCAAGTGGGAGTCGCCCTACGACTCTCCCGACCAGGACCTGGTGAGCAGCCAGCAGACTGGCAGCCCTGCTTGTTCTCGGCGTGGTTTGCGGATTTCATCACACACAGGGGAAAGCGATTTGGGTAGGGTGGGGTGGGAGGGGAGAGGTCTTACCATGGAGCAAGAACAGAGGCCTAGTGGCTGGCACTCAGCAGGAGGTCTCCCCTTCTCTTGTTAGTTGCCACTGCTCAGTTGCCCCCCATGTTCCAGGGGGGTGCATGGGAGAGGGGGTGTCCCCTTTCTTGCTGCTCACAATCCCTGACCCTCTACACTGAGGTCAGCAGACAAAAGACCTGTACACCAAATCCCAACCATTGCCTGTTTAAAAAAATTATTCATGTCTTTATTTGGGAGACAGAGACACAGACAGAGAACTCCCATCCACTGGTTCACTCCCCAAAAGCCTACAGTGGCTGGGACTGGGCCAGGCCGAAGCCAGGGGCTAGGGACCCAACCCACATAGGTGGCAGGAGCCCAGTCACTGGAGCCATCCCTGCTGCCTCCCAGGGTCTGCATTAGCGGTAAGCTGGAGGCAGGAATTGAACCCAGGGACTTTGACGTACGAGCCTGGCAACTTAACATCTAGACCAAACGCCTGTCCTTATTTTTTAAAATAAAGCTTTATGAGAGCTGTGGCATACTTGCTGGTTTGTATGTAATCTCGGGCTGCCATCATGCTGTGAGCAGCAGAGCTGAGTCATGGTGGGGGAAGCTCTCTGCCCTCAGAGCCTCAAATAGTTGCCACCTGGACCCTTTCCAAAAGGTTGCTGAGCCCTGCCCTAAGCAAAGGAGCATCCATGTGAGAAACAGCGTTTCCTCCTGCGCTCCCTCTCTGCGCCCCTCCATCACAGGGTGGCTGGCTTGCTGGGATCCCGCCTGCTACGTCACCCTCTCTTGATGTTTCCCTGCGGTCCCATGAGGAGCAGCCTAAGGGAGAGCAAGTAGAGCTTTTTACCCTTGGGGGCTAGGATTGGCCACTTCTGTTCATTGCCTCCCCACTGACCACGCCCACAGAGGTGGCAGGTGAACACGGAGGAGGTGAATTCTGAGTTTGGCTCTTCATGCTCGTCCCACCTACCTTCCCATGCTGTGATGAATGTGGCTTTCCCTAGAGGTTTTTTTTTTTTTTTTAATTTACTCTAGTTGATAATTCTGTGTGCAGTCCTGGGAGGGCAGACCTGTTACAAGGCTGGCCCCAGCCACCCTGAGGTTTTCCTAAGTGAGGGCTCAGAGTTTTGCCACCATGGGTTATAGCCACTGATATGCAGTTGGCTGCCCTGTATTCACAGACTCTGCACCTGCAGAGCCAACTAACCCCAGAGAGAAAATAATCGAAACAAAATTGTAGCCGTGGTGAACATACATAGGGTTTTTTGGTCACTGTTGCCCAAACAATGCAGACAAACTCTTCTGTACATAGGATTTGCATGGCGCTGGGAACTGTAAGTGATCTAGGGGTGATTCAGGTTGTGCAGGAGGATGTACAAGGTTATACGGAATCTCTTGTCATTTTATGTGTGGGACCTGAGCTCCATGGCTTGTGGGGTCCTATGGGGTCCTGGAGCCCGTTGCCCTGGCACCCAGGGGACAGTTACATTTACATTGTCCCCCACTGAACTTCAGAGTTAGAAAACGCCAAGCTTGTGGTAACCACAGCGGTGTGCTTTTCCTTGTCCTAGTTCTATGCGATCGCAGTTAAAGATCTGATACGAAAGACGGACCGGAGCTACAAAGTCAAGTCCCGCAACAGCACCGTGGAGTACACCCTGAGCAAGCTGGAGCCCGGAGGGAAATACCACGTCATCGTGCAGCTGGGCAACATGAGCAAAGATGCCAGTGTGAAGATCACCACCGGTGAGCGGGAGACACGAGGCGCTGCTTGCACGGCCAGACGCCTGCAGGGCTGCTAGACCTCGCACCGAAGGCTGTGCGGGGCCTGAGGGCACTGGCCAGGCTGGGACAGAGCAGTGCAGGGCTTCCTGTATGGGCTCTGCAGGGTGGTGGCCAGGGGACACTGGGCTGGTGAGTGGCTGTTCTCCGTATTCTTTGTCTTCTTTACTCTGCTGTCCCGTAACAGGCGACTTCTTTCTCTTCTCCCTGTCTTGCCCTTCCCTCCCCTACTATGGGAGAGGCAGAGAGAGCTCCTAACTGCTGGTTCACTTCCCAATTGCCCGCAGCAGGCAGACCTGGGCTAGGGCTGAAGCCGGGAGCCAGGAACACAATGCAGATCTTCTGGGTGGGTGGCCAGGACCCAATTACTTGAGCCATTGCCTCTCTTCAGGGTATATATGACAGGAAGCTGGAGACAGAAGCCAGGTATCCAATCCAGTTACTCCATAGGTGTCTTAATTTGTATCTTAACCACTAGACCAAATGCTGTCTCCCCAAAGCTGGCTTTAACATTACTAAGGGAAGAAGAGCAGGAATGCTCAAGATAGCTAGGAAATTAACAGTATTTAAGGCCAAGCACTGCGTGGACCTGGATTGAAGTCACAGAGGTGCGTTGTGGCCATTTGATCTGACTTGTACGGATGGCAGGAGACCAATAGCTGGGCGGTATAACACGGGGCAGTCACCTCACGTGCAGAAAGCAAGCAGTAAGCTGAGCTACTCGGACAGCAGCAGAGCGCATTGGGAGTTTCAGTAGAGGGGGCTCAGCCTCATGCAAGCTGGCAGCGTGGGCAGTGGGCGTGGACCTTCCTCTGCTGTCACTCCAGTGCCTGATCCCATCCCAGCCCTTCCTCGCCACCCTGCCCCCACACCCCGTTTGTTTCTGTCCACCCTTGGGGCGAGGGGCTCTTAACTTAGATACTCTCCAGATTCCTTGGCTGAAGGTGTTAGAATAACAACAAGAGAGGCAGCACTTAGAGAGTCCCTGCATGTGCTACACACCAGACCGAGCAGGGTTTCATCCTCTCCTTCAAGGCGAGCATCGTTTTCACTTCTCGAGAGACAGGAACACTGACGTTCAGCTGTGCGTCCACTAACTGCCTCCTGTCTCCTTAATTTTCAGTTTCGTTATCGGCACCCGATGCCTTAAAAATCATAACAGAAAATGACCACGTCCTTCTCTTCTGGAAAAGTCTAGCTCTAAAGGAAAAGTATTTTAACGAAAGCAGGGTAAGTGCCCCCTCACTCTTAGTGACTTTGGAAATCTAATTGAGATGCTGTTTTAGAGATGAGCTTGTTAATAGCATGCTGGCATAGGTAGTGTAAAAAAAGGAAGGAAAGACTGGGGCGTAGAAGTGAACTTGAGAATTAAAGGACCATTTTCTGTGGGATCGCTGATGAGTGAAATGTTTATACTGCCCATTAAAAAGCGAATCTCTGCACCAAGCGCTTTTCAGTCCTGAACTTGTCTTCTGCTGCAGAGAGGGAGAGGGGCTGCAGCTCTCGCTGTGTGTCCTGAAGCTAAGTGGGGGCTCAGCACACAACCCGAGAGCCACACCTCTCCCAAGCCCTCCGAGGGCCTGGCTGGCGCTTCCGTGCTGGGGCACTAGGCTACAGCCTGACCCCGGCACCAATCTCGCCGTTCTCGTTCCAGGACGCTGGAAGGGGGCGGGGGAGCACATGGAGATACTCCATGGAGATGGGCTGATGAAGATCACCTTTGCTTTGTTGGGATTCGCTCTCCGCAGCCCAGTGTGGTGTCGCAGCAGGAGATGGGGAAGGAGAACGAGACTAGGGATGAGATTGCCACTCAGGGGTGGACAGAATCCCGAGTGGAAGTGGCTTTATTGAGCAAGCATTCGCTCAGCAGGAATGCCGTGCACCACCCATGGCCACCTGGAGGAGCAGGGGCCTGTGGGCACAGGACCGAGGGTTCCAGACAGACATGGTGTGACGGGAGGAGCCACGCTCAATGAGAATCAGAAAACTCTCACTCCCTGTGAGAATTCTCATAACTCTCATGACTATGACATGCAAATGGTTAAGATCCTTAAGTATTTTTTTAAAAAAAGCTTACAAATTAATCCAAAATAGAAATACGCTGATTTTGGGAAAGGGGTGGATAACATAATAACAAATTCCAGAAGTAGTAAGAAAAAGGAAAAAGCTTCAACCTCAAGTAGTCTGAACAACAAAGACAGGGATCTCACGCTGCACCTGCCAAGACCTGGGAAGAGTCGCAGTAGCGTGCACAAGGGTTGGGGGAGTGGGCATGCCCAGAACAGAAATTGGCTCAGCCTCCTGTCAGGCTTTGTGGTGCTATGTGCAAAAACATTGAGCATGCTTCCACCCTTTGACCCAGCGGTTCTAGGATTTTACCCTCAGGAAAACACATGCCAAAGAATGTGTGTGGGTTGTTTATGAGAGCAAGGGAGAGGGATAACCCAAGTGCCTAGTAAAAGAGCACTGGTTAAATAAGTTATGGACAGCTGTTGCTGGTATAATTTAAATTATTTTCTTTCTTTATTATTTTTCTATTTTATTTGAGAGGTAGAGTTACAGAGAGAGGGAGAGACAGAGAGAAAGGTCTTCCATCCACTGGTTCGCTCCCCAAGTGGCTGCATTGGCCAGAGCTGAGCCCACCTGAAGCCAGGGGCAGGAGCTTCTTCGGAAATCTCCCACTTAGGTACAAGGGCCCAAGGACCTGGGCCATCTTACACTGCTTTCCCAGGCCATCAGCAGAGAGCTGGATCAGAAGAGGAACAGCCTGGACACGAATCAGTGCCCATACGGGATGCCGACACCACTAGCAGTTGCCTAGCCTACTGAACCTGAGTGCTGGCCCCTAAATCATTTTCTTTATAGCTTGGTGTATTTTATAAATATTCTACACTGAATATATACTAGGTATAAAATAACCATTCCTAGGTAGTAAAAAGAACACCAGGCTGGGATTCCAGGCAGGTGTTGGGAAGCCCAGTTTGGTCACTGGTTACCATTAGGGTACGCTTCCTGGGTGGCCAAAGTACAGCTTTCAGACTGGGATTGCTGGCCAACATTCCAGTCATGGTGGAAGGCTCTGGAATGTGCATCGTGCGTCATTCTTCCCTCCTCCAGGCTCGGCGCTCAGATTCAGAGTGCTGACAGGTCAGTGGAGTGGGAATCGAGAAACCGTGATTGTGCGGTGGAGCCCAATATGAAGGGAGAGAGAAGGATGGAGTCTTCTAGAGGTGGGAGGAACAGCAGTGGCTGTTGGTAGCTTTGACACTGGACAACCTGGAGATGTGCGGAAAGTCCTAATCCGGGCCAGCACCCTGGGTGAGGTCGACTTTCCCCAGGGTGACCCCCAGCACAGGCGTCCAGGACTGTGTCTGCGACAGTTGAGGAAGATGATGTCTTCCAGTGCCAAGGAGCCTGAGCCTGCTGACTTGCTTTTTGTGTCAAGGCCAGGTTGGCTGGGGGCTAAGGTCAGCTTAGGAAGAGCTGGAGCAAGGAAACCGGAAGTGAGTGTGCTGATAGCGGTGCCCCTGCACACTGTTCCTAGGAGAAATGTCCCCTCTTGTCCAATCACGAGTTCCGTTTTCTTAGCCATTGCTGGAGTGCCCTGCAGCCAGGGCTTGGGGTTTGTCCAGCCGTCACTGAGTGGTGCAGATCCTTGGTGGCATTCGTACTGTCTGAGGTAAGTGGACACAGAGCAGGCCTTCCCCATGCATTTATTAAGGTGGCTCCCCTTTGGGCCGTATTCCATACTGCCACTTGGCAGCTGGTGGTGAGCATGGCAGTTTTTGAAGCATCGAGATGGGAAAATTTCTATTCCCTGAGTCCAGCATCTCAGTGGTAATGTTAAAAGAAGTCATGAGAGGGCCACAGCGCTTTAGTGTCTATAAAAGCCTGCAGTAAGGAGTGCACATAAGTTAGAACCAGGAATAGAAGCTGTCAGGTTCCTCATTCAACTTTCGGAGCAATCTCCTGTGTGTGTGTCTTTTCAGGGCTACGAGATACACATGTTTGATAGCGCCATGAATATCACCGCATACCTTGGGAATACTACTGACAATTTCTTTAAAATTTCCAACCTGAAGATGGGTCACAATTACACGTTCACGGTCCAGGCACGATGCCTTTTGGGCAGCCAGATCTGCGGGGAGCCTGCCGTGCTACTGTATGATGAGCTGGGGTCTGGTACGTCGCCGCTGCTGCGGTCTCTGTCTTCAGGTCTGGGGAAGGGGGCAGCAGGGCAGTATGGTTTGACGAACGTGGGTCTTTCCAGAGAGCTTCTGGAATATTCCTTCAGCTCAATAGATAATCACGTATGGTTCAATGCACTCATGCACTGCATGAACATTCCCTGAGCCGGGCACAGTGCAAGGAGCTGGGATTATGAGGTGAGTGCATTCCGAATGTAAGGTGCAAGCAAGGCTGTGGTTAGAAAGAGGGTTCTATCCTTGGGAAGCAGGAGGCTGACGGGGGCTTGCTGTTCACATGATAGGACTTCTCAGAGCCTCCCCCACCCTCTGCACCCCACGATTCTCCACGTGGCAGATCATCGCCCCATTATGGGGTGAGCACCTCTACGGCCCTCCCCTTCCTCTTAGCTGTCAGCCTTAGCTGAACCTGAGATCTGTGTCTCGTGGGACTCGTGGATGTCCACGTGGACACACCAGAGGTGGGGAAGCGGCCGCTTCCATTCACACAGAAAGTCTGCTTTTGCAGGATTTCAACAGACTTTTCACTCCCACTTCCTCCCAGCCAAAAACTAACCAGTGCTCCTGCCAGAATCTTGTTCCATCACATACTGCTCCCCAGGGTGTGATCTTGTGGAATACTTAGGCTTGGCGTCCCTGTAGAAGAGGGAGACACTACCTTCCAGCGCCCTTGGGGGTGATGTGGTGTAGTAGACATCCTGAGAAGGTCCTAGAAAAAACAAACAGCACACCTGGCTAACGTCATGTTTCCTAAGTGCAGCACCATTTTTAAGCATACCCGGTTAACAGCCTCTGAGAAATGCCTTGAGAAGGAGCGTTGTGAGGACCCCTACCAGCTGCCTTTATGAAGCCCGTGCTGTTGGGAGCAGGCTCTTTCCTTCCTATCATCTCCTTTGAGTTCCAGCCGTGAGCATTCCGTTCATTTACCACTGCACAGCAGGGGTAGGCTGGGACGCATTAAATAAGGTCTTGCTGGAGTTTTGTGTTTTTTTTTTTTTTTTTTTCCTGGCAAGAAAGTAATGGAAGAAATTTAAATACAGACATGAATATTGAACTGCTAGATTAGGCTTACAAAAAATGGCTGCTCTCCCGCCTGTCTTTATGAGGGCCCTGGCAGGGTGAATCCCCAAGTAGCCTGAGCCGTCTGCATGAGGCCCAGACCGTGCCTGTACCATCTCCCCCACCCTGAGTGCTTCCTTTGCTGCAAACTGATGCCTGAGTTCCATTTTCTGCCTCAACTTCTATCTTTCCTTAGGATTTTTAACATAAAAATGTTCCCGGGGTCCCAACAGGGCAGGAAATGGGGCCGAGAGCCCCAGTGGTCCAGATCTGTCATCACAAAGCCAGCATCCATTTGTAACGATGGGCAGGGGGCATCGTTGTTAGGTTATAAACACCTAAATGGCTTTGCAAAAAGCTTTAAAAGATGCTAAATGTATATGGGATGGTTGTTTCTCTCTCTTTTTTTTTTTTTCACTAAGTGAAAAAACCTCATAAAACTTCATGAGCTGTTAAGTCGGTATTGTAAAGGAATCTCGTTTGTATCACTTAATGGAGCTTCAGGTGATTGCAGTTCAGAGTGACTTTGGTGCCAAGTAGGGGGAAATAATTGCGATCTCGTTAATTAGTGGTCTGATTTCACATCCTGTTATGTAAGGCAAGCAAGTGGTCTTAAGTAATAATGCTAATGAAATCAATGTTGACACCCCAGCAAAGGTCTGCCTTCCAAGAGATGATCTAAATAACCAACAAGGCGGCGATTAGGGCGCTAACGTAATTACCGTATTTGCATGCACGAGGCCCATGGTCTTTCAGCGCGTAGCAAGTAGTCGGGAAACATGCCGGCATCACACACGTGCAGAGAGGAGGTCGGGGTAGCTCCTGTGAAGTAGTTTCTATGGTGAGAGGGTGGGGCCTTAAGGACTTGCCTGGTGCACTCTCCTGCCCTCGGGTAGGAGGCTCATTGATGGGAGTCTCGTGTCTGCAGGTGGCGATGCGTCGGCGATGCAGGCTGCCAGGTCTACTGATGTCGCCGCCGTGGTGGTGCCCATCCTGTTTCTGATACTGCTGAGCCTGGGGGTCGGGTTTGCCATCCTGTACACGAAGCATCGGAGGCTGCAGAGCAGCTTCACCGCCTTCGCCAACAGCCACTACAGCTCCAGACTCGGCTCCGCCATCTTCTCCTCTGGGGATGACTTGGGTGAGTCACCACTTCTTCGCAGGGCGGGTCTCCCAAAGCCAGTGACCTGATTCGGAACAGCAGCTCATCCTGGGCACCAGAGGAGTCATTCATTCAGTGTTAATTTCATGGCCTTGGGCTGAAGTGGTTGGAGCCCTTAGCTTTTTAAGGTGTTCCCAAGTTAAAATACCATCTTGGCTTCAGCTGTGCAGTACTGGGCTGAAACAGGGATAAGGAGCTTGCCTGGCATAGGAAAGATAGAAAGGCCTTGGGCTTGGGAGATGCCAGTGTCAAAGCTCCCCAGATTGTCAACCCCTGTCTCATCCTTTGCACTCCTGAACTCTGACCTCTCTGGAGAATGTAGTCAAGAGGAACCGCAGTGCCTTCCTGGGGCTAGTGTGGGGCGCAGTAGGTTAAGTTGCTGTCTGTGACACCGACATCCCATAGGAGGGGTAGTTGGAATCCTGGCTGGGGCTGGCACTGGGGCACAGCAGGTTAAGTCACTGCCTGCGACGCCAGCATCCCATAGGAGGGGCATTTGGAGTCCTGGCTGCTCTGCTTCCAATCCAGCTCCCCTCTAATGAGCCTGAGAAAGCAGCAGAAAAGCAGCTGAGGTCCAAGTGCTTGGGTCCCTGCTGCCCATGTGGGAGACCCAGATGGAGTTCCAGGCTCCTGGGTTTGGTCTGGCCCAGCTGTTGTGACCTTCTGGGGAGCCAACCAGCAGATGGAAGACCTCCTTACTTTTCCCTGTAACTTTGCCTTTCAAACAATAAATATTTAAAAAATAAATAAAATAAATGTAGTATTTTCCCAATTGACTTCTAGCAAAAGATGCCCTTCTATCCTGCTTGTGTCTCTTTCCAGTTGCTAGCACCACTTCACCAGCCATTCTTGACTTATGTCTCAGTAACACATAGCTTGGGGGAAAGGAAGGAGATCCTTTTATTTATTTATTTATTTGACGGGTAGAGTTATAGACAGTGAGAGAGAGAGACAGAGAGGTCTTCCTTCCGTTGGTTCACTCCCCAAATGGCTGCTCCAGCCGGTGCTACGCCGATCCAAAGCCAGGAGCCAGGTGCCTCTTCCTGGTCTCCCATGTGGGTACAGAGGCCCAAGCGCTTGGGCCATCCTTCACTGCACTCTCAGGCCACAGCAGAGAGAGAAGAGGAGCAACCGGGACTAGAACCCGGTGCTCATTTGGGATGCCAGCGCCACAAGGTGGAGGATTAACCCAGTGAGCCACAGCGCCGGTCCTGAAGGGGGATCCTTTTATCCCCCTTAGAAATCTTCACACACTCAAATTCCTTAACACCGACACAGCTAGTATTACTGCTAATACATAATGCTAACACTAACACAGCTAAATTAATTAACTTGATGCAGTGGGCATGTTAAATGACCTCCCCAAACTCAGGCTGCTAAATGGGAGTTTGCATATTTATGTTTTCTGTGGTCCTTGTTTTTCTGTTTCAAAACGCATGTATGTATTCCCGTTCACTGGTTGATATCTGCTAGTGCCGTTCCCTTTTCTTGCTTCATCAGCTAGCGCCTTGCAGGAATGGGATGGCTTCTTTGCTTCCGCCCCCAGGGACAAAAGGAGCGCACCCCTCCCAGTGCCACGCAGTGATCCCCGAGTGCGGATCAGCACTTGGTTGCACAGGGCTCTACCAGGAGGGACAGTGTGTAGTCTGGGGAGTTGTCCTTACACCACCTAATCCTCCAGAGCCTGTCCCTTCGAGCAGTTTGGGTTCAGATGAGAATGCAAACTGTGCAGTTCACTGGGCCGAGGTGGGAGGTGGGGTGTGAGGGACTCCAGCTGGGGAACCCATTTAGCCTTTGGGTAGGCAGGCGAGGAGATTCTTCTTCCTGAAAGCTTTACTTTCTGTATTTGACTACATGCAAACCACCATTAAAATAAGCCTGATCGCCCATGTACGTACGGGGAGGTTGACCCTGGGGGCAGAGGGAGCCTGGGCTGCTTCCCTGCTCTGCCTGCCTGGCTGTGATGCTGATGTCCCTAGCCCGGGGGTTGTGAAGGACTGGGGCGTGGGCAGAGCGGCGGGATGTGGGCTCAGCAAAAGTGCACTGGAACTCACCAAGCCTGGCTGTTTTGTCTCTAGGGGAGGATGATGAAGATGCTCCTATGATCACTGGATTTTCGGACGACGTCCCCATGGTGATAGCCTGAAAGAGCTTTCCTCACTAGAAACCAAATGGTGTAAATATTTTATTTGATAAAGATAGTTGATGGTTTATTTTAAAAGATGCACTTTGAGTTGCAATATGTTATTTTTATATGGGCCAAAAACAAAAGCAAAAAAAAAAAAAACAACACACACACAGGAAAGAAAGGAATGAATAAAAGTCATAGTAATCAACTGTGAACGTCAAGCCAGGCTGATTTTAGTCACCAGATTGGTTTGATTTGACATTAATGTAGTCTTACAGGGCTGTGCTTGCTGGGCATGCTTTTAAGTCTGTGAGATAGTTTTGATTCAATACATTGGCCGTCTTTTTTATTTTTCTAAGACACAGAAATGTATTTAATAAAAACTGCAAGAGAGGGAAGGGTGGGACCCCTTCTCCTTGGAAGTTGCTCAACATGGACATTTTGTTTGGGTTTAGTTTTTGTGAAGGTGTTGGGCGTACGAAGGGGGAAGGTCCGTTTATGTCATTTTGTTAATTTACTGGGGCCCTGGACACAGCCAGGCTTTAGTGGTCATCTGGCGCTGGGTGTGGGAGCCCCTCACCCTGAAGCTGCAGCTGGGGAACAGAGTGGCGTTGCTGGCATTCCGGAAGTGGTCCGCCCTCATTCATCTGCTGTCACGTGACGGTTTGGGCAGGAGTGCGCCCTGGGCCACTGCTGGGTCTCAGAGCTGCGGTGCGGGAAGCCCTGCGAGCCAACAGTCTTCTCTTACTCACTGATGGACATTCACTGCGTATGCCTCTGTACAAGATGTGGCTTTGAAAGCTGCAAAATGATGACACTGCTCTGTTGTGTGCTGGTGTCATTGGCATTGCCAAAACTTACTCTGGTTGTGAGAGAGAGCTCAAGATCTGTGCCATCATTTAGATACACTGGCAAATGTAGCACAAAGTTCTTCCATTTTCAACTTTTTTTTTTCTTTTACTTGCCAATGAAGAATCCCAAATACAAAATTTCATATTTGAGTTGAGGTGGCCACTTAATTGTCCTTAAAAATCCATACTAACATCCACAGTCATTTTGAATTGGGTCACTGCCTTCTCTCCTCTCTCTCTGTCTCTCCCCACTCTACCCGCCTTGCCTGTGGCCCTCCCTATGTGAAGAGAAAGTGCTGTCTGACTCTCCCAGAGTCCTCGCCATCTGCCTGCCCAGGCCAGTGAACAATGGCAGCAACCCTGGATGTGTTCGGTTATTTCGCTCTGTAAAACAAGCTGTGTGTGTGTGTGGTTTTTTTTTTTCCCCTTCTGCTATTAACATTGCCACCCCTGTATCAAATCATGGCCACTTGAAAGATTTGTAGAACCCACTGGACTGTGACGACCTGCAGGTTTGGTGTTGCAGGCACCAGTGTCTAGCATTGCTGTGACTTGTACTGTAGGAGCCTCACTGTGGAATTCCCCCCGCTGAGCAGCAGTGCGCCCAGGGCATCTTCCAGTCACTCCTGGGAGCATGTGCCCTTGGTATGTAAGCTCTGTAAGCCCCATCCCTGTTGAGATACAGCGCATCCCTTCTCACAAGTGTTGGGTCTCTCCTAACCAAAAGCATCATTCTTGGGTAATAATAGAGTTTCATTCTGCTTAGTGATTGTTTGGAAAACCAAGAAAGAGCCAATTAAATTTCTGTTTAGCTTTTGAAATTTTTATTTATGTATATGTATTAGATGAGGAGTATTTCCAACTGTAGATATTTAGTATGCTGTGTGGATAGGGCTCTAGTTCATTTTAACAAATGACGGTCATGATGAGCCTTCTTCCAGCATATTTTTCTCTTCTTCCCTAGCACGCTCTTCTTAATTTTCTTGAAGACTGGAATCTCTTTGGCTTTATCTTGTCTTGCCTTGGAGTTTTGTTCCAAACACCAAGCCCCACCACCTCCGCTTTAATAAGCTCTGAAGCAGCTGAAAGATTAGCAGTCTGGTGGGAGGCAAGTCAGTTAATCGAACCATGAAAAAAAAAAAAAGTGTATTTTCTTCTTTTCTGTTTCTGCCAACTTTCGGGTGGCATTTGTGAACGCTGATATAAAAGGCACCGAGACATTATTTTCAATTGTTCCACAGGCAAGCCTTTTCCCGAGCATATGTCTCCAGTTGGCAACTGAAGATATTTGAGCCTCCTTCCTGGTTACCAGTGCCTCCCACTTACTGCACAGTACTGTACAGACCGGCCACCACCCCTCTCCCTGGGAAATGTCACTGTGCTGTTTGAAAACAAGCAGCCTTTTAGGGCTAGAGTATTTTATATAAACAGAAGAGCTAAGTTCCGAAGACTAAGCTAGATAGATGCAGCTATGTGTAAATTGTATATTTTTATGAACTCTTGAAGCACACACTTCTCCTTCCCTCTGCGTAGCGTTGTGGGGTTTTGATGTGTATTTGCCATCTGCCAGAGTCTAGAAGTTGCGGTGAGAGTCGAAAGTGAAAAGAAATTCTGCGTGCAGCCTCAGAAGGTGACCAGATGACTGTCTTCCCTGTGACCCTTTGGAGCCCCTGGTTGCTCGTGAACAAGCGGTTTTTGCACCGTGTTGACAGTGCCACCTCAGCAGTTCGCACCATACAGGGAGAAGTCTTCTCTGTCTCGCAGAGACCATCCTTCACGTGGCCAGCCTGGGGCCGGCTGTGAATTCTCTGTAGATAAAACTGCTAACTGCTGCTTTCCGTACTGAATGCCCCTTGGGCTTTCTGAGTGAGTCACAAGTGCAGGTGGATAGAATGACAGTTCTACAGAGAACCCCAGGGAGAGGCCGTGTCTGTGCAGACCTGGACAGAGGAGGGTCTGCACCATTTACTGGCTGCCCTGGCCAGCCGGGTGGATTCACTGTGCTGCTGGGTGACTGAAACGTCAGCCTTTGGAAAAGTCATCAGTGGGGTTCCATCGCTGCTCATGTCCCGGGGGTATTTGGGCAGGCTGAGTGGGGACACAGCTGCACGTTCTCTCCTGCTCATCCTAGGTGGTCCACAGGATGAACTCTGGGGACACAGTGCTGCTCAGAGCGGTGGCCACCGGGGGTGGTATGTTGAACCCGTTACGGGCGAGCATCCACTTCCCAATGCTCCCCCCGTGCTCACTCACTGAGCAAGATTCCGCTTCCATTAATTCCTTACGGCAGGTTTGCTTGAGCTCTTTCCCACCACGGGGCTCATGGTGAATGCCTGAGACCCCGCTTCCCTTAGAGAATTGGGGGGCAGGGAGGGGCTGTCCCTCAGCGGAGACCCCGAGATAGAGCCAGACTGAATAGGCAACCCCAGGCTGATCTTAGGAGTCGACTCTCAAACTCTGCAGAATTTCTCGTTGGGATTTGTGTTGGAGTTCTATCTTGACATTCCTGTTAATGTTAGGTTTCCTACTTGGAGTGTGTGCTGCTTTTCAGGTACAATTTTTTGTGTAATAAAAGCCAGTGCATTAAGTTTATATAGACTACTTTCTATGCAAGCCTGAGATATGGAATAGAGAGCAAGAGGTATGTAATGTTGCGTGCACAGACGTTTGCAGAAAGAGTGCCGCTGCCGAACACGGGCCGAGGGAGGGTGGGTTGTAGGAAGGTTCTGCCCACGGATTCTGAGCAGCCATATTACGGAGTACATCAACAGAGCCAAGTAATAACCCAAGAATGCTGTTAGTTTCATGTGCAGTCGCGCAAATGAAATAAGCAGGAAAGCCGAAGTGGAACATCATCCTCACATCTTCCATGTCGCTTGTCATTTAAAGACTCTTGCTAGGAATTATTAGAAACTTCTAGGCAAATCTCAAAAGTATCTGCAGCAAAACAAAGGCCGAATCTGCTCTTCTTTAAAGTGAAACACTGAATACGCATTTCTCTCCAAAGTGAAATTAGGTATTTATAATTTCAATTGCCTTGATAAGTTTCGGAGTCACTGATTTCTGCTGAAGATTTTACTACATTGTTGCACAATTTCAAGATAATTTTTGTCTCAATGTCAACTTTTTTCACTGAATAAAAATCTAACTGGGTCAGGAAAACACCTCTTCCAAAACCCACTCTCTGCGTGTCTCACGTTGTTCTTCTGAGTGCAATAAAGATGGCTGATGCAGTCTCCGAGTACATTCGCCGTGTCTGTTTTAGAGGGTTGTCTATCTCAGATGAGAGAACACCAAGACCTGGCCTGATGTTGAGACTCACAAACTTGTCTCCGATGGCGGGGCCTCGAGGAACGCGGCGGCATCTTTGGGTTGGCTGAGGAGTTGGGGGGATGTGATGGCGGATGTTTTGAAGTGAATAGAATTATCCCATAGGGTTGATGACGACAGTGGCTCCCTTAAAGCTGTAACCACCTTTGCTACGAGACCGTTTGCTAAGAAGGCAGTTTTCAGATCTGAGAGACGGGAGCACAGCACAGAGGAGCTCTGGGCCTGGATCACTTCCGGGAGGATTCTGTGGACATGGACACATTCCCGGTGAGGAACGTTGCCCTTAACTCTTAAGGGTAGGCGGAGCTGTGAGCCAGGATTGGAGGGTGCAGACGGGGGCTTGGAGGGGCAGATTTTTTTTAAAAGGCTTATTTTATTTTATTTGTAAGGTAAGATTGACAGGGAGAGACAGAGAAAGAGATCTTCTATCTGCTGGTTCACTGCCCAAATGGCCCCAACGGCTGGGGCTGGGCCAGGCTAAAACCAAGAGCTTGGAACTCCATCCACGTCTCCCACGTGGGAGGCAAAGGTCTAAGATCTGGAGCCAGGCCATCTTCTGCTGTTTTCTCGGGCTCATTAGCAGGGAACTGGATAAAAAGTGGAGCAGCTGAGATTCATATGGAATGATTGCAAGCGGTGGCTTAACTCACTGAACCACAGTGCTGGCTGCCAGGTTATTGGCATTATTTTTTAATTGAACAGCCTTCTGGTATGGTGCTTGTGTTTAAACACTGAGTCAAAACAAAACTCTTAAGTATTAATCAGTTTTGTGGCTGAGGAAGAAGGCACACAGAGGTTACTTGGCTTCGGGAAAATGAGTCTCAGTCCCAGTTATTTCTCGCTCCAGATCCTGCATTGCATCATTGTGCTACACTGCCCGTGTCACTGTTCGGTGTCAGAACTCAGTCCAAAAGTTTGCACCAAGAGAAATGCCAAGGGGAGACCCATCACCGGTTGAATTTACCTGTGCATTGTCTCCTTCCAGGCTTTCAGGCTTAGGGAACTTGTTATGTCACCACACGACAGTGAACTCTCGTGGCCAGACATGCCTCAGCCAAACTCATGAGGCTGCCATGCGACATCACGTCTATTGATTAGCTCCCTGTGGGAACTAGTCCCTTGCCTAGGATGTCAGCATGACCAGGGCACCCGCCCCTGGAGGGGAGGGAGAGCCACCCTGGAAGCCAGCCACAACCAGCAGGTGGTTTGGAGAGTATGAATGAATAATAAAGGAAGTGGGAGGGGTTCAACTAGAATAGTGCTTGCCTGACGAATGAATGAATGAATGACAGTGCACAACACAAATGATCTCCATATGAGATTACAACTGCCTGTACCCATTTCAATGGAAGAAGGTCTAGCGGTGGGGTCTCATGCTTGGAAGTTCATCCCTTATGGTTCCCTGGACAGGGCTGGGCTCTGGCTTCTCCTGTGTTGTCAATCATACGACTCCTCACGAAGGCGTCTCCTCACCATTATTGATGTAATCTGATCTTTCTGGCTTGTGAGCTGTTGTGTCTGCCTGGTGATCGGCTGCCTGTATGTGTTGATTTTAAAGTTAGGTTCCAGGAGGAGACTTTTTGAGACCCAGGAGATGCCTCGATGTAGCCCCCATTTTAGAACCATGCTGTCAGCTGGGATTCTCTGGTTTCTCAGCCCCCAGCATTGAAAACAGGAAGAAGCTGCCCAAGACCAATGCCCTGAGCAACAGAAGGTCAGCTAACAGCCTCAGCATGTGTTAGGAGATCAAAGGACTCCAGCACACAGGATTTCTTAAGTCATGCAGCATAGAGACAGAGTTTTCCCCATTAATCATGGCATGTGATTGAAAATAATTACAGTCCCATTCTATTGAGTTTATATTCACTGGGCTAATTGCTTTTTAAAAATATTTATTTGAATGAAACAGGGAGAGACAAAATCTTCCCAAATGGCTGCAATAGGCAGGGCTGGACTAGGCAGAAGTGGGAAGACCCAGGCCGGCTTGAGTTGTAGTGCAACAAGTTAAGTCACCAACTGCAACGCTGGCATCCCATGTGAGCACCAGTTCAAGTCCTGGCTGTTCGACTTCTGATCCAATTCCCTGCTAATGCACCTGGGAAAGCAGCAGAGGATGGCCCAAGTCCTTGGGTCCCGGCATCCAGGTGAAAAACCGGGGTGAAATTCCAGGCTCCTGGCTTCAGCATGGCCCAGCCCTGGCCATTGCAGCCATTCAGGTAGTGAACCAGCAGATGGAAGATGTCTCTCCCTCTCTCCGTAACTGCCTTTCAAATAAATGTCTTTTTAAAAAGTGGGGAGCCCAGAACTCGGTCCAAGTCTCCCATGTGGACAGCAGGAGCCCAGGTAGTTGAACCATCTTCCACTGCTTTCCCAGGCACATTAGCAGGTAGCTGGATCATAAATGGAGCAGCCAGGACTTGAACTACTGCTCATATGGGATGCTTGCATAGCAGGCAGCAGCTTAACACACTGCACCACTACACTGCCCCTGTGCTAAATCTCTATATAAAACTTTCTGAAAAAATTCTGTGGTTTATTTATTTGTTTTAAAAGAGGGGAATTAGTTTTGATATGGATTGAGGTGCTTCCCTAAGATCTTACACGTAGCAAAGTGACAGAGTCAAGAGAACTTCGATGTATTCTGTTGTCGGGCTCATGCTGTTAACGCCATGCGGTTTTGCCCTGTTGGTCCAATATAGGGGTCTACAGTCGTGACGCTGCCTGCTGAGGAGATCCAAGGCCACATGTAATACAGTTTTACAGGATTCCCACCAGAAATATTAAAACTGATGTTTGGAGACAGAGAAATGTGCTTAGATTTCTTTGCAAAGTCATTTTTGCGGAACACGATATTCCCTACTGATGATAGATCAGTGAAGCCTGTTTTTTAAATTGGAAAATGTTTTTGCAAAGAGCTCAATAATTAGGAACATGGAGAATTCTTTTGCTTCTCAACAACCCACTTAGATTTTATCAAAATACTTTGCATCTTGGGGAAAAAAATGTTCAGTGCGTGTTTTATTCACCTTTACCTATGTGCACAGTGCAGCACAGCCTTGCAATGTCTTTTATTTGGGTAAAGATCGGGCAAGCACAGGACCGTGAGGGTCCCAGGGAAAGGAGGTGTCTGCCATTCTTTAGATCCAGCCCCAACCAGCTCTGATGCCAGGGCCCCATTAACTTTTTTTTTTTTTAAAGAAGATTATGTGTAGGGTAATTTGAGCCTGCAACAATTTGCAGAAGAACAATGATGTTATGCTTTTAAGTATGCTAATGGGATAATTGTAATGTCGCAACCCTATTTAATGCCAAAATGACAACTGGTAATGTTAGGGAATATTTGTATGAAAACAATGACATTTCATACTTAAAATTTGGCATCAGCAAACTTTGCGGAAGAAGAAAGACTTGGATTTAAATGTAAATCAGCCTTTGATGAAATGTGCCCTTTGGTTGTATGCCAATCCATAAAGCCTTCAAGATCTACCAAATGAAGAATCTTCATAATTGAGACTTATCTTTCAATCTCCTGCTAGCAGACACAGAGCCTATTAGTTACCCAGGCATTGATCAAGTCCTAGATGGTGCTAAGTTGTGTGTGTGTGTGTGTGTGTTTTATGAAATTCTTCATGGGCAGTAGGTAAACGAGGCAAGAACATCAACCCCTTGGCTTTATAAGTGTACCCTTTTCTGGATCCCAAACCACTTGAATGCCCCTAAGAATTAGCACATCTTCAAAGGAGGAGGCTCTACATGCATTGAGGTGGCTCAAACGAATGTGTTTAAGATGCTGCCCTGGTCCATTTAGTGTATTAGTAAACAATACCTGAGACTGGGTACTTTATAAAGAAAAGAGGTTTATTTAGCTGATGCCTCTGAGGGTCCAAGAGCATGGCACTGGCATTGACTCCTGGTGAGGGCCTCATGGCCAATGGGCTCACATGTTGGAAGCATGCACAGGGGGTGGAATCCTGGACAGATGCATGTGGAAGTGGGGGGCTGAGAATTAGAATTCAGAGTGGGAGAGGGAAGGAGGGAGACACACACACACACACACACACACACACAGAGGCTGGTCACATGACACATGGTGGAAGGAAGCAAGACAGCAAACAGGAAACTAAAGTTGTAACAACCTGCTCTCATAAACTTATCCAGTCCCTGGGAAATCAAGAGTGCATGAGTGAGGCCTGACTCCCTCCTGTGGGAAGAGCAGCAATGCCTCTTAAAGACCTGTCCACTACCTCCTAAGGGCTCCCCGACCCCTCACCTCCACACCATTACACTGGTGACCAAGCTTCCAGCTGATGAACCCTTGCACAAGCCATGTCCACGTCACGGCAGACTCTGGAGACGACGCTCCCCAAAGGAGATCCAAAAGTGCTTTGTGCAATGACGGGACTGTTAGTACTCAAAGCAAACGGGTGATTGCCACATGCCAGTCACTTCCAAGGACTCTCATCTGTGGATTCATTTAGTGCTCACAACAGCCCTTTAAGGAAGGTGTCATGAGTCTTGTGTTATAGAAAAAGAAACTAAGTCACAGAAAAGCTAAGATATTTTCCCAAGGTCACATCAGCTGGTCAGAGGCAGAACTGAGCTTTGAGCCCAGTTCTTTGGATCTGGAGGTGTTTAATTCCCTGCACAGCCCCTGATAGTACAGGTCTGCACATATACCTTAGGAATTTACTTTACCCAGCTGTTTTGTCTTTGAAAATAATATTCTTTGTGTGTGTGTTGGGGGGTGGGTCCAGCGCCGTGGCGCAGTAGGTTAATCCTCTGCTTGTGGCGCCAACATCCCATATGGGTGCCAGTTCTAGTCCCGGCTGCTCCTCTTCTGATGCAGCTCTCTGCTCTGGCCTGGGAAAGCAGCAGAAGATGGCCCAAGTCCTCGGGCCCCTGCACCCGCATGGGAGACCAGGAAGAAACGCCTGACTCCTGGCTTCGGATTGGCGCAGCTCCAGCCATTGTGGCCATTTGGGGAGTAAACCAATGGAAGACCTTTCTCTCTGTCTCTCCCTCTCACTGTCTGTAACTCTAAGTCTCAAATAAAACAAATGACATCTTTAAAAAAAATAATATTCTTTGGGGTATGGTAGGAGATTCTAAAATGAATTCTAGAAAGTTTGGGAAAATAAAAGCACCAAGGGAAAAAAAAATTCTGGTAGTCCTAGAGATAACCACTGTGCACGGTTGATGTGTCCTTTATTCACTTCATGCGATCGAGCAGGTGCACCTGCTTGCAGTTCGGTCATTGTAACCATGACTTAAGTCCACACTGGGTATGTTCCAAGCCTCTGTCCCTTCTTTTAGGTCCTGCTTCCGATTACCAAGGCAAGACTTGGTTCAGATGTCAGACATGGATGGGTCCCTTCTTCCTCTTTGTCCCTGGAAGCAGGTTCCCACAGACTGACTTGGAAGACCAGGCTGTCCCTGTCTCCAGCTCCACTTCTCTTTCTAGCCTTACAGTGCAGTGCACTGAGTCAGCTCCCCCACTAATGGTGCTCATTGGAGGAGTCTTTCAAGTTACCTCATTTTCTCTGGCTCACCAACTTTTCCCGTCTGGTGTGGAGCTACTTAGAAGATGGAGAACGAGCTCTTGACACCTCCCACCGAGGCAAGTAGAGAGCCTGAGTAGATGTGAGAGAGCAGAACACGGCACGATGGTACAAGACGGGTGGCAAACATGGTTGTCACACTTAGTGTGTTTAGAACAAAAGGAAGCTATAACAGGGATATGTCTGAACTGCAGGAAAGAGAAGAGTTCTAAAGGTGAGGCGGTGGGACCGGTTTGCATATGTCTGTGTGATGGCTTGGGAGGGACTGAGGAATTAGAAGGAGCTTTAGAGATATTTAGTGTTGAGTGGCGAATACTGTCTCCATTTCAGTGAAGCAGGGAATGTATTCAATAGCAAGATGTTTTCCCTAAGGGTTCAATTGCAGTACAAGGATGTCAGACATCATTATGTTAGAGCTAGCGGATAGCAAATGCAGCCAGAGCTGGTACTGAACCCAAGCACTCTGTTATGGGATGCAGGTGTCTTAACTGACAGCTTAGACTAGACCAAACACCTATCCCATCAACTCTGTTTGTTAACGGAGCACAGAAGATATGCCCATCTCAATCATTTCATCTTGAACTCTACAATGTAATTAACACCAAGAAAGAGTCCCTAAAATAGTAATTAACCAATTGCTGTTTCCTTCTTTCTCCCTGCTTTGTCTGTTAGCCCTGAAAACACTGGGGCAAACAGCTGCCTCTTGCACCTGTCTGTGTGCCTATGGGCCAGACTGAGGCTGTCCACTGGGGCTAGCTTCCTCAGGAGGAATCTGAGCCCATGTGCAATGTTTCCTCACCAGCAATGGGAGAGATGGCACAACATGGGAGGAGCACAGGTCACGGCACCCATCCAGGTGCTGAGCCTGGGCGGGGGCGCGGGGGAGGGCACACAAGTGAAGAGCATCATCCCCCCAAAAGTGCGTGGGCTGCTGTGCCATCAATCTGTCAGTCATCAGCCTGGATCCTGAGTTAGGTTTGGAGCCAGCTAGGATAAGAAAGTAGGAAACATAGACTTTTCTTTTTCACTTTACAAGCTTGATTTTATTTATTTGAAAGGTAGAGTGACAGACAGAAGGAAAAAGACCTTCTATCCATGGTTCACTCCCCAGATGGCTGCAACAGCCAGGCCTGAGCCAGGTCAAAGCTAGTAGCATGGAACTCCATCTGAATATCCCACGTCGGGTGGCAGGGGCCTAAACATTTGGGTCATCTCCTTCTGCTTTCCAAGGCACATCAGCAGGGAGCAGGATCAGAAGTGGAGCAGCCAGGACTCGAACCAGTAGTCTCATAGGGGATGCTGGTGTTGTAGGCAGTGACTTAACCTGTTGTGCCACCATGCTGGCTTCAACAAACCCTTTTCAATTGGAGATCCTCATGTGTTGTATCTCCATATAGCTTATAATAATCCTAGACAGTAAACTTGTTAAGGGAATGAAGGGATGAATTGGCCTGTTCTTGAAGAATGAATCAGTTAGTCTGAAATGTAGCAACATATAACTTAAATTCACAAAGCAATGGCTTTAAACGAGAGAAGTGTGTCTGTTTTCATGTACAATGAAAGAGTCCTGACTGGTATAGAAGTTTCAGCCATTAAAGGTGCAGGTTTGGGGGCAGGGTTTGGCACAGTGGATAAGATTCCGTTTAGAACGTCTGCATCCCACATCAGAGTTACCGCGTTCGGGTCCCGTCTCTGCTTCTGATTCTAGCTTTCTGTCTGTGCACACTGGGAGGCAGCAGGTGGTGGCACAAGTACTTGGGTCCCTGCCACACAATGGGAGACCCAGGCCAAACTCTGCCATCTTCAGGGTGGCAGTCTTCATTTTGGTCCCAGCCTGTAAGACGGAGGGTTTGGCTGATCCCATTGACCTGGATAGGAAAGGCAGAGGGAGGGTGGGGCTGGGGAGGGTGGGAAATGCTGTTCTGAGCATGAGCTTGAAGGGCTGGTGGCACATCCATTTAGCAAAACTTTATGGGTGCCCATATACCAGGTGCACTGCAGATGTCAGACACCATGGGAGAAACGAAGACTTCTGTCTTCAGGGACCTCAAGACAAGGGGTACAAACAGTGAGCACAAGAGAGGACTACGTGACAGTCGGTTGGAGGTGGGAAAGCTATGCTGGGGAAGAGAGCTTAGAAGGGGAAAGGGGCATGTGGGAGTGCTAGGAAGGGTGCTTTAGTGGGATTGGGAGCTCAGAGAGAGTTTAGGTGCAGGTGTTTGCTGGAAATTTCTATTTAGGATGACATGAAAGGATTTCTATTTAGGATGGCGAGAAAACACTGGAGAGAGGTGTCAGGAGGGAGGGGAGATCCCAGAACATACCTGAGCATGTCTCGGGTTTCTTCCAGTGTGGAGGAGTCTGGCACAAGCTGTGCCAGGGACCCCAGAGAGGCAGGGAGATCAGGAGAGCTCGGGTACAGAAGAAGATCAGAGAGACTGGAGAAGGCGGTGTCCAGTTCTGTCGGATATCGCAAGGGAGCCCCAGGCACTTCCTCCCTGCCAGACACTTCTGCACGTTCTTCATGCAGAATTGCAAGAGGGTAGGGTCTGGGCCCTGGAGTCTGAAGGCCTGGGTTTGAATCCTGACTCAGGACCCCCATGACTCTGCGTGTCTCAGCCTTTTGTGCACTAACGCTCCCTCTCCTGGAAATAAGGAGAGTTTAGCATCTCACTCACAGGGCTCTCGGGAGGATACAATTAGATGATCCAATCAATGTGCCAGTGCCTGTTACATGCCAAGGCCATGACTGTTACCTGGGAAGATGTCCCCCTTCCTGCAGCCTGCATGAGGCATACTGCGTCGGTAACCAGGGGGTGCCAAATGTCTGAAAGAGAAAGGGACTGCGGGTTCAACGTGACTGTGTTCAGTTCTTAGGACTTCACTGTAGCACAAAGAGGTGCCAATCGAGGATGGGCACAAGACTGGGGGGGGGTGGGCCTGGATGTGCCCTGCATCACCACCACGCTGTGCAGAGTGGAGGGACCCCGTGCCACTTCTCCCAGCATCCTGTAGGAGCATGCAGTGGCTCTGGGTCAGGACAGGCCTGGGGGAGGGAGGGATTGCTGGCCCTTGACCACCCCCCACCATCTCTCCTCCCAAGGGAATGGAGGGAGCCCTGCTCATAGATATTGCCTTCTGCCCCTTCCTTCAACATGCACTCAGCTGTCAGGTCCCCAGGGGCACCTGTGGTACAGACACAGAGGTGGCACCCACGTTCTGCAATTCTCAAGCTAGAAGGAGCCAGCATTGCCAGAGACATGAGGCTATGAGAATAATAAGGGGGGGGGGTACGGCCAGCCTGTTGTTGGGGAGGTTGTATAAGGCTTCAGGGCAGAATTGGCCTTTGACCTTGAGTCATGCAGAATAAGTAGGAGTTTGCCTGCTGGGGAGTGGGGTGAGAGTGTGAGGACGAGAGTCCGTGGCAGGGCATCCAAGTTTGGTGTGGCTGCTGCAGGGCACAGGTAGGGATGGGGTGGGGCTGTGTGGGGTGCCAAAGCACCAAAGGGATTCTGGGGGAGAAAGTCTTCCTCCTCTCTTCCTCTGCCATCCTTTCCCAGTACTTCCAGAGAACAAAGCTCATCACAATGGCCGGCAATCCAAGGTGCTGGGACTCTGCATCTGGCTTGGATAATCTGCTCCTTTGTTTTACACCTGCAGAAACCAGAAACCTGCCTGCATAGCATGACATGGTTACATGTGGCCGAGCCAGAACCTTCTGGAAAACCAGCAGCATCTTTGATGTCCAGAGGCATCATATTGAAGCAATGGTCTTGGTCCTCAAGAAAGGCAAAACTCTGGACTGAGAGGACCTTGAACTTGCCTAAGCATTCCAATCTTACCTCCAGTGGCTCTGACCTCGCCTTTTGCCTGCGTCTCATGGTCAGGCTACCCAGGAGGCTTTCAGAGGGAGAAAAGTGTATGGGGAGGTGCAGTAGGGCAGAGTGAGTACAAACGTATCATGTTTTATGCCACAGGTGCATTCCGGAAATTTGTATGTCAGCCTTTTTTTTTTTTTTTTTCAAATTCAATAGAATCTTAAAGAAATGAGGGGGAGTTGTCGTTTAATGGAGTTCAAACCTGCTCCTTTCATCAAGTGAAGGGTCCTTTTCTAATGCAAATCGCGTCTGCATTCTGTGAGCTGAGATTCTGTCTTGGCTTTCTTCGTAGGAGACACACCTCTGTGTCGCAGAACACGGGGCTCACAGGCAGCTTTTGAAACGCGGGCTGGCGTCCGTCCTCTTTGTTGTAAGACTCGCTTTGGTGGGCTTTGTTTATATCAGGTATTATTTCGGCCACTGGAGGGCCCTCCAGATAGAGAACGTCGGGAGAATCCCAAATGTGTTCCCTGAGCCCAGCCTTCAACTCCCACCCAGATTTTAAAGCATGCAGCATTTCTTGCAAATCGGATTTAACTGGGGAGACTAGCAGTAGCATTGATGTTTCTTTTATTTAGGAATTTAAGCATAAAAGAAACCTCTATTTAAAAGAGCAGCTTTTGGATTATAGTCTATTTGGAGCTGGAAGGGAGGTGCTAATCTTGTATGTGGGGAGTGATCTTGCAGAATTCAACAGAGCTTAGGAAAGCAGAGCTTTGAACAAAGGTTATTTCTCTGTGTGAAGAGAATCACACCAGGATGTGTGGCATGAAGTGGAGCAATAGAAATTATTTTTATAATGAGGAAAAGACAGTCTTGGGTAGGATTGGCCAAGGAGTTTGGGAAGTTGCTATCCTACACCCAGTAAAGCACAAAATCACCAGTGTTTATCTTCATGCCACATATTTTTTTTGCCGCATTTTTTTTTCTATCTGATTATCGGAGCCCAGTTCAGCGATTTTGTGTTGATAAAACAGCCTACATTCTGAGCTCAGCCATGTCAAGGCAGCATGAAAAAGTTCACAGCCAATCCTCAGTGGGGCCAAACACAGACCTGCTGCAAAACCAGGTAGAAATGAGCAAACATGCCAAGAAGCACAGACCATGGAAGAAACAGAGCGGCGCCCAGGTTTTCCCCAAGTTTATAAAGTAAGGAGAAGTCATCAGAACGCTCTCCAGCAGACCAACATCTAACTACACTCGAAAGAGGTCTCTCCTGCTCATCGTTTAAGGCCTGAAGGAAGAAGGGAAGCTGAGCCTGGTGATCTGGCTGCTGCCTGTTCTGGACCAGCAAGGGCACCACAGCAGCCGGCCGCAGGTGCCAGGCTGACGCACGGACAGCTTGCGGGATGGCTTGGGCTCTCAGGGTCAAAGAACATGGGTCCTCGCGATGCACACCTGGCCGCAGGAGCCAGAGGCAGTGGCAAGAACTGTGAGGGCTCCGCTGGTTTTCCTAGTATTTGTCCTGCTGGAAAACAGAAAGGACCCTTTCTCCCACTCATCCCTTCACAGTTGGGTTCCCAGACCCAAGAGAAGGAGAAACACTTTTTTTTTTTTTTTAAATACTTGTTTGGGGGAGAAATGGAAGAAGGGGGAGGATTGGGCATCCATGGACAGTCTCTGTTTCCTGTGTGTACCTGGGAGTTTATAGGCAATATAGGCAAAAACCGAGCAGGCGCCCCTGACTCTCCTGGGAACTTCCACTGCGGACCCCAGAGAGCTGAGGGTGGGCGCAGCAGCTGGGAGCAGAGCCCGGCAAAGGGCCCCAGGAGATCTGCAAGGCTCTGTCTTCTTTGTCCACCGAAGTCCTTCCTCCTTTTGCTTAACCCCTCACCGCCCGTGCTCCTGGACCAATGTTCATGCATTCGGATCTCAGAATTTTGCTGCAGGCCAGAAATGTCTGTAAGTCAGGTCCCAGGCTCCACCTCATTCTGTCTGTGGGTTTTAGGCGTGCTTTGGGTAGCACGCTGAGGGCCGTGCATCCTCAGGAATGACAAAGACGGGTTCACCTTGAAGGCCAGGGCACTGGCGGTCAGCGCCAAAGCAGGCCGGCAGGAATCGCTCACTGGGGGATGTTGACTGTACCACCCAGTGACTGGAGGAACCGTGCTCCCCAGCACTGCCCCCAACCCAGGTGTCTCATGCTCTCCCCGCGTCTCAACGCAGAGCTGTCATTGTCTTCACCACTCCCTCGACAATAAACATGCATTTTCCTCTGACATATTTGTATTTTTTTTTAAACCGGATGACAAATAGCTGTGCCCAGCGAGGGCCGGGCACCTCGCGAGCAGGCAGTCAATATTCGCTGCACGTTCAAAGCGCGCCGTGCACTGGCTGGCAGTGTGGTTCCTGGGCAGAACCCGTGCCCAGCCCTCGGCTCCCGAGGCTGGCTGGATTTCGCGTCCAAGTGCCGGCCGAGCCCTGCGTGGCCAGAACGGTCTCTGTGGATCTGCACAGTCTCACTTTGGCTCGGTAAAAGCCACCATGGCGGGGAAGAGGGACGGTTGGGGGAAGTGCAGCGGAAGCTGCGCGTCCTGGAGACGTGGTTCCTTTGTTCTGCTAGGTTTCAGCCAGAAGGAACGGCAAATTTTTACTATCTGCAAACCACCACGGAGCTGCTACCCTCCCCCTCCCCCTCTTCCTGTCCAACCTGGAATCCACTTGCTGCTCCTCCTCCTCCGCCACCGCCCCAGAGCAGTCCCCAGGGACAAAACTCTTTGTTGTGAACACTACCCGACAATACGGAATTGTGCAGTCCCCAGGGCGCAATCAGGGCTGTCCTCCTGGAGGAGTGATGGCCCGAGCCGAGACCCTCCCTCCCCGCCCCCGCCCGCCCCACCTGTGGCTCTCCGCCTCCTGGGGGCGAGTGGCAACCTGCATAGTGCCGGGGAGACGCCCGCGCTTCCACGGCAGGCTCAGCAGAGGGCGCGCGCGAGCGAAGCCAGCCCCGACCCTCCCCGGCCCCTCCCCACCGCCAGAGCCTCGGCTGGTCTAAAGCAAAAACAGATGTTTTCATCATTTCTGGATCTGGCATGTGACTTGCAGTTCAGCAGTGGGCCGACATAAGCCAGAGTTGTGCGTTCCCTTCATCCCCCACCTCACCTCCCCCTGCAAAATAAAAATCCTCGCCTAAAGGGGCCCTCCTCCGACGTGCGCCACCGACACGGGGTCTGCTGTTGAGCCCAAGGGCGCACGCAGGTTTAATGCAGCTCCAGCTGCAGCTGCCCTGGTAGTCAGCCCAGGCTCTGTAATTGGGAGGATGCTGTTTTCCAGGGAAGACTCGGGGCAGCCAGACCGGCTATCTTTATACGCGGGGCTGGGGCGAGGCGCTAGCCTTTGAAAATAGCCCGGGTCTGGCTTGGCGGGCGGGCGGGCAAAGCTGTGTGCGTGGGAGCTTGGGGGCGGGGGGGGGGGGGGTGTCGAGAACAAAACAGGAAGGCCGGGGCGGCGCGCCCTGTTCCCTGCGCCCGCGGCAGGTGGCAGCATTGGCCCGAGCTGGCCTCTGCCTGCGGCCAGCCCCAAAGCGGGGCCCTTTTACTTTCGGTGGCCTCAAAATTATTAGTTCCAGATGAGTTCTTGCAATTGTAATATTTGGTTTAACCCAATCCGCCCGATTGCGTCAGTGCACGTTCAAATACAGCCGTCTGAAGTCGACCCAGACATCAGAGGGGTGTCAACATTCCTTACCCTTTGAAAGAATTAAAACAAAACCCAAACGGAGGCTGATTTATCCCCCAAACGAAAGCAGGGTGAACAGGCATGGGGCTGGGGTGCCCGCGAGGGAGAGTCGAACAATAGAAGTTTGTCGGCTGAGGCCTGCCAGAGTGGAACTGCATTTATTTGTTGAACTAGGAAGGGACCTCTGAGCTCTTTGGAGGTTAGAGCAAATAAGCAAAACTGGTGGGCATTTCATTTACTAAGAGCAGGGTCCTTGGAGCCCCGGCGGCTGCTGTTGGGAGGCTGGCTGGACCCTCTCGGCTCAGCGCTCAGCCTGGCTGCTATGCCGGGCAGCCGGGAGGCAGCCCGCAGTGGGCAGGGGCCCTGCGAATCTGCACTCTGGGTTTTCTAAGGACACCAGCCCAGGTCCCCGGGGACCCTGGAGGATGGCAGGGCCCGCCTGCAGGCCCCCTGGCAGGGAGCGCAGCTGCCCGAAGTCCTCAAGTGTCTTGTAAACAGCCCTGCTGCTGTGTCAAGGCCACACCCCGGTGCTGGACATGGCAGACATGGGGAGGGTGGAGGAGGGGGCTCATTCTGGGGCAGTCAGATGCATCAGGAACCTCGGAGAGCCCTGAGGCAGAGCTACGATCCTTGTGCGAAGAGGGCCCAGAAGTGCTGTTCCAGCCACCGGACAAGAAAGGGTGTCTTCCTTCCCGGAGCTGAGCTGGAGTAACCTGGCAGACAGCGGTTTCCGCTGCCTCGTAGTCCCCCTGTCCCCTGCCTGCACCCCACTTTTGAATCTCTGCTCAAATTCTCCCAGCCCCTCCCCCAAGGCTGTGAGAAAGATTCCTGCTCCGCCAACCTCAGGGAGTCTGGCTGTTTCCCTGTAGGTCTCTGGCTCGACATGGTTCTGATCAAAAGCCGGCACCCGTCTGGCAGATGCTTCAAGTCTGCCTGTCGAGAGCTGGTGGCTGGGGCTGGTGGCGGCAGGGCAGCCATCTTCTTCCATGCGATCTAGGCTTCTCCCTCCTCTGGGCCTGCACCCGTGGCTGCCCCACTGCGTGCCCTGGGGCAAGGAGCGGTGATGGCACCTGCACACAGCTGGCCCAGCTCCTCGGGAATGTTTGGGAACCCAGGCTGC
The DNA here is from genome assembly GCF_964237555.1 of Oryctolagus cuniculus. Classification (NCBI taxonomy): domain Eukaryota; kingdom Metazoa; phylum Chordata; class Mammalia; order Lagomorpha; family Leporidae; genus Oryctolagus; species Oryctolagus cuniculus. Next base: position 114,110,901 of record NC_091432.1, read on the forward strand.
CTGCCATCTTCCTTTCAGCCTGCAAAGTCCACGTGAGCCCCACCGATGGCTAGGAAAGTGCTGGTGGCTCGGTGGGAGCCAGCCCTTAACCCCAGAGACTGCTTGGTCTGGAGGGAGACAGGATAACCGAGACAGGCAGATCGGAGAGCACGGTGCTTAAGGCCAGTTGAGAAATGCCGAAACTCCTTTCCACGGCTGCACTTCCACCATTCCCGTCTGAAAATCAACTTTCAGGCATCCTGTGATCCAGAGGCTCTCAGTCTTGGCATCTTAAAAACCCCGGGCACCTCACAATGGCCGGGGGCAGGTGGGCGGCACAACTGATTTTTTTAACACTTGTCTGTCACCTGCAATTGATTGTTCTGTGCAGCTAGAAGTTTAAAAAAAAAAAATCACCATAATCCGAACCTGTTTTCCCTTGTTTTACAGACTAGTGTCCTAAGAGTTAAGCAGCTCAGCCCGGGTCACACAAGTTCAAGTCCAAACCTAGAATTTCTGTATATAACCTCTGGCTGCTCTGTCTTCAGCCCTGGGAACGGCTGAACCACTCACCTCTTCTCCCTGCTCAGTGGAACTCTCCCACCACCACCGTGTCAGGAATGTGGGAAGAACTCAGGCCTTTCCAATGTGGTGCTTTGGATAAATGCTTCCACTCAGACAGACATGGCAACAGCCCCCGGCCCGAGTTCCCCGTCCTGTCACCCGTGTTTCCGAGAGGGCTCCGCACCTGCAAACGACCATCCAGATCATGAGTGCTGTACAGAGACCTGTTTGGGTGATGTCTGTGGGCTCCAGGCAGCTTCAGTGCCACACCTGGGCTAGGGTGGGAGGCCGGAGCAAAGTGCACATGGAGGGGTCCAGCCTTCCAGCCTAGGGAGATCGCTGGCTTTATTCTCACTGTCCCTGCCCCCGGGGGGCTGCCTAGGGTTCCCTTTGCTTCTTTGTCTTTCCCCATAGGGGGCCATGAACATTCTCAGCAGTAACCATCCTGCATGGCCTGGAAGCCTCCTCGGACAGTGCCCAGGTTTCTGCGACTCCGTTTGCCTTGAGTTTGAGATTGCTGCAGTCACAGGCTAGAGACACAGGGCCCAGCGAGCGGCGTGGTGGTCTGGTGCAGTGGAAAAGAGACTGCACAGGGAGCTGGGGCCAGTGTTCTGCGTGACCCTGGGAAGGCCATTGTACCTCTCTCACCTGGAGAGAGGTACAATCCCAGGAGTCCGGGCCCTGAGTCCCTGTTCTCCAGGGACTTCCTGTCTTCAGCCAGTGACGGTCCAGAGTCCCTTCTGTCTCCAAATCAGCTACACTTAAGGCATTGCCCCTGTGGCCAGAGGAATAGCTCAAGTTTGCAGAGTGCGGCTCTGGGAGTCCGTGTTCAGCCTAGCCGAGACGTCACCTGCATCCCCATCCCTTGCTGGAGTGGCCTGGGTTCCGCCACCGTCTTGGACTTCCGGCTCTGGTTTTCTGCTAGTGCAGACTTGGAGGGGTGGAGGTGATGGCTCAAGGAGTTGTGTTCGTGCCACTCATGTGGGCCACTTGCATTGAGTTCTTTTTATTTTTTTATTTTTTGACAGGCAGAGTGGACAGCGAGAGAGAGAGAGAGACAGAGAGAAAGGTCTTCCTTTGCCGTTGGTTCACCCTCCAATGGCCGCTGTGGCCAGCGTGCTGCGGCGGGCGCACCGCGCTGATCCGATGGCAGGAGCCAGGTACTTATCCTGGTCTCCCATGGGGTGCAGGGCCCAAGCACTTGGGCCATCCTCCACTGCACTCCTGGGCCACAGCAGAGAGCTGGCCTGGAAGAGGGGCAACCGGGACAGAATCCGGCGCCCCGACCGGGACTAGAACCCGGTGTGCCGGCGCCACAAGGGAGAGGATTAGCTTAGTGAGCCGTGGCGCCGGCTTGCATTGAGTTCTGAGCTTCAGGCTGTGGCCTGGCCCAACCTGCGCTATTCTAGGCATTTGGAGAGCGAACCAGTGGGTGGGAGTGCTGTCTGTCTGTCTGTCTGTCTGTCTGTCATCCTCCTTGTCCCTCTACCTCTCAAAACACAATAAACAGAATAAACTGCCAGTTATCCAGCATCTGGTGATTTCATAAAGGACACAAAAGTGTCTTCTAGAACTGTCCCTTCTTGGAAGAACTCGTCAAGGATCTTACACCGCTAGGGCTTATTTGTCTATCCACCCACATCTTCCAACTTACTCGGTGCCTTCCCCTTCAAAACATGGGGAGGGAGGCTAAGAAAAGCTCATTCCCAGGAACGTCTCTTTTAGATTAAAAGAGACTAAAGAGGAATTATAACTAAAAGTGATGCCTGGACCTGGATTAGATCCTCAATCCAAGGGGCCGGGAGGAGGGCGTGGAGAAGACATTTCTTGCGGAGATGATTGTGGAAATCTGAATGCAGCTCTCATAATAGGATTATTGTTAGTTTCCTTTGGTTTGATAAAAATGTGGTTTTATAGGAGAAAATCCTCACTGCTAGGAGAGGTATGTGCACATATTTAGGGATGAGTGTCATCATGGCTATAACTTACTTTCAAATGATTCAGGAAAGGGTCCGATGCTGTTTCTCAGTGGGTTAACGCCCTGGCCTGAAGCGCTGGCATCCCATATGGGCGTTGGTTCGAGACCCGGCTGCTCCACTTCCTGCCCAGCTCTCTACTATGGCCTGGGAAAGCAGTAGAAGATGGCCCAAGTCCTTGGGCCCCTGCATCCACGTGGGAAACCTGGAAGAAGCTCCTGGCTCCTGGCTTCTGATCGGTGCAGCTCCAGCTCTTGCGGCCATCTGGAGAGTGAACCAGAGGATGGAAGACCTCTCTCTCTCTCTGCCTCTCCTCTCTCTGTGTAACTCTGACTTGCAAATACATAAATAAATCTTTAAAAAAGAAAAACAAACAAACAAAATGATTCAGGAAAAAAAATTGCCAGAGGGTTGGTAATTGGTAAATCAAGGATGGGGCATGCCAAGTGTTCACTACTAACTCACTGTTCTATAGATGGAAATATTCAGAAAACAGCCAAAAAAAATCCCTGCCCAGAAAGAACTTGTCATTTGCTGTTTACTGTTTATCAAAGTTAGGACTTCAGGTGGATCACGGTGAAGAGGTGAATCACCTGTTGAACCCAGGAAGAAGGGAATGGGTGACCAGAGGAAGTATGAGTGACAGATTCTGCAGGCCCCACAGAGAGAATCGAGAATGGACCATTTTTCCCAGGTCACTGTTGGTGCTGTGGGAAGGTTTCCAAGATGAGACAGCGTTTGAGGTCGGTGTAGAAAGGTGTGTTCGGTTTCAATAGGAAAAGGGCTAACCAGGGGATAACCAGGCTGGGAGTGTGATGGAAGCCAAGTCACAGAGCCTGAGTTGTTTAGGGAACAAAGATTCATCCCTGGGAGGGAGGAGGGGGCGTGGTGAGGAGTTACAGGGGTATAAATATTGGCTGGTGTCTGATGATGGGTAGCCTTGAATGCCATGCAAACAATTCCAACTCTGACCTTCTCCAGAACAGATAAAACAAACAAGTACTTCATCCCGCACCCACAGCTGGCTGCTATATAATCGTCAGCACTCCGTTGCCTAATTAATGCATCTTCTGTGGCATACTCCTACTCATTCTTCAAAACCAGGACGCGTGGTTCCCCTCTCAAGTTTCCCCCAGCCAAGGCCGAGAGCACCGGCCACTCTGGCTTTTTCTGTTGCTCTTCTCCCTGGAACTCACACTCATGGCCAATGTCATGGGCAGCATATGAGGCCAAACTCGACAGCAGCTGCTTCGGACGACTTCCCCTAGAATCCACCGGCTGCTCCTTATTCTTATCATTCTGGGATTTCCAGTCCTTGGTCTCCACAACTCATCTGCCCACATCTGCCCCAAGCTCTGCTTGCCACTGACCACAGAGTTCTTTGGTTTCTTCATGTTCGCTTGGTTTGCCAATCCCAAGGGTCCAGGGCTTCAGGAAAGAGGCCTGGCTGCCGCCCAGCTGATGCTAGGGGCCGGTACCAACTGGACTCTTGTCAGTGGGATTTCACTAGTGTGGAAATACCAGCATTTCCTCTCCACGGTCCCAGGCAAATGTCCTGTGCCTCTGCTGCTTTACCATCGTGCACTGTGACTGTTTTCTTGGAGAAGAATCTTTATTATTAGGTGCAGGGAATGCAACAATGCGCATTTATCCCAGCTTTGTGGCAAGTTCTTCACCCTTATCCTTTTCCTGCTTGGCAATGCGAACCACAGATTTGGAACCTCGATTGAAGCCTCCCCCATGGCGGGGACGCTCGTAGTCTGTCTGTCACTGTGGATGGTCAGGATGGCTTCCACAGCTTATCCAGAACCCCTTTGCTTTCTGAGTCCCCCTGCAGGAGGGTGACAATGGTGTGGGTCTTCCTGCGGACCAGGCACCCCAGCCTGGCCTTTCCCTTGCTGAGGCCGTATGGGACCCCCGTCTTATGATACAGGGCAGGCAAGGAGACAGCCAGCTCACGGGATCCACACCAGGCACAATCACCACCAGCCTCCTGATGCCCCCGGAGGGCAGGCCGGCTCTTGCTGGGGACGTCCCCTTGGCCAACAGCTTTCTTCTCGGTCTGGCCAACAGCCTCTGCTTCTTTTCTCATTTCATCTCTGGCTTGTGCCAGTGGGCCAGCTTCAGCAGTTGAGTAGCTCTCGTCATCCGGGGCCTGGGTGAACTGGTTAATAGGTGGAGGCACTGGATGTACTGGGGCTGTTTGACAAAACGTAGGAGGTCCCTCCTGGGCTGGGTGTCCTGTGCGATGCCAAAGTTCTTGGGCCTTTACTCAGACAGGATATTTACCACCGCCTTGGCCTCCTGCTGCTTTCCGACAGCAGGGGCCTGGGCCACCTTCCTCCCTTGGCCGTCTTTCCTTTCAAGTATCTTGGGCAGCTGGAGGAGAGAGCGCTGTGATTATTTTTCTGTTAGTTTCTCCTACTAGACTGTGAATTCCCAAAAGGCCACTCCCCTTTCCTCATCGGCTGCGACTCCCCAGGACTTGGAGCGCTACCTGGTACCTAGTAGTTGCTCAGTAAATGCATGCATGACCAGACAGAGATGTAGCCAAGTATCTTTTCACTGACATCCACATCTGTCTCTGAGCTATTAGTTCCTTATTTAAGCACATAACTGAGAAGTGTCTATTTGTGTGGAAACCAACAGCCATAAATAGTTCATGGAGAGTTTTTCATCTCTGTGTTTATTTGTGTTAGTGATTTCTAAGTGTGTCTCCCTAAGGCAGCAAGAGCCTCTAGTGGTTCCTCTGGGAAGCTGTTTTCTCCATGCACACATGTAGAAGAGATCAACCTTGCCTTTGAAATCGCAATGGGGATTTCAAAATGTAGCAGCGCAGAGCTTGGGCGAAGAGTTGAGTCATCACCCATAATAATAAGATTTTTGCTGCTAACTGTGGCCCATTTCACCAGCAGATTCACCAAATATGTAGCAAATGCTAATTAAGCCAAAAGACGCTGGAGTCACATTGCTGCCCATTCTGCATGGAAAGTGCATTGTCATCGCGTGCACAGGGCATGGCCGTTTCACCTCTGTTTGACACACCAGCAAATTGTTAGCTGAGAGACAAAGGTACTGGCTGCAGAGCATAAAGGAGTCTCCATGAAGTGCCCAGGCCAGGAACCATGGGGTCTGTTCTGATCACTAAATAACCACCCCTCGCCCATGGAACAGATGGTGGGTAATTGGGTTGGCTTGTGTCTTTAGTCCTGGCTGAGTTTCCTTGATGACTGTGTTCAAAATATTCTCTCTGTCCCTGTTCCCCAACCTCCAGGCCCCTATTTCTAAATGAAAAGAAGAAAAAAAGTTGCCAGTTTCTTTTAGGGCCAAGCTAACCATATTTGAGAGTTTTTTTGTAGGAAAGAAATATTTCTAACTGGATAGGTGCAGGACAACTGGAAGTGGCTTAGGTGGCGGATTCTCATGTCCTGGAGTAGCCACCCGATCTTGGGATAGAGAAGCCTTGTCGTATCTGTATTCTTTCCTACAGATGACGAAGCCCGTGACCCGGGAATCACATGTCACACTCTCTGCTGAGCACCATTTTGCTTCAGTTCAACTTGAGCAAATTCACCAAGCAGATTTCGTGTGCTGGGTGCTCTGGGTCCGTGGTGCTGTGACTTAGCCCCGAGGCCATCTCAGTCGATACCCATCTCGAGCCCAGCTTCTTGTAGGACCACAGAACCGCTTTCATCCTCAGATTCCATTAACTTGTGTATAGCAGAGGGAGGCCGCAGGAAACAGGAACATAGGTGGAGTGGACGAGATTATATTCAGTTGAGAGTCTTAAGTGAAAATTGCCTATGCAAAAGAATATAGTCTGTTTCTGAATTCAATTTCCTAAGACTCTTTACCTCGGATATGGCATCAAAATTCTCCAGCTTTTTTGGAAACAGCCACTCCTGCACTTGCTACTCACAAGACTGGCATCCAGTAGCCTACCAGTGGACTACTTCCCTTGTCTTTGGGGTGCAGGGTGCACAGCCATCAGAACAGAGAACTGGAACTGTGGGCCCATTAAAACAGAGACAGACATGGGTGAGCAAGATGTTCAGAGGGGCTCAACGAAAATACTAGTGGACTTTATCTCTGGGCTGTTAGGCAACCCCAGGTGAAAGGCAGTGATAAATGTGCAATTATTTTTGCTCAAGTTTCCCAGTGTTCTCTCTTGCAGGAGCCTTTTCTGGAGTCATTGTGTTCTGTGTAGCGGATGGCCCCCATGCCAATATTTCGCACTGCAATCCCGCCGCCCATCAAACCACTGACTCAGGCTGCATGTATTAAATGTCTGCCAGGGATCGAGCATTGTGCCTGTTGCCAGTGGTAAGGGGACCCACTCCATGCCCAAAGCAGGTCTTAGTACCTACTTGTTCATCAGCAAGTCATGAGGGAGCTTCACAATGTTCGTGGAAAATGGAATCAGGAGATAAATTTATCCTGGTGCAAAAAAATTTTGGAATCCACGTGTGGTTGTTTGATAACACACACATTTTCTGTGAGCTCTTTGGAGACCTCTCTGATTGAACTTCTTGGAACCTCAGTGTCTGAACTTGCAGATCAGCAATATCCATGCTGTTTTGTGACGTTTCGGTGAAGAACAAGAGCTAAGTGTTTGACAATCCCAGGTACCTGGTTGGTGCTCAGTAACTGGAGTCACCGCTCCCTTTTGTCTCCAAATCTGAACCTACTCATTGCAGACGGAGCTCTTTCATAACAGCTCTTTCACAGGGAGGTTTAAAAGATTAAGTAAGATAATACCTGTTAAAGTGTCCTGTAAGCTCTTAACTACTGCAATAATAGTAGCTGTTGTGATTATAGTCACCCTCAAGAAGGCTTATAGTCAGGCTAAGAAGCAATGACATGCCCCTGAAACACACACCTGTGAAATACAAATGTTTACATTTCAGAGAGAGAGAGAGAGGTGTTCCATCTGCTGGTTCACTCCCCAAGTGGTTACAACAGCCAGGGCTGGGCCAGGCTGAAGCTAGGAGCCAGGACCTCCATCTGTGTCTCCTACATGGTCAAGTACTGGATCCATCTTCCTGTGCTTTCCCAGGCACATTGGCAGGGAGCTGGATCAGAAGCAGAGCAGCCAGGACTCAAACCGCTGCTCTGATATGGGATGCTGTGTTGCAAACAGTGGCTTAAATCACCGTGACCCAGTGCTGGCCCCCTCTGAGGTCTTGGTCCAACCCATTTTGCACTTTCCATCTTTTAGCATGAACATAGTGAGGCTGCTCAATGTCTTTCACTGTCTTAAAGAGTTTTGAATGGTGCCAAATTACCCTTCTTGCCAACTCAGCCATAGGAATGTGTCGCCTACAAGTTGTTTTCGCCTCTTTGCCTCTCAACCTTGGCTCCGTGGAGCCCTTCTAAGCCCTCTCTTCTGGCCAGGCTGGCTTTCCTTCCTTTTCAACAAACTCTTCTTGTCCTGGTCCACCTCTCCATCTTTGCTAACGCCAGAACCTGAAGTGAGAACCCTGCATCCCCATCCTGTCCATGCCCTCCATTGTGTTGTTGATGAACTTTCTTTGTATGTTTCATCCAAGTCTTTGTGTTTCCCCATAACAACAAGCACAGGACATTGCACATGCTACATGTTCAATAAATATTTGTTGGGTGGGATGGTTAATTTTCTTCCCCATATGATATTCAAAAAGACTTAATTAAGGGATTAGCTATAGGAGGCACTGTGCCAGGTGCCCTACCGAGATAATTACATGAAGGATCCCTGTCCCTAAGTAGCTTAACATCTAAAACTGTTAAACAGATATAAATACTTATTTATAATAGTCAATGACCCGGGTACCTGGGTTCTTAGCCTGGAATCTACTGACAGCTCCTCCCCCAATGTTTAAGTCTATACAACCTCTGGAATTATATAGAAAATGTTGCATCTGTGAATTTCTGGGGATAGGACCCACAATGACCCTGAGAGACAGAGCAGAGGGAATGGTGGGAGGCAGTAGATGCTGTAGTTTGTTTTAATTTGCTGATGAATTGGACGAGGTCTTGAGAGTAGGGGCAGAAGCGAAGGTAATTCTTGGATTTTCTATTTGAGCAATTGAGTGGATATCCTGTCACGTCTATGGGGGTAATGGTTTCATAGTAGATGTGCGAATGGACTTGGGGGAGAAGAAAACAGTAAGCGAGCCTGAGCTATCTATTTGGCATCCAAGCATGGGTGTCAGAGAGCAGCTGGATGTATGAAATATAGCCCAAGGCTAAGTAAGTTGGAGATACACATTTATTGGGTGCATAGATAGTGCCTGGAGCCATGGGGCTGCATATAATCTGGAGGAGGGGAGGGCCAGGGCATGAACCATAGGACTTTCTGAAATGTGGAGATATGGAGCAGGAACCAGCCGAGCACGAAGCTGGAAACACACTCAGAACTTTCTCATTGTCTAATTCTGCATTACTTCCCAAGCCCATTCAAAACCATCTCAAAGGTTAAGCAGGAGAATAGAATGTCCCCAAAGCCGAGGCCTCTGGCTAAGATGGGCACTGGGGAAGTGTCGGAGTGGGTGTGGTGTGGCGTGTCTCCACACAGCAGGAGGCAGGACAGTGGCATTGCTGTGTCTAAAAGCCGGAGCCCTTGGTAAGACATGTACCCAACAATGTCATCTGTGCACAAGGGCACTTGGCTGGGGAACAACTGCACTTCCACCTCCACCATCTGCTTCGTGAATTCCCAGCCCACTGGCTCCAGTGTCACTTACCTCTTAATTACCAGCCTTGGCTCCCACCCGGCTCAAGAGACCAGCTTTGCTTCCCTGCTGCATTTTAAGTAGTGACCGGAAGAAGCCCATCTCTCCCGGCTGATTCCCCACCTGGGATGTCCTGACCTTGCCCGCCTTGTGCCTCTGGGTAGGTGACCTCCCGCTGGCCCTGGTAGCTCTGAGCTGTCTGTCCTCTCCCGAGCAAGTCCCACAGTGCAAACTGGCAGTTCAAGCCTCTGAGAGCAGTTGGAACAATGAGAGCGGCTGAGAGATGCCCGGATCCTCTAGCCCCATCTCCGCTGGGGAACACTCCAAGTCATGGTGATGGCTGACTTCCTAAGCCTCCGGACACTCGGTGTGAGGTTCTGACATTCTGGAAGGAGTCCAGTTCGATGGGTTCATCTCGCCCAGGAAGTGTCTTTCTTGCTCTTTAACTGCTTAAAGAACTTTTTTTTTTTTTTTTTTTTTTTTTTTTTTAGGTTGCGTGACCTTGGCTGGATGGGATCTTGGGTGAGAGTGGAGAACTTTGACCATATCTGTCTCCTCTTAGCCCTCTTAGCTTCTTACCTGGACCCAGTCAGAAGGGAAACTACAAAGTCTGCTGTGCTGCAGAACTGAGTTGCCGAAATGCTGTAGGCATGCCAGTCTCTCTGTCAACACTCTGCGACCCTGCCTGGAGTGGGGAGTGTGAGGTCTGGCTCTTTGAATGTCATGTTCTCTACAGGAGCTAGACCCCATGCTCAGATGCAGGTGAACGTCCCCAGAGGGAGAGATTTGGATTAGTGGCTTAGGGATTAGGGGCTTTTAAAAGAGCACTCCACTAAGTTCACGGAAAACCGGAATTTAAAGGAAACTTCAGTTTGGTACTGAGGCTTTTGAAATCTGTGCACAGTTTTGTCACAATGCACATTTTCATGGATTTTTTGAAGACCCCTGGCGTGCATGGATTTGGAATTTTTTTGCACCAAAATAGATTTATCTTTTTCACAATGTTTCTGAAGTATTAGGAATTCAGAGGCAAATGTTCATGTCTACTTGTTTCAAAGCATTTTCCCATTGTATCTCATTTAATCTTTACTACAACACGCCTTATGGGGGAAGGAAAGAGAGAGGAAGAGCTCCCCTTGCCCTTCTTACAGATGGTAACCAAGACACAAGGGATGGGTACTGGACTTGAACCTGGGTCTTCAGATTCCAACTGAGTGGGACCAGTGGAGGTTCTCCGTCGGAGGGAGAAGTCACCTCGCCTTGAGTCTTCCATCTGGGATGAAGACGAAGAAAACTAAATTGGGAACAGAGTCAGCTCTCCACTCATCTGATGGAAATCAGAATATCTAGAATGGGCAAAGGAGTAAAAAGTTCTTTTCAGAACTTTATTTTCAGAAATCTATTGCTTACATTTTCATCTTTGGAAGATGAATGTTTCTAATATAAGCTGCCTAGCAGAAGTCCTGACAAAATATTAACTAATGCGATAGGGAATAAAACATTGGAAAACAGCTTCATCTCCTTTGTCCACAGACCTGTGGTGTCTGGATCCTGGACAGCCACTGCACTGCACAACTGCCTTCTCACCAGACACGGTGTGGAGTCGGGAGTAACCCCTGGGGAACCGGCCATCTCTGGAGCCCTTACCAGCAAAGTGTGCTCTCAGATGGAGTAGACTCCTGAGGAGCTGAGGCTGACCATCAATTGCCAGAGGTAACTCGGCACACACCTCAAAGGGTGTACGTTCCAGGTAAAGAGTCAAAATGTAAATTGCATTGGGCATCGTAAACTACTAGACACGCTCATAAAATTATTTCCTTACTCTTCTTGCTGAATGGAGTAATTATCCACTCCGTGTTTGAATATGAAATACTCCCTATGTGTTAAATTCTTTATACTAGGTACTGAAGAGGTGGGCAATGTAGGCCGGCGCCACGGCTCAATAGGCTAATCCTCCACCTAGCGGCGCCGGCACACCAGGTGCTAGTCCTGGTCGGGGCTCCGGATTCTTTCCCGGTTGCCCCTCTTCCAGGCCAGCTCTCTGCTATGGCCCGGGAAGGCAGTGGAGGATGGCCCAAGTGCTTGGGCCCTGCACCCCATGGGAGACCAGGAGAAGCACCTGGCTCCTGCCTTCGGATCAGCGCAGTGCACTGGCCACAGCGCGCTAGCCGTGGCAGCCATTGGAGGGTGAACCAATGGCAAAAGGAAGACCTTTCTCTCTGTCTCTCTGTCTCTCTCACTGTCCACTCTGCCTGTCAAAAAAAAAAAAAAAAAAAAAAGAGGTGGGCAATGTAAAAGTCAGGATAAGCTTTGCTATGCTGAAGTAACAACAGTCTGCAAATTACTCACTTTTTTTTAATGGGAGAGGGAGAGGAAGAGGGAGAGGAAGAGGGGAAGGGGGAGGGGGAGGGGGAGGAGGAGGGGGAGGGAGAGCTCCCATCTGCTGGGTCATTGCCCAAATGCCAGCAATGGCCAGGGCTGGGCTGGATGAGGCAGAAGCTGGCAGTGGGGAGCTCAGTCCGGGTCTCCCATGGAGGTGGTAGTAATCTAATTCCTTGACCATCATCGCTGCCTCTCAGAGTCTAGCGCTTGCAGAAACATTTAATCAGGAGCGAGAGGCAAGTCTCAAACCCAGGCACTCTGATGTGAGACGCAGGTGCCCCTAACTGCTAGGCTGAACACCCACCTCCAGTCTTCCAATTTCCAAACTTGAATACCACAAGGATTTATTTCTTGCCCAGGCAACACATCCAGTAAGGCTTATCAAGGGTTGCCACCTCCACATGGTCACTCAGGGACCCACAATGACAGAAGCTCACCATCTGTAGTGGTGCTTGCTGGGACATATGACATCCAAGGTTTCTGAGCGAGGAAAGGCAAAGTGGATGACATGCACTAGCTTTCCATCCTCAACCCAGAAGTAACATCTTTCAATTCTACTTGCATTGTGTTGGTCTAAGCTAGGATATTCTAGGGAAACTGGATGATATAGAACGAACATGAAGTATTTGCTACCAGCGGGGAGTGGGTATCAAGATGTAGTCACTAATCTCAATTCTTGTTCCAAACTGTGATACACAGCAGATGGTACTGAGAATCATCAGAGAGATACGACGAAGTGCTGAGGAAGTAGAGGGACTGGACAGATTGGTAGGGCTGAGTCTGGGACTGGATTTTGGAGAACATAGCATGACAGTGAGGCCGGAGGGAATGCTAGGTTGCCATAGACTCTAGGAGCAGAGACAGGTTGGTTGGAAAATCGAGAATGAACAGCCAGAAGTTTGCTGGAAGGCAGGATTTGTGATGAAGAGCAAGGAGGCTACCGACAATGATGAATAGCACTGAGTGCTGAGTGCTTGCCAAGCCCAGTTCTAAGCACTTCACGTCTATTAGCTCATTTAATCGCCTCAACAGTCTTTGGTTGAAACTGAGGCCTGCAGAAGTGAAGTACATTGTCCAAGGCCACACTTGTATATGGCAGAGGTAAAGTTGTTGCTCAGGCTGTGGAATGGTTAGTGACCAGCTGGAGGAACAGGTGAGGGCAATGAACTCAAGGCTAACACACCTGTGCATTTACTCGGAAGGCAGAGGGTTGAGTTCAAGGTTTCACAGCGGTGGGAGACGTGATTAACTTCGCAATCAAATCATAAAACAGCCCAGTCCTTTAATGCAGAGCTGGGCCAAGAAGAGGGGAAGGGAATTATATGGAGCTGGGGTCTTAGCCATGTGGTGGCACTAGAGCAGGATGCTCCAGGCAGGGGACAGTGCTGGCCAGGGATGTAGAGGTAGGAATGACAGTGGCCTGGGATAAGGTAATGAGCTTTGTCTGCCTTGGGAGTAGATTTCTTGGGGTGGAGACAGATGGGGCAGAGTAAGATGGTGAGGGATTTAAAGAGAGACCAAGGATCTCAGGTGTTTAGCAGGAAGGAAGGCAACATGGATGGCTCAGAAACCACAGCTGAGGAATGTGCTCTTAGCCTTTCGCTGTCCCTGGTGCGACTCTGGTCTAGAGCCCAACACACCTGGCAATTCAAAGCCTGGAGGCATTTTCAAAGCAAGCCAGAAGGGCTGATTGCCATTCTTCAAAAGATCTCCCCTTCTCCACAAGCAGTAAAATAATTGAAGTCAGGTGTTTTTTTTTCGTTTTTCTTTTCTTTTTAAAATTTTTTTTTACAAGAGCCATTACAAAGGTGTGAAATATTAGACACTTACGCATCTGTGAATAGGATTGTAGGCTAAAACGTGTGAGTTCCCATCTCAGCTAATGAACCAGGATATGGTTTTAATTTTTGAACTGCAAAAATGTCCTGCCTTTTTCGGTCATCCCTACATTCATATTTTAATAATTCAGTGCAGCCTAATTACTTTAATTAATCACCTTCTTTTCAGAGATGTCAGTGGGCTTCGTTATGTTCTTGTTACTGTAGGTACTGTTGGGACTTTTAAGGAATTTTTAAAAATATACGTAATAACCCAGGTTAACCCTTTCATGGGGGTCTGAACAGTGGTTCCTTTTCCTAAGAGGGCTGTCTTTTACACATGGTAGACCTGTTGTGCCCAAACTCCTGTCCTGTCACCTTCTCTCCCTAGGACAGGTTCACAAAACCATCTCTGGCCATTTTGTGCCTTAAAGTCTGATGTCTGGGGACAAAAGTAAAATGCTATTTAGAGCAAGTCAATATTTTTGCATCTTTCTGAGTCATGATGAATATACTGGCGATGACAATAGCTTTTATTGTACAATCAATATAATCTGCTTCCCTTTCAGGGAAACGTAATTAGCCTATAGTTCATGCAGTGGCAATGGAAGTGTGCTCATTTCTGAAGTCTGCTTGTGGGTGGAGGCGCCTTTCCTGATCCCAGCATGGGATGCCCCTTCCTGGCTCCTGACCCAGGCTGAATGGGTGCCACTGAGGAGACGTCTTACCTTGTAGGGCCTTCATTAATTCTTTGCACTGAGGAGTGACAATGACTTTAAACAGAGTTCATAGTACAAAGTTGGGTATTCAGAGGTTTGATGTTGGAACCTGGCTTTGGATACAACCTATATTGCTTAAATGTCAGGTTTCTCATATTCATTGTTCAGCATTGTGTTTGTTATTTAATGAAAAGGAGAGCTCAGATCCTATGATTTTCACCCATTTCCTCGAGTAAATGTAACAAAGGTCCCTAAGTGATTTGCAGTTAGATAATACATTGGGATTTAGGGAGAAAGACCCAGTGTCACCCTCCTGCTTTCCTGGGACCCTTTGTCCCTGTTGGCGGCTGCTGGGCTCCCTGCGTGCCTGTACGGGCTGTCTGCCGCAGCATCATTCCTATGCATCTCACACTCTCTGGCACCAGTCTCGGAAGCCTGCCCTTCCTTTGGGTGGGGCAGCTCTGCAAGCACTCTGAGGCTTTAGGAGCCCTGAGAACAAAATGAGGTTTGCGTGGAGACTGCGGTACAGCTTGTACAACTCCCATCTGAGTCTCAGGTTGAATGCTTTTATTTTGAAATCCCGACTGTCTGAAATCAGATCTATTCAACCGGGACTTTGGCTCTGAACTGAGGCACACATGCTACCTGTCACCTAAAGGGTGCAATTAGGGTTTGCACTTGGAGCTGTGTTTTCTATCAATGCTGAGGGGTGGACGTGAGCAGAGCCTGCGATTTGTTGGCAGCAAGAAAGGCTATTTTCAACTTCCATTTTGTTTAATATCCTCCCATTTTCTGTGCATGCTCCACCCTACCCGTCTCTGAATCTTTGCATCCTGGGAAGTCATCGAAACCAACACCGAAGAAATCAATAATCAGATCAATTCCTGCCATGGATCCAAAAAGAAAAAAAAAAAGCCTTATGCTTGAAAATCCTCCTGGTTCTTCTGCGTCTCCAACAATTTTTCTGTTGCAATCAGAGATGTTAATTGGTTGAAACTGCCTGTGGTCTTAGGAAGTGCTCCGATTACAGGGAGAAATCCTTTTATGTTGCTGGACTCCTGCCACAAAATCTCTGAAGTTAGGAATCTGGCAGAAGTTGAGCCCCCTCGAGGGTGTAAATAAACCGGCCAGGTCTATAACCCAATAGAAGTCAATTTATTGTGTGAGTTTTCAAGTCACTCAGCCCAAACCCTGCCCATTTGTTAAAGAAAAGGTGTGGGTTACAGCCAGAGCCCAGACAATGGAATAAGCAAGGAGGCCCTGCCATGGTGCTGAGGAAAGACAGGGGCTCCGTGGGGCTCAACAGCCCTCTTCCTGGCCTGGGGTTGTTAGGAACTGCCTAGCATCAAGCACTAAAGCATGGCTGGCGCATACGACTGCTTGCCTTGCTAGCTGGGAGGCTGAGACTCAAAAGGCTTAAGTGGGTGAATGTTTTATAGACCCGGTCTGGAAACCTCAGTGACATTTCCTGCCGCACTGTGTGTCCGTGTAGACATGATCAGAGCTGGAGGTTTGGCTGGACCAGATCTCCCCGTGACCCACGGAGATGCCCAGGGCAGCGTGTGGTAGGAGGCGGCGCCCAAGCCTAGGGCAAGGGAACACGGTGAGCCTCTGTTTACGCACGGAGAGCAGTTTCACTTACATTGCAAAAAGGTTGTTTTGGATTCTCTTCTTCCGATCAGGAAGAATCCCAGTGCCCCTCCACCAGCAGCCCTGCCAACAGCTCTGGCAGAATTCAATGCCCCAAACCATGTGTGGCAGCAGGGTAAGGGTGTGAAATGTGCCTGGCCTCGTTTGCATACTGCTGCAGAGTGCTGGTGATGCGGAGTTATTAATGAAACCCAGGACGGTTTGCAGGAAGCTGCCCTTTAATTGTTTATTTTCCACTATCGGTCTATCAGGCATCGCTACCCACCTGCGTCCTAGAACAATAGACTTAAACATCACCCCCGCACACACATAACTTCCCAATACCACACTTAATTTTAACATGGGAAACGCAATAATAGTCCAGCCAGTCCTTTTCTTTTTTTCTTTCTTTCTTTCTTTTTTTTTTTTGTGTGGCTTTTTTCTCCCCTCCAACCCCTCTATGTCCATTGGCTCCTGCCAAGTCCCAGAGAACCAATGAGATTCCTCTTCTTCATTCATGTCCTAGCAACAAGCCCTGTTCCAATCTTTCTCTGCCAAACTAACACCTGAAAAATTACATCATGAATAATGGCAAAAGCAGCAATGGCCAGAGAAGGGCTCTCTCTCTCCCTCTCTCTTTTTCATCTGTCTGATGCAGAGTTCATTTAAGGTGTTTTAGTCTAGATTCTTAAAGTGACAATGTCCTAGATTTTTTGCTAATCTTTTTCAGCACATCAGATGAAATGTAAAATATAGCAAAACGGTAACCCAAGGTTGCAAAAGGCCACTGGTGAGGTGTGGCCAGGGTAAAGCATTTTGTTAAAGGTGCTCCCTGCTCATTCGTTTCAACAGTGTTTGTTCAGGGAAGCCCCCATGGTGAAGTAGATTGTCCATGCAGTATGTTCTTTGGGAAAGGGCAAATATACCCCAAACCACAAAAGCCACCCTCCCACTCTGTCATACAAAAATGCAGCAGCCCCTCTTGCTGCCCCTCTGTCCCCAAGGCCCTTTGTACCCTGCTTTGGAATAAAGGACCCATTCTGTCTTAAGGAGGCCCTGGAGCCAGCGAAGGAACTGCCTTGTGAATTTGCCAAAGGTGTGGGGTTGTCAGGTTACCGGTCACAGGATGGGGGTGTGCGCGCACGTGCGTGTTCCCGCTGGGAAATGCGGGAACAACGAGATCCAGATGACCAGGGAGGGTGGGGGGTGGAAAAGACAGGAAGGCGAGGCACGGTGATGGGGAGTGGGCTGAGGGAGGGAGGAGGCCAGGGAGGGGAAGGGCGCTGCCCACGCAGACTTATTCTCTGCAAACGGCCAAAGGTTGATAATGAAAATGTCCACCCTTCTAGGCATTTTTCAAAACCCAGACGCTGATTTGCCGCTTCCGGTTTCCCCCACCCCACCCAGGCTGGTGCAGACAGGGAGCGGAGACTCAGACACAAAGAACTGCAGCCTGGCGCAGGGAGGGAGGGGGCGGGGGCGAGCACCTGCAGGGCGGCCACGTGCACCGCGCTCAGCCAGGCCCGCGCCAGGTTCCCCCCCCCCCCCCCCCCCGCCCCGCTCTCGCCCCCGCCCCAGCTGCGACCGGGTCGTAGGCACCCAGCCCAAGCACTGTGGCATTCTGATGTCCTTGCAAGACTCGTGCTAGCTCGGGGGCATCGGTTGGGAAGGGGGTCCCAGGGACTGTCTCTGGGCGCCTTGCTGGAGGAGCAGAAAATGTATCTATTGGGTATCTGCTCCGCCGGGAGCCTGCAGCTCGCTCCAGCCATGGCCTTGGCAGCAGGGTGGTTAGAGGGGCTGGCGCGCCGTCTGCCTGGGTACTTGTGAAACCGCATGGCTATATAAGGCTGGAAGGAAGCAGGACGATGCCACCCTAAGCGCCGGGAGGGTGTGTGGAGCCAGAGCTGTGCCGGTTCCTCCATCCCCCACAGGTGACTCCTCCTGTAGATGTTAGGCCACCGGCTGTGAGCTGGGGTGGCAGGAAGGCAGAGCCCTTTCCCTGGGTCAGCTGGCTTCAGGGTGCCCTGTCTCCGGTGTCTTTGGCGACTTATCCCATCCCTGGGGGGTGGAGATTTGGGGGAGGTTCTGCAGAAACAGAGGGGCAGGCCAGTGAGAAGGCACAGTGGGAAGGGGCACTGGAGGAGTCAGGAGAGCTGTACTGCTCCTGGCTTTGGCAGGGATGGGATTCCTTTTCCTACCCCGTGCTACAGTGGTAGGGAAGAAACGAGGTGATTCTCCGTGCTTCTCCCAGGATTTCCCATGTCCCGTGTCCGGCGAGTACTCACGCCTGCCCGCTGACCTATGCATGGACCTGCAACCTTGGATTAGAAGGGACGCCGCCCTTCGCTGCACCTGCCTGCCCTGCCTTGAGCTCTGTGGCATAACAGTTTTCTGTTTTTCCTCCCGCCTCCTGCGTACTTCTGCTCACTGTGGAAGCTGCTTCCTTGGCCTTGATGGCGGGTTCCCGCCCTGGGCTCTGCCCTGGGCCTTGCACTCCTCTCATACCTCTGCGTATGGGATCTCACTCTCTCCAAGGTTTTGATAACTTCTTCGCTCCCGCTGGCTCTTGCTCAGCTGTCCCAGGCTTCAGGATTGGTGCCCAGCAACCTGGATTCCCCCACCCCCAGTGCCCTCCAAGTATGTTAGGTGCAGTGTGTCTTCTACAGTCTTCTCTTCCCGCCTCCAGGTTGCATCCACCTTTGCCTAACCATCCCAGGGAAGACCTGTCCCTGTTGAGCTGTCCAAGGCGGAGACCTGGCTCTCCTTCCTGGTCCTTCCTTCATTGTCCTTCCCTGTATCTATCAACAACTATCGATTTTTCCTTCTGAGTTTCCAGCATGCGTCTACATCGTACCTGACCCACCCCCACCCCCCTCCTCTGGAAAATGTCACCAGCTCCCTCACCAGGCTGATGCCTTGCTGCCTGCTGCCCCTTCTCAGGGCCCCTTGGAGTTTCTCACTGCTCTTAGACCAAGGCTGGGCCATGGCTTCTTGTCCATGGTGCTTCCTTGTTCTTAGGACTCCAGCCACACTGATCTTGTTTCCGTTCTGTCAAAGTGCTTTCTTCTCCCAGCAGGGACTTTATCATGCAAGGGCACCCTGTCAATTAGCAGTTCTACCTGCTCATCTTTAAGCTCTCAACTGAAGACTTCCATACGTTCTGGCCCAGGCCTGTTCCCTTTTTATGTGGCCTCATGGGACTGTTCCGCTTCCTTCAGCTACAACACTGTGCATTTGACTTATTGGACGAATTTCTGCCTCCTCTGTAAGACAGGAATGCTGTAACACTAGGAACCTCCTTTTTGTTCTTCATCACTATACTCTTGAATGTTTAGTCCTCAGAAGGTGCTTAAAGACCATTCATTGAGGGGATGGGGCTGTGGCATAGCGAGTAAAGCTGCCGCCTGAAGTGCCGGCATCCCATGTGGGCACTGGTTCGAGACTTGGCTGCTCTACTTCTGATCCAGCTCTCTGCTGTGGCCTGGGAAAGCAGTAGTTGATGGCCCAAGTCCTTGGGCCCCTGCACCTGCAAAGGAGACTCAGAGGAAGCTCCTGGCTCCTGGTTTCAGATAGGTGCAGCTCCAGCTGTTGTTATTCTACATAGTTTCCAACACTTGTTATTGTGTGTAGTAGTATTTCATTGTGCAATTAATTTTTTTAAAGATTTATTTTTTATTTCTTTGAAAGACAGTTACAGAGAGAGGTAGAGAGAGAGAGGTCTTCCATCCTCTGGTTCACTCCCCAGATGGCTGCAACGGAGCTGCTCCTGGCCAGAAGCCAGAAGCTTCTTCCAGGTCTCCCATGGGAGTGCAGGGGCCCAAGGACTCGGGCGTCTTCTACTGCCTTCCCAGGCCACAGCAGAGAGCTGGATCAGAAGTGGAGCAGCCAGATCTAGAACCGGCAGCCGTATGGGATGCCAGCGCTTCAGGCCAGGGCGTTAAACTGCTGCACCACAGCACTGGCCCCGTACTATTAATTTTTATTTCCATAATTACTAATGAAGTTGAGCTTCTTTTCCTATGCTTACTGGCCGTTCATAGATCTTCATTTGTGAAGTATCTGTTCAAATGTTTTGTGTTCATCTTTAAGCTGGTTTGTTTGTACACATGTTCTTATCATCAATGTGCCAAAGTTTTTGATTTTAGATATACACCCTAAATATATGAAGATATGTGAATATATGTGTATATAGATGTATGTGTGTGTGTGTGTGTGTATATATATATATATATATATAGTCTCCCCACCCTAGTTTTCAGCTCCACTTTTTATTTTCTTAACAGAATCTTTCATAGAGCAGAACATAGCATTTTAATTTTGAGAGAATTAAATTTATCATGATAATAAAAAGATTTTCTCCTGTGCTTCCTTCCAGAAATTTTGTGGGTGTAAATTTTGGGATGAATTTAGTGGATCCATTTTGCATGTGAAATGAAGTAAAAATCAAGATTTATGGTTTTCTCTACAAATATTCTGTTATTGTCACATTATTTTTTTTAAGATTTATTTACTTATTTGAAAGACAGAGTTACTGAGAGAGGTAGAGACAGAGAGAGAAGTCTTCCATCCACTGGTTCACTCCCCAGATGGCTGCGCCGATCCGAAGCCGGGAGCCAGAAGCCTCCTCTGAGTCTCCCTCAAGGAGAGTGGGTGCAGGGGCCCAAGGACTTGGCCATCTTCTACTGCTTTCCCAGGCCATAACAGAGAGCTGGGTCGGAAGAGGAGCAGCTGGGACTAGAACCAGCGCCCATATGGGATGCCGGTTCTTCAGTCCAGGGCTTTAACCCAACTGGCCCCTGTTAACACTAATATTTTTAAAGAGATTGTCTTTTCCTCCATTAGCTTACCTTGGCAATTCAGCTGGTTGAATTAACTGACCAAGATGTTGAAAAAGCAGCCGCCCAGATCTGTGGGGATCTGTTTTTGGACTCTCTATATTCTTCACTCATTTGTGTGCCTACTCTCACACCAGTACTACACTGTGCTATTTAGGATAGTTGTTTAGTAAACCTGTTATCAGATAGAATCCTTCAAGTTTGGTCTTCTTTATCCAAAGCTATGTTATATATATTATGATTCTTTGCATTTCCAAATAAATATTAAAATCAGTTTGTCAAATTCTGTGAAAAAGTAACTTTAAAAAGTTTGAATTATTTTGAGTCTAGGGATAAATTTGGGAGAGAATTGATTTCTTGACAACTTGTAGTCTTCCAATTCATGCACATGGCATCGCTTGGAATTTATTTAGATCTTCTGTTAATTCTCTTAGCAATGCTTTTGCTTTATGGTTTGTCAGTATAGAGGTCTTACAAATTTTTCTATACTGTATCTGATTATATTTTATGATTTTCAATGCTATTGTGAATTGTTTTCAATTTACTTTCCATTCTTTTGATTGCTTGTGTATAGAAATAACACATATTGATTCCTATACTTGTATATTGATCTAGCATCTCGTGACATGTCAAACTCAGTTGGTTCCAGTGATTTCCTACAATTCTTTTGGATTTTCTATAAATGTGACAATTATGAAAGTACTTAAAAACTTCATGGGATATGGAGTTGAAAGGTAGATTTATTTTGGTGTAAAAAATTTGAAATCTATTCATATTCATAATATGTATTTTCCATTAACTTTTCAAGACTTCTCATAATGTCTACAAATAAAAATAGTTTTGTTTCTTTTCCAATAGCTACTATTTTTAAGTATGTTCTTGTATCACCAGCTAGTACACAGTTTATTAAAAGTAGTGAGAGCTGATATATTTGCCTTATTATTAATCTTAGGGGAAAACAATCTAATGCCCAACATTAAGGATGAGTTACCTAAGATTTCATAGTTACCCTTTATGAGGTTGAAAAAAATACCCTTGCTGAATTTTTTTTAAAATTATGAATGAGTTTTACATTTTTCTAAGTGCTTCTTCTATATATTCTTAGATGGTCATACCATTTTCTCCTTTATTTTGTTATTATGGTGAATTTCAATGGATGGTTTTCAAATGTTAAACTAACATTTATTCTTGATATAAACCCTGTTTGGTCATGATGTACTATTTTTTTTTTTTTTTTGACAGGCAGAGAGAAAGGTCTTCCTTTGCCGTTGGTTCACCCTCCAATGGCCACCGCGGCTGGCGTGCTGTGGCTGGCACACTGCGCTGATCCGATGGCAGGAGCCAGGTACTTATCCTGGTCTCCCATGGGGTGCAGGGCCCAAGCACTTGGGCCATCCTTCACTACACTCCCTGGCCACAGCAGAGAGCTGGCCTGGAAGAGGGGCAACCGGAACAGAATCCGGCACCCCAACCGGGACTAGAACCCTGTGTGCCGGCGCCGCAAGGCGGAGGTTTAGCCTAGTGAGCCGCGGCGCCGGCCATGATGCACTATTATTTGTATTCATTGTGGAATTTAACTTGCTAATACTTTTGAAAATATTTTAGTGTTTGTATTTACGAAGGATATTGATTTGAAATTTCCTCTTTTTCTAATTTCATTATTTCATTTTGGTATCCCATTATTGCTCTAGTGTAAAATGAGTGGCAAATGTTCCCTGTTTTTTCAGTTTTCTGGAGTTTTCTTGATCAAGTGTTATTTCTTCTTTCTAAGCTTGATAGATGTTACTAGTGAAATCCACTGGGTTGCAGTTTACTTTTTGGGAAAGTTTTGGTATTATTTCAGTTTATTCAGATCTAGTTTATATACTCACACATTTCCATTTAGGTTCTTCATGTCTTTGTGTTGATAAGAGTTTCCTTTTGACATCATTTTTCTTCAGCCTGAATTCTTATAACTTTTTCTAATATGTAGATATCTTTCAGAGTTTGTTCTTAAAATGTCTATTTTGCCTCCAGTTTTGAGATTAGAGTTCTGTGTTGACTTTTAATTTCAGGACTTTAGTGGTTCATTCCATTTCCTTGTGGCTTGCATCTCTTCTGAGGGGAATCTGCAGTCATTACTTCTTTGTGCGTAAGGTCTTTCCCTCTTCGATTTTAAGCAGTTGTACTATGATAAGTCAGTGTTGTTTTTTTTTTTTTTTTTTTTCTTTTCTGTGTGCTCCTTGTTGAGCATCTTGGGCCTCTGCATTTGTAATTTTCATCAAATTCGGTACATTTTTTAAAGATTTATTTTATTTATTTGAAAGAGTTACAGATAGAGGTAGAGACAGAGAGAGGTTCTCCATCCACTGGTTCACTCTCCAGATGGCCGCAATGGCTGGAGCTGTGCTGATTGGAAGCCAGGAGCCAGAAGGCTCCTCCGGGTCTCTCGCATGCGTGCAGGGGCCCAAGGACTTGGACCATCCTCCACTGCTATTCCAGGCCATAGCAGACAGCTGGATGGGAAGAGGAGCAGCCGGGACTAGAACTGGCCCCCATATGGGATGCTGGAACTTCAGGCCAGGGCTTTAACCCACTGCACCACAGCGCCGGCCCCCATTTGGTACATTTTTGACAATTATTTATTTAAGTATTCTTTTATGCTGGCCATTCTGGGACTCCTATTACATGTATAGTGGATTGCTTTCAATTGTCTTGAAAGTCACTGATAAAATCCTTATTTTTTTTTTTCATCAAAATGTAACTAACATTTATTGAGCATCAGCCATGGGCCAGACATCAGACTCAACATTTCTATGCTGTGTCTCATTTAAGGCTCACCATCCCCCTCCCCACTATGGAAAGGAGGAGCTGAGGCTTAGAGGGTTTAGTCCTTCACCCTTGAGGAGAAGTGCATGAGGGGTGCTGGAATTTGAACCGAAGACAGCTGCCTCTAGGGCTTGTGCTACCTTCTGGCACAACAAGGAAGTAGATTCTCCCTCCTCTTCCTCTATACTTTGGGCCTGTAAAACCAGAACAAGTGGAGAACACAGGAAAATGATTGGAACAAGAATTCTGCATATATCAGATACTAGAAGGCAGCTTGACAACTTTCTCCAATTTTGAGTAGCAGAAATAGAAAGCATGGTGTATAGAGATTTGTCAAAATTGGAATATTTTTATTTTTCCCAAAATATAAAGTATGATAGAAATGTAGAAATTTAAGCTTATTGAATGCATGACTATAGGATGTTGGTGTCATAACTTCCATCATGTAAAGGTACCTAGTTTTGTTTCTCGTGTACAAATTTCACTAATGTGAAAGGGTTGAGAGTCAGACTTAAGTGTGCAATTGCTTCATTAGCATGAAGAGTCATTGCAGAAGAGACTTACATAAAAGCAAAGTACATTTTTCCTTTGGTGTTGACCACCAATGCAAAGGAATATTGTATTTTGTATTTAATATGCAATCAAGGGCAGGCATTTGGCCTACCTTTCAATATGCTGGTTACGATGCTATCATTCCATGTTGGAGTTCCTGCGTTGGAGTCCTGGCTGCACTTCTGAGTCCAGCTTCCTGCTAATGCAGACCCTGGGAGGCAGCAGAGGATGGCTCAAGTACTTGGGTCTCTGCCACCCACATAGGAGACCTGAATTGAGTTCTCAACCCATGGCTCTGGCTTGGTCCAGTTCTGGATGTTGTAGGCATTTAGGGATTGAATCAACAGATGAGAACTCTCTCTCTCTCATCTCAAAAATAAAAACCAAATTGTAATTCTTTATTTTACAGCAAGTTTATTGTATATGCTTTGATAAGGAGCAGTGAAGAAGAGACATCAAAATGATTGGTATATAAGTATGAAGATATTATGAAGATATTTCAGAAAAAAGTCAATCTCCCAATTATATAAACTTTTAGAACCTAAAATTTTCTTTCTTTTTTTTTTTATCTCCAATTGTCTTTTATTGGTTAGTTTTTTTTAAGTTCTTTTTTTGTTTGTTATATAGTTATTTTTTTTATTTAATAAATGTGAATTTACAAAGTGCAACTTTTGTATTGTTGTGGCTTCCCCCCCAACCTCCCTCCCTCCCGTGGCCCTCCCCTCTCCCAATCCCTCTCCCATCCCGCCCTTCATCAAGCTTCATTTTCAATTACCTTCATATACTGAAGATCAACTTAGTATATACTAAGCAAGGATTTCAACAGGCTGCACTCACACAACCGCACAAGGTATAGGGTATTGTTCGACTAGTAGTGTTGTTTTTAAGTTTCATAGTAAAATACATTAAGGACAGAGATCCTACATGGGGAGCATGTACCCAGTGACTCCCGTTGTAGATTTAACAATTGGCACTCTTATTTATGACGTCAGCAATCACCCGAGACTCTTGCTATGAGCTGTCTAGGCTATGGAAGCCCCTTGAGTTCACCGACTCTGAACTTGTTTAGTCAAGGCCATATCACAGTGGAGGTTCCTTCCTCCCTTCAGAGAAAGGCGCCTCTTTCCTTGATGGCCTGTTCCTTCTGCTGGGGTCTTGTTCACCAGGATCTTTAATTTAGATCGTTTTTTGCCACTGTGTCATGGCTTTCCATGCCTGTGAGACTCTCAAGGACCTTTCAGCCAGATGCGAATGTCCCAAGGGTTGATTCTGAGGCAGGAGTGCTGCCATTCTATGAGTCTGCTGTGTGTCCTGTTTCCCCCGTAGGATCATTCTCTCCCTTTTAATTCTATCCTTCATTATTTGCTTACACTGGTCTTATTTGTGAAATCTCATCGACACATACCCTATCTTTTTGATCGGTTGTGTATTTATACTTATCACTTTACCAAGTGCGCTGGCATTGGTACCTGCCTCCTTGGTAAGACTGAGTTGAAATCTCCTGGCACATTTCTAGTTCCACCATTGGCGGTAAGTCCGAGTGAGCATGTGCCAACCTATATATCTCCTCCCTCTCTTATTCCCACTCCTATGTTTAACAGAGATCACTTTTCTGTTAATTTTAAACTCCTAAGAATGATTGTGCATTGATTACAGAGTTCAACCAGTGGTCTTATGTAGAACAAATAGAGCAACAACAACAACAACAACAAAAATACTAAAAGGAATAAAATAGTAAGTTGTTTCTCAACAGTCTAGACAAGGGCTGATCATGTCATTATCTCTCATAGTGTCCATTTCACTTCCATGGGTATCATTTTAGATGCTCGTTTAGTTGCCATCGATCAGGGAGAACATGTGATATTTGTCCCTTTTGGACTGGCTTATTTCACTCAGCATGATGTTTTCCAGCTTCCTCCATTTTGTTGTAAATGCCCGGATTTCATTGTTTTTTACTGCTGTATAGTGTTCTATAGAGTACATATCCCATAGTTTCTAGTCATCTGTTGATGGACATTTAGGTTGATTCCATGTCTTAGCTATTGTGAATTGAGCTGCTACAAATATTGAGGTGCAAATGGCTCTTTTTTTCTCCCCTTTAATTCCATTTGGGTAAATTCCAAGGAGTGGGATGGCTGGGTCCTGTGGTAGTGCTATATTCAGGTTTCTGAGGACTCTCCAAACTGTTTTCCATAGTGGCTTTACCAGTTTGCATTCCCACCAACAGTGAAAATCCTTATTTTTTAAGACCTCTTTTTTCCCCTTGCTTCAATTTGGATAATTATTATAACTTTATATAAAAGTTCACTGTTTTTAAAAAATATGTATTTATTTATTTGAAAGGCAGTGTTACAGAGAGAGAAGGTGAGACCGAGAGATCTTCTATCTGCTGGTTCACTCTGCAAATGGCCACAATGGTCAGAGCTAGGCCAGGCCAAAGCCAGGATCCAGGAGTTTCTTCCAGGTCTTCCACGTGGGTGGCAGGGTCCCAAGCACTTAGACCATCTCCTGCTACTTTCCTAGGCACACGAGCAGGGAGCTGGATCTGCAGTGGAGCACCCAGGACTTGATTTGCTGTCCATATGGGATGCTGGCATTGCAGATGGCAGCTTTATCTGCTGTGCCACAATGCCAGCGCCTCACTGCTTATTTTTTTCCTGCAGTGTGTATCTACTTTAATTAAATCCATTTGGTGAATTTTTCATTCCAGATATGTCTTTCCTCTCTGAAAGTTCTATTTTGACTCTTCAAAATCTTCAGCTTATCTTATTATTCTTATATATTCCCTTAAACCATCAAATATATTTATAATAATTGTTTTAGAAACTTTTTCTGCTACCGCCATCATTTTTATCTGTCATTGCTTTTATCACATAATTTAGTTAAAAATGCACCTGTTTATGGTTTCCATATCTAACAGTTTTTGGTGTTGGGTATCCATTGGGTGTTGGACTTTGTGAATATTGCATTGTTGAATGTGTGAATTTATTGTCTTCTTTAAAGAGTGTCAAGTTTTGTTTTGGCAGGCCATTAAGTTACTTGTAGATTGGCTTACTACTTCTGAGAGTTGTTTAAAAACATTTAAAAGTGCATCTAGAATAGCTTTTACCCTCAGGAAAAAGGAGCCTCTTTTAAATTCTCCCAGGCTCAGTGAACTCTCCATGGTGGCTGGTTGCAGCTTGACTGTTTCCCAGCCCCTGGTGAGCTCTAGAAATGACTTCATCTACAGTTCTCCAATGTGTTTCCTTGCCTGGCCTCATAGAGTTTCCCTTTGAACTTGTACAATTTCATAGCTGGTCAAGGGGAACCTGGGAAATTTCTGGAGCCTTTTCCTTTGTAGATGCCCTCTCTGTGATATCTTATTAAACAAATACCAGCTTCCTCAGACTGATTAGACTTGGATTTCTGCCTCCTTAATTTATTCAGGCTGCTGAACTTCACTTGGGCTGCTTCGCCCCATACCGTGCCCCTGGAAATCCTTCCACACTGAATGCCTTGCCTTTCCTGGAACTCACCTCATTTACTTCTCCTTCTCAAAGACCACAATCCAACATGTCTTATTTTCTAATGTGAGAAGAATTTTGTTTCTTTTGTACAGTTTTCTAGTTATTTACCACCGAACGGCAAACCTGGCGTCTCTTATTCGTGGTCATTGTTAGATTTTTAACCAGAATATATAACCAAATTCTCATTTAGACTAAATTTATTTTAAAAAAAAATGACCAGAGGGAGTATAAAACCTAACAAAAAAGTGAGGATGTATGACTTTTGTGTGGCCACATGAATTCATCTAATAATCTTTTACTACCAGAAAATCAGATTAGTGGACTTGACTTAGTCTTAATGAACACATTCTAGCCTGCAAGAATCACCTCTTTCTCTTCATAAGCCAGCTGTCTAACAAAATTTTCTAGAATTCTGCTGAAGAATGCAGTGCTCATCATTAAGCAATTTTCAGAATTTTCCTTTTTTAGAAACATGAAAACATTCATCTTTTCTGGTCTTTTGACACAGTGTTTGTTGCTAACGCTTATTTACCTATAGAGTGCTCACTAAATGTCTGAAAGTATGACGAGTATTTTATGTACATTACCTTTTTGAGTCATGGCAATATTAAGAACTTTAGGTTCTCACAGTAATAAGTGTTCTTACATTTTTCTCACTTTATAGATAAAGACACTGAGATTTAGAGATGTAAAATAATATGTCCAAGGTTATACAACCAGAAAGAGATGGAGATGAAATTTGAATCTAGGAGTTCGGTTAGAAAATTCCGGTTTAACTATTCTGCTATCCTTAACATCATCTTTCTTGATCTTCATGATTGCTTAGCATATACACCATAACCAAGCATCTGAACAATTCTTTTGTCTCTGAATACCCAAGAAACAGCAAATATGAGCAATAATATGGGGTCCTTCAATGTGTATTGAGTATGTCTTACACACGAATTCACTTAATCTCTTTCTAGGGCATCTTATTTCTTAGGGCATTCCAGGCAAATGGAGCAATGTGTAAAACAACAAAGAGGCATGAAACTACAGGACTTCTTAGTTCAACTGCAATGTGGGAATGTTCCAAAGCAACTTCTCATGGATGTTGTGAGTGCAGAAAAGGAGGAAATGCATTTTATATGCATAAGGTACTGGCAATGAGAATGTACATTTAAAGTTCATAGATATATTTGGTACAACACCTGCATGGATTTAATTAATGTTTTTCATGTGAAGAATGCAAAATTCTTATATATACCATAGAATATTATTGTTAGAGGCTTTGGGGGGGGGATCACTCACCAAACAAGATGGGCAAGAAAACCATGAGGAAAAGAGCTAAACAAATGCAATATATCAGGAGTAGAGCACACCCAAAGGAGGGAGATTTCAGACTACCCCCTCTACTTAAACATGAGTCTGAATTTTGCTGACAGATGGGAATAATGAGAACTAGAGAGAGGGCATTCTAGGCAAATGGGACAATACATACAGCACAGAAACACCAGACAGTCCACAGTCTCCTGGATCAGTGATTTCACGTATGTATTGTGCATATATAGAGCATTTGTATAAATTTAAAATCTTCATTTTCTCCTCTAAATAGTTCATAATTGATTAGATAAGGTAAACTATGGAGAAACTATTGGTAATATGTGACAGAGACCTGATAAATATCTATTGGTGAATGACTGATGAGTGAATGAATGCCAGTGTGTGCTAAATGCCAAATGACTGATGCTAGCAGTAAGACCCACTGGAGAACAGAACAGGTGGTGTCAATTTTTGCATGATATGACCTCAGAATCTTTGAAGGGGAAGTGGGGACTTAATTTAAGCTTTGGGGGTGGGTGCAGGTTGGGTAAAGGGAGGAGAGAAGGTATCCCAATGGAGTGAAGAACAGGATGGACAGCCGCAAGCAGCAGGAAGCAAGGAAGGGGAATTATAAAAAAGAGGCTACCAAAAAAGAGACACTGCCACATTGTGATGGCCACCATTGTCAGGCTGAGTTTGAACCCTGTTCTGTAGTTTATGGGGGAAATCCTCCAAGGCTATAAAGAAAGAACTAACAAAACTAACTTTGAGACTTTGGGAACCACAATGAGCTATATACGTAATTTGGCACATTAGAAGAAACATTTCTCACAATGCTAAAGCACCCACCAAGTGATACACCTGCTACACGTGGTGTCCCAAGACAAAGAAGACCTACTGTTTGCTTGTCAGACACTTTAAGAGTGAAATTGGGTGCTGAGAGGAATTAATCTGGCAGTGATGAGCAAAATGCAGAGAAGTTAGTTAGGAAGCAATTAAGGCACTTTAGGAACTGGGACCTAAGGGGGGTGAAAGACATAGAAAACACAGAGAGATCCCCAGAGCTCTTACAGAGTGAGACATCGCAGATCCTGGCACTGACCAAAGATGGCCGATGGAGGTGAGCAAAGAGAACTACAAGCTTTTAAGCTTGGTGACTAAGATGGTGGTGGGACCAGTGGCAGGAGTTTATTGGGCATTGACTGTGTTCCATATACCACTGCAGGTGTGAGGATACAGCCATGAAAAGAGAGTTTCTACTTGTTTGCAGCTTATATGAAAGGTCTTCAAAATGTTAATGGAAAATGCCTATTCCAGAAAAAGCTACCCCTGGATTTTTTTTTTTGCACAAAAATACACTTATCTTTTTCAAATTCCCCTGAAGTTTTTGAAGAGCTGCTATATTCTACGAGGAGAAGGGCCACTATCAGTCTTACTGTGTTTTATTCTTTCTTACGTGCTTACCACTATTGGACATGTTATGTCTGCTGAGTCACCGCTGCTCAATAGAAGTATAGAGCCACATTTGTAAGTGAAAATTTTCTTTTGTAAAGAACTTTTTATTTATTTATTTCCATTTCAATTGAAAAGGGGAGGAAAAGAGAGAAAGAGAGAGAGAGAGAGAGAGAGAGAGGAATCTTCTATCTGCTGGTTCACTGCCTGTGTTAGCCCATGGTTGGGCCAGAATGAAGCAAGGAACTTGGAACCCAATCTAGGTCTCCCATGTGGATGGCAGGGACTTAGATACTTGAGCCATCGCTTGCTTCCTCCAATGGCGCACATTAGCAAGAAGCTGGATCATAAACAGAGGAGCCGGCATTCAAACCAGGCACTCTGATGTGAGATGTGGGTATCCCACGAAGTGTTTTGACTGCTGTGTCAAATGCCTGCAGTTGCCACCTAAAATCTATTAAAAAAAGGTGAAATTATTTCATTACTGTATCTGATTTTATGCAAAATATTAAAGATAAAGCTTAACAATCAATAATGAAAATTTTTAGAGATAGTTTAGATTCCTTTCTTATACTGAGGTTTTGATATCTAGTGTGTACCTTAAAAACTATACTCTTTCTCAATTTGGAAACTAAATCTTCAAATAAAATGTAGCCCTACCAAAACAATACAATTGTGTTTAGCAGAAAAATATTTCACAATGTTTCAGTGCTTTAGTTACACTGGACACTGTACCATTAGTCAATGGGCTGGTTAGTTGATGGCTACCCTACTAGGGTTTTTTTTTTTTTTTTTTTTTTTTTTTGACAGGCAGAGTGGACAGTGAGAGAGAGAGACAGAGAGAAAGGTCTTCCTTTTGCCGTTGGTTCACCCTCCAATGGCCGCCGCGGCCGGCGTGCTGCGACCGGCGCACCGCGCTGATCCGATGGCAGGAGCCAGGAGCCAGGTGCTTTCTCCTGGTCTCCCATGGGGTGCAGGGCCCAAGCACCTGGGCCTTCCTCCACTGCACTCCCTGGCCACAGCAGAGAGCTGGCCTGGAAGAGGGGCAACCGGGACAGAATCCGGCGCCCCGACCGGGACTAGAACCCGGTGTGCCGGCGCCGCTAGGCGGAGGATTAGCCTAGTGAGCCGCGGCGCCGGCCCCTACTAGGGTTTTCTATCGCTCTTTATTCTGTTTCGGTGTGTCCCCAGGAATACCTTTCTCCTGTAATCAGAGCATTTTATGTATCACCTCAGGATCATCGCACCGTAATTGAGGCTCGGCTTCCTCGTCTGTGTAATGGAGACACTACAAATGGCTGCCTCACAGGGATGTTGTGAGGAGCTGATAAGACTACATGTATGAAGTCTCCTGCCACACACAGTCCCTGGTGAAATAGTTGGTGTCAGCAAACACGAGTTAATCTTTCCTGCCTTCTCCCTTGGATTTCACAGATAGATGTCTATTTTTCCGAGATTTTGCTTAATCTCAATTTTCCATAACCTCATCCATGGTTACTTTGAATGTTCATAACCTCTCACATTTCATCCCTGTAGTTTGGCCCTTGGTTATAGCCACAGTTTCATCCTTTGCATTTTTCAGCCTCGTTGTGACTTCCTCAGCTGAGGGCCAGAGCGCTCCATCTTTCAAGTGTTTGTTTTCCACAGTGATGCGTCTGCATTTCAAAATAAATACATGCAGTCATATTTTTTGATTGACTGATCAACCAAAGTTGTCTCAGAGGTATCACTGGCGACCAGCGGAATTCCATTTGGATTCAAAAATTGACTGTAGACAAAACCCTGCGAATTCTTCAGCCCAAGGATAATTAAGAATTGACTGCGACTTGCACTCCTATGGCGTTCATCAATTTCAAGTCGCTTGATGTTAACGTTTACAACACCTTAATTTTTTCTTTATGTGAACTATTATAATCACATTTCAAAACTGTTGAAAAATAGAAGAAAGAAAAAATCCATCTATAAACTCTCGTACTCTTTTGGCGTTTGCATTCTTTCTTCTGCATGCAAGTTACAACAATATTCTATTATTGACATAATACATCGACGGACTGCTAGACAGAAAATGTGCTGATTTCCCCCATTTGGTGAATCTGAGGCTGCCTGAGTCCAGAATTTTGCCCAGTTTTATTTCAGAAAGCAAGGTGAAGTCCCCAAAGGAAGGCAGGTTTCTTGGCAGCCCCTCCCTGGATGACTCCCCCAGGTCAGGTTAGCGCAGCTCCTTCCAGAAGCTTCTGTGGGGGATAAGAATTAGAGTGCAAGGCATTACCAAGAGATTACATCGCTTTTACTTTCTCTGTATGTCACCTTCTAGAATTATGCCAAAGGTTTTTTTAAAATATCAGTAGAAAAAGAGGAATTTGTAGGCCGGCACCGTGGCTCACTAGGCTAATCCTCCGCCTTGCGGCGCCGGCACACCAGGTTCTAGTCCCGGTCGGGGTGCCGGATTCTGTCCCGGTTGCCCCTCTTCCAGGCCAGCTCTCTGCTGTGGCTAGGGAGTGCAGTGGAGGATGGCCCAGGTGCTTGGGCCCTGCACCCCATGGGAGACCAGGAAAAGCACCTGGCTCCTGCCTTTGGATCAGCGCGGTGCGCCGGCCGCAACACGCCAGCTGCGGCGGCCATTGGAGGGTGAACCAACGGCAAAGGAAGACCTTTCTCTCTATCTCTCTCTCGCACTGTCCCCTCTGCCTGTCAAAAAAAAAAAAAAGAAAAAAAAAAAAAAAGAGGAATTTGTGAAAAAAAATGACTATGGTGTTCAGTTGCATCATTGAAAGGAACCTGGTGTAGCTGTATTGGCGAGGCTTTGTTAGACCTTAAACAGCTTTGACAGCTTAAATTTGAGATTGCAACCCCTCTGTAAGGCTGTTAAACCAGCCAGAAAATCTGGAGCATTTGAGAAATATCACAGATTGAGGGGACACAAATGGAGTGGAAGGAGCCCGGTGCTGGAGCCCGGGACCCAGGTGCAGGTGGCAGCCGGGGAATTGTGCATGGCCCAAAGGTCAGGGCTCCCTGATCTTCAGCTCTCTCCTCCCCTGCCTTGGACCTGCCTTTCCGGTCCTTCCCACAGAATGCTTCTCCAGCACGTCGGCATTCTGAGTGTGGGTCAGCCGAACATTACCCCAGAGTCTGATGGTCGTGCTATGGAGAAAGCAACGGCTGTCCATTTTTTAGTAAGTGTTTGAGAGCCCCTGGCTTGAGCAGGAGGCACACAGAGTGTTCAGAAGCAGATTGAGACAGCATCAGAGGCGGAAGATGCCTTCCTTGTAATGTGGATGCATAAGGCGGCTCAGAGCGCTGCTGTAATTTGCTTGCAGTCTCCTAACTGCCCGGCCTCGTGCTATTTGAATAATCCCAGGTGCCCCATTTCAACAGACTTTGATTTGGCACTACCTTTGTCCAAGTTTACAGCTCGCTGTTTACAATCATCACACAGAGACCCAGGCTTCCTGTCTACAAAGGGGACAGAGGGAAACCTCAGCCAAAACGCCTTTTTCTGACCCACTCGGGCCTTGCCAATGCCTCTTGAGTCTAGTTTCCCAGATCCCTTTCCTGAGTTTTAGACTTTTATAGTATAGCTTTTGTGTTCCAGGGGTTTCTGCCGTGTCCCTCCAGCCTCCTTGCAGGGAGCCACATCTCCAGGACTGCAGTGTGAGCCCAGAGGCTTCTTTGTCCAGATGCAGCTTAGATCCAGTGGCAATGAATGGTCTTGCTCCCTGGGGCCCTCACCCCTAAATCCATGTGGTCCCAGGTGAATGGGATTATGATGGCCATGATGTGACTGTGCAGCTCAAAAACCAGAGAGGGTGATCCACCAGCTCAGAGCACAGGCAAGGCAGGATTTACTGTCCCCGCTGACTTCCTGCACAGATGTGACTGCGATAGAACCCCAGGCTTTGGGGCTTGGGCTGTCCAGCTCACTGCTGGCCTCTCCTGTGCCTTCCATTTCTTGCCCTCCAGAAAGCTGAGAAGGCCCTCCACACAGCTCAGGTTTCACTGGGGGCTGGAGTGGGAGGCAGGCAGGCCTGGCTGCCGCAGTAATTTGTCTGGTTTACTAGGTCAGTTTCCTGTCAAGGCTCACTGTGGTTTAAAATTATTGTGGAGCCTGGTTTCTTATTGACAGAGGCTTTATAAATCCCCGTACGCCTGCTTTCACTTCCACCCTGGAAGGAACAGCTTCTCCACAACCTTTCCAGGCCGCAAGTCCTGTATCGAGGACTACATGTTGTTTTCCTGTGACCCATGATGCAGTGCAATCTTGGGGTCCTGAGTGCCACATTTTGGGGGCCAGAGAAAGGTCATTGCCTGCTTTTCTCGGCTCCCTTTCTGGTAGAACATTTTATAATCCACTTTTCTCTCTTGTAGGGTATTTCATTTAGTTGCAAACATACCCTAGTGTCTTCACCTCCCTTTTCCCCTGTCTGCCCACTGCTCTGTGGTGTGGACATTGGTCACCTGTGGCTGTGGCTGTTACACATGGACGAGGGGCTTCCCTGTATTCAGATGTCCTCTAAGTAGAAAATCCACACTAGATTTTTCAGACTCCTATACAAAGAGGAGGTAAAAAGAGCCCACTGAGTTTTTTATATTGACTGCATGTTGAAACGATATATATTTTTTAATAGATTGAGGTTAAAGAGAAAACATCGAAATTCATTTCACCTGTTTCATTTTACTCTGTGAACGTGGCTACTGGAAAATTTTAACTCACACGTGTGGCTTGCATTATAATTCTGTTAGACAGTGCTGGCCCATGTCAGTTCTTTCTTTCTTTCTTTTTTTTTTTTTCTCAAATACTGATTGCTCCCATATTCCTATTACTGTTTGAAAAACCTGGGCTCAGCTGCTGGTTCCCACATGACTAGTTAGTTTGTCCTCTCCAGGAGTTGCTCAACTATGCTTGGCGTCAGATTCTTCACCTGATGCGAATAGAATGCTGCCTGTGCTCCTTGTCTCCCATGGAATTCTCTAGAGTGAAGGGAACGCTTTGACATGTATAGCATTGGCTATACAGAATGGTAATTGCTATTACGTGGTAGCCACTTCCACTGATGATAGACTCGTTCGTCTGCCACTTTGAGCGAAGTGGACACTCTGAGCCTTTACCCTCCCTAAGAGTTAAGGACGGCAGTTGTGGAGATGCAGGCCATGCCTGGCTTTCCAGGTCCCAGAGTGGATCTGAATGAGTAAAAACAAAAAGGCCCTGGCATCGGATGAGGGGGCACCGAAAGCTGCTGGCGTTTCACTTCTGTTGTTCTCATTCTTGGCCATCGGAATAGAAACCGATGGGCAGTCGGTGGGGCGGGCGGCCTGTGCAGAGTGGCCTGATCAGATTCCTGAGCCTCTAGGTCATTGGGCAGGATGGCGCCTGGCGGGAGCCACCACTGCTCCCTTCTGACCTGGAGAGGTGTGACAAGTGGATCTGCATTCATGCCTTTGCAAGCCTCTATTGAATAACGATGATGTGCTGGGCCCTGATCTTATCCTGTGAGAACTGGGTGAGCCGGTAAAGGAGTTGACAGAGGAAACGAGAAAAAAAGCATGTTGCCCATGAAAGAACAACAAGAAAGAAAGGAGACAGAGATGGAGAAGAATAGAATGTACTCTTCCTTTCCTGTTCTTTGGTTCTTTTACTCAGAATCCCTGGCACTGATGTTTCTCCAGGAATGAATGAATGAGTGGTTTCTATCAAAAATAGATTCCTTTGTAAAGCAAAACTATTAGGGGTGTTGTGATTTACCTCTTTTTTTTTCTTTTTTAAAGATTTACTTATTTACTTGAGAGGCAGAGTTACAGACAGAGAGAGGGAGAGACGGAGAGAGAGAGGTCTTCCATCCGCTGGTTCACTCCCAGATGGCCACAACAGCTGGAGCTGGGCTGATCTGAAGCCAGGAGCCAGGAGATTCTTCTGGGCCTCCCACAAGGGTGCAGGGATCCAAGGACTTGGGCCATCCTCCGCTGCTTTCCCAGGCCATTAGCAGGGAGCTGGATCAGAAGTGGAGCAGCCAAGACTGGAACCGGTGCCCATATGGGATGCCAGCATCATGGGTGGATGCTTAACCTACTATGCCACAGTGCTGGCCCTGCCATTTACCTCTTAAATTCCCAAATAAGCTGCTTGAAGCTGTCAGGTATCAGTGTGGAGCAAAGAGAGGGATTCAGCAGATTCCTGATGGATTAACAGAGGTAACAGATCCTATCCGGCCTCAGAGCAGATGGACTCCCCATTCACTCAACTGATGTCATAGATTTTCCTAGGTCTGGATGGAATCATTGTTCCTTTAAACCATGCAAATAGAATTCTACACCAGCAAAAATGCAGTCACATGTGTCATGAAAAAAGCTACGCATGGATTTCAAGATTTTTGGCATCAAGATAGGTCGATTTTTAAACTCTGTTTTCCAAAAAATTTTTTGAAGCTCCCTTGTATATCACACCTTTTGTCGTGGCACATTTTAATGAAGTGACATGAAATTGGAGTACTTTTCCGTTCTATTACCATTCAATGACACGTCATGGAAATTACACCAAGGTAGCTCTGACTTGGTGTTTTAAAAGTTATCTGAGAGGTAGCTAGAGAGAGAGGAGCTTTTGTCTACTGGTTCCCTCCCCAGATGCATAGCAATGGCCTGGGCTAGGCTGAACCAAAGCCTGGCTCTGGGAACTCAATCCAAGTCTCTCACATGGGGGCAAGCACACAATTACTTGAGCCATCACCACTGCTTCCCAAGGTCTGCATCCACAGGAGCCTTGCACCTGGCCCTGGAGCTGGTTATCAAACTCAGGCCAGTGTGGGAAATGGGCATCGTAGCTGCTAGACTGCACGCCGGCTACTCTCTGGTTCTTCTTAACGACTCTAGGTTGTACCACTCTGCAGATTTGTCATTTCCCCTTAATGATGGGCGTTCACTTGGTTTCCAGGTGAGCACGTTTGACACTGTGGACAGCACTTGTTCATTTATACTCTTTTTTTTATTGGGTTTTTTTTTTTTTTTTTTTTTTTTAGTATGGTATTTTTGTTTCTATAAGTTAAATATCCAGGAGTGACATTACAGGGCATATACGCATCTTAAACATGTTACAAATATTGCCACCCGACTTTGTTTTTATTTATTTGAAAGATTTATTTATTTATTTGAAAGTCACATTACAGAGAGAGAGGGAGAGACAGAGAGAGCTTGTCCACCTGCTTGTTCACTCCCCAAGTTACCCCAAGAACTCAGGGTAGGCCAGGCTGAAGACAGCAGTCAGGAGCTTCGTTTGGGTCCCCCACATTGGTGCAGCCACCCAAACACTTTGGTCATGTTTTCCCAGGCTATTAGCAGGAGTCTGAATTGAAAGTGGGACAGCCAGACACTGAACTGGCGCCCAGAGAGGGTGCTAGTGTTGCAGGTGACAGCTTTACCCACTACTTCACTTTGCTGGCCCATGCAACAGTACTTTCTAAAAAGACTAAAGTAATTCTCACTTACATCTGCTGTGAGACAAGTACTCCTTTGCCATGTCTGTTTAGACTTCTGATTTTTAAGAAATATAATACCAAGATGATTGGTACAAATTAATAACTCATTGCTCCTGATCAGGATTCCTAACCATGTTTTCAGCCATGGAGTCCTTCTCAGAATACTGTTTTTTAATGAGCAAAATAAATTACATAGGATTATAAACAAAAACCAATTACACTGAAATAACATCAAATATTTTTAAAAATTCCAATTTGTGATATAGAAATCTGTGTGTTCCTACCAACATATTAAATAACAAGGCCTAATTGCAGGCCTAAGAGCTACCATAAATTCATGAGTGATGAATATGATTGACATTTAAAGATAGATGCACCAAGTGCCACATGAAAATATCTATGATCTCTGTCGGTGACAAAGTTAATTGTACTGTGGTTTACTGCATGTAGTTGTCATTGAAGTAAATACTATATTTCAGATATTAATAAAAACAATGCAATGTTGTTCTAAGTTCACAGGTCACTCAACATCATCCATAGTCTCCAGGGGATGCCCGTGTTTCCCTGTAAGCCTCTACTGAGCAGTGATGATGTGCAAGGCACCAATCTTCTTGGATGAAAATTGGGCACTTGCTCCCGTCCTGCAGAAAAGAGACCTAGAGAGCATCTTAGACCACCTTTCTGCTCTCTTCTCAGTCTACAACTGGGGAAACATCTTCAGGAACAGCATCCTAGAGAGCAGAATTCGGCTCTCTTGGCTCCCTTCCTAGCATTCTTTGCCATATGTACTACCTTTCACTAAGGAGGTGCACCCCAACAGGTGGAGTTTTCTTGGCTTCCTCTCTTTGGCTCCAAATCCTGGTTAGACCAGGGTTTGAAAAACTACTCTCCGTGGGCAACATGCAGCCTCTCTTTTTCTTGCAAATTAAGTTTTATTGAAACACAGTCCTGCTTATTTGTTACCAATTGCCTGTGGCTGCTTTCCTGCTACAGTGGAAGAGTTGACTAGATGCAGCAGATCCCAGAACTGACATTTACTATCTGGCCTGTTGCAGGAGAAGTCAGCCAACCCCTGGCTTAGCCCCAGCGGAGCTGCACACTGTTACAACCGTACTTTGCTGTTCTACCTCCCAACTGTGCAACTGGGGAAACTCTAATACAATGGTCCCGCTTACCCAGCCGGGGGATATGGCCCCAAATCCCTAGGGGATTCCTGCAACTGCAGATAGTACTGAGCCCCAGATACAAGCACTGCAAGTCTGCAACAGTAGATCTGATAACAACCACAGCTACTGCGTGGCCAGCGGTAGGTCGTGTCCACAGCAAGGCTACCCTGGGCAAAGGGAAGATTCGCATGCCAGGTGGGCTGGAGCGGGACAGCCCGAGATTGCATCACGGTACTTGGAATGGTGTGCCATTAAAACCTTATGAGTTCTTTACTTCTGGAATTTTCCGTGTGATCTTTTTCAGTGGTGGTTGGCTGTAGGTAACAGAAACCCTTAAGAAGGCAGGGCTACTGTACTCTTGTTTTAGGAATTGCGCATGTGCTCTTCTCATTCCCAAGAATACTAAAGTTCATCGCCATCGCCTGTGATCTCACTCCCTTCATGGAGCCCTCTCTGAGCCACCCCTTCCCCCAGTCTGGTGTATGTCCCTCTTTTGTATGCCCCTCTGGACTCAGTGCCCACTCTAACTGGCACCACTCATATTTAACTGCGATTGTCTAGCTACATGTCTGTCTTCTGCACTGGATATAAGCTCCTTGAGGCCAGCCTTTGCTTGTTTGCTGATGCACCTGCAGCATCTGGCTCTGGAGAGGTACTGAAAATGCACTTGTCGAATACATGGAGGAGTGAATGAATGAAGGAAGCAGATGAAATTTACGGCCAGTGGCTCTTCTGGTCCTTTCTGCTCTCTGCTCATGGATGCTCCTGCTATTGTCCCCGTCTATGGAAATGTGCATTCAGAAAATAATTTGATAAAGTCTTCTGTTGGAAAAGTTAACAGCCACATGAAAGTGTACCTGTTTATGGTATACTCTATGATGCTTTGAAGCATGTGCACGTTGTGTTAAGACCCAATCAGCAGTTTAAAATGTCCTATCAGGCAGTTCAAAGTGCCATGAGAGCAGAACCCTTACCTGTTTCAGCCCCATCTGTCTAGTTCCCACACAGTGCATGACACAAAGAAAGTGTTCAATAGATATTTGCTGAATTAATTGTTTATGGGAGTTTAAGAGTCGACTTAAACCAAAGGAGCTCTTCTCTAACTGGAACTTCCACTGTCAGGGAGCCAAGTTGGGAAACATTTTTGGAAATGAAATGTCTTCTATTGTCTTTCTAAAATATCACTCGTTCAGCCATCTCCTTCCACTAACTCTGTCAGACTGGTCCATGTGATGGATGCAGATCCCAGAACTGACATTTACTATCTGGCCCGTTGCAGGAGAAGTCAGCAACTGGTCCATGTGGCATCTCAGAGGTCTGTGGAGGTGACAGGAAATGTTAGTGATACTTGAACTAGAAGAGGTGAGAAAATCCAAGTATTCTGTGAAGAAGCATATATCTATATATATCTATATCTATATCTATATCTATATCTATATCTATATCTATCTAATCTTTGAAGCACCCACATTTCAAAAATCTTTCCGCCCCTAAACTACAGAGGTGGGTATTTTTAATGTTTAAGAGTAGCCTTGACAGTTCAGCTTCTGAACTCCAATCCGCCTCTGGACACCAGCCCAGAAAGAGCGCCCTCCGTGTCCCATGTGCCATTAGTCTGAAGCTGTCCTTTCTTTCCTTGGGGCTCGGAGGCCCCCGGGGTCTGAGGTTTGGGTTGTTCCCAGCGGCGGGGCTGCAGGAGGACGCTCTAAGCGATGGCACGATATTCTTATTGTGTCCCCTGCTGGGCTCCGCTCCTTCTCCACTGCCTGGCCGCTGGGCTCTCAATGTGCTATCTCTAGGGGTGGAGTCAGTGTTGGTAGAGATCCCGCCTCCTCGCGGAAGCCCCAGGGGCATTGGAATCTCTCAGCCAGGTGCTCAGGTCTTCTGGCCCCTTCAGGAGGGTTTGAGAGCGGATCTCATCACCACTCTGATTTTCTGGTTGTCTGCTCAGAGTATGGAGAGGAAGGGCAGGTAAGGAGAGTGGGAGAGGTGACAAGCCTTTCTTGCCACATCCTCGCTGATGTGCAGGCTGCGAAGGACCAAGCGACTGAGCGCAGAAAGACCTTCTTCCCACCATCACAGACCCCCTTGGGCAGAACGGACAGAGTAGATTCTCTCTCTCTCTTTCTTCTTTTTTCCTTTTTGAGATTTATTTATTTATTTGAAAGTCAGAATCAGAGAGAGAGAGAGAGAGAGAGAGAGAGAGAGAGAGAATCTTTAATCTGCTAGTCCACTCCCCAAGTGGCCACAACAGCCAAGGCTGATCCAAGCCAAAGCCAAGAGCCAGAAGCTTCATCCAGGCCTCCCTCATGGATTGCAGGGGCCTGAGAACTTGGGTCATCTTCTGTTGCTTTCCCAAGGTGCATCAACAGGGAGCTCGATCAGAAGTGGAGCAGCTGGGACTCGGACTTGCACCCATAGGGGATGCCGGCGAAACCGGTGGAGGTTTTACCTGCTACGCCACAACGCCAGTCCCAGAGTAGATTCTCTTTCGATTGAAGGCCTCTGTGGCCCCCAGGATCAGGGTACTTTTCCCCAGCTTCCCTCCTCTGGGGCAGTCTGCAGGAGAAGCATGCTTTATTCTGAACTCCACTTAGGTCTTGCAGCCCTCTGCCCCGGGGATGCGTGCAGATGAGTGAGGCCGTTTGGTCTTGACCTCTCAATGCCTCTTTCCCTGGGCAGCCAGCCCACCTGGGCCTGGGCCCCTAAGGGCTTCATGGAATCTGCAGGTGGTCT
The DNA here is from genome assembly GCF_964237555.1 of Oryctolagus cuniculus. Taxonomy (NCBI): domain Eukaryota; kingdom Metazoa; phylum Chordata; class Mammalia; order Lagomorpha; family Leporidae; genus Oryctolagus; species Oryctolagus cuniculus. Next base: position 114,152,497 of record NC_091432.1, read on the forward strand.
AGCCTGCCAGGTTTCCTAAACAGCCAAAACACCACGGGTACCCAGTCAGGGCAGGGAAATTGTGTGAGAGCTGCAAACTGCCTGGTCCACCGGACCACCGCAGCCTCCTTCCTTGCTGGAACATACCACCAGTGTGGGGATGGACTGTGACGAATATTTGGCCTCAGGCAACGCTGGAGCCTAGGGAAAGCTTTCGCTGCATGTGTGTTTTCTCACAGAATTATAAAGCCCAGCAGCTCTCGGTGCCAGAGGCTGTGGCAGTCTCTGTGTTTTTCGACTATTCATTAGTGATTACATACCCCCCTGAACACCTGCAAGTGCGATTCATAAAGCAAGCATTCATGAACTTTGGCAAGGGCTTCATGGGAACTGCAGGGTACGGGGTGCAGTCATTGTATCTCCAGATAAAAAACATTCTCTTACCCAGGAGGCCTCTGAGAATAGAAGCAGCCTGCACTTGCAGCTCAACACCACGGGGTATTAAACAGAGACGTGTTACCGCACCTCGCCTCTGTATGAAGTCAGCGCACTGAGGGGTTGTGGCGCTCCTGGACAAATCCTCCATCAGGACACTTTAGGGGCTGAGCAGGGGGAGTGGAGGGCACCGCGCTGATGGTGACAAGGGACAGCCTGGCCCTTGGCCCATCGTGGCACACTCTCTGGCGAGTTGTGCTGATTTATGGCAGGCTAACAGGAAGTAGGGAACGTGGGTGGCCTGCTAGGTAATTCTGGGTGACAGATTGCTCCTGCCACTTACAAACACGCCGCCATAATTAATCCAAAAAGGCCAACCCTAATAAATAACCGACGGAAAAAATAACATCTTTGTACAAAATATGGGCTTGACCTTTCACATGATTCTTCTCCACCTTTATTGTTTTCTTCTGAGTGCTATTCAATGACAAAATGCAGAGGCTGGAGCAGTTAGGCTCTGGAAGACCATGCCCGAGCACCGTGGCTAGACCTCCTGGGCTCAAGGAGCAGAGCGAGGAGGATGCTCAGAAAGACTGTAGGACCATTTTGCAGAACAGGAGCACTGAGACTTGTCTGAGTACCTGAGACTCTGGGGTTACTGGAATCACAAGCCATCTTTTGTCCATTGAGTCAAAATGAAGTTTATTGTGATCCACTTAGATGACATTGGTCTACCTCCAGAATGGAGCCAGTTTTTCTTTCCTGTGTGTGTGTGTGTGTGCCCACGCTCTGCCAGTGTGTTCTGCCTCCTGTGCTCAGTTAGCCTCCTGAAGAGCCCCATTCTCTGGGGACATCGTCTACGTGGGGCGGAGCAGTGCTCCCAGTGTGTTTTATCCTCACACAGATAAACACACAGAGTCCCAAACTCATTTAGGTTAGAAAGGACTTTTAATGGGACATCTGGCTCTCTTCCACTCCTTCTTGTCAAGGCAAAGTAGTTTCCCTTGTTAATATCTGCTAGCAACCCCATGCTTGGTTAGAAGCTGTGCTGATGTAGTGTTTTTTTTTTTTATTTTCTTTTTGTCTCCTGTGATTGATTCAACTAGTACCAAGGAGCAAAAGTAAAAGGGTCAGACCTAAGAAATGACTGTCAGAATGTCCATCTACATCATTGCCCCCGGGAGGCCCAGGAAGCGGAAGTGCTGGCAAGATGAGGGAAGCTCTGGCCAAGGGCTCACGCAGAGAGAGGACAATGGCGAGAGAGTTGTGAAATGACTTGCAACTGCCGCTGGGGAGGGTTGCTAAGATGAGGAACCCTGGAGCTCTACTCCTCGGGCTCAGACTGGCCCTGCCACTTGCTAGCTCTGAGCTAGTGGATCAGTGATTTTACTTCCCCCTTTTTCACAGATTAAAGAACTTTCTCATCTGTAAAATGGCACAGTAATTGTTGTTCCCTTCACAGGGTTAGGTCAAGGACACTCGGTCTCTTACAAGTCTATGACTTTGTGATGGCATGAAAGTGCCATGCATTCGATAGAAACTACAGTTGGAATTTCAGATTGGGATCTTTTCCCAGGCTAGCACTTTGCTGTCCCATGCTCCGTGAAGCCGGGCAGTGGCAGCGAGTGCAATTCCCGGTCAACCTTGCGGCCACGAGGGGAACAACCCACACCTGACCATGCACTGTGCTCCTGGGCTGGGATGGCCGATAGGTTAGATGGTGTTAGGATTCTGTACATTCTCAACTTAATGATATTTTCAGTTTACGAGGTGTTCGTTAGAACACAATCCCATTGTAAGTCAAGGAGTGTCGGGTCTTAAATAAATTATGTGCAAAGCTCTATAGTGTCCAGCTATACAAATGTTAACTGTACTGTTAAATTATCCGGATCATTGGGTATTGATGAGTGGGGTACATCATTTATTGCATTCCTAAGAATGATCGTGCCACGCCATGTTTAATAAGCACAATTATTTAGCCTTTATTTCATGTCAGATATTGTACACGCCTCGGCTCTTTTGATGCCTACAATGGCCCTCCACTTTACAAAGAACATTGAGATTAGAGAGAATGACGAACTCAAGAGCCCAGTCAGTAAGTAGTACATCTAGAATTCAGTGTAGGTTGACTTCAGCAAGTATAGTTTCAATCAGTCAGCTAGCCTGCCTGTATTTGCCTCTGAAGAGTTCATAGCTATGAAATTCTTATTCCCTACTCTGTTTGTGATTCTTCTTTGTGTCCTGATGGATACTTTTGGAAGGGTGAGGCAGCCCATGCTGAAAGTGGGGCAAGATTCCTGTTCATGTAGCAGCACTCTATGTGGGCTGACCCAGGGCAGCAGGCAACGTGCCCTTGAAGGAGTCAATCCAGCCTAGCTTTGGGGTTTGCCACTATCCCTCTTTGTCTGATTCACAATCAAAATCTCTGTGCCCTCCTCAGTAAAATGGACATAATACAAACCTACCTTTTAAAAATATATTTTTTTTAATTTGAAAGGCAGGATTACAAGATACAGAGATACAGAGAGAGAGAGAGAGAGAGAGAGAGAGAGAATATCTTCCATCTACTGGTTCACTCCCCAAATGGCTGCAATGGCCAGGGCTGGGCCAGACTGAAGCCGGGAGCCAGAAACTTCTTGTGGCTCTCCCACGTGGGTGCAGGGGCCCAAGCACTTGGGCCATCCTCCACTGCTTTCCCAGGTGCATTAGCAGGGAGCTGGATTGGAAGTGGGGCACCTGGGACTCAAACTGGAGCCCATATGGGATGCCAGCCTCACAGGTGGCAGCCCGCTATGCCACTATGCTTGCCCCATACAAACCTACTTTGAAGGGCCCTTTTCATGTTTAAATCAGGTACTGTATGCTAAAGACTTGGCCTATATTTTATATTTAGTAAAGGCTGTATTTTATTATTATCAGCAATGGCCAGCCAACTGCTCAAAGATCTTAGTGCATTGTTTTGGAGAAGTAGAAGCTGATCAATAAAATGAAAAGATTTCATTTCCTGCAGTAACAGTCATCACATCAGGTGTCAACGTCTATCTCCTAAAGTTAACCCATAAGCAAAGATGTTTGCACTGAGCCATTATGTCAATCTGTGAAAGACCGGTGAAATCAGGTATCCAGAATCAGGTACCCACCAGAGCTGGTTTTCCCTAATAGTACGGCTTGTTTGCTTTGCTGTGGATCTTTCCCTCAGATGCCCCAAGTGCTTTGTATGGAGGTAGCCATGGTCTGTGCTACTTGAAAAGAGCAGCTAGATTCTGTGAGAGAATTCCTTATTGTCCTCTTCATGTCACCTGTTAATGGGAGGCTTGATTCCGCCCAAGCCACAGTGCAGCCTTCCCATCACACAAATGGAAATGGTTGTCAGTTACCTAATAATGATGAAACTCGGGATAATTTAGGCAGGATGAAAAGCTTGCTCTTTTTGGGATGGTCTGGTTAATTATCTGGTTAAATTAGGTTAAAACCTTTTTGTCGGGGTCTCTAATGATCTGGAAAACCAGGTAACTGTGTCCCTTTCAGAGCTTTGAGGCTTGAATTATTCATCGGCATAACCCAGCATCCTGGGAAGATTCCCAATTGTTTCACCTGCCCTTTTCTGCATAGATTTGGATTGAGATTCTTGAGCTGTGCTATTTACAGCGTCTTGTAGACGCAAAACATTCAAACCATCTCCATTTTTCCTTTCTTACACAAAAGAGAGAACCAGCTCGGAGCTGGGAGGCTGCTGCTGCTCCACTTGGAAGATCGGGAGCAAATTTTCCCGAGAGACACAAACAAACACATACATAACTGGAATATCAATGAGCTCTTTTTAGAGGCGATGCATTAAAATGCAAGGCAGGGGATAATGAGATAAGCAGCAAGTTACAGGTTTCTTAATTCTAGCGTGAAAGGAGAGAGAAGAAAAGAAAAACAGAACCCTCCTCCCTTCAAGCAACTCAGCACAAGGATCTACTGAGCCTGGTGGGAAGCTTGTCTGAGAAGGGCATTGGCGAGGGCTTTCTCCAGTGACCCCAGTGACACGGATGGAAGCAGGCAGAATAATCTTCAAGGTGACAGGAGGGCTATTAAAACCATGCCGTACTTTTTCCTTGGCTCTGTTTTTATGTCTGTTTCCTACTGTTTTTTTTTTTTTTTTCCTAAGGTTTATTTATTTATTTGAAAGGCGGAGTTACAGACAGGGAGAGAGAGAGAGAGATAGAGAGAGGTCTTCCATCTGCTGGTTCACTCCCCAAATGGCCACAAAGCCAGAGCTGGGACAATCGAATCCAGGAGCCTAGAGCCTCCTCTGGATCTCCTGTGTGAGTGCAGGGGCCCAAGCACTTGAACCATCGTTCGCTGCTTTCCCAGGCCATAAGCAGAGAGCTGGATCAGTGGAGGAGCAGCTGGGACTCAAACCAGCACCCATGTGCGATGGCAGCGTGGTGGGCAGAGGCACAGCACCGGCCATGTTTCCCATTTCTGTGCGTGTCTTCCACAGCTTTTCTGGCTGTGACTTGACTCTTTCCTGACTGCTCTGGAGGAAAAAAATGCCACCATTTTTTAAAAAACTGTTTTTGAAATTTTTATTTATTTATCTGAGAGGAGCAAAGAGAGAGAGAGAATGAGAGAGAGAGGGAGAGAGAGAGAGAGAGAGAGGAAGAGAGAGAGGGAGAGAGGGAGAGAGAGAGAGGAAGAGAGAGGGAGAGACAGAGAGATACCAAATCCAGGAGCTGGGAACTCATTCTAGGTCCCCCACATGGGTAGCAGGAACCCAAGTTCTGAGTCCCACCGCTGCTGCCACGTGGGGTTTGCAATAGCAGGAGGCTGGGATCAGGAGTCGGAGATGGGCATCCAACCAAGCCCTCTGATGGGGAGCATGGCTGTCTTAACTGCCAGGCCAAATGCCCACCCTGTACCAAGCACTGCACTGGGTGCTTGGATCCTAACCTCACGGGTACTAACGCTGTCTTGTGCTAGGCGAGGAGACTGAGGCTTGAGGCTATGGCATTCAGGTTGCTTGCCCTCCGAGCTGTCTTCTGAGCGCAACGCTGGGATCACATGGCCTCTCTGATGTGCTTCAGGAAAGAAACAGAACAGGAGTGAGTCCGGAGCTATTAGTGGAGGTGCTGTTGAAAGGGTGCTTGACTGGACATCTGGTACTAGGCTGGCTGCAGCCTTTAGCTGTGTGGCTTTGGGGCAAGTGGCTTAACGTCTCTGAGCCAGTCTCCTGACTGGTAAAACAGGTACTGATAGCTATTTTTCAGGGATGTTTTTCACTTAACTGATATATACAGACACGCAGGAGTACTGTGTAGAAGCTGAAGACACAAACAAAAAAGAACACCCACACTCCAGGAAGCAATTGGACCAACTACTGCCCTAATTTAAGGTTTGTTTTCTCTCCACCCCTGTTGTCGCCACGTTTTGCAGCATTCTCTTTGGACCGCCCCTACACCGTAGTTTGTCTCTACAGAGGCATCCCCCAGCCTACTAACACAGACAGCACCCTCAAACGAAAGTATGATCATGCGACTTCCAGTTTAAAATCCTCCTCTTGCCTCCCACGGACTAGGAGGCAAAACTCAGCTTCCTCAATGCACTGGGGGATCTGCAGACCCCTTGCAATTGCCTGGCCCTGAAAGGCTTTGTCTTTTTTTTTTTTTTTTTGCATGCCCCCTATATTGAGCCACGTGTAATTCTCATGAATCACAAGCTTCCCTGCCTGTAGGACTTTACGCAAGCCGTACCCCTTTGGGAATCTCCCTCAGCGCCAGCACCACCCCTGCTCTGAAGCCTTTTCTGATCTGATCTTTATATCCGGAATTTGCCACACCTCCTTTTTTTTTTTAATAACATGATCAAAACCTTACTATAGTGTGGCAACCGTTCCTTCCTCTATCTCATGTGTTGGATTGGGAGATGGTTTAAGGCAGGGCTGGGGTGGTTTGCTGAGCATGGTGCCCCAAAGACATCATTTGTTCAAGAAGGACTGGGGTTGGCAGTGGCCCGTGGACCCATCAGGATGCATCATTTGTTCAAGAAGAACTGGGGTGGCAGCGGCCCGTGGACCTAGCAGGAGCCTGCTGCAGTTGTCCAGGGAGGAAACAATGAAGGAGATAAAGGAGACGTGGTTTCCTCTCTCCCTCCCACCCGCCCCCTCCCTCTACTTGGGTTGGTTGGCTGACAAAGCAGCTATCCTATCTCTTGTGTGCCTGTCCATAGACATCTCTTCCGAAGCACAACTTTCCCCAAGCATGGAGGACCTGAACCAGGGAAGTGGCAATGGGAATGGAGATGGAGAGCGAGTCTAAGAGATGTGAGATTATTAAAAATTAGAATTAGGAGAAGCAGCAGCATGCAAAGTTTGAGGCAGAGAGAAAAATCCAGTACAAAGTATCCCAGTGAGTCAGGCCAACCAGTATGATATTCCCAACTGTACAAGCATGCATTTATCATTCAGAAGAGATGGAAACTGACTGTTTAAGTGGTTCATGGTCAAACTGATTGGAAAGAGTCAGAGCTAACATTGTAGCCACAGGGCTTCAAGGTGGCTTCATGTAGAAACCAGAGACCCTCAGTAAACTCACTGGTGAGCTCAGTTCTCTCCAGCAGAGGAAGGAGAGGAGACTCCTACCAGCGGGTGCAGATTTCTGGCCATATAAGGACTGAGGTAGCAGAGAATTGTTCTATTTTTGTATTGTCCAATGTCAAGGTGAAATCCTGTGTCTGGAAGATTCACCCTAAACCTCCTCCAGTTTTCTCTCCAAATATGTGGCAGTTCTGGACAGGGTAAAGTATATTTATTGATCAGTATTATTTTATTACTTTTTCACTTAGATGGGCTGTGTTAACGGGGGCGGCATTTTACATGCACATCTCGGAATCTCCTGAGAGCCCTCAGATGAAATGCTGCAGGCCACCGACCTCCACACTGCTTTGCAGATGAGGCGATGCGTCCCTACAGTTGGAATGCTCTCATTCTCATCCACAGGAGTGTCAGAACAGACTCTCCCACACTTGCTCTATCGCCATTCAGCTCTTGTGCATCCTCCACCATTCCCTGTTAGCCTCCAGCCTTCGCCGACCAGGAAACTGATACTCCAGAAGTCGGCTGGGTAAATTTCCTGAGGTTTTGGCTATATGCCTTGGTTGAGAGGACAAGCATGGTCTCTGGACTTAAAGGTTTCATAAATTTCAGTTTCAAGAAGGAAGTATTTTGTACTCATATTTCCTGCACAATTGTGTGGGGATAGGGAAAAAATGGACTTGAAAGCAGTGTTTTCAATGTTGACTACATATTGGAATCACCTCAGGGCTTAAAGCATACTTACGCTTTGGTCTCATTCCCAGAGTTTCCAATTTAATTGGTCTGGGGAGCAGTGTGGGCGCTGGGATTTTTGCAAGATCCTCATGTGTTCCCAGTACTCAGCCAAGGTGGAGAGTACACTCTTGAATGCCTTGGCTTCCATTAGCTTTAAATTGCTCACCGGAGACATTGGGCTCACCTTGCACAGGTGGCTGTGCTGTGGCCTTGAGGAGAAAATCAGAACAAAGAGAAAGGAAGTTCGCACATAACAATGTCTGAAGGATGAAGGTTCGTTATTAGCCCAACCCAGCAGAGGAGGTAAAGATATTTTCGCTTCTGCCCAAGGCCATATGGGAGTGACTGTGGGGGAAGGCATAGCCATCGCTCTGTGACTGCAGCAGTAATTCATATCTGATTCAGAAGCTGACTTTGTTGGATTACAGCTCGACAGCTGTTCTCAGTCTCAGTCCAGCCTCTCCCAATGGGACTGCTTGTAGCAACACATCTCATTTACAGAACTCATATGCAGGGGCCTAGAGATTTAAATTAAAACCTTGTGTCTGTTACTTTGGTGAATTCAATGCAAAAGCATGTTGGCTTCTCCAAATAGACCACTTTCAGTGGCAAGGGGAGGGAGAAACACAATGGGGAGGAAATAGACCTTTTATATTCCTCCCTCCTATTTTTGGTAGGAGGTCTTGACACAATGGCAATAATGAAGTGAATTCTAATAAAATGTCAAGGCTTTGTTCAGGCTTGGGAAGGATGAGGGGGCCAGAGGAGAGAAGGAACTGGGAGACGGGGAAGTAAGAAATATGGGTCTCAGAGCCCGTGTATATGAGCTAGGAAATTCCTTAAAGAACATCTTCTGGTAGAGGACAAGGTCAAATGGGTTTCAATAGAAAAAGAATCTGAGAGTCGGCGAGGCTAAGCTTCTGACCAATGCCATTCGCTCGATTGGCTGCACAGGTGGAACAAAGAATGCTGTGTCCGGGACCATGATGCAGTGTGCCTCTCTCTCATCATGTCTTGGAGGGGCTAGGTGATGTTAAAGGAGACCGAGGAGGAGAGAACATGTCTCTGGTATGCATTTCTAGACCAGAGTGAGGCTGTGAATCTGAGATAAGTTTCAGAAGTTCTGGGAAGAGAACTCACCCCGTGTGCATCTGATAAGACGGTTGGGCTCAAGGATGATGGGAAAGTGAGGAGAGTTGTGGGACACACTTGCAAGGTGGAATCAGTGACGTGACTGACTAGATTTGGAGAAAGAGGACCAAGGGACAGTGGACCAGGACACTAGGTTTGCTGCAAAAATTGCTTTGTTTTGTTGTCAGTGAGCTGGTCATCTCTGTTCATCCCCACTGTTTCGTTTTCATCGATTTCTCTTTCCTATGAGTCCATCAGGCTGGAGTAGGAGAAAGGCACAGAGCGCAACTACAGGCACAGATCAGAGGCGAGGACTTAGCTTGAGATACTGCAGAGATGAGAGTGGATGCCCCACTTAATATATGGTAAACCTGTGGCGAACACGTTCTGTACCAGGCAGCAAGACAGCCGAGATGGGTAAGATGCAGGCCCCACTTCTGCAGGAGCTCAGTATAGAGAGACTAGGAGCAAATAGCTGATTGTCCTCTGAGAGAAAGCCGAGGGAAGAGGCAGGATAGAGGGTGGCAGTCATGGCTGGCGGAGCTTCCTAGAAGCAGCTTCTAATCCGGTATCTAAGGGATGAGCGGGAGGGGGAGGAGCCAAAGCCTTGAGAGCGCCATGGGCAAGTGGAAGGGATACCCTGTGCTTGGCGCTCGGTGATGAGCTTGGTGCGCCTAGGGTAGGAAGTGAGAGGTCACAGGGAGAAACAAATGTACAAAAGTGATTTAGGACCAGGTCAGGAAATCATGCTAAGGAGAACAGACTTCGTCGTGAAGAGAAGGGGTTGGGGGTAGGAGTTTCATGAGGTCATTGTCTGCCTTGACAAGATCTATCAAGGAAGGGGAGTGGTCAGAGGGGTGGAGGCAAGATAAGAGGTCATGGGAATAGTCCAGAGGGAGGATGATCTAGACCTGGAGGTGGGGTGGAAGACAGTTCACGAGGTGACAAGACCTGTGGCTAGCTGGGTTCTGGAGAACAGGGAAAAGGACACAGGCGTCTCTCATTTTAATATTTCCAAGATCTAGATTTCCCTGGCTATTTTGTTGTCTTGGAGTGTTTCAACAATGGATTCAGTTCAGTGGAGAATCCTCCCTCTCTGTCCTGGTGGAGGAATATGGTTTCTTTCTGTGTAATACTATTAAGAAGTAGGGGCTAACACTGTTACTTCTCCTCCCACTACTGTTACTTCTACCACCAACATTCCTGATGCTGTTACAGATGTGCCATTTGGAAAAGTAAGACATCCACATCCCAAAGTAAACACAGGGCAAAGTGTCAGCCCCCTCTTTCTAGCCACTCCTTATCCCCATCCTATGTGATTGGAGTTAATTTTTTTTTAAAGATTTATTTATTTACTTGAAAGAGTTAGAGAGAGAGAGAGAAAGAGAGAGAGAGAGAGAGGTCTTCCAACGGTGGCCCACTCAATGTCACCTGAGCTCACCTTCCTGCCCCTTTCCTTAAGCTCTCCTTCCTACTCCCCAGTTGGCCTCAACAGCTGGAGCTGAGCCAATCCAAAGCCAGGAGTCAGGAGCTTCTTCCAGGTCTCCCACATGGGTGCAGGTCCCAAGGACTTGGGCCATCTTCTACTGCTTTCCTAGGCCATAGCAGGGAACTGGATGGAAGTGGAGCAGCGGGGACTCAAACTGGCGCCCATATGGGATGCTGGCACTGCAAGTGGTGGCTTTACCTGCTACGCCACAGCACCAGCCCCTAGAGTTAATTTTTTTCTTTTTTTAAAATTAATTAATTAATTAATTTTTTTTGACAGGCAGAGTGGAGAGTGAGAGAAACAGAGAGAAAGGTCTTCCTTTTTCCATTGGTTCACCCACCAATGGCCACTGCGGCTGGCGTGCTGTGGCCGGCGCACCGCGTTAATCTGAAGCCAGGAGCCAGGTGCTTCTCCTGGTCTCCCATGCGGGTGCAGGGCCATCCTCCACTGCCTTCCTGGGCCACAGCAGAGAGCTGGACTGGAAGAGGAGCAACCAGGACAGAACCGGCGCCCCAACCGGGACTAGAACCTGGTGTGCCGGCACCGCAGGTGGAGGATTATCCTAGTGAGCCACAGCGTCGGCCCTAGAGTTAATTTCTTAAACACACATTTCTCACTGTAAACAAAGTACTGTGCAAACTCAAGGGAGTAATGTCAGGGCCAAAATGACAGGCATCATGCGTGTGCCAGGACGTCAGACAATGGGAACGCCAGGGTGACTGGGCACCGGGAATGACCTTGTAAAGGAGTTGGGGAGTAGGGTTTATGTCCTGAACAAAGGAAAAGGTTTAAATCCGTGCTCTGCATGAGAAGAGTAGAAGGCCAAAGGGGTTGGAAAGAGAGCTTGAGCAAAGGGTCAGGAAGGCCAGCTCGGGTGACCTTGAGTGGGCCACTGATGGAAAGCACTTGGCCTGGGGAGAGGGACTAGATAGTGCCATGGGTGTTGACCTGCTTCCCAAGCATCAAGGTGTGACCATGTTTCGACTGCGCCATTTGCACCTCGTTGTGATCGATTTCATGACCTCTGCTATGGACCAAAGGGATGACTGGAGGAGATTCCACAGTCTCCTTTGTCCAGCAGATTGTGACTGTTAACTACTTTTTGGTCTGGGAATGAATGGGCAGGGGATTGAACCTTTGAACTTGGTCGCATTAGCACCTTGCTCAAACCATCTCAAATAGACTTCGCAGCCTCTCCTCTTTGGCCTGTACATCCTCATATATAAAAAGACTTCTCTGACATAGCCACAGCCAACGGAGTGGTTTTGAAGTGAGAAATGTGTTATAATTTCTCCCTGTTTGTCTTTGCTTACATGTTTCCCACTTGTAATCTAGTTGGCCAACCACACTGAAACACACTGTGAATGCCTCCAGTTGGGAACACCATGCTGGGCAGCTGTGTCCTTTCTCTGTAACACCTGGTTTAGCTGGTGGGGCAAGTAGGAATGAGAAGAGTGTGGCAAAGAAAGGCAGGAGAGTGTGTGATTCTAGGTTATGGTATGGCCAAATGATTCCGAACTGAATCTCCGTGATAGAGTGTTCAAGGCTTCTGACAAAGTGTCCCAATGCGGGCAAAGTCTCGCCTCAGTTGGCTCTCAGACAGTACACTGCAGGAAGGGATGGTTTGCAAATCCTATTTCCTCATGCCTTCAGTTGCATACGGGTAGGAGCTTGGTTTGCTACTTTTCCCTTCTATCCATACTTGCCATTGCTGTGGCTTGAATGTGTCCCCCAGAAGTTCATGTGCTGGAAATCTAATCCCCAAAGTCATGTGTTAATCAGCTTTGCAGGTGTGGTCTTTGGGAGGTCATTAGGATTAGATGAGGTTACGAAGGTTAAGACGTCCATGACGGCCTTGGCTGCTAGCCTTGAGCTAGCGGTTGTTCTGACTCGCCGTGTGATGGCTCCTGCCGTGTTGCCATGCAGCTAGAAGGCCCTCACCAGATGCCGTGTACACTCTGGGACTTGCCAGTCTCCAGAACCACGAGCTAGGTTGCCCAGGTTGTGGAATTCTGGTCATAGCAGCAGATAATGGACTGAGATACCATCCAAGGCCAGATCCAGACGCTCTGATATAATCACCACTCCAGGTGGTCGACATTGCTCCTTGGCTTAAATGCACAAATCTTGTTGTCTGTTTCTGTCTCTTGCAAATAACCACATATTATGCTGGCAAGGCATGTACTGGGTTGCATTGTCTATGAGTTGACCTTCTGCCACTACTTGCCTTTGATATGTTTATGCTTTGTTCCTCCAAATAGATTGCAAGCTCCTTATGAGCAGGGGATAGACTCTTTTCTTCTTTGTGTAATAGTGACACGTTGCGTGTCTCTGGCATTCGGAGCTTATAAATCCTTCCCTGTTTATTACTTTATTTGAGCTCACAAGAATTCTGTCAGTTTGGAAGAACTGGTATTACTAGAGTCCTGATTTCTCAGGTGGGAAAGCTTGGAGTAAGAATTATTAAGTGATTTGCCTCAAGTTACATGGTCCAGTGTTTTCTACAGAGCTGAGGATACCAGAGGTGCTTAAAGAATCACTGACTTATCTGTTCATTAAACCCTAGCTCTGTTCCACAGCCACCCTGACGATTTGAACAATAAGGATTTGTGTTTTGGGGAGATGATTGACTCTAAGACATCCAGCCTTCTTCCCCCACCCCATTTGAAATGCATTTGGTGAACCAAGACAACCCAGATGATAAATCAACATTTTTACAGCAACTTCCCCCATCACCTTGCTTTTCTCCAAAGTAAGTTTTAGGGGGTTCCTGTGCTGGTTCACCTCTCCCTTTCCTGCTGCTTATAAAGACACAGGTGGGGGCGATGAAACTGTGGGTTTCAAGATTCTTCTTTCCAGATGTCATCCATTTAGTCCTTGCAATATTAGTTGGCAGCCATAGTCGAGTTTGGAAGTGTAAGGATTACTTGAAACCATATGACAGAACTGTTTTCCTTATGGAACCAAATGTTGAAAGAGGCTTTGGTAGTCAAAGTGGCACAACAAAAATGGAATTTGTAAAGAGGGGTTTTATACGTTTTATATTTCCAGAAGTCTGTCAACCTGGCGAGGACAGAAGCACAGAGTCCTGGTTACGATCGTCAGCATCTGTAGGGCGCGTCTCTGCCCGTGTATGGACCTAAAGCCTGAGTATCTTGGCGGCTCCCTCCTGCCTCCATTTCCTCTCGTTGCCTCCTCCCATCCTGTCTGCTCCTGTTCTGTCCTCAGTGTATTTAGACTAAAGGCAAACTTTTCAATTTGTCTGAGTTACCTGAAAAGTTGTAAGGATAAATGAGGTGTGAAAGCACTTTGAAAGTGCAGAACGGCTTTGATGAACCAAACCCAATCTAAACAGAATCCTCCGTACTTTGTAATCCAAGTAGAAAGAAGAAGATGACAGTGATAACAATGAAATGGGGGATGAAGGAAAATAGAATGGGACTTCTAAGGTGTGCCCCTGGGTCAAAGGCGGCTGTGGCGAAGAAAAAAATACCACCGGGTTAGAAGGCTTGAAACCCAACTGTCACTTAGTGGTGGTGTAAGTGCGAGCGTCCTTATCGGTAAAACGGTGATAATAATGCTGGTCTCGTGGGGTGGCTGTGAAGAGCAAATGAGATAAACCACAGAGAAAACCTTTGTAAGTGGAAACGTGCTGTTCAAAAAGGTGAGGGTTTGCAGTTATTATTTGGAGCAGTCTCTCCTGCCTCTGGCGCGGGCATTTCTGGAAGTGTACTGTGGTTTTTCATGTTCCAACGGATGACCCAGGTACCAAAGTGTCTCCAATCGGGCACAGACTCCATGTGCTCACTACTGGCTGAGTTAGAAAGAGAATGAATGCCCCTGAGAAAATGCACTCACTGCTCCCCAGAGACCCCTCGCTGGAGCCCTAGGAAGAAATTCCTTGACCCAGGACACTCAGAGCCTTCCTTCCTGCCTTCCAGGGGCCTTACCCGTCTGGTACTTAGCCTGGCTGGGATGCGGGGCGGGGGGGGGGGGGGGGGGGAGGAAGGTTCTCCTCTTGTACTCTGTTGCAATCCTGTGTGTTCTGCCCTGCTCTTTCTCTTTGGTCTTCTGTGAAGACTGGAGCTCGCCAGGTAGAATTCCTTCACTTTTGCTTCCGCACAATCTTAGTCCCTTTGCACCTGTGTTTTAGATTGACTTGTGAAGATCTTTTTTTGTTAGGGTGGTGAGTCCTGCCATGGTGAGGGACAGGGTGTTGTCTTATTTGGACCCCCAGTGCTCTGGGCTGGCTAATAACATCCCCACAGAGCCCTGAATGATGTATCTGCAGTGGGTCCCCCAAAACCGTTGTTGCTGATTGCTTGGTTTTCAGCAAAGAGATTCAGAAAGGGATTCCTACGTAATCCTGTTTCTCACAACACGAAATCCACCAAAGCACTCCCTTCTTCTGAGCATGCTGGTTACTGGAGTTCTCACGATATCAGGAATCTTTCAAGTTTTTAGTTATAGGAGTATTCTTCCCCCTTGAGTTAAAAAGTAGCAGATGCCCAGTTTGGAAAATTCAAAGACTCCAAACGTTTTAAAGAAGAAAATAATAATACTACAATATTGAGGTGCTTTGTTCTATTTTTATTGGCTATGTAATTTTGAGATTAAGTTTTAACACATGATTTAATGACACTTTTTTCACTTAGTGGAGCATCAAAGACATTTTCCATGTCATTAAAAATTCTGAAAAAATATATTTTTAGTGACTACATACTGTACCATTTTAAGAATAGTCCATAATTTACTAAATTATTACCTTATACTGGTCACTTAGACTGGATCCAATTTTCCTTTATTATAAATATTTCATACATGAAGATCTTTAGTAAAAAAAACTCTGTGTTTCAGATTTTTCCTTAGGATATTTTAATAGAAGAGGAAGCATTAAGGTACAGACATTTTTAAGTCTCTGGGTACATCTTTCCAAATTTATTTCCGGATAGATTGTACTAATTACATGCATTTTCATTACTGGGTGTTAGAGTACCCCCATCATTGCACCTGATCTGTATTTTGTAACGTAAGCTGCTTTACCCACTTTATTTATTAACAGTGATGTTCTTTGATGCATCTCATTTTAATCCATGAGGTTTATGTAAAGTGCATAATTTATTTTTGGAGGCTTTAGATGCTGTCTTCTGTATTGATCTAGTGCCAATAATATAACCTTGATGATCATGACCTAGCTTCAGGTAACATGGGCCATAAGGTGGTATACAAGTAGAAGAAATGGTTGTTTTATTTCTTTAACGTTTATTTGTTTTTTTAGTTTTTGTTTTTTCTTTCTGTATTTTTAGTTTTTTTTTTTTTAGTTTTTAACAGATTCAATATAGCTTATAAATACAATTCAAAGAATATAATCATATTCCATTCTTCTCTTCCTTCTTCACCCTCTCTCTCTTCCACCTTCCTTCCTTCCTTCCTTTAGTTTTTACGATAACATATTTTTAGTTCACTTTACAGACAAGGATTTAATGCCCCACCAAATCAAAAGTTTAACAAGTAAAAAGCACAAAGAGTCTAGTTTAGCAGGAATATTTGTTTATTTTTTCATTTACTTCAAAGGAAGGGTGACATTCTAATACACTCCACCAGTTCACTCCCCAAATGCCCACAACAGCCAGGGCTGGGCAGGCCAAAGCCAGAAGCCAGGAGCTCCATCCTGGTCTCCCATGTGGGTGTCAGGGGCCCAGGCATTGGAGCTAGCATCCACTGTCTCTCGGGACACCTTAGCAGGCAGCTGGATTGGAAGCAGAATGGCTGGGGCTCGAACGCACACTGTGATACGGGATGGACGCAGGCTGCCGGAGTGGCAGTTTGACCTGCTGTGCACCAATGTCCACCTCCATTGTTGTTATGGCTTCCCAAGAACAATAGGATTTAGGCAACTGAAATGTCTGTGATGAATATACTGCAGCAAGGCAGAAAGGGAACAGTGGTTCTGGTAATATAAGAAGGTACAGTATGGGCCAGTGCTGTGCGTAGTGGGCTAAGCCTCTGCCTGTGGCGCCAGTATCCCATATGGGTGCTGGTTCATATTCCAGCTGCTCCTCTTCTGATCCAGCTCTCTGCTATGGCCTGGGAAAGCAGTGGAAGATGGCGCAGGTGCTTGGACCCCTGCACCTACATGAGAGACCTGGAAGAAGCTCCTAGCTTCTAGTTCAGATTGGCCCAGCCCCTGCCAATGTGGACATTTGGGGAGTGAACCAGAGGATGGAAGATCTCTCAGTCTCTGTCTCTCCCTCTGTCTGTGACCCTGTCTCTCAAATAAATAAATCTTTTTTTTTTTTTTTTAAAAAGAATGTACATTACAACTGAAGGAAAAATCATGCATACATTAAAAATGGGAGAAGGTACCTAGGTCTATTGTGTTATTAATGTTATCATTTTTTTCCTGAGGTTAATTAGAAGTTCAAAACTAAAATAATTTTATGACATACATGCACATTATTATTTGACTTTTCTCTGAAGCTCTTACATCGTTATTTTATTTTTTCTAGAAAAGAAAGGGACAACTGCTTTCTTTTTTCTTTTTTTTTCTTTTTGACAGGCAGAGTGGACAGTGAGAGAGAGAGAGAGAGAGAGAAAGGTCTTCCTTTGCCATTGGTTCACCCTCCAATGGCCACTGTGGCCAGCGCGTTGCGGCTGGCGCACCGCGCTGATCCGATGACAGGAGCCAGGTACTTCTCCTGGTCTCCCATGGGGTGCAGGGCCCAAGGACTTGGGCCATCCTCCACTGCCCTCCTGGGCCACAGCAGAGAGCTGGCCTGGAAGAGGGGCAACCGGGACAGAATCCGGCACCCTGACCGGGACTAGAACCCAGTGTGCCGGCGCTACAAGGTGGAGGATTAGCTTAGTGAGCCACGGTGCTGGCCGACAACTGCTTTCATAACACATATCTTTATGGGAAAATTCATTGAGATGGAAAATTACTGAATTTGTATCTCCAACTTCTGAGCACTAATGTGGAATCAACGTCATGAAGGAACTGAAGGGATTTTGAGATAGGATAGTCTAATCTTTCTTTTTATACCTGAAGAAACAGATCCATTTAGTTAACATAATTCCTCTAAGGGACAATAGCAGGGTGGTGTCAGACATGGGTCTCCTTGTTCGGGAACAGTGCATTTCCTACCAAGTCCCTGCCTCTGAAAAGTAATTTTATTAGAAGATGATATTAGACAAGGATTTGGGAACTGCTCTTTCTTCCTGTCAACTCAAGACCTTTTGCTGGGATGTGTGTGAAATAGAAAATCCTTTATTTTATTATGTATGATGACAACATAGGGGAATCAGTTGCAGTTGACTAAAGAAGCAGCAAAGCAATGCATGCAAGTGGGGAGGGGAAGAATCCTCCACTGGCCCCCAAGAACTTGACGCTAGACCCACTAGACGTTTTCTCGCTGTAATTCCATGTGTTGTCCTTTGAGACATATCAGCAGGAAATCACTGTGAATCATTGGGCCTTTTCTATCCACTTCAGTGAGTAGCTTCCCAACTCCAAATGCATTCTGTGTGAATGTGTTGAGTAAGGACAAAGGTTTTGGATGAAATAGGTGTAGATTCGTATTACAAAAATTTTAGGCATTGAAAGTGTTTGACAGAATGGTCAAAAGACTGAGACTTCATTTGCCTGAACAAAGGGAAGAAAAAAAACAATGATACCTATGATTTGGGAATGCAGGTGGAGGTTACTCAACAAAAAAGCAACGTGAGTTTTTTGTCCTCATAAAATCAGCATTGGTCAGTGTTATCAGATTGTTTAGTTTGTGTATTCATTTTTGTTTATTTGAAAGAGAGACAGAGATGAGAGAGAGAGAGGAGAGAGAGAGAGAGAGAGAGAGAGAGAGAGAGAATTTCCCATACACTAGTTCACTCCCCAAATGCTGGCAACAGCTTGGACCAGGCTGGGCTAGACCAAAGCCAGAAGATAGGTGCTCAACGCAGGTCTCTCTGGTGGGTGTCAAGGATCCAAGTATTGACCCATCAGTTGCTGCCTCACAGGGTATGCGTTAGCGAGAAGCTGGAATGGGAAGTGGAACCTGATTTTTCAGTGTGGTTTACAATCTATACGTTGAAACTTTCCTTAGTAAAGTTAAGTAGACAGAAGTAGGTGTGTCCCCAGTTCTGGCCTTCAAATCTATTGCCCTTGTGTGCATAAGGAAAAATCGCAGACCTCCCTGGCGGAGGCTTGGCCTGTGAGGCTTGTCCATCCAAAAAGAGGGAGGGCGAGGAGACCGCAAAACACTAATATTTTCCTTTTCTCAAACTGGTCCAATTTCATTCCTGATCAAAGCAGATCAATCACCCTCATTGCCACCTTGATTTTTAGGCTGGCCAGATCTCAGGCCATCTCCCCCGGCTGTCTGCTTATCCAGACATGGGAAGAATTACTCAAGTCCTAACTTTCTTTTTATTACACTTCTTAGGAGTACCAGGTAATAAATCAATGGGGAAAGTTCAGATATGGAAAAGCAATATTTAAAGTGAGTTATGATGTAAAAGAGAAGGCTTGCTATTATGTTTTATCAAAGGCAGCCACTAACAAGCATAATGTAATTCACAATGCTTAAGCAGGGCGACTTTAATTGCAACAGTCATTAAGCTCACAGGATCATTAAATGCATTAAAGGAGGGAGCCAACGAGCTATCATGAATGAAATAAGGCCCCCCACTCACCCTGCTTCACCTATTTAACGGGAATTGAACTCAGCCTGGTCTCTGATAGAGTCACAGCACTTGGACTTCCTCTCCCCCTTTCTGTACCAAGCCACTGTGCCAATCTTAGAACAGCTCAAAGACAGCATTTCATAGGAAACCAAGGCAGCTCGAGATATTGTCAAACCACAGTTTAAATTCACTCATATTTTTCTTGCTATCACATTTTATAGCATTCTGAAGTTTCAAGTCTAGCTATTTTTTAATCTATTTTGGAGAAGTTTATTACCTTTAGAAGCTCACAGAGAAAAGAACTAACGGCATATAAAAATCCAGTGTTGTCAGTAATTACAGAAATGAAAACTGAAAATTTATCAAAATGGCAAAAAAAAAGAAACAAAATAGTTTCTTTTCTTACTGATGGAAAATATGTAGGGAAATATAAATAACATGTAAAATGTTTCCTACTCTAGAAATTCTGTCTCCCAGGTCTGACTTGGACTCTCCTTAATGTACGTCTGTTCCATAGAGTGCCTCTTCCATTGCCTTCAGTACCTGTCTACTGATCTACATCATCTGTTCTCTCTGTGGGAGCAGAGACTACACTGAGATTTTTTACTGCACTGGGTAGGGGAGTTTCTTTCCAAGATGCCCGCCGTGAAGCTGTCTGCCTCACCCTATGCAGAACTGGAAGCTACTCCTTCCATTACTTTGAATCTGGGTTGATCTTAGGAGCTCACACGGACTTCCAGAGTGTGGCAGGTGTGACGCTCGAGGACTTTCAAGGCTTCCACTTGGACTTCTTGCTATGGTGAAGGTAGTGAACTTGTAAGGAATATAACTACTGTCAAGACAGCCATGCTATGAGGAATCCAAGAGAAGTGGAAAAGCCCTGGACCATGAGACATCATGTGGAGGGAAGGAGGAGGAAGGAAGGGAGGGCAGGTGGAGCGATGGAGGGAGAGAGAAAGAACAAGAGAATGACTAACGGACGTATTCTAAACACATTCGTGAAGCTGTGAAGACGCCATCTTGGAAGTGTGTCCTCCAGCCCACCTTCCCATAAAATACCAAATAGGCCTCCTGAGTCTGTCCCAGGCTCTTGACTCTCAGAGTCACAAACAATAAAATAGGTGTTTAAGTGACAGTGTTTTGAGGCAGTTCATCACACAACAGTGGACAACTGCAGCATTAGCTTTATTGAGGATTTCTCATGTCCTCATGTTCATCATACAAGGAATGTATGATGGGTATTTAAGTTCTCTTCATGTGTTTTCCTGCTACTTTCTGATTTTTCTATAATGTATATAGAAAATGTATATGTCTATAATGTATATAGGCTATAAACCACAAAAAGTTTTTTTTTTTTAATAAAAGAAAGAGGTTTTGGAAAACTAAACATGAAAAAGACATGAGAGAGATTCTGAGTGGTTGACCAGAGAGCATCTTTCTGCTTTCCCCCAATTCTGTAGCAATGCCCTAAATTCTTTCTGGAAGTGTAGCTTCTCCATCATGGCCTCTGTTTCACAGGAGAAATGAATAGTTATCTCAAAGACCAATGGTCAGGGCAGACAGAAATAGAAACATAACAAAGAATTTTTAATCTCTGTTTGTAAAACCTCAAATGATCATGTACAGCATCGACTCATGCAGCTTAGTCAAATCA
Source organism: Oryctolagus cuniculus (assembly GCF_964237555.1). Taxonomy (NCBI): domain Eukaryota; kingdom Metazoa; phylum Chordata; class Mammalia; order Lagomorpha; family Leporidae; genus Oryctolagus; species Oryctolagus cuniculus. Next base: position 114,173,176 of record NC_091432.1, read on the forward strand.
CTGACTGTGACATTCCCTATTATCCCCAGCAAGAAGAACATCGTACTTCCCTTTTCTTACAGAATAGACGCAGGTTCTTAAGGTTAAGAGCACGGAGAGCCTTCAGTTTTCTTCCAGTGGAGTGTCTATTGGTTGGAATTGGGAGGTGGTGTGCCCACTGGCTGCGAATGACGTGGCAAGGGGTAGAGGCTCCATCCTGACATCCTTCATCTGGGAATCGCTTTACAGTCTGGGCCACAGCTAAATTTTGCTTATGAAGCCTAAGGAGAGAAATGACTGTCAGTGTTGATTCTAACCAGTTGATGCAACTGTGTCTTGGATAAGTTAGGTGTTTTGGATGGATGGAGTAAAATATTTTTTAATGACAAGTCAGGGATTAACTAGGTGGCCTGTGCTAACACTTGTAGCCCCAGAATTCTCTGGCATCACAGATTTCCACTTGGAGAGCAGAGTGCACTGGGCAGGATTCCAATCCTAGCACTTTACTTTTCCTTATTCTATAGATATGTCTATACAGTCTAAATTTTCTTTTGAGACAAAAGTCAAGCACATGGTGAATGAGAGAATACATGAATGAATGAATGAATTAGATGCAGAGCCTGTTTTTTTTTGTATGGGTAAAATATACATAGCATAAATTTACTTCTTCAATTATTTAAAAATTTTTCAATTAATTTTTAATAGATTCAATGTGCTTTGTAAATACAATTCTAAGAACATAATGGCATTCCCTTCCTTCACCTCTGCCTCTCTGCTTCCCACTCCTTTCCTCCCACACTCCTTCCTTCTCCCTCTCTTTCCATATTTTTTTTAGTTTTTGAGATAACATACTTTGAATTTATATTACAGTAAAAAGGTTTAATACTACACTGAAGAAGAAATTATAAAGGCAACCAAAAACTTTTTGAAATAAATGAAAACACAACATATCAAAACCTATGGGATATTTCAACTGTATTTAAGTGTACAGTTCAGTGGCATTTAGTACATTTACAAAACTATGTAGCTATCATTGCTATCTAGTTCTAGAACTTTTTAGTTATCACCTCTATCACTTAATTGTTAAAACAATCACCCATTTAAAGGCCTTTTTTCTTATTTCTAGATTTTAAATGATTGATGTGGTCAAGTATTAACTTTGAGATAGACACCTTGTTTCCCAAATCCTCCATCGGTAAAATCTTCCAGAAACGTGTTCACCAGAGTAATGCCAATACAGACTCTGTGAAGCAGTCACAACAGTGGTTTTAAATCCTCCAAGAAAACATTTAAAGCCCTAACAATTACAATTGGTGGAGCATTCAGATAATTTCAGGTGTGGGGGATGAGTATTTCTGTCTGCCCTGCTCTATTCTTCTGCCTGTTCCTACTAATAGATTTCAGCTCTGCTCGCTAGAGGGCTAATTATGTGGTCCGGGCTGGGACAGTCTTAGTACCACCTCCTTAGGTTACAGTGGTTGGTCCAAGGGATGGGCATAGGACCAAAGTGATTGAATTTTTTCTCTTGGAATTTTTCAATTTCACATGAAAGAAGAGACCTTTATTGTTTTCTCTGTTTCTGGAGAATTCGGAATATAAATTTGAAGTAGCTGGCTGTTAGGTACCACACACTGTTGCGTAAGATAATTTAGGAGAACGAATCTGTTATTCAGAGAGAGGAGAGATGGGAGCTGAAAAAAGATACCCCTCAAAGCCGATCCTAGCTTGGCTGTCTGTAGGGCTGTGTCTGCAACTGCCCCTTTTAGTGTTTGGGTTATTCTTCATCTTCATCTTTTCTTGAATTATTTTGAATTGTGTGTTGGCCCCTGGTAATCAAGAGTCCTGATAAAAACAGTAAGATCTGCAATTGTAGCCAAGCTATGTAGTTTGATTAGTCATATGTATGCCAAACAGTATTGCTAACCTGGGATGCTATGGAATAAATACAAACCCAAGAAGACAGCATGTCCCATGTCCGTTGGTATTGGTGCATCTTCTGTTGCTATAACAGAACGACTGAAGCTGGATAATTTGTAAAGAAAGAGGTTTATTTAGCTCATAGTCTTGGAGGCTGAAAGTCAAAACAGTCTGACGCTGGCTCTTGCAAGGTTCCCCTTGGCAGCACTGCATCACAGTGGATAGCTTTATGGAGGGCAAGAGTGTGAGTGAGGGAGACAGGAAGCCAGAGCCACTCAGGGATCAGGCTCATTTTCTAATCACAACTTGCCCTCTTGAGAACCAACCGAGTCCTTCCAGAGAGCAGCACCCTCAACGACCTGACAACCTCCCACTAGGCCCCACCTCTTAAAGGTCCCACCACCTCTCAGCGTCACCACACTGGAGACCAAGCTTCTAACACATAGATCTTTGGAGGACACACTCAAGCTATATCCATACCATTGCACCATCTGTGAACCATCTGTCTATCCATTCTCCAGCCTCATGGTCATTACATACATGTGAATATAAAGTAACACCTCTTAATTACTATAATCTTTTCTGCCTTGTGAAATGTGACTCACTGTTCAAAATAATGAGCGTACAATGACAAGAAACAGAAAGCGCTCCATCCATTTGAAGTGGCAAGGTATTTAATATAAGGAATTAGGTACTTCGAAAATTGTTGGATGTGCCAGAGGAGCAGGCTGTAGTTAGCACCTACAGGAGTAACTCTTGGAAAACTACCGTGGAAGTGGGCTGCCAGGGAGAGTTTCTACTTCTGCAACAGCCAGGATGGAGAGGAATCAGGAGGCTATGGAAGAAACGACTGACTTCAACACAGGGATCGGGGAGCTCCTTCTGAGGTCTTCACAACTGCCGTCAATCACCCCCAAAGCTGGCGATTAGGACCCATGGCTGCTGCTGCTGCTGCTGCTGCTGCTGCAGAGAATCGCCAGCTCTTGACAACTACACCTGCCAGTGGCTGTGGCAGAACCTGGGACTGCGGGCTTCATTCCATCTCTGCCTTCCAAATGCGTGACTCTGTTGGATTTTTTTTAAAAGATTTATTTATTTGCTTGAAAGACAGAGTTACAGAGAGGCAGAGGAAGAGAGAGAGAGAGAGAGAGAGAGGTTTTCCATCAGCTGGTTCACTCCCCAATTGGTTGCAAGGGCCAGAACTATGTCAATCCAAAGCCAGGAGCCAGAAGCTTCTTCCAGGTTTCCCATGCAGGTGAAGGGGCCCAAGGACTTGGGCCATCTTCTACTGCCCTCCCAGGCCATAGCAGAGAGCTGGATTGGACGTGGAGCAGCTGGGACTCGACATCCCATTTGGGATGTCGGCAGTGCAGGAGTGGCTTTACCCACTAAGCCTGACTGTCAAAATTTATAGCATGTTCAATTTGGTAGAAAGTAACATAGTGTTTGATTCAGAGATGACAATAAGTTTGCCATCTGTACTGATCAGAACTCCTCTTTGCATCTCGTTTTGGATTGACCACTCTAAGAGAGAAAAGACAGCAAATGTATTTGGGGAGAGTGAACATGAGGATGCTGAGGCCAAAAATCCATGTTATGTGAGAAGTAATATGAGGATTGGGGACCATGCAGCTGGGGGAGAGAAAACTCAAGGAGACTTTGTCAGTTTCTTTTCTAAAATTTATTTACTTATTGAAAGGCAGAGACAGAGCGTCTTCCTTTTGTTGGTTTACTCCCTACATGGCTACAACAGCCGGGGATGGGCCAGGCTGAGGCCAGGAGCTAGGAACTCCATCCAAGGGATCCAAGTATGGGTTATCATTTGCTCCCTAGCACCTTAGTGGGGAGCTGGATCCGAAGCTGACCAGCCAGGTCTAGAAGGGGCACTCTGATAAGGGATGGGGGGCTTCCGCTGTTACACCAAAATGCCAGCCCCTCTGCTATTTTTTGTCCATTTGTTGAAAGTCCTTTATGGTCCCTAAGTGTGGGATGAAAGCTGTACGACCTAGGCTTACTGGAAATAGGAAGGAGCTTACACTTGCTACAAAATGACCGTGTTACTCTACAGTTAGTACCCAACCATTGTTTGCATCTCTAGATGTACCCAGCCTCTGTTTGCATGACTAGGTGATGGGGATATTGTGGATAATCTTTTTTTTTTTTTTGAAATACTTAATTATGTATTCATTGTGAAGTTGGTTAATTTTGGCAAATCCTTTCATTAGTTTTCCTGGGTAACTGTCTCTGTGAATACTAGATTTAGAAAGCAATGGAGTAGAAGGAGTCAGCAGCTCTTTTAGGATCCTAAGCAAAATGTTGTGGAGAGCTGGCAGCTTTGTGGAGCTTGGAGCAAGGGCAACTCATGGCAGATACAACACCTCTCAGGGGTTAGAGAGGAATGAGAAATCATACCTATCCAAAGACTATTTCAGGACTATGGCCTATGGGTGGAATTGAGATTTGGCCGAAAGGTGTAACGGGGTTTGGTCCAAATGGTAACAGTTACTGATTATTGAACATACTGTGTATATAACATACATCATTTAACACTCACGGCATCCCGGCAAGAGCTCCTTGATTGACAACAAAGCTCACAAAGACTACAACACTTGTCTAAGGCAACAACAGAGTCTAGGCTATTTGGCCCCAAGCTCATGCATATTAATTCCATTACGTCATGCTGCATGTCCAAGTTGGAAAAGAATAAAAACTCAGCTGAAAATGGAGCCCAGGCTAAGGTAAGACGAATAGCAGAATCATTTGGGCAAGGAGCCACCTACTTTTCTCTCAACAGTTAAGGCAACAGAGACCAAATGTATTCATGGCCAAGAACTATTATTTGTGAGACACATTTAATAAACGATTTAGGCACCATTTATCCCAGTTATAGTTTTTCATCCATAAAAGAGAAATAAAAATAGTTGAACCTTCAAAAGGTTCATATGAAGATTGATGAGAATAATGTATATAAGACCACTTGCTTAGAATGTGGTTGATAAATAAGAGGGAGTTAACTCCGAATTCCTTAACCAGGAGTGTGGCCTTCAAGGCCACAGTCTCAGTCTTTGGATTCCTGGCCAGTTAGAAAAACAACAGGAGGGACATTTTTGAATTCTTGGGAGACTTTTATATATATAAAAAAAAAATCCTGTGGGCAATATTGAGTCTACCTCTGGTTGTACCTGAACCGGCAGGCAGGGGAAATCAGAAATTCAGAGTGGCGTCAGGTCAAAGCAGTTGCGTGTAAAGCCAGGTGATGTATTTGGGTGTGCAGTCACTCTTTTCAGCAGAGTAGGCAGCGCTTATATGACATGATCCGATAGGCACTGAAGGGCCTTCTGCTCTCAGAATGTCACTGAGCAATCTACTCCTGGGTTAGCTCCGCCTGTCTCAAGGTGTCTTTGCAGCAGACTCACTTGAAACACTGACCCCAGAACTACTAGTCAGAGGCTCTAGGGTCGAAGTCTGAGAAGGGTATTTTTGACCAGAGGAGTCTAATGTACAATAAAGTCTGAAAACACTAGAGGAGGGCGTTACATCTATGGAAATTCCCTGTTCAATTCTGAATTCGCTCTCAGGGAGGTTGCACGGCTCTTGCCTTTACCTCCTTGTTCTACTAAAACGGCTCCAGTCAGAACCCCCCGTGGGTTCTTTTCTGGTCATCTCCCAGGTCCTCTGTGCAGCATTTGATGGTGCTTGCTCGTCCTCGTAGCAGTCTCTAGCATAGCAATCTCTCCGATTTTTCCTCCCGACCCGATTCACTGCTTCTCCACGGTCTCCTTTGCTGGCTTCTCTTTCCCATTCAACTCCAAAGATGGCAATTTCTCAGGGCCTGTAGGCAGGCCCTGTGCTCTTCCCTTTAGTCTCTTTGCATCCAAGGGCCAACATTCAATTTGTGCTTCTTAGTTGCTCTTCTCCTCTGAGCACCAGTGTTACGTAGGCAGCCACCTCCTTGACGGAGCCATGATGATCTCAATCTGGATGTGCTAAGCCGGATGCCTGGACACCCTCTGTCCCCACATTCTTCTTCAATTTACACTTCTCAGAAAATGGTCCCATCGTCCAGCCAGTTACTCAAACCAGAAGCTAGGAGTCACGCTCCATTTCTATCACTCCCTCATTCCCACATGTGCTCCATCAGCACTTCAAGGCAATGTCCTCCCCACACCACGATCCTCTTTTTGGGAATCTTCCTGGTAACCGCCCCAGCACTTACCCACTTTACATCATTCTCAGAGCCGCCAGGGCACTCAAACACAGAGGATCCCTGGCCCTGGATGGTTTGATATGACCTCTTGACTTTACAATGGTGCCAAGATGGTACACAGTAGAAACTGTGTTTTGAATTTTGATTTTTTTTCCTGGTCTGATGATTGACAGGCAGTATGATACCTTCTGGGGATTCTTGGCTGCAGGGCAGTGAGCCAAAGTTCCCAATCAACCACACCATGTGATCGTGAGGGGAATCCACCCACACGTACAATGCCCTGTGTGGCTAAGCTAGGATGGTTGGGAGGCTAGGGGGAGTCAATGCTTTTTTTTACTTAATGAGTTTCTTGGGTTGTAGCCTTCCTGTCAGTCAAGCAGCATCTATAACTTGAAACACAGAAATGTAAATGAGATCATGAATCCGCTTCCCATAAAACTGATTCCGTGCTGGGATCCATAGGACATTCACTAGTATCTTCTCTGTCTTGGTCTAGAAGCACTGATTGATTGGGCTCTAGCTGCTACCTCCTGGGGTGGAGCTGGGACTTGAACCATTCACTCCAGCATGGGATAGGAAAGGCCCAAGTTTCATCCTAAGTGCAGGACTAAACTCTAGCCTCTAAAACAATATTTTCACAATGTGCATTCAAAATTTGTTTAATTCAAAGTCTGTTTAAACATTCAAGTCTGTTTGATCTGCCACTATTTTAGTAAACAAAAACTGGAAATCATCTCAACATTTGATAACAATGGTACATCCATACAAAGAAACACAACACAGCTAATAAAAAGAACAGATTTATATATTGCTTTTGGAATGAAATATTTGATACATAATTAAAGTAGATGGTAGGCATGGTAAATTCCCATTTAAAAAATAAAGATTCATGTATTCATAAATTAAGGAAATATGTTTGGTTGTGTATGGAAAAACAAGGAAAAAATTGAAATGCTCAATGGCGGCTATATCTGAGAAACTGGATTTTGGAAAATTTTCCCTTTTCCCCTCATACATGCATGTATCATATATATACATATATATATCTGTATTGTTTGAATTGTATCATGTATTTCCGTATTGCTTGGATTTTTGTAACCATAACATGTACTGTCCTGTCATTAAAAAAAAAAAAAAAAAAAAAAAGAGGGCGGGCGGGCGGGCGGGAAAGAGGTGAGAGAGAGGGAGAGGAATGCGCGGAATACAAGTGATTACTGTTTCATGCGTTTTGCCATCAGCACGGTTGGAGCTGCCCCGCTGGGCCTCCTGGGAGGTCAGATGCTCGGTCAAGGGTTCAGGGAATGCAGCCCTTCCCCTCTCCCTCTCCACCCCAAGGAGGAGAGGCACTTCAGCATCACATGCTTTTTGCAAGGATCAAATGAGATAAAGGTTGTGAGAAGCTTTTATCGACTGTAAAACTCTTAGGAATACGAGAACTTATTATCATAATCAAAGTCCACGTCCCAGCCCTGGCTGCACCGGCTGGTGACTGCAGAAAACCCTCCCAGTGTGTGTGCGGTGCCAGAAGCCTGCAGGCTCCTTTATCCAAAACAGCGTCGGCTGCAGCGTCCGCCCCCCGCCCCCCGCTTCTCGGGGAGGGAGTCCAGCCGGCCTCCCGCTCGGTCACTCCATCCCCGGCCCCGGCCCCGCCGCTTCCCAGCAGAGCTTGGCTGTTCCCTGAACTCGCAGCGCTGGTTCGATTTCCTCCAACAGAGCACGTGGTCCGGGCCAAACAAAGGAACATGTGTGCTGCAAACCCTCCCCCTATCCCGGGAGCGCCGAGCCCCGCCAGGAGAGGGCCCGGCCTGCGCGCTGGCGATTTGTCACCGCAGCTCGCTCGCACCCCGCCAGGCGCTCGGGAAGCGGCGGGGTGGGGGCGCGACCGGGGAGAAGGGGCCTGCGTCTCCGCGAGCTCCCCTCGCCGCCCTGGGAGCAGTCCCCCGAAACGCGCTCGGCCCAGCCAAGCTCTCCCCCCCCCCCCCCCCCAAGCTGCTAAGATTTCATTTCACCTCCGACAGGCTTCGTGGGGACTCGCTGTTAAAAGATCACTCTCCCGGGACGCTGCCAGTGGGAGGGGGCCCGGGTCTGTATACAGCTGTCAAAACGTCTCCGACAGGAGGCTGCGCACATCTGCACCAGCCCGTCTCGGGCTGCGGGGCACGCAGGGAGCAACTCCAGTGCAATGCCGAGCGGTAATTGCATTAGGATTAGTTATCTCCTGTGCTCTGCTCATTAGCCCGAGGATGGCGCGCATCCAGCGAGAGGGTGGCGCAGGCGAGGGCGGGATGTGAGCCTAGCGGGTCCTGATAATGAAAACCTCGCTCTCCTGTAGTCTGCTTCCCCCTCCCCCCTCCCCACCCGGCCCCCTACCCCCCGCCCCCCTCTTCCTCCAAACCTCATTTCCTGACTTTTTCCTGCAGGTCTTATGAAATGTGCAATTTAGGAAGATTACAATGTGTGTGGGGGGGACCTAGGCTGGTTGGAGTAGGGGAAGGATGCTGCGGGGTGGGGGCTGGGGGCTGGCGTGGGACCTGGTTGCCGGAGTCGAGGAAGGGAAGCCAGCGGTTGGCAGTCTCTGCTGCCCAGGCCGGCTGCCTAGGGCCCAGGTCCTTTTTCTGGCGCCGCTGGTTCCTGACACGTTTTAACTCCTTCCCCATGTCGTGTCGTGTAGTGCCTGCTAGCCAGGGTGCAGTAACGGAGAGGTGGCGATTTCCCGGAGATGTGGATCCGGAGGGAGCCACCTGGGACTGGGTGGACCCTCAGGACGGCCTCTGCCTGGTGAACTTGCTACCTTCGTGAAGCGCCACGGAGGACCTTCCTGGCTGCTCAGGGCACGGGGGCACCGGCCATTTCATTCTTCACCACACCCAGCATAAAACCTTCAAATGATCCCTTGAAAAGAATGCATGATGAACAATCATTTTTAAAAGGTCAGGAGACAGCAGCATCAACCAGACTCTCACGGTGTACAAAATGCGGTTTTCAGGCTGATAGATTTACTTAGCAATGTGACCACGGTCAGGTGACCTGACTTCCTGGAAGTTGCAACAGGATTGATACTTTGCACACAGACTTATTCACCCCACGTGGAGCTGAACACACAGTAGGTGCTCAGTGGAGGTTAGTTCCTTTCTCCCTCTTGCTTTATTCATCTCTAAAATGGGGATTAAAAAAAAAAACTCTGATGTCTCAGGAGGAGGTAATTAACCCATCTGAAAGGGCCAATAGAGTACAAAGTTGTTTTATAATTAAGAAATGTATCAAACCCTGGGCAGGACTAATTGCTGTGCAAATTTGATTGAGGCCTGTGAGGACAAGATTGCCTCTAATGGGTTGCAGCGTAGGGGACTGCTTAAAATTCTTCAGGGAAGTTGCAATACGGGAGTCTCAGCATTGGAGACTGTCACCAACCATTAAGAACACAACTCAATGGTTTAGAGTGCATACACCAAGGCTTTGCTTAAATAATCATTTTGAAACTGGGAGGTTTATTGAGAGTTCAGGGTTCCGATTTAGAAATGTCAGAAATAGAGTTTTATTTGTTTCCATTGCACATAATGAATTGCCCTTTGAATAATGAAGCTACGAAATGCCAAGTACCAGTCACTCCAGTGGATTGTCACTTGTTGCATTAGGCCCATGTGAGACTTGGGCTTCAAGTCACATGTACCACAGAGTCGGGGGGATTTAAAATTTCTGCAAAAGTCAATGACCCAGAGGGATATCTGTGAGGACACACCCTCGCTAAGTCTACAATAGAAACTTGTCAACTTCTAGTTGGCGATCTCTTGCCATGGGGGCATCGAACAATATTTAGGGAAGGTGATTAACTGAGAGAAGGGCCCAGAACAGCCTTTTCAGATTCTGTTTATCGGTGTGGAGCAAATACAGGCTTGCTTCTTTGGTAAGGCCATGCACGTGTGTTCAGCTTAGAGCCTAGTGAGGCTAGAGACACTATCTTCCCTCCTTGTGGCGTGAGGCCACTCCTGTTTCTCACAGGTGAATACAAAAGGCAATTTGAAGGGTTGATGCTTTAGCCTTGGGGTCACCTGTTTCTCTGTGCCTCAGAACCCCAACGTCGTTTTTTCTACCTATACCTCTCTGTCTTCTCCATCCACAATCAGGTAAGGGGTTGCCTCCTTTTTTCTCTGTCGATTCATCTATATTTTCTCTTCACTTCATTACCCTCTGCCTCTCCTGGACTCTTACTGAGACCTGTGAAGATAAGATGGTCTTTGCTGGGTTGCATCATAGGGGACTAGTTCATATTAATTAAGGACTACTCTTTTTTTTTGTAAAGGTTTTGTTTATTTGAGAGGCAGAGTTACAGGGAGAGGGAGAGAAGGAGACAGAGAGAAAGGTCTTCCATCATCCAGTTCACTCCCCAAATGGCCACAGCAGCTAGAATACATACGTGCCTCACGACTGAGAGCTAACAGTTATTGATTTCTTACTCTGCATTCTAATATTCCCATCAAGCCAATAAACCTCGATTATTTCCTTTTATAGAGGAGGAGCCCAAAGCCAAAGTACATGGTGGGTGTTTCCAATGGTTTGAAATATGGTTTATTCCTGCTGAAATTTGTTGAAAATTTTTCTAAATTTTATTTTATTATTGATTGACACATAATTATGAAAATGTTTTGGATGTATTGTGATGTTTTGATTCATCTACACACTGTGTAAGGACCAGATTATTCTTTGTGGTAAGAAACCCTGTCTTGTAGCTACTTTGAAATATGCACTGCATTAACTATAGTCACCCTACTGAACCATAACTTGTTTCTCCTAGCTAACTGCAGCTTTCTATTTGTTGACCAACTTTTCTGTACCCCTTGTTCTCTCCCCTTCTCAGCCTCTGGTAAGTACTACTCTACTCGCAACTTCTAGGGAGTCAACTTTTTTGAATTCCACATATGAGTGAGATCATGCGGTATTTGACTTTCTGTGCCTGGCTTATTTCACTTAACGTAATGTCCTCTAAGTTTATCCATGTTGTTGCAAATGACAGGGTTTCGTCTCTTTTTTATAGCTTAATAATATTTTACCATGTATATATACCTCCCATTTTCTTTATGCAGTTATCTGCTAATGAATACTTAGGTTGATTCTGTAATTTGGTTTTTGTGACTAGTGCATAAACATGCGAATATAGATGTCTCTGTGACACACTGATTTCATTTTCTTTGTATATTTACCCAGGAGCAGTATGTCTGGGTCACTTCTATTTTTAATTTTTAAGAAATATTAAACAGCTATGCTAACAATTTTCTAGCATAAGTGAAGCACACATATTTCTTTAAAAACACAAATTTAGAAAACACTTGGAAAGAATAATTTTTAATACCTCTGTATGAATTTAAGAAATTAAATTCATTTAAAAATATTTTCCTAGATGTCACTAAGGTCAACGTAGTTTCATTTGTGAATTCTACTGAATATTTAAAGAACTAACAGCACAATAATAATTTCTTTTAGAAAATAGAGAGCGATTAAGTGTTTTTCAGTTCATTTTAATAAACCAACATATAGGGCTGGCGCTGTGGTGTAGCGGGTAAAGCTGCTGCCTGCAGTGCCGGCATGCCATATGGGTACCGGTTCGAGTCCCAGCTGCTCCACTTCCGATCTAGCTCTCTGCTATGGTCTGGGAGGGCAGTAGAAGATGGCCCAAGTCCTTGGGTCCCTTCATCTGTGTGGAGACCTGGAAGAAGCTCCTGGCTCCTAACTTCAGAATGGTGCAGTTCTGGCAGTTGCGGCCAATTACAGAGTGAACCAGCAGATGGAAGACCTGTCTGTCTCTCTCTTTCTCTCTCTCTCTCTCTCTCTGCCTCTTCTTCTCTCTCTGTGTAACTCTGACTTTCAAATAAATAAATAAATCTTTTTTTAAAAAAACAATATAACCCTGATATCAAAATCTAATAAGTAAAAAACAAAAATTAAAGAAGTATAGTCCTAATACATGCAAGTAAAAAAAAAAAAAACTCTAAAAAAATGTAGCAAATCAAATCCAGATAAACTAAAAATAAAAAATGGGTTATTAAATTTTTCTTCTCTCTTTTGTGTGTCTGCTTTACTAGTGATATTTGTAATCTGGCATGTTTTCATTATGGTAGTTAACATCATTTTGCTTCTAATACATTAGACTCCCTTAAGCATTTCTTATAGGGCAGGTCTGATGAATTCCTCCAGTTTTTCTCGTCATGGGAAGTCTTGATTGCTCCTTATTTCTGAAGGATAGCTTTGCAGGGTATGGTATTCTTGCTGGCATTTGTTTTCTCTCAGGGCTTTGACTATTTCATCCCATTCTCTCTAGGTCTGTCAGGTTTTCACAGAGCAGTCTGCTATAAATCTACTAGAGATCCCCTTACAAATGACTTGCTGCTCTCTCCCACTATTTTTAAGAATTCTCTCTTTGCACCATATATTTGGCAATTTGTCTATAATGTGCCTTGGAGAGGGTCATTTTTGACCAAACCTATTAATGTTCTTTTGGGCTTCCAGGATCTGAATGTCCACATCTTCCCCAAGATTGGGAGTTTTCAGCTATTATTTCATTCAATATGTTTTATATGACTTTTCCCTTCTCTTCTTCCAAAACACACATAATGCAGATGACTGCACACTTAATGGTGTCCTATAAGTCTTGAAAGCTTTCTTAGTTCTTTAAGATATTTTTTCTTTTTGGTTTTCTGGTTATTTCAAAACACTTATCTTCAAGCTCAGAAATTCTTCTATCTGCTCAGTTCTGCTGTTGAGGCTCTCAAACATATATTTAATTTCATTTATTGAATTCTTTTGTGCCAAGATTTCTGGTTAGTTCTTTTTTATGATTTTTGCCTCTGTGATTTTTCATCATATCTTGAATTGTCTTCTTCATTTTGGTGAATTGTCTATTTGTGTTTTCTTATATCTCATTATTTTTCTTAAAATCATTATTTTAAATCCTTTGTCAGGCAATTCATTAATTTCCATTTCTTTGTGGTCTAATGTTAGGAGAGAGTTATTGTGTTTCTTTGGAGGCACCACATTGCCTTTCTTTTTCGTGCTTCTTATGTCTCTGCATTGGTTTCAGCACATGCAGTGAGTTGGTTGCTTGTAATAATTTCGTAGGATAGCTTTCACAGTAAAAGATTTTCTGCTGGTGATGTATTGGATATATTGTGCTGGTTTTGGTTCCAGGTAGACTCCTCACTGTAGTATCTGTGTAGACTCTTCAGGTGTAATAAATGTTGGCAATGATTGTAGGTGTCTCAATGGCCTAGGCTGTAGGGTTCTGGGATCGCACTACCAGTGGGGATGTAGCTCCCTTAGGCAGAATGAGTTTATTGCAGCCCTGGGTGTGGTGCACTAAGCTGTAGGTATAGAGTACCTATCAGTTTCCTCGGATCATGTGAGAATGCCCCTACCCCATAGGCACAGGTAGATGTGGTGCAGTTATGGAAGGATGCCCCTTGTTGTCTGAATGCCATTATTCTGTGAGCCAGACAGAGCACCTGTCAGTGTGCCCAGACAGAGCACCTGTCAGCATCCACGAGCCACATGGGTAACTTACTGGGGTCCTGGGAGCCGACCTGCTTCAGGAGGTTGACCCAGCTGTTTCCCGGGGCCAAGAATGGATGGGTGGGGTAAGCATCTGCTTTGTAGGGCCGCAATGTGATGGACGAATTGACTGCTCAGCTGCTTCAAGAATGTGGGTGGGGCTGCTCAGTTGCTTCCTGGGGGCCTCCACAGGCCAAATTGCTCAGGAAAGGCTGATCAGCTGCTCCCTGGGATTGAGGTGGGTGACAGGGAGGCTTGTCAGCTTTTCTGGGCATCTGTGGGCTGAACCACTCAAGTATGGTTTTCTCGGTTATTTCTCAGAGCCAACAGCAGATAGGTGGTGGCTGCCCAGCTGTTCTCTTAGGGCTGTTGCCAGCTAAGCCACACGGTGTGCCACCTAGTTCTCCCCAGGGACAAGGGAGGGCACCGGGGCTGCTTGACTGATTCACAGGGGTAAGTTGGCAGAACTGCTAGCAGCAGTTGGCCAGTGGTTTCATAGGACCTTAGATGGGCAAGAAGCAGCAAAATCCTGAGTGAGGGAGGTACATGGTGGGCTGGGCTCTTTCTCTGGGACATTGCAGCAGTGTGGTAACTCAACGTCCCCTAAACTGGGCTCAGGGCATAACTAGGGACCACCAAAGGGACTTCTGTTTACTCCCCCACTCCACCAGGTCAGAACTGACCTTGAGAGAGCGAATGGAAGATGCTGTATAATTAGTTCTCTTCTTTATGAGACCACAATGCATCTCTGTGTGCCGTAACGTCTTGTTCTCTGCTCATTTTCCTGCCCCACTTCCCAGTGCACCAAGTGTTTCTGTAGACTGTGCTGCCCAAGATCACAGGAGGAGTGATGGAGGCTGTATCGGGGCCATCTGGTTCTGCCACTCCAGAGATACTGGTCTTGGGGCAGGGACTCTGATGCCCTTCTTGGCCCTGTGTTTTGCCACAGCAGGCCTAGCACTGGGCCTGGTACCAAGGCCTTTCCCTTCCCCAAGCAGGAGGCATGGGTGCTGCTTGGAGTTGGGCGACGTGTGAATGGACAACTTTTCCTTTCACTTGTCTCCAATGTTTTTTTCTCATTATGATGTTAAAAGTAGACACAGTGATCTCTCGCCTGGCTTCTCCAGCTCTTGTCAAGGCAAACTGGTACATGAACACCTGTTCAAGTTAGTGTCCCTATGAGGAGACAGTTGGAGGGTCTTATTCAGCTGCTATCTTGCTCTGCTTCTCAAATTGAAATTTGATTGCCATTGTGACCTTGTTGGGAGGTGGGGCCTTTAAGGGGTGATTAGTTCATTGAGAGAGACTAATGTTTTTCTCTGCCAGTGGGTCTATTCTTGTGAGAGTGGGTTGTTTAAGATGAGGCTGCCCTTGTGTTTTGTCTTTTTCCATTCATCCACTTGCCTGTTGCCTTCTACCATGTTATAGCGCTGCCACTCTCTGCCTTTGGCCCTCCCAGCTTCCTGGACCATGAGCCAAAATAAACCTGCAGCGTTCTAAATCAGCCAGTTTCAGGTTCTCTGCTATAGTGATAGAAAATGGACTTAAAAGACAGTGTGAAATCCCAGTATGCTATCTGTTCCAGAAATCAAGCACTTCATCAGCTGCTTCTCTGCCCAAGGTTTGGGTCTCTCATCTCAGTCCCCTGTTATTTCACTGTTGTGCACCTATCATTACTTTACTGGATCACTGACCTCAAGTGTGTGGTACTGATCAGCCACCTGTGCTCTTCTTCTGGTTCACCTTCCTCACGTCTGTATCAGAATGGCCACTTTGCCCAGGACCACGGGTTCAACCCTAGAATTCTCTTTTCTTAGCCCAGCCTTTTCAGTCCATCCTTCTCACTAGACACTAGGTCTTCAGCATATTTCTTTTATAATGTATTTCAGATATTTAATAAAAAATTTCACTTTCATTTTTATTCCCTTATTTTAGGTGCTTCAGTGGAATCTGTTGGAACTAATGTAGTGTCTTAATCTCGCTTTACCTCATATTCCTGCTACTGATTCCCACATAGCTCACCTTGTCCATCATTGCCAGGTTGATTTTCTTAAAACATTCATTTTTTTAAAAAGATTTATTTATTAATTTGAGAGGCAGAGTTATAGACAGAGAGATCTGTCCCCTGGCCCACACCCCAAGTGACTGCAATAGCCAGAGCTGGGCCAATCCAAAGCCAGGAGCTAGGAGCTTCTTCCAGGTCTCCCACAAGGGTGCAGGGGCCCAAGCACTTGGGCCATCTTCTGCTGCTTTCCCAGTCCATGAGCAGAGAGCTGGATCAGAAGAGGAGCAGCCAGGACTTGAGCCAGGGCCCATATGGGATGCCAGCGTGGCAGGTGGAGGGTTAACCTACTATACTACAAATCAGTTATTTTACTTTCACATGGTGGTGTGCTAAGAATTTAAATGACACTCCTTTACCTGTAACAAAATTGATACTCCTCTATTATTCTAAGATCTCTATGGTCTGGCCCCCAATTTTTCATTCTATATCACTTAAATTTTTCTATATAACCCCTTTGGTCCTGTTTTACTTAACAAGTTAATCCTACCTTTGAGTAAAAAGGCCTCACTTAAGAGCCATGTTGTAAGCTCATGCAGGACCCTGTGGCAGTGGCCTGATGGTGTAGCTCATAAGCACGTGAGTTATGGACCTGTATATAAAGTCCAGCTCTGCACCTGCTAGCTGTCTTACCTGTCAAATGAGGCGATGCCCTGAACTTTAAATAAGGAATGAGATGTGAACTTGATGGTAGAGAGTAGATGTTTAGCCATTAGCTTCTTAGCAAACGGTGGCTACAGTTAATGCTTTGTGCTTCCCCAACATGTTTGGTGCTTCTGTGATTCTGTGCCTTTGGTGATGCTACCCCTGTACAGAATTTCCATCTTCTACCTCTTCACTGAGCAAAATTCTCCCAGTTCTTCAAATATAGTCATCCCACTGCCCCAGGGAAACCTTCCTCCCAACTCCCTTCAGAATAGGTTTTTCCTGAACTAGTGCTGCCACCTCACACAGGTCCCAGAGTTATAGACAGCCGTGTGTCATCCTCTGCTTGCTTCAGGTATGTATCTTCACTCACCCAGTAGCCAGGAGACAATCAAGCACCTGGGATGGAAGAAGATGGGGCGTCGCCGTAGAAATTCTCCACGGATATAGCAATGGGGTTGGGGGGGAAGGAAGGAAGTGCATTAATACAGGAAAGGGCGGGGAAAGTGTCAGATATCCTCTTCTTCCTTGCCTTCCACCTTTCTTGGACAAAGTAGGCAGGCATTTACCCCATATCTTCAACAAACACAACAGAAGGATGCAAGCAAAACAAAACTTTATTTTGTTTCCCAATCAAAATGCATTCAGTAGGGGTAGTTTCCCAGCCTTGAGTAGAGCTGAGTCCTATAACTTTAAAAATCTTTTTATTAAAGTGTGGTTTATATAGAGGGTCTTCAAAATGCATGGGAAATGCAAATGATGGAAAATTATGCATGGATTTCAAATTTTTTTACCTAAACAAACTTACCTTTTTGTTATTTTAAAGAATGTATTCATTTGATTTATTTGAAAAGCAGAAAGACAGAGAGGGAGAGAGGCAGACAGTGCCCCCATGCTCTGGTTCACGCCCTCAAAAGCCTGCAACCGTTAGTGCTGAGCCAGGCTGAAACCAGGTCTGAGCCTCCCAGGTGGCTGGCACCTGCTGCCTCCCAGACTGCACATTACCTGGACGCTGGAATTGGGAGAGGAGCTGGGACTTGAACCTCGGTACCCTGATAAGGAATGTGAGCATCCCAGGTGGTGTCTTGGCTGCCAGATCAAATACCCAATGCCCACCCCTAACCTTACCTTTGAATTCCCCTTCCACAAGTTTTTAAAACTCCCTCCTACATGGACACACTGATCTTCAGTGTTGAGTGTGTTGAGCTCAATAGTTGTATACACCTGTGAAACTGTCGTCCAAAACAAGCTATGAAGCATTTCCATTACCCCAGAAAGCAGCATCACTACTCTTTCCATTATTTCACTTTCACACCAACTGTAAGCTCCTCTCCATCGCCTGCCAGACATAACCACTCTTCTGACTTTTCTCACATCACGCTCATTTTGTCTGCTCCAGAATTCAAATAAAAGGAATTGTACAATGCGTGCTCTTTTGTGTCTGCATTATTTTGCTCCACATAATGTTTTCAAGATCCACCGTCATGATTTGTATTCAGTAGTAGTTTGTTGCTTTTTTATCTCTAAACAGTATTATATTTTATGACTATGCCACAATCTGTTTATCCATTTACCTATTAATTAACATTTGGGTTGTCTCCAGGTTTTATGAATAAGCCTGCTATAAATACATTCATGCACGTCTTTTTGAGAAACGGGTTTTCATTTATTTTGGGTGAGCACCTACGAGTAGAATTGTGGGATCAGAGAGGAGTTGTATAGGTGATGAAAAATACACCATTAGGAAGTTGATCCTCAGAGCATTAGAACCATTTGATCAAATGTACTCATGTCATTGGTGCTCCATGCGAGCATCAGCTTCCTGTGAACTCTTTGCTAACAGGATTGTTGTAACCTAAATCCTCACGTCACCAGCCATTTGTCTGCTTTTATTCACAGAGACTCTGAGAAGGATCTGGGTGATTAATAAACTTGACACTGTTTCTTACTTATCCATGCAGGTGTCTTTAAAAGGTGTTGAGGGAGAGTGGATGTTTGGTGCGGCAGTGGATTTGTCGCTCTGGATGCCTATGTTTCATATTGGAGTGGTTGGGTTCAAGTGTCAGCTCCACCCCTGTTTCTAGCTAGCTGCCTTTGGGCATCCTGGGAGGTAGCAGGCGATGGCTTTAAGTAGTTGGGTCTTTGCCACCAATGTGAGCAAACCAGAAGGAGTTCTGGGCTCCTGGCTTCTGCCTGCCCCAGCCCTGGCTGTTTAAGTCATCTGGGGAATGAACCAGTAAGTGGAAGATCTGTCTTTGTGTCTTTCCAACGTATAAAGATGTTGAGATGCTGTAGACATCAGTACACTTTGTAAGACCTCCATGAGCCCGAGACAGATACAAAGTGCCCACTTCACAGCTGGAGACCTGGAGGTAATTTTTTTTTTTTTTTACTGTTACAAAAATGTTTATTGGTTACCAAAACCAGTGGACCTCATCAAATGCTGCTTGGTAACAAAATCTTATCCCAATTTTAACAAAAAGAGAAAAAAGAAAGAAGCTACCTCTTTGTCTCATTGTCATTAGACTTTCTGCAAGGTCACGGTCCAGACTTGCTCAGAGCATTAATCAGGTGTTGCATGCACCCCATCTTGATCTTGCCAGGCAGCTAGGAGCTGCTGCCTCGCTCTCCTCTTCACATCGTCACTGTCACACCCAATCTGTCTAATTCTTGAGTCTTTCATTTCCAAGTGGGGAGCTAGAATCTTCCGCGGTTCAGCCAGCTGGTTGGCGAATGTCCCTGTTTGTTCCCCTGTTACAGGTTTGTCTCACTAAACGTCAGGACTTTGGTTTTCCTTCAGTAAAGCATCATTATCTTCCTGGCCTTCGTCTTCACCTCTTTTTATTTCTTCAGAAGGAGGTGGCAATTCCTTGATTGCCATGTTTTCGAGATATTCTGGTGAGCTTTTAAACTGCTGGTTGCCTGGAAGAAGCGAGGGCTTTTCCTTGCTGACCGTCTCAGGCTTTTCAACTGTAATTTGAATGGTCCACAGCCTTGTCCTCATTTTCAACCACGTTTTCAGGGTCTGCCTGTTTAGTAACTTTTTCCAAGGATTCCTCCAAAGTCGGCGTGTATTCTCTTGTCTCAGATTTACAGGCTTCCATATGATCAGGACAGTGATTCCAAAGCCTTGTTAACGCCTCACTTCCCGTAAGAATTTTTTTGTTGGGTCCTCTTGCTAGGAAGTCCCCTGGAGTTGTTCTCATCCATACTGCTTTTGTGGGCTTGGTTTTCGATGTTCTTGCTTTCACAAATCTTGGGCAGCCTTAGTTTTTCCATGAGTTCCAGTTTTATTCTTCAGTGTTTGATATATGTTCTACCATCTTTGAAAATCTTCCGTCATCCACCAGGGAGTTTTCAGATAGTAGTTGATAGCCCGGTTTTGTAGTATCTTCAACCCAGAGTGATTGCTCCTCAGTTAAAACATAGTTTGAACTTCTGAATCTGCCATGCCCCTGGAGATATTGGAATAAAATGAGATACTGTATCAGGATGTGTCAACAAAAGTTACCGTCACTCAGTGGTAAATCCATCAACTTTTCACAGGTTAAAAATTTTGGAAAATACACATGTTCTCTTCCTGTTTTCAATTCTTCCATCTTTTTCCTTGAGGCCTGAATATCATCTCATTTATAACTTCTAAAAATTGCTAAAATTTCTTCAGAACACTTAAGAAAAATTTTCCATGAAATCTTTTCACAGCATTGCCCAGGGTTCCTGATGGAATCCTGAGGTGACCAGAATCTTTGATTCAGGTTGTAATCAATTAGAATGGAGCAAGTGGTTGGAGCTTCACCATCTCCCATTTCACCTTCTATATCCGTTCCCTCTTCTCTATCCTCTGAGTGCTTTTGATCCAGGGTGCTTTTCTGTTCATTGATATTGAAAACAGTAACATTTTCCAGGTTAAACTGACTCTGCAGGTTAAGACCTGATTTCTCAGAGGAAAAAGCCTGGCTAGTAAGAGTTGAACTTGTCCCAGAATACTGTATTCTGAGAGTTAGATAATCTTCTTGGGAGATCATTATACATAAGCAGTATACCTGTAGGTCTACACAGTAAATCGATACAGAAGTTGTTGTATATGCAGGGAAAGAATTAATTGCCCTATGGAATAGAATCATAGGCAAAAAATTCAGTGTCAATAAATTTTAAAGAAAGAGATTGCAAAGCATTTTCTTTGAATACAATAAGATGAAATTAAAAATCAATAATAGAAGAAGAACTGGAAAATTCAGATTTGTGGCAATTAAACCATACATTCTTTTTGTTTTTAAAAAAAGATTTATTTGAAAGAGTTACAGAGAGAGGTAGAGACACAGAGAGAGAGAGAGGTCATCCATCCACTGGTTCACTCCCCAGATGGCCGGAGCTGCGCCAATCCGAAGCCAGGAGCCAGGAGCTTCTTCTGGGTCTCCCACACGGGTGCAGGGGCCCAAGGACTTGGGCCATCTTCTACTGCTTTCCCAGGCCACAGCAGAGAGCTGGATCGGAAGTGGAGCAGCAGGGACTCGAACCGGTGCCCATAAAGGATGCCAGCGCTTCAGGCCAGGGCATTAACCTGCTGCGCCACAGCGCCTGCCCCTAAACCACACACTCTTAAACAAGTGGATAAAAGAATAAATCACTTAGAAAATCTCTTGGAGTAAATGAAAATGAAAACACAATACACCGAAACTTTATAGGGAAATTTATATTTATGTAAGCATTTACATTAAAAGGGCAGAAAGATCTCAAATCAACAACCTAAGAAGAACAACTTAAACCTAGAACTAGAAGAAATAAATACTCAGGATTCAAGATAAATGAAATAGAGAACAGAAAAATAGAGAAAATTAACAAAGCCAAAAGTTAGTCCCTTAAAATTATAAACAAAAGTGACAAAGCTTTAGCTATATTGAATTAAAAACAGGAGATTCAAATCACTAAAATCAGAAATTTTAGTGGGCACATTGTTATCAATATGAGAAAAATATTATGAGAGTCCCATAAACAGTTTGTGCCTTCAAATTAAGTAGTCTAGACAAAATGGAGAAATTCTGAGAAACACAAAATGTAGAAGGACTAATTTATGAGGAAATTGAAATACAGATTAGAACTATATCTAGTAAAATGATTGAATCGATAATCAAAAACCTCTCAACAAAGAAAAATACTGGGCCTCATGACTTCATCAGTGAGTTCTACCAAACACTAAAGGAAAAACTGACACCAACCCTTCTCAAATAGTTCCACATAACTGGAGAGAAATGAATGCTGTCCAGCTCATTCTTTATTTATTTATTTATTTATTTATTTTTTTGACAGGCAGAGTGGACAGTGAGAGAGAGAGACAGAGAGAAAGGTCTTCCTTTGCCGTTGGTTCACCCTCCAATGGCCGCCGCGGCCGGCGCGCTGCGGCTAGCACACCGCGCTGATCCGATGGCAGGAGCCAGGAGCCAGGTGCTTTTCCTGGTCTCCCATGGGGTGCAGGGCCCAAGCACCTGGGCCATCCTCCACTGCACTCCCTGGCCACAGCAGAGAGCTGGCTTGGAAGAGGGGCAACCGAGACAGAATCCGGCACCCGAACTGGGACTAGAACCCGGTGTGCCGGCGCCGCTAGGCGGAGGATTAGCCTAGTGAGCCACGGCGCCGGCCCCAGCTCATTCTTGAATGGTGGTATCGCCCAGATACCAGAGCTAGACAAAGAGCTACAAACAACAGAATATTACAGACCAATATCCCTAACCAACACTGAAACAAAAATCCTCAACAAAATGTGAACTAAATTTAGCAGGTTATTAAAAGGATTATGCACCATGACCAAGTAGGATTTATTCCTGGAATGAAGAATAATTCAAGCTATGAAAACTGATCATTGTAATAAAACATATTAACAGAATGAAGGGAGAAATGTTTTAAAAATCATATAACCATTTAAAATAATGAATAACATAATTTTACAAAATTCAGTATCTGATTTACAATCAAAACAAACTAGGACTAACAGAAAACTATTTCAACATAAGAAAAGCTATTTATGAAAAACCTACAGTGAACATTACGCCTAACAGAAAAGCTAAGAGATTTTCCCCTAAGATCAAGAACAAGACAAAAACACCCACTTTTGCCAATTTTATTCAATAAAGTACTGGAAGTTCTAGATAATTAGTCAAGAAAATGAAATAAAAGTCATTCAGATTGAAAAATAAGAAGTAAAATGATCTGTTTGCAGATGATACGATCTTATTTGGAGAAAATCCTAAAAATTTCAACCACACACAAACACACACATCCACACACAAATGTTAGAACTAATAAACATATTCAGCAAAATAGCAGAATATAAAGCCAACACACAAAACTCTGTGCATTTATATACATTAACAACAAGTCATCTGAAAAGGAAATTAAGAAAAACATTTGTAATAGCACCAGAAGAATAAAATATTTAGGAATTACCTTAGCCATGGAGATGAATGGATTACACAATGGAAAGTATAAAACATGGCTGAAAGAATTTGAAGAAGACATAAGTGAAAAAAGATACTATTTTCAATGATTAGAAGACATATTATAGTTAAGATGTCAATATTATCCAAAATGATCTATAAATTCCTATAAAAATTTCAACAATGTTGTACCAGTAATAGAAAAATTCTCCATTGCAAACCATTAACTGTACTTTGAAAATTTATATTTACTAAATAAAAAATTAAAAAAAAGAAAAATTCTTCTTAAAATTCATATGGAATCTCAAGTGACCCCAAAAAGCCAAAACAATCTTGAAAAATTTCAACAATGTTGTACCTGTAATAGAAAAATTCTTCTTAAAATTCATATGGAATCTCAAGTGACCCCAAACAGCCAAAACAATCTTGAAAAAGAGAGCAATGGAGGCCTGCGCCATGGCTCACTTGGTTAATCCTCTGCCTGTGGCGCCGGATCCCATATGGGTGCTGGGTTCTAGTCCCGATTGCTCCTCTTCCAGTCCAGCTCTCTGCTGTGGCCCAGGAGGGCAGTGGAGGATGGCCCAAGAGACCAGGAAGAATCACCTGGCTCCTGGCTTCGGATTGGCGCAGTGCAGGCCGTAGTGGCCATTTGGGGAGTGAACCAACAGAAGGAAGACCTTTCTTTCTGTCTCTCTCACTGTCTATGACTTTACCTGTCAAATAAATAAAAATTAAAAAAAAAAAAGAAAAATAGAGCAATGGTAGAAGACTTACACATTTTGATTTAAAAACTTCTCTCAAACTACAGATAATCAAAATAGTTTGATACAAGCATAAAGATTTATTTCAAGCAATAATATTCATAGGACTAAAGATGTATATTTAGGCCAATAGAAAAGACTGTAGAACCCAGAAATAAACCCACATATATTTGACCAAATGATGTTCAGAATTGCTAATGCCACCCAATGTGAGGAAAGATGGTTTTCAACAAAAGTGCTGGAAAAACTAGATAAAAAATGTAAAAGAATAAAGTTGTACATTGCCTAACATTCAACACAAAAATTAACTCAAAATTTATCAAAGCCTAAATGTAAAAGCTAAAACTGTAAAACTTAGAAGAAAACATAGGACAAAGGCTTTCCAACATTGGGTTTGGTAATAGTTTCCTGGATATAACACTAGAGGCACATGAAATAAAATAAAAACAGACAAATTAGATTTCATGAAAATTAAAAACTTTTGTGCATCAAAGACACTATTAACAATAAACAGCAACCCATAGAATGAGAAGAATAAATTGAAATCATAAATATGATAATAGATTAATATCCAGAATATATGGAGAACTCCTAAAATTCAATGACAACAAAACCTAATTCAAAAATGGGTAAAAGAATTGAGTGGACTTTGCTCCAAAGATATACAAATGTCCAGTAAACACAAGAAAAGATATTCAACATTGCTAATCCTTGGGGATATGCAAATCAAAATTACAATGATATACCACTTCACATCCAATAAGATGACTGTCGTTCACAAACAACATAAAATAAGTGCTGTTGAGGATATGGAGAAGAGGAAATGCTTGCACACTGTTGGTGTGAATATAGATGGGTGCAGCCATTACAAAACAACACAGAGAGTCCTTAAAACATTAAAAATTCTGTTACCATATGATTCAGCAATTCCACTTTTGGGTATATAGAACAAAAAAAAAAAATGAAAACAGGATGTCGGAGAGATTTTTACACCTGAGCTCACAGCAGCATTATTCACAAAAGCTAAAATACTCAATCCAAGTATCCACTGACCGTTGAACAAATACATACAATGAATAATTATCTGTTTTTAAAAGGAAGGGAATTACAATATATGTTAAAATATGGATGAACTTGGAGTATCTTATGCTAAGTGAAAGGCACAAAAAAAAGCCAAGTGCTTTGTGACTGAGCTTTTGTGAAGCACCTCAAGTAGGAAAATTCTTTCAGACAGAAAATAGAATGATGGGTTGTCTGGATTGGGGGAGGGGAGAATGAGTGGCTCTTATCTAGTGGCTATATAGTTTTAGTTTCACAAGGTCAAAAGAGTTCTAGAGATGGATGGTGACAATGGTTTCACAATGGCATAAATATATATATATATACACACATATATATTATCATTGAACTGTACACTTAAAGGACCAAAATGGCCATTTTATGTTATATATGTATTTTTACCTCCTTCCCCCCTCTCTCCCACAATGCTCCTCCTTCCTTCCTTTCACATTTTTTTTTTAATTTTTGCAAAAGCATAATTTCAATCCACTCTATATCATAGGCTTACTTCAAACACTAACCATAATACTCAACAAGTAAAATGTGTGAAGAAAACCATTGCACTGGTGCATAAACAAGGGCTAAAAACTACAATCCTATCTTAGGATGCTTGTTTCAATACTATATTTTTTTGCATTCTATATTAACTGCCACATATCAGAGAAAACATATGATATTTGTCTTTTTGGGACTGGCTTATTTTCATTGTGATAAAATGTTATATGTATTTTATCACAATGAAAAATTGTTATTAGAAATAAACAAGTAATAAAAACTTAGTGGATGAGTTCAAGAGAATAGAGGAAGCAGAGGGAAGAAAAGAGTGAACTGGAAGACAGAATAGAAATTACCCAATCTGAGCATGGAGAAAAGAGATGGAGAGAAACCAAACAGAGCTACAGGAACTTGTGAGACAGTATAAAGGTAATATTTCTAGCATCTCAGTCCTAGAAAGAGAGGAAAAACAGAGTGGAGCTTAAAATGTACTCAAAGAAATAATGTTTGGGAGGTATATGACACGGTGGTTAAGACACCACTGGGGGTGACCATGTCCCGTACTGGAGTTCCCGGTTCCAACTTCCTACTAGTGAACCCCCTGGGAGGCAGCAGGTGACAGCTCAAGTGGCTGGGGCCCTGCCACCCATGTGTGTAAGACTGATTGAGCTCCTAGCTCCTGGCTTCAGCTTGGCCTAACCGCAGCTATTATAGGCATTTGAGGCATTATACCCATCAGATGAGATCAACCTCTTTCTCTCTCTCTCTCTCTCTCTCTCTCTCTCTCTCCCCCCACACCCCCCCCCCTTCAGATAAGTATAAAAATTTTTTTTTGAAGTCATGGCTAAAATTCTCCAAGTTTGTCAAGAAACAAATTCAAGAAGCTGAAAGAGTCAAGAAGCTAAAAAAAAAAAAATCCAGATAGGGAAAATCCAAATAAAATCAAAGACATATCATAGTCAAATTGAAAAAAAAAAAAAAAGAGAAAAAAATCTTGAAAAGCAGTGAGACTGAAATGACATTGCATCAATAGAAGAAATACTATTTGAATGGCAGTATACTTCTTACCAGAAACCAGAGACTAGGAGGAAGTGGCACATTTTCAAATGCTGAAAGGAAAGAATTGCTATGTCAAAATTCTATACCCAGTGAAAAGGTCCTTCGGGGATGAAAGAGAACACGATATGCTCAGATGAAAGACATTTAAGAGCATAAAGAGCACCCACAACCAACCAGATCCAGCTTCCTAGAAAAAATTCATGAAGAATCACGTGTACCTCCAATCATGAAGTAAACTGAAAATAGACATTTGTAAAAATTAAGAGTGGGAATGGGGGAGGGAGGAGGCAGAAGGGTTGGAGCTTGGGTGGGAGGGAGGGTAGGGTGAGATGTATCATTGTGTTTCTAGATCTGTATATATGAAATGCATGAAACTTGTATCGCTTAAATAAATTTTTTTTAAAAAATCATGTCTGCCTCAACCATTCAGGCATAGCTACCATTTAATGCTCAGGCATATACATCCAAAGTTTGAAAAATCTTTCTGAGCATGAATGATTTCAATAGAAGTGACCTTATACTTTATCTTCTCTCTAGGTAAATTATTGTACTTTAGAAATCCCTTCTAGAATGTTCTGATGCCATTTTTGCTCCACATCAGAATCACCAAGCCTCCTTCCTCAAAAATTGTATCAATTTCCTCAAATATTCCTCATCTAAATGTGGAAAAGACAAAAATTCTGCCTTTTTTTTTTTTTTGGAAGCAGTGAAATCATATAAGTGAGGCGAAGCTGTAGTTCTTGTCTATAGTCCGAAGGTACTTCAAAAAGTTCATCAAAAAATAGAATTAAAAGACAAGCTTATTTTGGTGCAATATTTTTTTGCAGCATGTATGTTCCATGAATTTGTTGAACACCCGACATATTTTTCAACCAAACGCTCTATATCTGGAATATACCACAAGAACATTACTAAGTGGCAGCACCAAGGTGACCCTCAAGGACATAGCATGCCAGTTCTGTGTTGTCCAAGGTGAGTGATGAGGTAGGGCAGGAAAGTGACAGTGCATGCACACGTAGTCAGACATGGTGCTTAAGTGGTTGTTAACTTGCTTTTGTGATGAACATCTCAGTCTGGGTGATACAGACTGGTATCAGATGGGATGCCAGCACCACAGGCGGAGGCTTAGCCTACTACACCACAGCGCCAGCCCCAGGAGTTTTTATTTTGGTGCCGGTGCTGTGGCAAAGCGGGTAAAGCCGCCACCTACAGTGCCAGTATCCCATAAGGGCATGGGTTCTAGTCCTGAATGCTCCACTTCCGATCCAGCTCTCTACTGTAACCTGGGAAAGCAGTGGAAGACGGCCCCAAATCCTTGGGCCCCTGCACCTTCATGGGAGACCTGGAAGAAGCTCCTGTGTCCTGGTTTCAGATCAACCCAGCTCCAGTCACTGTGGCCATTTGGGGAGTGAACAAGAGGATGGAAGCCCTCTCTCTCTCTCTCTCTCTCTCTCTCTCTCTCTCTTCCTCTCTGTAACTCTGCCTTTCAGACAAATAAATAAATCTGTAGGGAAAAAAGAGTTTTTATTTTAATTATTTCATTTTCAGCCCTGAAATTTCCTTTTGGTTCTTTTATATGTCTTCTATTCTTTGCTGAGGCTTTCTTCATTCATTTAAATTATGTTTGTAGTTGTTTGTTGAAGCATTTTTATCATGGCTCCTTTAAATCCTTGTCATATAATGCTAACATTTCTATCATTTTGATGTTGGTGTTGACACTGACTGCTTTTTTCTTCATTCAGTTTGAAATCCTTCTGGGTCTATCATGAAGACACATTTTCTATTGAAACCTGTATAATTCTTGTGTTATGTTATGGTATACTGATATTATTTAAACATTCTGTTTTAGCTGGCTTCTTCTGCCACTTCTCTAATAGGGGGCACAGGGGACCTCTTTTTATCCTGCCTGGCGGAGGAAGCTGGCCTGGTTCTTCTCTGAGCTTCCGTTGACAGCAAGGGGGGCTTCTCGTGACGGCTGGGTGTGGATGGGATGTTGGCTCGTCCCAGAGCGCCACAGGTGCTTCCCAGGCTGCGAGGGGTGCGAGCCCCTTGCCGCTGCTCCCCATGCGCCGGCACTGACACTGTGAGGTAGAGGTGTTCTTGGTGAAGTTGGGTGCCGGGGAAAGTTCTGGTATTCCTCTGGTCCTCTCTGGTATCACCCAGTGAGGAGAGGGAGCAGTGCCTCACAGCTGGCTGGGTGGGAGTGGAAATCTGGTTTCTGCATGGGGTCACCACTGACACTGTGGGAACAGGGTGGCTACTGCAGCTATGAAGTTCAGGCTCCTTACCTGGCCTCCTCTGACCCCACCTGCTGGGAATTTTGCTGTTGCTCATTACAGCTTGGCCAGCGTAGAAATGTAGGCTCCTCCTTTGCCTTTGCTGGCGTGGGTGGGGCAGGGACCCAGTGTTTTCTGTGTTTTTGAGTGGAAACAAAATGGTTATCATCTAGGTTTTCAGCTTGCTAGGATACTGCTTTTGTGGTCCTGTAAGAGAGATTTGTTGAGGCTACTTTTAATCTGTGCCCACTGACTTCTCCAGGTTGCTGGCTTCTTACGCTCCAAGTGTTGTATAGATGAAGCAAAAACAAGATACAGGGAGCTCAAAGCTGTTATTTGGAATCTGAGATCCTTACACTTAGTAGACAGACTAGGGAAAGTTATGTTGACTCTTCTTCCTGGAAGCAGAAGTAGATCCATGCATTACATTTATCATTAGAAAAACAACCCATAGGTATCTTAGTAAAAGAAAACGCAAGGAGACTTAAATTGCAGCTCGAAGTACATGGGTAAATCAAGAGGTACTTGTCCGAGGAGATCCAGAGAGTGTGAGTTTGTGACCACAGCAGCGGTGCTGAGCACATGCTGTGGTTTGCGTATGTATCCATTTGTATTAGTCACAGCAAACTCGTGGGGCCCCCCATGGCTCCCATTTTACAGTGAAGTTAACTGAGGTACAGATAGTGAGAAAGCTTTTCGATGTTATACTCTAATGAGTGAGTCCGCAGGGGCTCAGACCCCAGCCTCTGTTAATCTAGAACCCACGCTGTTCATCCCTATGTTTCTCTACCTCTGTGGACTTCCTCTTGAACAGCGAAGACTGAACGTGTTTAATGTCCTCCTGCAGAGAACAGGAAAGACAGAATGCGACCGAGCAGCCTCCCTTTCCCTGGTTATGTAGCAAACATTTAGAGTCCTCTTGAAGGAAGCTATTTCTGCCTAGACTCCCGATGACATTTCTGTAGCGTGTGCATTTTACATCACTTCCTTACAAGAACCTTGAGGTGTAGGTGGAAGCCAGACTCCCTGTGGAACAGACGGGGAAGCTGTAGCCCAGAGAGGTGGAGGGACTTGCCTAAGACCATATGGTGTGGAAGGCTGGAAGCAGCCTCCAGCCAGGAGCCAGCGAACCTTCCAGCGGCCCCCAGAGCTGCCCGCGGCTCGGTCTCTTCACCATTGCTTTGTTCTTAGCAAGCAGAGTTGTGGTTTCGGCAGAGCAGGGCCTCTACTGCTGTGGCCTCCCGACTTGCGCCGGTTTGCAGGCTGTCTCTGATGGAAACCTTATGTGGAACAAGAAACAAACCTGGAAACCGGGCCCATCTCCGTATCTCCGTCCGCTGGATAAACATCTCCAAGACCGACGCACAGGGAGGCCAGCTTCCCTTTGCCAAGTGTTTAACCTAAAGGTTGGAAGCGGCTTTCATTTTCCATAGAGCAGTAAACTATTTTCATTCCTTTTCCAGTGAATGACTCCTTATGGGGTGATAATTTACTTTTAACCTCTCTTTCAGGAACTCAGGGTTTTGCCTTCTTGCCTGAAAGGAGTTGTAGGTTAAAAGAAAAGACCCACTTCTGGAAGTTTGCTTTTTTTCCCATCTTTCCTTTCGCCGCTTTTGAAAGCCTGCTATGTTTGTGTCGGGGCTTTGGGAGTCTTTGGAGCCTTGCCTCTTTATTCGGCGAGAACTTGGCTCCCTCATGGTGCCCCCATTCCTCTGCTGAATCTAATCTGACTGTTCTATTTATAATTCTTGAACAAGATGAATCTAGTCTTTGTGTTTCTTTCTGAGCAACCGCGTCCCCTCCCTAGGACTTGAGCCATTTAACCTCTGCAAGAATCTCTTTAATTTCTCTGCAAATTGCCAGAAAGCAGGCAGCTGAAATTCTATCAGGTCCTGGATCATATCAGACCTGCTTTAAACTGGCACCCTCCTCCATCCCCCAATCTCCTGGGACTTGATTTAGGAACAGGGCTGCGTAGAGAAATTCCCAGCAGCACTCTGGCGACGCCAGCGCTGTCTGGGAAGTCTGACAGGGAGGGGCCCGCTCTCTGGAGGCTCTGAGATAGAAACCCTACCCACTCCGAGTCGTGCCTCGGCTCCTCCCAAGTCCCTCAAGGCTTATATATACATTATGTGCTGTTTCCCCTTAAACTGAGATTCATCTAGTTATTTTGCCTGGAAATCAAAATATTATTTTGCCTGGAAATCTGGCCTCAGCGTCTCATTTCACAGAGAAGAAGATGGAGATGGAGAGAAGGAACTGATTCATAGTCACACACGCTTGCCCAAGAGTCCTTGCTAGTGTGCACTCTCCCACCTTATACGTCCATGAACTTGTGGAGCTATTCTGATTTCACACACAAGAAACTGCTTTGATTCAATGCTTTCTTTTTATGTGTTTCTTCCTTCTTCTCTTGATTCCTGTCTTTCATTCACATTTTCCCAGTCCCTTCTCCTAAGCCCAGGACAACTCTGGGTGTTCTCAGGGGTCTTGATAATCTCATGAGAATGTAACTTGTACAGCTATTGTTTGTGAGTTGGTGATGAGCCCCAGAATTGCACGACAGAGTGCAGAGTGGACAGATAATTAAGTCCACGATGACGTCTAGAGCTATGGAGCGGCTTTCTCGGGTTGCACAGCAAGTTAGTGACCAAGTGGATTTAGAGCTGGGGAATTTTTTTTTTTTTTTCCATCCAGTGTGTCCGTTTTACACAAAACTGCTTTCTTTGCATGGAGCCTGACTCTGATCTGGGTCTGGAATGCCTGCATAGAGCACGCCTTTCAGTTAGGGCTCACTCTGACCCTCCTGGCTTCTACCCTTCCATTCGCTTTTAGTGGGAGCGTGTTCTGTCATACCTTCGAATCCAATCACACTTAACCTCCTTTGCCATGAGTGTCCTTGTGAGATTAAATAAGAGTCAACGTATTTACTTAGACCTCCATAACGTAATGGTCTATTTTGCTAGAAAAACAAAACAAGATGATCTTTAATTTTTTAAAAGATTTTATTTATTTATATGAGAGGCAGAGTCACAGAGACAGAGAAAGGTCTTCCACTGTTGGTTCATTCCTTAAATGACCACAACAGCCGGAGTTGGGCCAATCTGAAGCCAGGAGCCAGGAGCTTCTTCTGGGTCTCTTACATGCATGCAGGGGCCCAAGCACTTGGGTCATCTTCTATTGCTTTCCCAAGCCATTAGGAGAGAACTGGATCAGAAGAGGAGCAGCTGGGACACGAAGCAGTGCCCTTTACGGGATGCCGGCGCTGCAGGCGGAAGCTTAGCCTACCATGCCACAGCGCTGGCCCTGATGATCTTTACATTTCTAAGGATCCAGAATCAGTGTGTTCTTCTGCACATATAAATACACATTTACCCTTTAAAGCTACAGAGGCCCATTTCAATATAACACAGATGCTGCTTTATTCATTTTTAAGAAAATCTATTATTTATTTGTTTGTATTTGAAGGGGGAAAGAGAAATGGGGAGACACACACACACACACACACACGCACACACACCCAGATCTTCCATCCATTGGTTCATTTCCCCAATGCCCACAATAACTAAAGCTAGGCCAGGCTGTAGTCAAGAACCCTGGAATTCCACCCAGGTCTCCAGGTGGAAGGAAGGGATCCAAGTACTTGAACCATCACCTGCTGCTTCCCAGGGTGTGCATTAGCAGGAAGCTGGATCAGAGGCAGAGCAGGAGCCTGGACACGGGCACTCTAGTAGGGGATGTGGGCATCCCAAACTGCATCTTAACCCTTGCACCGAGTGCCCATCTGTTTATTTTTAAATTTTTGACACATGGTAATTGTACATTTATGGGATCTGGTGGGGCAGTTCAATATATGCATACAAGGTGTAATTATCAAATTAGGCTAAGTGGTTCATCTATCACCTCAGAAATTTACCGTTGCTTTATGTTGGGGATATTCAAACTTCTCTTTACTAGCTATTTTGAAATATACAATTAATTAATGTCAATCATAGTGATCATACTGTGCCCTAGAACTTCAGAAGTTATTCCTCCAATGCAACTGCAGCTCTGTACCGGTTAGCCGTCCTCTCCCTCACCCTCATCCCAGCCTCCAATTTACTCTCCCCTTCTGGGAGATCAACTTCTTAGCTTCTATGTATAAGTAAGAACATGGGGTATTTGCTTTTCTGTGCCTAACTTATTTCATTTAACATCATGTCATCCAATTTCATCCATACTGCTATAAATGACAGGATTCCATACTTGTCTGTGACTGATTAATATTCTGTTATGTGTATATATATATATATATATAGCATATTCTCTTTATCTACTCATTGGTCAATGGACACTTTGGTTGACTCCACTTCTTATCTATTGTCAATAAAGCTCCATTGTGCATGTGAGTGTAGATATTTCTTCAATAGACTGATTTCATTTCATTTGGATATATACCCCAGTGGCACAACTGGATGATATGGTAGTTCTATTTCTATTTTTTGGAGGAATATTCATACCACTTTCCATAGTTGTATACCCACCAGTAGGGTATGAAGAGTTTGCTTTTCTTCACATCCTGGCCAGCAATTGTTGTTTTTGCCTTTTTAAAAATAGCCATTGTAACTGGGATGAGATGATATTTCATTGTGGCTTTGATTTGCATTTCTTTGATGAGTAGCGATGTTAAGCGATTTTTTTGTATACCTGTTGGCTATTTTGTATACCTGTTGAGAATTGCTGTGTGGCTGGAGCAAGACTTGACCCTCAAATTCATATTAGCCGGCGCCATGGCTCAATAGGCTAATCCTCCACCTGCGGCGCTGGCACACCAGGTTCTAGTCCCAGTTGGGGCGCCGGATTCTGTCCTGGTTGCCCCTCTTCCAGTCCAGCTCTCTGCTGTGGCCTGGGAGGGCAGTGGAGGATGGCCCAAGTGCTTGGGCCCTGCACCCATATGGGAGACCAGGAGAAGCACCTGGCTCCTGGCTTTGGATCAGAGTAGTGCGCTGGCTCCAGTGGCCACTGGGGGGTGAACCAACCAAAAAAGGAAGACCTTTCTCTCTGTCTCTCTCTCTCTCACTGTCCACTCTGTCTGTCAAAAAACAAACAAACAAACAAAAAACCTCCAAAGTCATATTTAAAAGTACCAAGAGGGCAGAAACAAGCCAATCAAGGTGATTAGAGGTGGGCCACAGTATAACAGGTCCTCGGGGCTGGGAGAAGCTTGGGGCAGGCCCTGCAGCCCTCTGCTTCCTGGCTTGCTGTGTGTTTGTTCCTCGGCACAAACTCTGCCATTACCATCCTCTGGGCGCATATGTTCTGGATATTAAATGCCTCGTTGCCTGAATAGTTCACAAATCTTTCTCTCATTCTGTGGGAAACAGAAACACCTTGTTGGTTGTGTTCTTCATTGAGCAGGAACTCTTTAGTTTGAAACAATCCCATTGATTGTTTTTTTCTTTGATTGCCTGTGCTTTTGGAGTCATCCCAAAAAAACTTTGCCCAGACCAACGTCCTGAGGAGTTTTGTAGTTAAAGCCATTTTCTTTTTAAAGATCTATTTATTTATTTGAAAGTCAGAGTTACAGACAGAGAAGGAGAAGCAGAGAGAGAGAGAGAGAGCTTCCATCCACTAGTTCACTCCCCAGTTGGCCATAACGGCCGGAGCTGCACCAATCTGAAGCCAGGAGCTTCTTCTAGGTCTCTCACATGGGTGCAGGGCCCCAAGGACTAGAGCCATCTTCCACTGCCTTACCAGGCCATAGCAGAGAGCTGGATGGGAAATGGAGCAACCGGGACTCGATCTGGCATCCATGTAGGATGCCGGCGCTGCAGGTGGTGGCTTTACCTGCTATGCCACAGTGCTGGCCCCAGTTGAAAGTCTTGCATTTAGGTTTTTGCCCCACAGATGCTACTTGCTTAGCTTAAACCAAATACTGTTCTATGTAACTCACATTGAGACCCAGGTGGAAGACAGGCTGTCAAAATGGCTTCTAAGCTTGTAGTTGTCTTGGGAACCTTGCCTCCTCCCTCTTTCCATGACATAACTTTTGCTTCTGGTTCAAACTTTTTTGGACTGTGTGTTTGGGGAGGGTAGCTTAGTGGATATTTTGGAGAGCCCCAGATGAAGGGGAACAGAGAGACACAACTGCCTTCACTGTAGGCTCCAGGCTTGATTAAAATCAAGGAACTACGTTCAGCCAGTTTAGGAAATGATCATTCGTTTAGTACACAGAGACAGGGAATAATGTGCCATGCTACCTTTTTCACAAACATGTTTGTTTGTTTATTCATAGGTGGACAGGTATTGTTATGCCCATTTCAATAGTGGGGCAATTAAAACACAGAGAGATTTAAATAATTGTTCTTAAGTCAGCTCAGAGAACAGGTGGTTTGGTCAGGTCTTTGACTCCAGAATCAGCTAACCTTTGTATTTGTTTTCCCATGGATATTGTAGGTGTGAGAATTTCATGGGTAGAAATGGCATGGCTGGGGCCTGAAGAGTGTACATCTTCAACGTTGTGAAATATTGCCACATTGTTCTCTAGTGATTGTATTCATGCATACTTTCCTCAGAAGTATTTAAGAATTCTTGTTATTGGGCCTGGCATTGTGGCGCAGTGGATTAAGCTGCCCCTTGCAACACCAGCATCCCTTGTTAGAGTGCCGACTGCAGTCCCAGACGCTCCTCTTCCAACCTGACTTCCTGCTAATGCGTCTGGGAAAGCAGCAGAAGATGGCCCAAGTAGTTGGATCCTTGCCACTCATGTAGAAGACCTGAACGGAATTTCTGCCTCCTGGCTTCAGCCTGGCTTACCTCTGACAGTTGTGGTCATTTGGGGAGTGAACCAACAGATGCTTTTCCAGGCACATTAGCAAGACGTTGAATCAGAAGTGAGCAGCTGGGACTTGAATTGGTGCTCTGAGATGGCATCCTGGCATTGCAGACAGCCGCTTAGCTCGCTGCACCACCATGCCAGCCCCTTGTTCATAATTGTTGTCACCTCAACTTCTTTAAAATTTGTCACTTCCCCTATTTCTGATTGACTTGTTAAGAGTGTGTGTTTTTATTCA
Organism: Oryctolagus cuniculus; assembly: GCF_964237555.1. Lineage (NCBI taxonomy): Eukaryota > Metazoa > Chordata > Mammalia > Lagomorpha > Leporidae > Oryctolagus > Oryctolagus cuniculus. Next base: position 114,208,658 of record NC_091432.1, read on the forward strand.
CAAACATATGCATTCTGGATCTTAATCCCATGATTAAATAAATTCCAAGTATCTTTTCCCAATCTGTAACTTGACTTTTAACTTTTTCAATGATGCTTTAAAAGAAAATACAACAAAATCAGCTTTATTGAGGTATAATTTGCATTCCAAAATTCTCCTCATAGTAAGTAACAGATTGGTATTTTTTACGAGTTTACGTGACAATGACAACTGTCATTGTTTGAATGCCCACTCCAAAACTCCTGTTGAAATGTGCTTGCTGTCATGATGGAATTGGGAAGTGTGGCCTTTAAGCAGGGATTAGGTCACAGAGGGCTGCACCCCTATGAATGGATTCATGCCTGACTGTGGAGTGGGCTAGTTATCACAGGAGTGGCTTTGTTATAAAAGCATGCTCTCTGCTTCCTGCAGACTCTTTTGCTTTTCCATCTTGGAGGACACAGCACCTAGGCCTTCATCAGAGGCTGACACCTTGATCTTGGAATCTGCTAAAAATAGATGCCTTGTCTTTATAAACTACCCAGCCCCAGGTATTCTGTCATAGCATCATACAACAGATGGAGATAGCGCTCATTGTCACAATTCAATTTTAGGATATTGTTATTATCACTAGAGGCTCCCTCTTGCCTATTTTCAGTCCATTTCTGCTCCTATTTCCATCTGTAGCCAACCACTGGACTGCTTTGCCTTTTCTAGAAATGCCTTATAAACAGGCATACAATATGTAGTCTTTTGTGTCTGTTTTCTTTCATTCAGCATAGTATTTTATCAGTTCATCCATGATGTTCCATGAGACAATTTGTGCCTTATGACAGGGTGGCATGGTTGTAACACATTCTGTTTATCTACTCACAAGTTGATGGCCATTTGCTTTTTTTCTAGCTTTTAATTATTAAGAATAATGTTGCTATGAGCACTTATGTGCATGTTTTTGGAATTATACATGTTTTGATGCTTTTTGGGTGGAGGTATGGAGCAGAATTGCTGGGCAGTGTGCTAATTCTATGCCTAACTTTTAAAGAAACTACCAAGTTACTTTTCAAAATGATTGTACCATTTTTCATTTCTACCAGCAGTATGCACATTTTTTTAAAATAGGCAAATGATTGGAATGGACATTTCACTAATGAAGAAATAGGGAAATATGAATGGCTAGTAAGAACATGGAAAAGTGCCCACCATCATTAGTCAATAAGGAATGTGTATTAAGGCTACAATGTCATAGCACTAAATGTCCACCAAAATACGGCTATAATAAAACGGGTTAACAATATGAAGCATTGGTGTTGATGTAGAGAAACTGTTTCCCCTAAGAAGTTTAGACACTATCTACTCAAGATTTTAACTTTTGTTCTTTCTTATTAAGGGTCACCCCAGTGTCTCCACAGCTTAGTGGTCAGACAATGACTTGGGTGGGGTTTGCATTTACTTTGATAAGGCTTTTACTCTGAGTTGATTGATCTGTGTGTGAACTTCAAGGTCATTCAGCCTTCCTCGGCTTTCTTTGGTCTCCCCAGTGTACATCTATTTTCCAGTCACCAATGTACATATGGAAAGTTATTTTAGCTCTCCTATAGTTTTTGTATTTCTAGAACTTCCCCATTAAATTTATTATGGCTGGTGTTTCATCACAAATGGGGTTGCAATCTTGGACTAGCAGGTGGTTGGAGTTTTACCCCATTTATTTCATATAGAATTGACCACTTTTTTGAAGAAAAGATTTATTCATTTATTTTAAAGGCAGACTGACAGATAGGGAGAGCCAGAGAAATGGGGGCGGGGGTAGAGAGAGAGAGAGACCTTCCCTCCACTGCTTACTCCCCACATGACTGCACCAGTCAGTTCTGCTCCAGGCTGAAGCCAAGAACTAGGAACTCCATCCTGATCACCCATGTAAGTGGCAGGGGCCAAGTATCTGAACTATCATTCACTACCTTCCCAGGTGCATTAGCAGGGAGCTGGATTGGAAGTGGAGCTGCCGGGACTCAAATCAGCCCTCCGCTATGAGCTGCCAGAGTCATGCTTAACCTGCTGCACCATGATGCTGGCCCCCAAACTTCACCACTGTTAGCTAGAAAAGCCCTGGGTTGTTGCTTGTCATTCCAGTCTCCATGATGCATCGAGTCGGTCCCTTTTGGTAGCATAGCTCCTGATGTTGCAGCTAGCTCAGCCCTGACAAAAATAAAGTTCTACTAATGGAACTGAGGCAAGGGATGAAAGCTGCTTCAGGCAAACAGACCAGAGACCCCCTGCTGTTCTTTCCCAAAGCTCTAACAATTTCAGAATAAATGCTTCCAAATTTGGTGTTGGCCTTTGATTTCCAGAGCCTTGGAATGGTTGATTTTGACAGTTTCATCCCTTGTGATAGCTATTTTTAAGGAGCTGATTTCTCTATCCTGCCCAAACTCAAAGTCCCTTTAATGATGTCTTTCAGTACACAGACCACTTTCATTTTAATGTTGCTAAATATATCAACTTTCTCTTTTATGGTGCTATGGTTTGAGTGTTTTTGTCCTCTAAAATTCATGTTGAAACTTCACTCCCAAGGTAACAGTATGGAAAGGTGTGGTCTTCGGAGCTGGTTGAATCATGAAGGATACACCCCCATGAGTGGAATTAGATGCCCTAATACCAAAGCTTGACAGACAGTTCACCCCCTTTCCCTTCCACCTTCTGCCATGTGAGCATTCTTCACCTGCAGAGAACATAGAATTCAAGGCATCATCATGTAGGCAGAAAGACTGCGTCTTCACAAGCTGGTGCTTTGATCTTGACCATCTTAGCTTTCAGAACTGTAAGAAACAAATTTCTGTTCTTTATAAATTACTCCATCTGTGGTATTTTGTAGTAGAGCACAAAGAGACCAAGACATGTGGTTTTTATGTTTTGATTCTTTAAGAAATCCTTCTTCATCTCAAAGTCATAAATAAATTCTGTAATTACTCCCAAACTTTAAAAGATTTTGCTTATTTATTTGAGAGTCAGAGAGGGAGAGGGAGAGGGAGAGAGAGAGGACTCCCATCTACTAGTCCACTCCTCAGACACCCACAATGGCCAGGGCTAGACTGGGTCACAGTCAAGAACTGGGAAATGAATCCAGGTCCCACATGTGGGTGGTAGGAACCCAATTACTTGTGTTATTGGCACTTCCCACTGGGGTGTGAGAAACTGGAGTTTGATCTTGGGCCCAGGTTCTCTGATGTGGGATGATAAGTGTCTTAACCACAAGGTTAAATGCTCACCCCTAATTCCAAAAATTTTAATGTTTCTAAGTTTGCTTCTTTGAGATTGATTTTTTTAAAAAATACTTATTTATTTATTTGAGAGGCAGAGCTACAGAGAGAGAAGGAGAGGCAGAGAGAGAGAGAGAGATCCATTTGCTGGTTTACTCCCCAAATGCTGGCAACAGCTGGGGATGGGCCAGGCTAAAACCACGAGACCAGAACTCATTCCAGGTGTCCCTAGTGGATGACTCAAGTACTTGAACCAATATCTGCGCCTTCCCAAGATGAGCATTATCAGGAAGCTGGACTTGAGGCAGAAGTGGGACTCGATTCCAGGCTCTCTGATACTGGATTTGGGCATCCCAAACAACAACCTGCTTGCTGTACCGTAACTTTGCTCTGTAGCCTTTTTCTCCTTTGCCCATCTCCTTTCTAAGTCCACAGTGCTGTTAGTATTGAAATCTTGCGGAGCAATTCTTTTCCAGTGTTTTGGACTTTCCTTGGCCCTTTGCTTTTTCATATCATTATAGAATTTGGCTACTTAAGTTCCATGAAAAATTCTATCAGGAATTTGGTTTGAATTGCTTTGATTGTATGGGTTAATTTGAGAACAATGAGCATAGATAAGATATTGAATCTTCTAATCCATGAACATGGTAATCTTTCTATCTGTTTAGGTGTTTTTAATATTTTTCAACAATATTTTATCATCTTATCCTTAAAGGTTTTGTGTATTGTCTGTGAGATTAATTACTTGGTACTGTTATGGTTTGGATAGTTTGGGTATCCTCCAAAGGCCCAGGCTTTAAGGGCTTGATCCCAAGAATCTTATGGCACTATACTCAGGATGGAACCTAATCTAATTATGGTGTCTGAAGGTGAGGACTGGAAGGAGTCTAGATTGGATGAGTTTGGGAGGGTGAAAGCCCCATACTTGAATCATGGCTGTTTTATACGAAGAGGGCACACAGAGGGGGTAGACAGTAAGCATGTTCCTTGTCCTTCCCAACTCGCTATATGATCTTCGTCTACGTACCTTCCACTCTCCATTACCCTCACCAAATGCCAGACTACTGGGGCTGCCTAAGATTTGAACTATGACCCTCCAAAATCAAGAACTGAAATAAGCTTTCTTCCTTCATAAGCAGCTTTTCTCAGGTATTTCAGGTATTTTAGTTAAAGTAACACAAAGCTAATTAATACCATACCTTATATTGCGTGTTCTAAGTGCCATTTTAAAAATTACATGTAACTTTTTATTTGATTTAAACGAGAATGCAGCTGAGTTTTGTCTTTATACTCTATCCAACCCTCTTAGTCAATGTTCTTACTAATTCTATTTTTTTCTGCAGATGAATCTGTTTTATTGTTCCAGCTAGGAAATTGTATGAACTTTAAAATGAATAATTTTGTTCTTCTTTTAACTCTTAAACGTGTTGTTTTGTTGACTTGTTTTTACTGTCCTCTTAGGACCTCTGTTATAAAATCAGAACTGCCTCTTTCCTATTGAGCTTTTCACATGGATTGTAAAAATGAAGCCTAAGGAATGGTTTTGGCAGATGTAAGAAGTACCCTTCTATTTGTAGATTGCTAATTTGTTTTTACATTTTAAATCACAAATGGGTGCTGAGTTTTATCTTGTGTTTGTGGATGTATGACTTTCCTTATTTAGTGCAATAAATTACTATACATTAATCATATTTCTAATGTTAAACCATATATGAATTCATGACATAAACCCACCCCAATCAGAATGTATTTTTAATGTGTGAATTTCTTTTCCAATATTTCATTTAATATTGCTTTATCTATGTATAAAAGTGAGTTTTTCCTGTATATTTTTTCATACTATTGCCTGTTTCAACTTTCAGAATAGTGATATAAGTTTTTTTTTGTTTTAAGATTTATTTTACTTGAAAGTCAGAGTTACAGAATGGCAGAGACAAAGAGAGAGAGAGAAAGAGAGAGACAAAAATCTTCCTTCCGCAGGTTCACTCAGCAAATGGCGACAATCACCTGAGATGAGCCAACCTGAAGCCAGGAGCCTCCTTCAGGCCTCTCCACAGAGGTGCAAGGGCCTAAGGACCTGGGCCATCCTCCACTGCTTTCCCAGGCCAGAGCAGACAGCTGGATCGAAGTGGAGCCGCAGGGACTTGAACTGGTACCCACATGGGTTGCTGGCGCTACAGGTGGTGGCTTTACCCACTATGCCACAGCACCGGCCCCATGATATAAGTTTGTTGATATTTGAATAGGCAATTCTCTCCAAAACTTCTTTTTAGGGTGGAAGCAGTGGGAATGGGGTTTATATTGAAGACAGTGAAAAGGAAGAAGAAATAATTTAGCGAATATTCAAACTCAGGAAACACGCATTTGAATATGAGTGCTTCCCCAAACAGAAGAATGAGCTTCAAGAACTATTTAAGTTAAATACAGTTGCTAAAGAACAAGTGCAGGTCCATTTAGACATGCCTTTGAGATATTGAACTAGCTAAGGAAACTGCCTAGTTGGCAATTAGGAATTTTGATTTAGAAATTGAGAAGATGTGGCCAGAGATACTCCTACAGGCCATCTGCTCATCATTAAAGCTGTGTAGGTGGATGGGATGATCATCTGGGTTGGATACCCAGGGAAGAGTAGAGAATGGAATCTTGGGAGGTGATCACAATGAGAGAGGAGCTAGGAGGGAATAGAGAGAAGGAAGCAAACACCTCAGTTTTCTGAGCTGCATCACAGTAGTGTTTCAAATTATGCGTCTGAGACAGGACTAGTACCCAGAATACATAAGGAACTAAAAAGCTTCAGCATCAGCAAAACCAACTACCCACTTAAGAAATGGGCCAAAGATCTAAACAGACATTTTTCAAAAGAAGAAATACACGTGGCTACCAAACTCATTCTCAGCATCTCTAGTGAGCAAGGAAATGCAAATAGAAATCACAACGAGAGGGCAAATATTCGGAACAAGCGATTAAGACACTGCTGGGACACCCAAGCCCATATCAGATTGCCTGGTTAAAGTCTTGACACCTCTGCTTCTGATCTAGTTTCCTGCTAATGCACACCCTGGGAGTCAGTGACGATCCTCAAGTACTTGAGTCCCTTCCATCCATGTGGGAGGCCCAGACTGAGTTCTGGGATCCTGGCTTTGGCCTGACTCAACCCTGACTGCTATATGCATCTGGGGAGTGGGAAGGAAGATGGAAGATCTCTCTTTCTACTCCCTTTCAAATAAAATTAAAATAAATAAATTATTACCAAAAATACAAAATATAACAGATAACCGTTGAGGATGTTAAGAAAAGGGAGCCCTATTATACTGTTGGTGAGAATGCAAATTAGTACAGCCATTTATGCAGATTGACACAGAGGTTCCTCAAAAAAAATCTAAAAGATCTGCCATATGACCCAGCTATCCCACTTCTGGAAATATAGACAGTGTAAACGAAATCAGTATGTGAGATAACTGCTCTGCCATGTTCAAGCATCACTATTCACAATGGCCAAGAAATGGAACCAACCTAGATGTCTATCAGTGGATGAATAGGGAAAGCAAATGTTGTATATGTACACAATGGAATATTGCTCATCCATAAAAAAGAATGAAATCCTGACATTTGAAAAAAAAAAAAAAAAAGGAAATGGAACCAGAGATGAGTGAGGGAAGTAAATCAGGCACAGAAAGAGAAAATACAACACTTTTTCCTCATACGTAGAAGTTAAAACCTGTATACATATAGTTGATAAGATAGTGATTCCTAGAGGGTGGGAAAGGTGGAGGGATGAAATGAGACTTGATAATGAGCACCAAAATGCAGTTTGGTGAAGGTAATGGCTTCTGAAGTCCCACAGAAGGGTAGAGTAATGATAGTCTGTATTGAAGGAGATGGAAGGGCTAACTTCCTGGGGTGATTGGGTTATGCTGTGTGTATCTGTTGAAATCTCTCACTCTACCCAATAAAATATACAGGTATTTCATGTTCAAATTTAAGAACTAAATGAATAAAAAGTGACAGCAGGTGAGGTCTAGTACTTCCCCGTTTAATTCATACACTTGAGAAAAAGAGTCTCATTGCGTTGCTAAAAAACACCACTTGTCAAGATCCAGATAAGCAAAATCTTATCCCCCATATCAAAGAAGGATATAATGTTATCCATTGGCTTCATTTGCCTTTCAGTTATTAATCCTATCTCCTAATTCCAGTTTAAGCGTGACTTTGAACTCAGACAGTCAAATTGGTAATCCAATGTAAGTTTTCCACTTTTTACCACAACTGTCCTGCGGGTTAAGAGTTGTTAGCTTTATCCTCTATATAGTTGGTGGTGTTGTCTGTGTTATCTTCTTTGACATCAGTGTATCACCAATGTACATCAACCAGCCAATGCAGGCATATAGAATTTCAAAGCTAAGAGGAGTCATAGCAAGCATCTTTCTCAATTCACAGATGAAAACACTTTAGGACCAGAGTGGAGAAGTGACTTGACCTAAGTCCCTTGATGACTTAGCAGCCAACCTTGGACTGGAACCTGGATTTCCTGACTTAAAGCCATGGTGACCCAGAGCCCTACAAGGATCAACATAAATCACTCTTGTCTATGAAAACATTTTGTCCTATTTTAATAAAGAAAATATTTATTTATTATTTTTGAAAGGCAAAGTTACCTAGAGAAAGAGATAGACAGAAAGAGATACTCCAGCCTCTTGTTCACTGTCTTTCTGTGCCTGATTTGCTTCCCTTACTCATCTCTGGTTCCATTCCTTTTTTTTTTTTTTTTGCAAATGTCAGGATTTCATTCTTTTTTATGGATGAGCAATATTCCATTGTGTACATATACAACATTTGCTTTCCCTATTCATTCACTGATAGACATCTAGGTTGGTTAAATTTCTTGGCCATTGTGAATAGTGATGCTTGAACATGGCAGAGCAGTTATCTCACATACTGATTTCGTTTGGCCACAACAGCTGGGGTGGGGTAGGCCTAGGCTGGGGGTGCCTGGAACTCTATCTGGGTCTCCCACATGGGGTGGCAGGGGCCCAAGTACCTGGGCCATCTTCTGCTGATGGCTGGATTGGAAACGGAGCAGCTGGGACTTAAACCAGCATTTATATGGGTTGCCAGTGTCACAGGTGAGGGCTTCACCTGCTTCACCACAACACTGGCCCCTATACTTTGTCCTTGAACTGCGAATCTATTCATTTTATTTGTTCCTGCTTTCTTAGTGACCAGCTCTGCCTTTATCCAAATGGTATTTCCCGTTGCCCATGGACACAGTGTGATTGTATTCATTTTGTTTTTATTTTAAAGTTGCTATTTTTCATGTTTAAAATACTCTGTGGATATATTGAGGGCCTTTAATGGAAACAGTTAAATAAACATGCATTTGTTTGCAAACATAAATGTCAACCAAGGCAGGATCCTTTAATGTGTTGATAAGTGATTCACTGGAGTCCTACTGCTTATTTACCAACTAACTTTAACTTGTATCTTCTGAAGTACATTTTGCATTCTTAAAAAAATTATACAAGAAATTAGAATATCAGTTGTCTATAGGATGAAAATTAATTTGAGGTCATGAAAGGAAACTTTCTGGGATGATGAATATGTTTTACATCTTGATCAGAGTAGCAATTGTCTGAAGGTATACATTTTCCAGAACTTATGCATTTCATCATATGTAAATTTTACTTCATTAAATAGTTTTAGAATTCATTGATTTATATACACATTTATGTGCTTCATTGTTATAATAAAAACACTTTAAAAGAAAAAACCACACAAATTAACATTTATACAGATCATTGTATCTACTCAACTGGGAGCTCTTTTTTTATTGTTAAAAAAGATTTATTTAGGGCCGGCGCCGCGGCTCACTAGGCTAATCCTCTGCCTTGCAGCGCTGGCACACCGGGTTCTAGTCCCAGTCGGGGCGCCAGATTCTGTCCCGGTTGCCCCTCTTCCAGGCCAGCTCTCTGCTGTGGCCAGGGAGTGCAGTGGAGGATGGCCCAAGTGCTTGGGCCCTGCACCCCATGGGAGACCAGGAGAAGTACTTGGCTCCTGCCATTGGATCAGCGCGGTGCGCCGGCCGCAGCGGCCATTGGAGGGTGAACCAACGGCAAAGGAAGACCTTTCTCTCTGTCTCTCTCTCTCACTGTCCACTCTGCCTGTCCAAAAAAAAAAAAAAAAAAAAAAAAAAAAAAAAAAGATTTATTTAGGGGCTGGCACTGTGGCACAGCAGGTTAACGCCCTGGCCTGAAGTGCTGGCATCTCATATGGGTGCCAGTTCTAGTCCCAGCTGCTCCTCTTCCAACCCAGCTCTCTGCTATGGCCTGGGAAAGCAGTAAGAAGATGGCCCAAGTCCTTGGGCCCCTGCACCCACGTGGGAGACCCAGAAGAAGCTCCTGGCTCCTGGCTTCGGATCGGCGCAGCTCTGGCTGTTGCGGCCAATTGGGGAGTGAACCATCAGATGGAAGACCTCTCTCTCTCTGCCTCTTCTCTCTGTGTAACTCTGACTTTCAAATAAATAGATGTATTTATTTATTTGAAAAGGAGTTACACAGAGAGAGGGAGAAACAGAGTAAGAGGTCTTCTATTCAGTGGTTCACTCCTCAAATGCCTGCAACAGCCAGGGCTGGGGTAGGCTGAAGCCAGGAGTCTAGAACTCCATATGGGTCTCCCACATGAGTGGCAGGAGCCCAAGCACTTGGGCCATCTTCCGTTGCTTTCCCAGGTGCATTGGCAGGGAGCTGGGTTGAAAGTGGAGCACTTGGGACCCAAACCTGGGCCCATATGGGAGGTTGGTATCATAGGCAACAACATAACCCACTGTGTCAAAACGTGGAACCCATCTTGGAGCTCTTAACATCCATTGTTCTTTTTATTTCATAAGTATTTAGTGAGTACATAATACGTGCCAGGCCCTAGAATCTCTTCCCTCATGGAACACGAGGCACATACTAAACATGTAAATAAATAAATCATACAGATAGTGACAAGAGCAATGGGCTGCAGAGTGACCAGAGGAGAGATGGTTTTGTATTATCTGGGGTGGCCAGGAAGGGTCTCCATTGAAGATCAGGTTCCCTGGAAACCCGACTCTGAGATGGAGGATAACATGGAGGGTTTGTGTGGAACCCTTTCTTTATCTTTTTGTTTTTGTTTTTAATATTTATTTTATTTGAAATGCAGAGTCACACACACACACACATACACACACACACACACAGAGAGAGAGAGAGAGAGAGGAAAGGATCTTCCATCTGCCTACTCCCTAAATGGCCACAATGACCAGAGCTGGGCTGATCTGAAGCCAGGAGCCAGGCACCTCTTCTGGTTCTGCTACATGGGTGCAGGGTATCAAGGACTTGGGCCATCATTTGCTGCTTTCCCAGGTGCATTAGCAGGGAGCTGGGTCAGAAGTGGAGAGTTTGGGACTCACAGGTACCCATATGGAATGTTGGTGCCACAAGCCAGGGCTTTACCTGCTGTGCCACAGCGCTGGCCCCTGGACCTCTTTCTTTAGGGAAGAATAGGAAAAGGGATTGGGCAGAAGAGAAACCGAGCTGTTATGTGGCCACAGCAAATCCTCAGTCTCCAAAGGCCTAATGACCCTGTGTTGGGGTCATGGATAGGACCTTTACAGATTGTCTTATTGGCCAATATTGCATGCAGGCTGCTTTGGGGGTACAGCGGGGTGAGGTGGACAGCTGAGGCAAATCTCTGAAGGGAGCCCAGCTGTGACTTGACAGTTGTCAATGCTCTCAGCAAACAGGGGGATGATTCTCTGTGCTCCCATCTTGAAAGTGGACATCTCTAACCAGGTAGTACTGGAGCTGAAACCTTGATGATGGAATCCCCTTTAATTATGGGATGGATTTTATGTTTATCCTCATTTTGTATCCCCGTTTACCTCTGGGATATTCAGAGCTAAGTGGCTTATTCCAAGTCTCACAGCTGCCAGGAAGCAACACTTTGGTTCTCTTAGCCCAAGGCTTCTTGTAGTATGAGTTGCCTATAGCTTGTTGCATTTATGTCTACACTCATGAAGGTTCCAAGGGCATGCCTTCCAGTAAACACTTTCCTAGAGGATTTGGGCACAATGCCAACAGAATATAGGGTGAGGCTCTTTGCCTTTCACTGAACAGTACAATGACAGAGCAAAGTCTACAAAGCCACATTTTCATCTTGGTTCAGATAGATGGTCAGATCTCTTTCTGCAAAAACCAAGGTCTAGAATGGAAAAGGTTTTCAAGTAACATGCTGGCAACTTAGTTAAAAGAGAAACAAATGGAACAAATAGCTCTAGATGTTACTTGTTCCAAAAGTCAAAAGGCTAAGTATGGCTATGCCAAACAATTGCAAATATTTTCAGCTTTCTAATCCCTAGTCTTTCTTTGATTTCAGGTGTAAGTACTGGGTATGGGAGTGCAATGGTTATAATAGTCAGTTGCTCAAAATATTTTCTGTCTCTGTCTTTCAATCTTTAACCCATTTGGCCAATCTGCTGTCTAGGCTGGGCTTCAGTGAGACAATGACTTATGTCTCAAGTTCATTTGTTAATTTCAAAGTGGATTTGCATGAGTTATTTCATGCAGTCCTTGCAGAAACATTGGCAAGCATGAATACTTGTTACCCTTTTATTGGTAAAAGAAGGAAACCCCTGAGACATTAAGAAACTCAGGTGCATCCCCTGAGCTCAAGTTCTTTGTTGATGAAATCATATATGGTTTCCATGGCCTCTCCACTCACAGAGCTCTGAGCTAGACTTCTTGGGGTGAGGGTGAGAAGTGTTTGAGAACAAGGAAGACATGGGAATGGGCAGAGAGTAGATTACTGCTTTCTACTATTGGTGCAAGTCTGAACAGAACTGAAGTGGGTTGCTTTCTGGGACTTTCCTCAGCTCCAAGATTCTCTGGTTTTTAAGGAAACAGCAAAGAAAAAAAAAATGACAAATCAGAACAACGAGACAGCAGTAAGAACAACGAATTAGCACAGTGTCCCCAGTCTGTAGCCGTCATGACCCTCTTCTTCGGATTTTCACCAGCGACTGGAGTGCCTTCATTTTGAACAGTCACTGCTCAGGTGGGTGCTGGTTTCCTTGCTGCTAATACCACTGTTTCACACATAATAGCAAACAGACTGAAGAGATCAAATTAAATCCATTTCCACTTTAGGATGGGAAATCTGTTTGGAGCAATCAAGCAGGCTTGGAGCAGCAAGCATGGGTTTTCAATTGCCATCAAATGGTAAATTGCTTAACGTCAATTGGCATTAAGTGGGCCGATTTGTACCCAATTAATATACCGTGGTTGGAAAGGAAGAAACCCATTTCATTTAGCCAGATTGTGCTTCTCCAGGTTCCTCCTGCATGGAGCTCCAAGCAGTGTGCAGACATTCTTAGTCCATTAACCCCTACCATTGTGAGCCACACCCTCCCTGGTTGGGAGCGACAGGCTTGGAGATGTTCGCTTCACTGTCTCTCATGCTTCAGAGTCCCATTTAAGGGATGATTACCGCAGGGCCCCAGTGAAACACATCAGTGGCGTGAACGAGTTAGTGCAGCTTCCAGAAGCATTTCATTTCTAATGAGAGCTCAGCTTTGGCCCTGAAGAAAGCTGACTACTATTAGCCATGAGGCTAAATTATTAGACCAATCCACTCCCCGAATTTGCCTACAAGACTCCTGCTGCGGATGCTAATGGATCAAAATAGTGCTGGGGTGGCAAGTTGGACTTGTAAAGACCTCAGTGGCTCTGTGAGATCCAGAAAATCCTTTGACAATGATAAACAATCACAGTGGAGACATAGGTCATCCAGCCGCTGCCTGCCAACACTCTGGCATCCAGGGGCTCAGCTAAATCCATGCTCGAGAGACTTCCCAGTTGAAAGAACGTTGTGTGAGCCCGTGCTGACCAACAGGAGGTAGAGGAGAAAAGACAGTAGCCTAATTTTCACATCCATGGATTTTATGCTCCCTTTAGTTGATGATGATTTATATTTGTATAGACACCTTCAAATTCTGGATTCTTAATGGCTTTGTAGGTTTATTTGTACAGGTACTTCTTCCTAGAAGCAGTTGGCTCCATACATGTAAACACAACCTGACCGTCTGCATTCAAATGAAAGCATGTCACTCACTTCTGACTTGGTCATATTAAGCCATAGCATACTTGAATGACTTTTCCATTTTTTAAGGGTACAAAAATGTGGCATATAATATTCCCAGATGAATCCTTTAATCTGAATCAATTTTGATGCAAGATGGCTCTGTAGCTGCATTTACTCCACAGTTTGTTTGGGAACAGAGACACATGAGGTTAGACTAATACAAACACAGGTGATGCTGCTTTCTCTCTTTCAATTTAAATCTAAAATGTCTTTTCCCTATCTTACCATGTGTTTGCTCAAGGAAATTTCTGAGGAGTGAAAGAGGTGCATGAAATCATTTTGTAAATTGCTAAGCTCCATAAGGGTGTAGGCATCTATCGTTCCCATGGAGAGGAGTGGCTTCCTAAAGCAGAACGGATTCTGTGTCTGGGGTCAGAAGGCCTGGGTTTGAATCAGCATGCTGCAAGGTAGAGGCAGTGAGATCTTAGACATGTCACTACACCTCAGTTTCTCAATCTAAAATGGAGATGCAACTCTTGTTTGCTTAAGATAGCTGGTTAAAGAGGATGGACATTTGTCCAGGGTATCTATCATCCCTGATTGCTGGGGTCAGTTTGGCTGCCTTGGTTGGCAAGGCTGAGGTCCCTGCCTCCCAGCTGGAGACAGTGGTCTTTCCGAGTGCAGAGTTCAGTCACAGTTATGTGCCTAGATGGAAGACCATGGACAGGATTGTTGTAAGGGTCGCACACGACAGTGCATGCAAAACAGCCTTCGTACCTCTGAGAGGTCAGACTAATGCTTATAAATATCCATGCAGGAACTTGCTGGAATTTTGTTCTCTCCAACATGTAATTCCCAGGACTGCATGAAGCTGGTGCTAGTGGGATCTAGTTACTGAACCTAAGATGCTGTTTCCCATCTTGGAGGATCTGCAGAAATATGAACTGCTTCTATCTCACCCACCCTGGTGTTAGAGTTATTTATACACAGGCTGTACTATGCCTTAGACCAGAGTCTCTCAGTGTTGGTGCTGTTGTCATTTTGAACCTAATATTTCTTTGTGTTGGAGATAGGCCTATGCATTATAAGATGTTCAGCAACACCCCTGGCCATGACCCACTCGATACCAGGGCAACCTCCCTTAATGGTTACAATCAAAAATGTCTCCAGACATTGCCAAATGTGCTCCGAGGGGCAAAACCATCCTTGGTTGAGAGCAACTGGCTTAGACTGTAAGCCCTGCGAGATCAAGTTCTATTTATTACCAGGTTATATCCTGGCAACAACTTAGCATGGTATCCAGCCCTCCTATGCATTTGATGAATTTTGGCTGGGTGAAACTGAACTAAACATCCGCATTTCACTTCAGTGTGAGAGCCACCTCCTGCCAAGTTTTAAATCTCAGTTAAAGAGGCCAGATTGAAAAGCAGACGAAGCATGATGTCGCTGTTGCGACTCAATGGGGAGACACTTGTCAGCAAAGAATATAAGTTCCCAGCACCACCTGATGCAGATTTTAAAGAGGTAATTGAATCTGTCCCAGACTGCTGTGGGATGCCCAGGCACTCTGGGATTTAAGAGCAGGGAATTCATTTGCACCTGTCTGTCCCTTTTCATGCCACCCCACTCTTCTTTTTTGCCATCTTTTTTAGCCACAGATTTACTTGCAATATAATTTTCCATTTGGTTTTCGGTTCTTGACCTTGTCACGTCTCAGATTTCTTGCAGGTTTTCTGACAACTCTATGGGAGTTGTCATTGTGCTGGTAGCCAGAGACTCCCTGGATCCCTGCAGATTCAGGCAGGAAGAACAGGAAGGGTGCTGGGGGTGTCTAATCAGCCTCATGAATGAGGGGCTACTGACTCAGAACTGTACCCCCTGTGATTTTAGTGGGTAGATGGACCGGTGGTTCCCAGAGGTGCCAGGTCAGGGGCACGTCCCCTGAGTGTGTCCAGTCAGCCTGTGGAGCTCCTTGCCACCCTGTATGAAAGGCGACACTCTCAGAGGCAGGGAGTTCTCTCCAGGGGGTGTTTCCTCTGAAGCACAAAGGTGTTTGCTTTTCCAAGCCCTCACGCCTTTCTCTATCCTCCTTCGCAGTAAAATGCCCTGAGAGAGTTGATTGAGATTAGTTGCCCCAGTTCCCAGGTCTCACTTTCCTCAAACCCACCCTAATCAGAATCTCACCCACTTCACTTGGCAGAAAATTGCTCTTGTCAAGGTCACCATGACCTGCCAGTTGCTAAATGCATGGTCAATTTGCATCCCCATCTCGCTTGATCTATCAGCAGCACTTAACTTGGGCGATCATCTGTCTTCCCGGAGACACTTTCTGCACTTGACTCTAAGGACGCCATGCTCTTTGTTTCTCCTCCTCCCTCCCAAGGCCGTTCCTCCTTCGTGACCACTGCTGGTTCTCCCTCAGCGTCTCGCACCTTGCCAGTACTCTACGACTTCCCTCTGCATTGCCCCTCACCCCACATGCCTCTCCTCTCTTCTAGGCAGTGGTCTCATGGCTTTAACTACAACTTGTTGGCAACTCATATTTATTCAGCCTGAACAGCTTTCCTGAATGCCAGTATCCCATGTCTAACTGCCTATCTCTACTTGGATGACTAATAGGATCCTAAAAATTGCCTGTGTAACAACTCTATTTGGGTGACATTTAGGATCCTAAAAACTAAAAACTTAACATCTCCAAAACAGAATTCCTGATCTCCTTTGCCTCAAAACTTACCCCCCATGTTCTACTCCATGAACAAATAGCAAATCTTTTCTTCCAGCTTCCCAGGCTTAGGACTCATTCGAGTTCTTTCTGTCAGATCCACATCTCATCCTTCAGCAAAGCCTGTAGCCTCTCTGGGTCTACCTTCAAAGAAACACGCAGGACCCAACCATTCCTTCCGACCATCACCACTCACCACCTCAGCTCAAGTCACCAGCGTCCTAGAAGATTGCACTAAGCAGACCTCTGGTTTTGGCATTCCATCCTCGCTTTTTACTCTGGCCATCTTAATCCATTTTCCATATGGCAACTAGGATGATGCCTTCAATCCATAGGCCAGATCCCATCACACTTCAGGTCCACGTCCTCCAAAGGCACCCTTGTGACTCAAAGCAAAGCCCGAAGGTCTACCCATACCCTACAATTCCTACCTCAGGGCCACTGCTATCGCTGCAAACTCCTCTCTTGCCACTGAGCTCAACCCATCCCTGCCCACTGCCTTCCTGCTCCATTTTCCTCCTTGTTACTCTTGCCCTCAAATGCACCAAGCATTGTCCTGTCTCAGAGCTTTTGTATAGACTGTTCCTTTTGCCAGAGTTGCTTTGCATGAATCACTTATTCACCTCCTTCGGGTCAGTCATCCTCCTCCCCATAACATTCCCTGACAATCCTATCTAAAATGCTGATTTCCCCGACTTTTGATAGCATCACCCTGATTTCTTTACATTGTTGAAACCATATTTGATCCTTTTTTTATCCTTCTTAAATGGTGACCTCCTATACAATAGAACCTCCATAAGTTGATGAACTTTGTCTTTTCTCCACTGTAGCATCCGTGAAATTTTAACACCTCATAATATTATAACAATATGGGAGTTCAATATCTACTGAATGAATGAGTGAATGTACTCCTATAGCTATAAAGATTCGACATAACAAAGTGACCTTTGTCAACAAATTCCTGAAATATTAGAGGGTGGTGATGCTACTTTTGTTGTTTTGTTTAATTTTAGAGGAAAAAAGACAGTGATAAAAACAGAGAGAGAGAGAGAGAGCAAGAAAAGAGAGAAAGAGAGAGATCCTATCTGCTAGTTTCACTCCCAAATGCCTGCAATGACCAGCGGACCAAAGTCGGGGCACTGGGGCCTCAATCCAGGCCTTCCATGTGAGTGACAGGAACTCAATACTACAGTCATCGCTGCTGCCGTCCAGGGTCAGCATTAGCAGGAAGCTGGAGTCAGGACCCACATCTGAGAATCAAACCCAGGGACGCAGAAGCGGGATGCTGGTGTTCTAACCTGTGGATAACATGAATAACGGCTAGGCTAAACCTGCCCAAGTGATACTTCTTTACTAAAATAAACTATCTGAGTTTGAAAACAAGACTGCATATACTGTTATCTCTCTTTCCAATGTAAAATGTGATTATTTTTAGTTGAAAATTAGAGATTTAAATTTGGTGAACACTTCCAACTCCAGCATTCTGCTAATGTGTTGATGAACCAAGGTGTCTTTTATTATGTCCAGGCTAACTCAACGATGATTGATTTCTCTTCACTACATGCCAGGCTTTCTGCTGGGAAACAGAATTGCACGTTGCTAGGATAAGATCCTGACTTTAAGATGCTTGCAGACATTTAGGGACAGGGAATTCAGGCTATAATCTGCTTTCCAAATTTAAAAAATGTTGATAAATGGTAAAATGCTCTAATTGCTATTGAGAGAGTTAGTCCAGACGAGAACACTAAAGTGCCCAGGTAGATTGTGTGTCAACCCTGCTTCAAAGGACAGTGCCAGGACAAGATACACTCATACGGTTCAAAGAGTGCAATTTTTAAAAAAAGATTTATTTATTTATTTGAAAGTCAGAATTACACAGAGAGAGAAGGAGAGAGAGAGGAGAGAGAGGTGAGAGAGAGGTGAGAGAGAGAGAAAGAGAGGTCTTCTATCCACAGGTTCACTCCCCAATTGGCCTCAATGGCCTGAGCTGTGCTGATCTGAAGCCAGGAGCCAGGAGTTTCTTTTGGGTCTCCCACTTGGGTACAAGGGCCCAAGAATTTGGGCCATCTTCCACTGCTTTCCTAGGCCACAGCAGAGAGCTGGATTGGAAGTGGAGCAGCCAGGACTTGAACTGGCACCCACATGGGATGCCGGCACTGCAGGTAACTTTACCCACTATGCCACAGTGCAGCTCCAGTAAATTATGTCTTTAAAAAAAGATTTGTGTATGTAGGTATGTTGGTAAAAATTCTTCCAGAATTCTTTTTTTTTTAATTTTATTTATTTATTTTGAAAGTCAGAATTACAGAGACAGAGAGAGAGAGAGAGAGAGAGAAAGAGAGAGAGAGAGAAAGGTTTTTCATCTACTGGTTCACTCTTCGGATAGCCACAATGAAACCAGGAGTCAGGAGTTTTTCCCAGGTCTCCCACATGGGTGGCAGAGGCTGTACCAGGCACATTGACAGAGGGGATTGGGAGTGGAGCATCTGGCTCTCAAACTGGTGCCCACACAGGATGCTGGCATTGCAGGTGGTGACTTCACTTGCTACATTATAACGCTAGCCCAAAGAGTGCCACGTTGTTCCATGCTCTAAGTGAGATGAAGACAAAGTGCAGTGGGAATTCTGAAACTGGAACAATCATTGTGTTTGGTTTATTGCTCCATGAAAGAACCTGGAAGGTAGGGGAGTAGGGCAGTGAGAACAAAGGGTCTTCTAGACAGAGGGAAGAAGCACATGAGCTCAGCTGTGCAGTCTTTTCCTAGAAATGCCCTGGCCGAGCATGAGTAGAATATGGAGCAGGCAGAGGGCAGAAGTTGGAAATTGGGCTTGAAGGGGAAGCCAAAGCACGGTGGGCAATATTATTATTGGTGCTGCTGCTGTTGTTTTTCCAAAGTGAGAGGATTGATAAACAGGTGCCCAGTAGTTTTCGTAATGAATAGCAAAAACAATATTCCAAATCTTGCAATTCTCACTTGCTATGCATGCCTGCACAACGGATTTTGGAATTCTGGAAGAGGATTGGTTTATTTATAGCAACTTTTCTGGTGTATTTCCATGTTTCCTTCAATGTTTGAAAATTGATAATCCACGCGGCATCTATAGAAGCTCTCTATTAGCCGCCTACCAGAACAAGCTATGGCTCTCCCCTGATGGATAACAGGGTTTACTGTAAGTGCCTGTTCATGATCATGATGGAATTTCTCCCGCTCTTTCACTTTTCCCATCAAGCTCACATCTGCTGACCTCCAGGGTTTGATAAAAGGTCTCTCTCATTAGCTCAAGCAGCTCGAGCTCCATCTGAACAGGATTCCAGGAAGGATGGCTGCGGACTGAATAACAGTCTGTCTTTCTAAATAACATGAGACTCGAGTGCTTAAAGGAACCCTGCGTGCTGGTAGTCAGACACAGCCATCTACTAGGGTTGGTACAGCCCACAGTGCAGACTGTTATGACAAAAACTCGTCGTTCAATTCTGGGCTCCTGCAGGAAAAATACAGCTGACACGTGCCTGTATCTACAGCCTCTTTTTTTTTTTTTTTTTTTTTTTTTTTTTTTTTTTTTTTTTTTGACAGGCAGAGTGGATAGTGAGAGAGAGAGACAGAGAGAAAGGTCTTCCTTTGCCGTTGGTTCACCCCCCAATGGCCGCCGCGGCCGGCGCGCTGTGGCCGGCGCACCGCGCTGGTCCGATGGCAGGAGCCAGGAGCCAGGTGCTTTTCCTGGTCTCCCATGGGGTGCAGGGCCCAAGCACCTGGGCCATCCTCCACTGCACTCCCTGGCCACAGCAGAGAGCTGGCCTGGAAGAGGGGCAACCGGGACAGAATCCGGCGCCCCAACCGGGACTAGAACCCGGTGTGCCGGCGCCGCTAGGCGGAGGATTAGCCTAGTGAGCCGCGGCGCCGGCCTCTACAGCCTCTTTTTTTTTTTTTTTTTTTTTTTTTTTTTTTTTTTTTTGACAGGCAGAGTGGATAGTGAGAGAGAGAGACAGAGAGAGAAAGGTCTTCCTTTGCCGTTGGTTCACCCTCCAATGGCCGCCGCTGCAGCCGGCGCACCGCGCTGATCCGATGGCAGGAGCCAGGAGCCAGGTGCTTTTTCCTGGTCTCCCATGGGGTGCAGGGCCCAAGCACCTGGGCCATCCTCCACTGCACTCCCTGGCCATAGCAGAGAGCTGGCCTGGAAGAGGGGCAACCGGGACAGAATCCGGCGCCCCAACCGGGACTAGAACCCGGTGTGCCGGCGCCGCAAGGTGGAGGATTAGCCTATTGAGCCACGGCGCCGGCCTACAGCCTCTTTTAATACCGTTTCAGCACAAGGGCAGTTGCAAAGCCAAGGTCATTGAAGGAGTTACAGATGCAGAGAATCTTGGAGCAGGGCGACATTATTTAAGGGGTTGCAGGCTAACAAAGGTCAGTGGCAGGCAGACCTTGAACTTCTATGTGGGAAGGTAATCACCTCCCAGTGATCTCCTGCACTGAATCTCCTGATTGTCTGGGATTTGGCTCTTGGGCTCCTTAATAACCTCGGAAACTTGGGCCCTTAGAAAAAGCTCTAACTGCCTCAGTAGGCCTGAGCTTGACCCGCCAGGCTACGGAGGAGTTTCTGTGTCTGTATTCTGGACTTTTGCATCCCGCCTAACTGCCTTGTTGGGGCTCAATGTATCTTAGTTCTTTTCCGTCCCATTGAAAAACACACTAGCTTAGCTGAACTGCTGTGGTTTGGGAAAGAGGTTGGATATTTGATGCAGGGAGTTTGCAAATAGTCGCATAACTCCCCAAGTGTTGGAGGGTTGGAGAAAGAAGTATCAAGAAGAGATGGGAGAGTAACTGGAAAAAAAGACAATAGGTAGGGGAAAAGTCAGGGTAAGATCATATTTAAAGGCACAAAATGAGTTCCTGTTTAAATGCAACCATGAATCCAGACTGTTTCACATGTGTGCAACCTGTGTGAGTGATTATGCAAATTCACTCAAAAGAGGGAAGGGAGGGAGCGGGGGAGGCATGGCTGAAATGGAAGTGTTCTGAAAGATTCCTTACAGACTTTCCTTCCCCATCGGAGTTTGAATGCTATGGATCCCATTTGTGCTAGTGCCCTAGGAGAGAGGAGACATTAGGCCTGAGGAGTCGCAGGGAGGCCGCTCCCACCGCAGCAGCAGATGGGGATTTAGCTCCCGCCCTAAACAGGTGGAGTCAAATCCCGTGATATCTGCTCAGCCAGAGAGCAAGTATCAGGGGGAATCAGTTCACTATTGTGCCTTCATTTTCCTGTGAAAATCTTTCGAAAGTAGTAATTCCATTGTCAACCAAGCCAGAGACTCGTGGGGAGCCCAGACACCTCACCTGCTTCCCGGGGTCCCTGGCGGCTCCAGCAAACAGAGCAGTCGGCAGTATGACTTCCCTAACAGCACTGGTGCCCCAGAGGGAGGCAGAAAGCAGATCCTCTTGGGTACCAGCTGATAGGGCTGCTGGGGCCCCTCTGCTCGGGCTTTGTCCCTGCTCCCCAAGCTGGCCCTGTGCAACCTGGACAAGTTGGGGCTGGGGCTCAGACACCAGGATGCCTGGGGGCTACACGCGTTAGAGTCTCTGGCGCCATGCCAAGCCAGAGCGGCCTGCTGCGTGCAGGAAATATTGAACATTCTAAGTCTTAAAGAGGGAACCTGGAACGGTTCCAAGATTACACTTAATACATCTGCTGGAGCTACAGAGGAGGGAGCCTGGGGATCTGCAGAAATAACCCTTGCAGGGCCGGCAGCACACACAGCATCCCCACGGCACAGGTAACCAGTGAGAAGAAAAGCACCCCTTATCTCAGGGAGCACAGACAATTTCCTCAGCCCATTTGTATGCGCGATCTCTTTGTTCTCCAAGATTCTGAAGGGTAGGGGGGAATGTTATTTGGGCAAGTTACTAGATTAAGCCTCTGTATGTTTCCCACAGCACCTCCCTTAGCCAGTTGTCCAGTGAATGGCAAATGAGTAGATGCAGGAGTGAATGGTCAAACTTCCCTTTTTACAGGGATAGAAAATGACTCAGTTGTTATGTGCATTGAAAAGCACTGAACTCCTGTATGGAGTACTTGGGACATTCTAGGCACCAGGTTAGAGCCTGGCAAGACAAGGTCCCCTCCACTGCAGCGCTCATTGTGTGGAAGCTGACATGGCCAGAAACATGGAACTAATAAGCAATTGTGCAATACGATACAAGCTCGATTTGGGGTGACTACAAAGGCTTCCACAGACAAAAGAGAGACTGACCCCAAGCAAGAGGACAAGAAAGGGACTTGCCGATGTCCTAAGAAGTTGTACTGGAACCACTGTCTCGTGCTGACTCATCCTTTGTTTTGCCTCTCTGCTGACCAGGAAAGCGAATGGTCTCTCTGCTGCATCTCTGTCCCCCAAGTCTACTCCTTGACGGTACCAGTTTGTTCCTGAAGCTCTTCTATTGGAAGCATTTGCTCTTTTGGCTGTAGGCCGAACAAGACGGATAAGTAAATGGCTATCTTCCAGGGCAAGGACGCTGATGTGAGTTAGCGATACAGGGTGGAGAGGGGATGCAGGTGGACCTGAGGACTTCAAACTCCTTGGAGGTTTGTGTGGAGTGAGAAGGTGCCTGGGGGAGAGAGGAAATAAGAAGAAATTAAATAGGTGATTGGTGACTGCTGAAAAGAAACATTCCTTCCTCCGAGACATCACTGTATCAATATAAAAGCCTATATGTATATATATGCATGCCTGTATGTATATATGCACATATGTAAATTGTGTGTGTATGTTCCCATATACATATGCATCAGCATAGCCTTTAAACCTGTCACCAGAATGGGATGCAAAGTTTTTAAGTTTTTTTTTTTTTTTACAAATGTATTTTCATCTTATGTAAAAGGTAGAGATAGAGACAGAGAAGGATCCTCCACCCCCGGTTCACTCCCTGAATGCTCACAAAGGCCAAGGCTAAGCCAGGCTGAAGCCGGGATCCTGGGACTCTGGCTGGGTCTGCCACATGGGTGGCAGGGACCCAAGGACTTGAGGCATCGTTTGCTGCCTCGCAGGCTGCACGTCAGCAGGAAGCTGGAAATGGAAGCTGAATAACCAGGGCTGGAACTAGGTCCTTCGATAGGGGATGCGGCATCTCAAACAGTGACTTCAGTGCTGCACCAAAGCCTGCTCGCCTTTCACACAATGTTATCTATTTAGTTTAATATTAGTTGAAAGAGAGGCAGAGAGAGACAGACGGAGAAAGACCGGATGCGAAGTGTTCACTAAAATCTGTAGTGATGCTTGCCTGATATTTGTGAACATGAGGCTTCATGGAGCTTGACAGCTGTGGGTTTCAAATTTTATTAAACTTCTGCCTTGTTCACAGTCTGATTTCTTTAAGGCCTTATCTAATTGCCTTGGGCCACAGGGGCTACCACCCTGGCCATGGGCAAAGATATAAATTTCACCACATAATTGAGGGAAAGTAATAAACTAATGTACAATAAATAGCAAAGGACTTTGATGATCTGTGTCCTTGAGGAAAAAGAATGGCTCATAAAAATAATTATTACATGATACATGCTTGCATTATTTATGAGGTACATGGATGCACTCCTCTCTACAAATGCTATTGGGCATTTGGATGTAATCACTGGAAATGCAGGCATTTCTAACAGTCTACATATGTGCTGATATGTCACCTCAACATCTGTCCACAGAAAAATGTGATTTTCAGCAGATTACTGAGTTCGAGGTGCTCACAACCTAAGCGTGACAGTCACCTCCTCTGGGAAGGCTTCCACAGAACTGCTGTCCATCTCATCTGTCACTCCTCCTTGTCTCCAGAGTACAGGACGTGGGGTTTTACCTGTCCAACTCCTCCTCCCTTGAGGGGAGTGATAGGGCCCTAACTCACTTTTTTACCCCCAGGTATTTCTTGAAGGAGTGAATGAATGAAGGGCCCACCATGCTCTCCCATACTCGTCAATCCCGGTGCCTTGCACAGGGAAAACAACACAGTAAATAATGAGCTACACGTGAGCCAAGAGATTCAGATCAGCTGTGTTGCATTACAAAACCTTTTGCTTGACTCTTAACACCTCCAGAGTCACTTTCACACTGCTTTTCCTACTGCAAGGGGAAAACATAGGTAAGGGCCTCGAGGCACCAGGAGAACGGGTGTGAACTCCCCGGGTCCCCCTGGGGGATGAGGCACAGAGCCTGGAGCTTGGGTGTCTTTCCCCACCTAAGGCTTCCCTTGGCCTTTCTGTGTTAGAAGTCAACTGAGTGTTCACGTGTTCCAGGGCCTATGTAAATCCACATTCCAGAAACCCTAAAGCTTTTCTTCTGTTTCAGACTAAGAAGCTGAAAAAGATGGATGCATTTTTATTTTCTTTTATTTTGGTAACAAGCAAAATGTTTTTTATCGATCTCCCTCCTGTGACAGCAGGTTTGTCCTCCTGCAGACTCGTGCGATCTGTGGCCTCTCTCTCTCTCAACCCCTTCCCTCCAAGTTCAGAGAGAGAGTGTTTATCCTCCTCCTCTGTCTTCCTGCTCATTTATCTGATCACAGCTCTGTTCAGAAACCATCAGTTTTTCCATAGTCTTGTATTTCCTGCCTGCTATGCTTAGAATGTTA
This sequence comes from Oryctolagus cuniculus, assembly GCF_964237555.1. NCBI lineage: Eukaryota > Metazoa > Chordata > Mammalia > Lagomorpha > Leporidae > Oryctolagus > Oryctolagus cuniculus. Next base: position 114,233,325 of record NC_091432.1, read on the forward strand.
TCGTGCTATTCCGATTTTGCTGTTTTCCCTCACACCATGTCCCTTTCACCGTCCATGGAGCCCCCTGACCCTCATCCCCCACCCTCACCTTCATGGTGCATAGGCCTATTAAATGGGGTCCAGTCCGACTTCTGGCACCCAATAAATCTAAATTTTCAAGCTTGGGAAGCCAGGCTCACCCACCGGCACCCAGATAAATGAGTCCTCCGTGAGAAACCTACACTGATCATTACTCAAGGCTCGGCTGCCACCCCAACACACGGCTTCCTGCCCAGGACAGTCACAGCCCTGCTCTGCTCCCTCACCCTCTGCACACAGAAATGCGCCCATGGCACGGGGACTTAAGCCTTCGTCTCCACTCTCCAATCTCCATGCAGAGGCTCGCAGAGGTGGGAGCCGGGACTCCAGCACCCAGCTGGCTCCCACGTCCTGCGCCTAGGCAGCATTTTGAAAGGAGACTTAATACCCAGCACACGCACATGCATGGCTCAGCTCGCCCACGGCCGAACAAAGAACCTCCGTGCAGAGGTTTCATTGTTTGCGACAAGCAACACCAAGGAGGGCTTCTCTCCCTAGCCAGCCAGCAGCGACGTCTTTCTGGGGGTGCTGTTTCAACACCGCAAACCCAGCTCTTCCGTCGGATTGACAGCTGTCCCCAAATGGTCCACGTCAGGGGAAAGGAGGGTTGGTGGGGTTGGGGGCATTTGAAATCAAATTAGCTTTCTGGAAAACTGGTGGGAAGCCAGGGTGGCAGCGAGGGAATGGGGGGTCAGAGAGTGACTTCTTTCAGAGCTGGGCACACCTGCAGACCCGGAGCTGCCCGGGGAGGTTGGGGACTATTTGTATTTACTTGTTTGCTATTTTGACTTGTGAAATTACCCCCTTTCACTGCGCCAGCCTTCTGCTTCTGCACAATCAAAATTAATTACAATGAATTAGAACCTTTATAAGCCACCCTTTGCCAGTACAAGGACTCCAAGACAGCCCCTCCTCTGGCCCCTTGCTGGTCCACAGCTTCAAATCCGATCAGGAAACGCTTGCAGAAGACAAATATCTCTAAAAGAAAGCACCTGTTTTTGGTTTCTATGGAATGACTCTGGGAGTTAATAGGCTGCTTCATGTGTTAGCTTGGCTAGGATACATCACCCAGTTACATACCCACACACTAATCCAGGTGTTGCTGCCATGATGTTTTGTAAATCTGGTTAACAGTTGTGTCAGGTTGACTTTAAATAGATCGCCTTCTATGATGTGGGCGGGTCCTGTGTCATCAGTTAAAGGTCATCCGAACAAAACCAGGTTTCTCCGAGGCGAAAACATTCTGTCTGGAGACCATAGTTTCCCTGCTTGTTGGAGTTTCCAAGCTCTGGCTGCCCTAACAGCCCCCACAATTGTGTGAGCCAACGCCGTGACAGCACTCTATGAATCGGGTCTATTTCAGTCTCTGTCTCTCCGCATCTGCGTGTTGCAGGTAGTTTCACTGGAGAATGTCGGGTAATACGGGTATGTAGAAATCTCATGCTGAGTTCCAAAGGTTCATGGTAAAGGACTTACAGGGCAGGATGACAGTTCCTTTTTAATTTCTTTTTTTTTTTTTATTTCTTTATTTATTTGAAAGAGTTACAGAGAGAAAGGAAGGGAGAGAGAGACACACACAGAGAGAGAATCTTCCATCCATTGGTTCATTCCCCAAATGACTGCAATGGCCAGGGCAGGGCCAGGTCGAAGTCAGGAGCCAGAAGCTTCATTTGGGTCTTCCAAGTGGATGACAGGGACCCGAGCACTTAGGCCATCTTCCGCTGGCTTTCCCAGGCCGTTAGCAGGGATCTGGGTTGGAATTAGAGCAGCTGGGACTTGAACCGGCACCCACATGGGTTGCCAGCGTCACAGGCAGCAGCTTTACCCGCTACACCACAGTGTCAGCCCTGCCCTCTTCAGTTTCTAAGCACGAGACATTGTGGTTTGCGCATGGCAGGAACAGAATGTGTCCATGGAAGTGACTAGAAACCCAAAGAAGCCCCTTGCCACTTTTCAACCTCTGCCGCTGCACCTTCAACTCAGGGGAGACTGTTTGCGCCCTCCCACTGACACCTGACCCATCAGCCCAACCTGGCCATCCAGCTCTCCTGAGCACCTTCCTACCCCACTGCCAAGTACTGATGCCCCAGAGGCAGGAGATCCAGGCAGGTAACTTACCTCCTTAACGCTTGTCCCTGGAATTCTTCAGGACTGTGGGAATTGTGCCATTCTTCTCTGGCCTCTTTCCCCCTTACCCAGTGGACCCTCTGTGGGAGTTCTAGGCTCTGATACTGTGCAGCATTTATGGTTTGGGGAATTAGACCCAGTTCGGGTCCTGATTTGCATATATGCTTTGAGAACCTGTTGAAGTCATGTAAATTTTCTGAGCCTCCGTTTCCTCATTAGTAAAATAGGGATACAATGACTCAAAGGGACAATGAGGTTTACATAAAGCAAATATATAGTTATCGGTTTATGTTTCAATTAGCAACAAAACACTCTGTTTTGCATTGCTCTACCAGACTGTCCCTGCCAACCTGGAAGCAAAATAGAATAGCTCCTGTGTTTCAGTCAAGCAAGCCATCCAACCAGCCTCCGTCAGGCCATGTTCTTCCACGGTTACCATCCCCTTCCTGTCTTCTTTAAAGCAAAAACTCAGAGTTGTCAATACATCCAGCTTCCAGTGTCTCTCTCCCTGAACCCATTTTTCCTCTATTTTCCTGAACCCACGGTTCTCACAGCACCACAACAATCCTGGTGGAGGTTCACGCTGCCAGAAGGTGCAGCCGATTCTCATTCATCATCCCGCTTGGTCTTGCTGCAGCGTTAGCCCCAGCTGATCTCCGCTTCACCTTGAAGCAGTTTCTTCTCATCCCTGGGCAGGAAGCCCCTCTTCGTTCTCACACCTCACTGATAGGTCCTCTTCTGTGTTTTCTGTGTCGCGTTTTCCTCGTCCATGACCTCTAAATTTTGGAGTGCTCCAGGGCTCAGTTCTCAATTTCTAAGTTTGGCAGGCGGGGTTCATCTAATGGTTTCGGTACCATCCACACATTGGTAACTATTTAATTTATCCATCAGGGCCCTCTGTCCTGAAACCTAGAGTCCTGTAGCCACCTGCCTACTTCACATCTATGATTGGATTTCTAGAAGACACCTGAAATTCACCATGTCCAAAAATAAACTGATATTTCCCAGAAAACTGTTATTTTGAAGTTGTCCCTGTATCCAAAAATGGCTACTTTATTCTACAATTTACTCTAAAATCTCAGGATCAACTTTTCCACCTCTTTTGTTATCTCATCCTATTTCCAATCCAAGGGCAAATGCTGCAGGTTCTATTTTCAAAACATACCCAGGATCTGACCATTTCTTGCTATTTCCACTGCCACAAGTATCTGGTCCAAATCATCACTTTCCAGTGTGCCTCCCCACTGCCTCCCTACTTCCCTCTCTACTGTAGTGTATTCTCAACACAGTATCCTAAGTGATCCTCTGAAATCATTGGTCCTATCATGTCTTGCCTCTATTTGAAACCTTCCAGTAGTACCTCATCCCACTCAGAGTACAAAATAAAGTAGTTCAAATAGCCTAATCTACTTCCTATGAAGTTTCTAAGCTTGACTTCTACCACTTTCCTTATCTACCCTTGCGATGAACATCCAGCCTTAGTCGCAGTTTTCTTCTTGCTAGTTTTCAAACAGTGAAATGTGCGCCTACCGCGGGGCCTTTGTAGGTGGTGTTTCTTTCATGTGGATTTTTTAAAATCCTGGATACTCACACGAATCTCTTCAGATATCCTTATGGTTCATTGTATCTCTTCAGAGAAGAGACCATGGAAATCTACACCCGACCATCCTATGCCAAAGCAGGCATTGTTCCCCATCTTTCTATAGCTTCTCTACTCACGTTTCAATTTTTATCAGACCCTGCAATATCATATGCTTTCTTGTTTGCTCATGTATTGTCTGTTACCAGAAAAGTGTAAGCTGCTTGAGAGAAGGGCTTTTCTCTTTTGTTCGTGGCTGTACTCACTAGCATTGAGTTATAGTGCTTGCCACATAACAGATTACCAATAACTATTTGTTAAATAAGAAAGGGAATGAATGAAGTGAGGTCAACAGGACAAGAGCTCATTTGCTGTAATTCCTGGCTTGGAGTCCATACTCCTGAGCACCAGGGGTGGTTTTCCTCCTAGGAGAAACCTCTTCCCTTTAGGCCTGTGCTTCTTCGTGGTAATCATCTCTGCTCCTCACCACAGTTCTTAAATAAAAGGATGGCTTTGACAGGCCACGATCTATGATGTGGTTTGTCTGCAGTTAAGCACTTGAACTTCAAATTGCTTTGTTGCTTGCTGACCCCTTTCTTGTTGTCCCATCGGCTCCAGCTCTGCCATAGTCATCTTGGTTCTACACACCGCTGTCTGAAGAGCAGTCTCCTTGCCAGAGAGCAGGAAGTGTGAGCTGGGATACAGACGCAGGGTGGATTTAAATCTCAGACTGTCAGTTTCCTAGCTGTGAGTTATGCCGGACCCATAATGTCCTGTGGCTTGTACCTGACACACCGAAGACTCTTAGCGAATGCTGATGTTCCCGCAGCCTTCTTTGTCTTAGGTCAGCCTCCCACCTTTGCTTTCAAGCAGGGATCTACTTTCTCTGGCTTGCTCTTGCTCCATGTGAAGCTTTGGCAAAGCTCTTCTTGTTTATGCCCCACACATGCTAGGCCTGTTGAGAAAAATAAATGACTTTTCCAAAGCACCTGTATATACAAGGTCTGAAATTGAAACAAGAGAGATTTGGCAGTAGAACTAAAGTAAGTCCAAATGGCAAAAATGACTTAAAAGCTTCAAGATGGCATATTCTACACTTTGGGTCACTTATCATTATGCTTAAAGATTAGGATGAATTAAGTGTGTGGAGGATGTAAGTATACTTGTGCTTTGATTAGAAAGAGGAGAGGCTTAAGTTACTTTGATTAAAAGGAGATGGATGATAAAGAAACCCTGTAGGAACAGTCAGCTTATCACCCACAGAGCAGTTTAGAACTTACGTACGTGACAGATGCATAGGTGTCTCCCGTAAAGCCTACTGAAAACTTAATGTAGATGGCAGTCAGGGGCAGAAGACAGAGCACTATCACCTGTGACCACGGAGGAGAATTTCATGAAGGAGCTTTTTAGAGGGCTGTTGGACAGATTATGAGAATCTGGTCAGAAGCAGCAATTGAGGGGAAGGCAAAGGTGAGAACTGTGACCATATAGGCCTGAAGGTACACAAAGAGGCTGTTCCGAGTCCTGAGAGAGGGCTGGATGAAGGAGAAGGCTGCAGTTAGCTCAGGCAACCCAAGAGCAAGTGCCCGAGAACAGTACTTCCTCCTACCTCGTGGGTTACCCTCCCATCCAGAGCTGGTGCCTACGAGGGAGCAAAGAGGCCACTGAGACCACTCACAAAGGCCACTTTCCACAGATTCAGGGCGGGTGCACATGGAAACAAAGGATTGGAAGACACCAACAGAGAATATTCAGCAGAATTCACCTTGTAATGAGAAACTTCTGTAAGTTTTCTGTAATGTTTCAGATACCTCATAATATGTACAAGAGCACTTCAGAAAGTTTGAGGAAAATATACTTAAAAGACAAGTTTATTTTGGTGCAAAATATTTTGACATCCATGCATAGTTTCTCATACTATGTATCTTCTGTGGACTTTTTGAAGATTCCCTCATATGCATGGATTTCAAAATGTTTTGCTTCAAAATAAACTTATTTTTTTAAATATTTTTTATTTGAAAGGCAGAGTTTAGAGAGAGAGAGAGAGGGAGAGGGAGGGAAAGACACACACACACAGATCCTCTATCCACTGGCTCACTCCCCAAAAGGCTACAACGGCCAGAACTGTGATGGTCTGAAGCCAGGAGCCAGAAGCTTCTCCCTAGTCTTCCATGTGGGTGGCAGGGGCCTATGCACTTGGGACATCTTCAGCTGCCTTCCCAGGTGCATTAGCAGGAAGCTGGATCAGAAGCGGAGAAGCCAGGACTTGATGTCCTTATGGAATGTTGGCATCACACGCAGCAGCTTTACCCACTACCCCATAACTGCAGTCCCCAAATAAATGTATCTTTTAATTCCCTCATCCATAAACTTTGTGAAATATCCTCACATGTATTACTTTTATTAATTGCTTTAATCTAGAGGTTATTTTTTGTGGTGCTAGGATTATGGACTCTTCCTTTTGTTGTGCTTTACTGTATTAGAAAGACTGTGCTATTCCTTAAAGGTTAATATGGGAGAGCATGATTCCATTTGTATGAAATTTGGAGCATACTAAACCAGTGAATGTGATTGAATTCAGAAGACTGATTACCTCTTGGGAGGGGGTATGTACTGATTGGGAAGGGGCACAAAGCAAGTTTTTAGAAAATACTGTGTATCCTGAGCTATGTTGTGCTTACATAGTCACCTAAACAGGTAAAATCCATGGAGCTGTACTCATATAATTTATACATGTTGTTGTATGTAAATTATATCACAACAAAGAAGGAAGAACTAGTATGGTTATGCCCATGGAAGTGTGCTATTTTTACAGTATGTGTGTCATATTTTACATGTTTATATTATCTGTAGGTGCTTTCGTATACCATATCTGCATTGTCTTATCTGTCTTCTCTAAACTTGTTACCAGCACTCAGTTTTTCAAGGAGCAAAGACAGGGGAGGGGTGCAGACTAGTCTCTGAAAAAGCTACAGACAATTACCCTCAGTTGAAAATAAACATAATAAAACTATAGAAGTCTAATTTTTGCAACTTGAGATGGTTTTTCTGCAGCTATTCACTTCTAATCACTCTCACCTAATAAATGAATAGAATACCTAATGTGATTAGACTAATTCACTATTCATCAAGAATATTAAATGAATAGAATATTTTGCATTTTTCTAGTCACACATCTTGAGTATTTACCTGATATTACAATCAGACATGTGCTAGATTTTCTCTCTGCTTCTGGGCCACAGCTCATGGGTAATTATAGTGTTTAATTAGCCCCACACAGCACTTGGCTCTCCGGTATGGATGGAAATTACAGGATGTAGAAAGAAGAAATCAAAGACTCACAAGGAAAGTAGCCCTTTGCTATATTCTTCTGGAAGTACTAGCTGGGGCCATGGGCAGCACAGGGTGAATTGTGTTATTCCACTTGAATAGAGAAGTTGCTTTTCATCATGATTTTAAAAGCACATTTTTTGAAACTCAGCTAGTGAGCATGAAACAGAAAATAGGTAGAAAATTTAATCTACTTATAAAGCACATCTTTTTCCTTTGACCATTCCTGATTGCTCCCTACATTTGGTGATGTCATAGAACCATTAGTTGTTCAGGAGCTTCCCCTAAGTAAGCTGGACAGACTGTGGTCTCAGAGAGGCCATTGAGCCAATTTACAGAGGCCCAGGCCACAGGCAACTGATTCTGAGTCCCTTTGGCCTGAAAGCACAATAAATCAGTGCACTAGCAAAATGCCTAATTTCCTAGTTAAATGCAATACTTTGAATCAATCCAATCCCATTACACAAGTATAAATGAGCATTTTCTCTGGGTAAGACATGGTGCTAAATGCTACAGATGATAGAAAAATAATGGTGCACCTTCTAAGCTTGGAAAATACAGGAGGTGGAGGGGATAACAGTCCAATGACTGCTCTATTAGTGGGGCACCTGGGAAAGTCTGAAGCAGTAGTAGTCATGCCTCATAGAGGGCATCACTTGGTTATGAGGATGGTTTCTTGAAAGATGGACAGGATTTGGGGAAATTGAGGTGAGGGCATCCGGGATGAGAGCCATAGGAACCAGGAAGTGGAAGTGAGAATCTAATCTTGGGGAAAAGTGGGTAGGGAGGCAAAATATTGTCTAGTTTCCATCCATGCCAACTCTATGAGACACAAACTTATTCTCTAGCCCTTGAGATGAAAGGACCTAAACTGCCTATTTGAATGTCTTTCTTCCATGAAAACCTTCCTCTGTCCTCACCTTGTTGTCTTATAAGTTGAATTTGTTTCAGGGTTAGAAGGTTAAACTAACTCTATTTTTTTTGCCATGGCATTTTCTACTGCAAGCTATCATGTGAAGAAAATCTGCCTTTGGATAAGCTTCACTCATTGAGCAATGGATCATTGACTGTTTTTAATTATTTATTTTAATTTACAAAAATATTTTTACTTATTTATTTGCTTCACAGGCAGGGTGACACCTCCCCCCCCCCCAACAGATGGGGAGAGAAAGAGAGAGAGAAAGAGAAAGAGAGAGAGAGAGAGAGAGAGAGAGAGATTGATTTTTCTTTCCCCAAATGGCCACAATGGCTGGGTCTTATCCAGGCTGAAGCTAGGTGCCCAGAACACCTAAGTCTCCCAAGTGGGTGGCAGGGGCCCAAGCACTCGGGCCATCTTCTATAACTTTCCCTGATGCACTAGCAGGGAGCTGGCTTAGAAGCAAGCAGTCAGGATTCCAACTGGTGCTCTGCTATGGGATGTCAGCACCACAAGTGGTGATTGAACCCACTGTGCCACAACGCTGACCCCTCACTGAAAGTTTATGATGTTGCTGACACTACTCCTTGAAGCTCTGGGACACAGCTATGAGCTAACCAAGTCCTTTCTATTATGCAGCTTACATTAAAAATGGTTATTAGAGCCAGCGCCACGGCTCAATAGGCTAATCCTCCACCTAGCGCCGCCGCCGGCACACCAGGTTCTAGTCCCGGTCGGGGCGCCGGATTCTGTTCCGGTTGCCCCTCTTCCAGGCCAGCTCTCTGCTGTGGCCCGGGAGTGCAGTGGAGGATGGCCCAGGTGCTTGGGCCCTGCACCCCATGGGAGACCAGGAGAAGCACCTGGCTCCTGCCATCGGATCAGTGCGGTGCGCCAACCGCAGCGTGCCGGCTGTGGTGGCCATTGGAGGGTGAACCAATGGAAAAAGGAAGACCTTTCTCTCTGTCTCTCTCTCTCACTATCCACTCTGCCTGTCAAAAAAAATGGTGATTAGAAATAAACACATACATTGAATTATTTCCTAGATCAGGAAGTGTTAGTGCCATGATGAAATGGGAGAGAGGAGAAAGGAGATACAGCATCCCCAGGATGGTGCTTTTATATGTAATATTGTCAGAGAAATTCTCTCTGATACTACTTGAGCAAAGGCAGGGAAAGAGTGGGGAAATAAACCTGGTGGGTATCTGGAAAATGACACGTAAATCCCTGGGGAAAGCAGGTGCCTGTGTGGGGGAGGAGCATTGTGGAGAGTGTTGTGGAAGGCAGAGAGAAGAGCAGGGTGAGCACATGATATGGAAGGAGATGAGAGAAAGCAAGAAGGCACGTGATGAAGTAAGGACGTTGGTATTTTGTTCTGAATGAAATAGACGCTGTTGTAGACATTTTAGCAGAGGAGCGGCATCATATATTTTGTTTTAAAAGGATCACTGTAGCTGCTGTGTAGAGAACAGACTGGAATGGGGAGTGAAAGAAGGTAGTTAAGTGTGTACTATGAAAATCCAAACAAGGGATGAAGACATCTTGTTAGTACTGGAGATATGCAATTGTCAGATTCTGCATATATTTTGAAGGTAGAGTCAATGAACTTTGATAATGAATTGTATCTGGGGTAGTGAGAAACAGAGGAGTTAAAGAAGACTATAGGGGTGGGTTCTTGGCTCAGTGATTAAGGTATGACCACATCCTAGATCAGAGTGCCTGGTATGAGTCCTAGCTACTCTGTTTCTGATCCAGCTTCCACTAACGTGCATCCTGGGAGGCAGCTAATGATGGCTCAAGTGTTTGAGTGGCAGACCTGGCCTGACCCAGCCTGGGTGCTGTGTGCATCTGGGAAGTGAGCCAGTATATGGAAGATCTTTCCTTGTCTTTCTTTTTGCCTTTCAAATGCATTTAAAATAAATACAAAATTGAAAAAATATTAATTAATTAATTTGAAAGGTAGAGTGACAGAGAGAAAGATCTTTCATCTGCTGGTTAACCTTCTAAATAGCCACAATAGCCAGGACCAGACCACACCAAAGCCAAGAGCCGAGAACTCCAATTGGGTTTCCCAACATGGATGGCAGGGGCTCAAACACTTGATTCATTCTTTTCTGCTTTTCCAAGTGCATTAGCGGGGAGCTGGGTCAGAAATGTAACATTTGGGACTTGAATAATTGCTCCAATATTGGATGCTGTCATCCTAGACAGCAGGTTAGCCCATGGCACCACACACTGGCTCCAAATAAATAAAAAATAAAATAAAAAAAAAGGACTCCAGGATTTGGGCCTGAAAAAGGTGGTAGAATAGAGGAATTTACTAAGATGAGGATTTGGGGAGGAGCAGTTTGGGAATCAGATTTATTTTCAGAAATGTTAAGATTGACTTTCTTATTGGACAGGAAGTGGAGATGTTGAGAAAGCAATTGGGTATGTGTGACTGGAGTTCAAAGGAGAGGACTGAGCTACAGAAATAAATTAGGAGGACATTCAAAAGAAGATTCCTGAAAGCCTGGGGTGATACGAAGTCTCTCAGGAATATTTTAGATGAAGAGGAGAGGTTGGTGTTTTGAGGAACTCCAGCACTGAGAGGCAGGAGGATGAGGAGGAGCCAGCATGGCAGCCTAAGGAGGAGCGGCCAGAGAGCCAGGAGAGATCCAAGAAAGAGAGGCATCTGAGAAGCCTAGTAAAGGGTGATGCAAGTAGGAGGGCCTGGGCATCTCAGGGGGGAACAGAATGTGTTTTGTTGTTCATATGACATCCCGACGGATGGAGTTGTCACTGTGTGGTAGGCAGAATTCTAAGATCATCCCCCAGATTTCCCAGTCCCTTGTATACACATCCTGCTCCGTGACATGCATTATGAGTTTTGCTCCAGTGAGTGGGTTATGCTGTATGGCAGCTAATCTTAAGACAGGAGATGATTCTGGTGGGCCTGGCTTAATCACATGAGTCCTTTAAGGGCAGTGAGTTTTCTCCAGTTGGTTGTGGAAGAGGAAGTCAGAGACATGTTCCAGCTGTCTGGGATAAACAAACATTCCCAGTGTGAACTGTCTTTGGGAGCCCATGGCAAGAAACTGGTCAAACTCTGGGAATTGGGAACAGTCCCTGGCCAAAACCTAGCAGGAAAGTGGGCATTTTCCATTCCATGGCCATAAGGATTTGAATTCTAACAACCAGTGAGCTTGTAGGAGGACCCAGATGAGAACTGAAGCCTGGCTGGCACCATGATTTCACCCCAATGAGACCCTAAGCAGAGAACTCAGCCATGGTATGCCCAGAGTTTTTAACTACAAAACCCGAGATACCATGTTTGCATTGTTTTAGGATGCTAATTTTGTGATGCCTTGTAACAGAAGGTGATAGAAAAGTAATACTCTGGGCAAGCCTGTGTATTTAAAACCCTCTGATAAAGAGAAAGACAGTGAAATGGGGAAGAAAGGGGACACAGGAGATGATAGGAGAAGGAGAGATGGGGGAGCGGGCAAGTATGGATAAAGAGAGAAGTGATTAAGAAATGCATCCATGTGGATATTTTCAGGGAACTGTCAATCATAAAGTGGATGACTCTCCTGATAACAGAAAGGGAGGTTAAAAAGGAAACAGTGTGCATGGCTTCAGAGTAATGCATGACCACATTGGACATCCCACCACCACGGAAGATTCATTTGGGACTTCTGCTTCTCTCTGTTCATCATAGGATCCAGAACTTTCTCTCAATAATCACTAACCTGTGTTGGATATCCAGGGACACAATTTCCATATTTGCTTTTACCGTGAACTGTGTCCACAAATTCTTACTTTTCTTGATGAACTCCCACCCTTTAACTTGTTATTGACATGGCGATCCAGAAATTCAAGTCCAAAGGGGAAAGCTGGCAGCCTACAGTGCAGCCTCAGCTTTTCTGAGCTATTTGGAATAAGTAGAGGAGGGCATAGGAGCTAAAAGATTTGGGCTTTAGTTTTGGCTGTGCCATCACTAACTGTGTGATGACAACACATTGTTGATCTTGGAGTCTCAAGTCTCATTTGTAATGTGGGCTAGATGTTTGGACTCCCTAATACAGAGGTGGTGAAGTTAAAGTGAGAAATATGGAGTCATACAAAGCATTTTGCTATTTCAGCTTTGACTGTGAACTCAGTAGCTTACAGCTTAATTCCAAATGTTCTGCATTAAAGTCTATTAACATCCCAGTCACATAGGCCCTACCCTTAAATATCACAATGTTAGGATGTTTCTCCAAGTAATTAGAGACACGAAGAATTGGGAAATGAGATTGGCTGCCACTATAGATAATATTATCATAAAGGTAAAATTCCATTGCAATGAGTATTATTACAGTATCGTGCATCTATGTTATCTTGAAAGCAGTACTTTCTCAAAACTAATTATCTAAAACAGAAAGAGCCTTATAAGATAGGACTGGGCTTCTCTTCCAGGAAAAGTGTTTGATTGTGAGCTATCTTCAGTAGACATGGGAAACTTGACTGGAGCTGTTTAGATCTCTTTTGTCCTGCCATGAAGTAAACATTAGCTCTAAGAGTTTGCTCTTTTCTTTCTTCCACTATCATAGAGGCTGAAACATTAGTTTGTCTCCCCTCCAGACCACTACCAAAATCAAGCAGTCAAGTAGAGGAAGGATGAGGTGGAGAGAAAGTCATAACACCTTCCTTTTATGGGTGGAAAACTCACCTTTGACCCTTTGAGAGCCCAGAGGAGAGAATGGACACAGCTGGACTTTCTCCCCAGCTCCTTCAGACAGGGAAAGTGGCAACATATCATCCTAACCAAACCCCACCGTATGTACACACACACACACACATACACACATACAACATGAGAGGAAGGATGAGAAAAAGAAGGGGCAAACTCAAAGTGTTTTATGTTTCTAGAACATAGCACTATTTTGAATGATTGATCATTATTTGAATTTTCAGGCAAAATGAGAATTGCATTCTATGAACATGCTTACTAGCCGAGTTCACCAGTCAAGTTCAATCATTCCAGAGATATTAATTGAGTGCCCATGACATTGGGGAGACAGTGGAGCACAATCCAGCAGTGTCTGCTCTCACAAAGTTATGTCCTGGCAGAGGAGATAGTGCAAGTGAATTAAACACACACACACACACACACACTTCAGGAGGTGGTAAGTGCTATGAAAAATACAGCAGGGTAAGCACATAGAGGTAGTGGTTGGAGGAGTAGTTGTCACAGAGGGTGGCCAGTGGGATCCCAATGATGAGAAACTTAGGAGGAGAACGAAGAAAGCGTTCAGGAATCAAGGCATGGAACAATTTTGGGGAAAACTGTTCTGTACAGAAGGAAAAGTAAATACACATTGCTTGAGATTAGAGCTCATTTGACTTTCATTCACACGTTTATTTATATACACATACATTCTCCATCATTGATTCATGTGTTCTATTCATTGTTTTCAAAAATAATTGCATAAAGCCAATTACATACTTCTAGGGAACACATTTTTGCTAAATGTGTACCTCATTTTGGTTGTGAACTGCATATTTATTAACCACCTGACATATATTAAGCACAGGAGGAAAATATAAATGAGTCAGACAAGAGTCTTACTCTTAAAAAGAGGTAAAACCAGGACTGGCCAGTTGTGGCACAACAGGTTAAGCTGCTGCCTGTGATGTTGGCATTTCATATCAGAGTGTTTGTATGAGTCCCAGTTGCTTTGCTTCCAATCCAGCTTCCTGCTAGGGAGGCAGCAGATCATGGCCCAGATACTTGGGCCCCTGCCATCCACATGGGAGACTAGGATGGAGCTCCTGACTCCTGGCTTTGGCCTGGTACACACACCACTGTGGCAGCCATTTTGGGGAGTGACCTAGTATATTAAAATCTTTGTGTCACACTGCCTTTCAAATAAATAAATAAATTTTTAAAAGGAGTATAAACTAACCTAAAGGACAGAAACATAAACAAATAAATGTAGCACTCCCTGAAGCCTAATGGTATAAAGAAAATAACCTGGGGTTTGGAGATACATCTTAGTTAGCCAACTAGGGGTATTATACCTAACTTTCTGCAAACCAATTTTTCTTCTTTGAGTCACAGAGCAGGGGGCAAGTGAGATATGCCTTGTAAAACTCTTGTGAAGGCAAATGAGCTATAGATGTATAAAGTATACCTCAACTAGGAATCATTCCACTCATGCAACTTGTCTCCCCCTCTCCTATAACAGTGGCATAGTAAAATTAACTAGTTGAACATATTATATGAATGAACAATATGTTCATAGTCCTAACACTAGGCACACGTATTATGGTTAGTTGATTCTAGGCCTATCTCCCATACTTCTTGAAGATAAGCAACATGTATCAATGAACCATTGTTTCCGCAGGGCCCAGCTCAACATCTGAGTCAAGTAGGGCAGTCAGTAAATGTTTATCATATGTACAGAATCATCAAGTGCTCAGGACAGAAGTGGTCAGTATCATTTTCTACCATAGAAAATTATGTGAAAGCATGGAAAGGTTAAGGAATTTACAGTTGATAATATAGCAATAGTCAGAGATCAGATTTTCTATACCTTATGGTCTGTTCAGGATCAGGCCCCACCTAAAATATTTCTGAATGTGCTATATTTCAGAGACCCTTATATGTATCCCTTCTATAATGTGTTTAAAGAATTAGGAAGCCATTGTAATCCATAAGTCGTACTTTGGAAATTTATATTCATTAAATAAAAGTTTAAAAAAAAAAGAATTAGGAAGTGATATACTCTTTCTCCTTAATGACAGTAGAAACATAATGTAATCCCACAGATGATTTCAACTTCTCTGAAGTGAACGTAGTTATTTCATCAAGATCTCAACAACCTCGATCTCTTTATCTACCTGCTTTACTGCTTCTATGTCCCTGGCCATATCTGATACGTGACCACCTTCATCATTGCACCTCTTGTTAAGTTCCCCTGACCTGCTGTGGCGTCCACCACAACGGAGTCAGTCCGATTCTGCTCCTAGGTGGCCTAGCATCACTGGAGAGGGTCTCAAGATGCTGATGACTTGATCATCCCATATTCTGGCAGTGGCCCTTGCTGGTGATCTCGTTACTTATATTGCTCATTTTCTTGGCATTGTTGTTCCAACATCATCCAAATTTTCTCTCTGTTCTTCAAGCCACTTTTATTTTCTCCCAGACACTTGTGTCAGGAGATAATTTCATTTGCCCCTGAACTAGGAGTCTAGAAGCCAGCAGTATCCATCTCAGCACAAGTCAGATCAGAACAGTCACATGTGCTGTCTAACCCATCTGCCGACTTATATATTTCTTAGTATATGCCCCTCCCTGATACCCCTGGGCTTTCTGTGCACTGCAACTCTTCCGTTTTCTGCTGAGTGCTTCAGAAGTTGTCACGTCCTTGTCTCTGTTCCACGCCATGGTTCCAATCATCTATTGCTGCATATCAAGCCACCTTCAGTGCAACAGGTTTTAAATAACTCTATCATTTCATATCACATGTTTTGCCAGGTATTCAGTCAGGGCTTGGTGGCTTGGTATCAGTGGGGGTCACTTGGTGGTTTTCAGCCAGTGGTCTGTCTTCACTTACATGCCTGGAACTTTCATGATCACAGTTGGAAGATGGGTTCACATAGGTTCCTCTCCATCTCCAAGTAGTCCAAGTGCTTCCCTGTGTGATCCCTCCAGCAGGGTAGTTGGGCTTATTTAACAGCTCAGTGCTCCCAGAGGCAAAGTTATCTTAAAGGCTGAGTCTGGAAATAGCATAGTGTCTCTCCTGACATCCCCCAGAGATCAAAACGGCAACAGGCAAGCCCAGATTCAAGGGAGGGAGAAATAGACTCCACCTCCTGATGAGAGGTGTGTCGAAGAATTTTCCACTATTTAAAATGTATTACACCTACACATATTATAACTGAGCATTTCTTTTCTGTGGACTCACTAGATACCAACTTGAATCCAGACGCTCTCTGCTCAGCTTTGCTGCTCCCATGCTGGCACTGACAAAGTGAAGGGACCGCATTCTGCTTCATGGCAAGGGTTTGACTTTTGACATAACTTTTCCATCTACTCTGGTATGATAAACATGGAGCTGCACCATCTAGATCCCTCTTTTAGATGCACCATCTAACTGCTTGTTTATGAGGAATGCAGACAGCAGCTTCCAGCAGTCAGCCTTCAACTGTCGAGGGTAGTCTGTGTCTAGTGAGTGAGGCAGACTATGAAGGCCTGACCACATTGGTCCAGGCATTTCTACCTGACACAAGGCAAGTCTGACTCGTGACACTTACTCCAGAGCTTTCCACTGGATTGATGCAGGCTTTGCCAGGTCTGCATTGCAGTTTTACCCCGTCCATGTCAGGTATGTTTTCTTTTATCTTCCTTTGGCAGGTACTGATCCACAATGAATATATTCACAACAAACCATCTCAGCATCTGCTTCCAGAGTACCTCGCCTGTGACATACACACCTATATACATGAGTAAGGATGTTTGTGTGTATGTATATATACATGTATATACACCTACGCATATATATTATGTATGATGGGTCTTAACGATGGAAAATGTATTATGATGGGTCTTATATGATGGAAAATGTATATTATGAAAAAACTAGACATTAATTGCATGAATTTCAAAAACTTTTGCACCAAAATAAACTTACTTTTTAATTCTATTTTTCTTTAAATTTTTGTAGCACTCTCATATAATCACACACATGTAACACACACACACACACACACACACACTCCATTCCAATGTCAGAGAGTAACTGTTCCTACCTAAGACTAAAACCTAGTTGACATTGGTTGCAAATGTACATCACTTCTCCCTGGTCTTTTGGTCAAAGTAGTCTACATTTTGTGGGCAAATGAAGAGGAGCTCCTCCATCCATTTTTCAAAGAGGGATTTATCAATCAGAATATTCTGTCTTCTCCCTCTCTTTCCTACCTTAGGGTTGGGCACAAAACAGACTGGGCCAAATCAGAGTCCTCATGGCTTTTAACTGGAGTTAACTGGGGAGAAATCCTTTCTTTTCTGATGAAAAAGCTGGAAAGATTGTGCAGGAGTAGCTTATGGAATGGGTCTTTTGTTGTCATAGAAAAGAAAATGGAAGATACACAGAGAGAAGCAGAGATGAGCCAGTGATCCTGGAAGAATCACTGGGTATAGACAGTGGTTAGTCTCTGGGTATAGCAAGTTCTAACTGCATTCCTACTCTTGCTGGTTATATGAGCCAATATAGTTCTATTTCAATCTGTTAGTTGATGAGGTGTCATTTCTCTTGCAACCAAGAGCAATGTTGAATAGGTTCATCAAGTTTTGTTCTACTATAGGACTTTTCCCTTCACTCATCCTATCTTCCAGTGTCTTTAACTTAGCTCTCTTCGGAGATGCTTTCCCTTTGTATAGAGCAAAGACCTCACTGATGGCAGGAGGAAGTCTGATCACTGTCCACAGCCTTTTGAGATATCGTTCTACTCTCTTTTTTTGCCACATGGCTAAATTTTTTTTTTGTAGTAGTGAGCCATGCATGCCCTTATACCCTTTACATTATTATCTTAACCTCAAATAATCTGTTTTCTTTCCTCACCTCTCTACTGAAACCAGTTATCTACTAATGGCCACAAGAAAACAGTCTTCAGTCTCATCTGGGATCTATTTCTGACACATGACACTATTAATCACTCGCAATCTCGCCCACTCTCTGCAAGACATGGTCTTGAACTTCTCTTCCTAGAGTCCCTACATTCCACTGGCATTCCTGAGGATCAGCATTCTGACGGGGTCATGAGGTAGGAGAGTCAGAGTATAAGAAATGAGGAAGTTCATTTCGACTTCACAATCAGAAAGAGCAGCTATAGAGATTGGAAAGCTGCAGGTGGAAAGTGAGGGAACTCATATGGGTGATTTTGTTCTTTTAAAAAAAGTAAGAGTGAAGGCCATCTTTCTTAAATCTATAAAGCTGGGTGAGAAATGCTAGTTTTAAGAAAGTGAATAAATGTTGGGAATATTATGAAGAACAAGTTAGAGAATCCAAAATAAACAAATAATGCAAGTATGAACCATCAGCAAGGGCCAGAAAAGATAAATAGCTTGTATTCAGTCAGCACGATTTCATAGTTTTTGCCAAAAAGTCCAAGTTTAGGGGCAACCAGTTAAGTGGCAATTGCAGCCTTAGTGGAATTATGCAAATAGCTGAGCAGGGAACAAACTGGGTGGAAGAGTCTTGACTTCCAGGCCATGAAAAATATTATATTAGCCAATGTGAGGAAACAGAAAAAGTGATTGCAAGGAAGTTATGCTGAGAGATCTTAGAGTAGACCCAACTGATAAAGACCCACAGTACAGTCATACTTAACACTAATGGTTTGCAAATGTTGGAACATCAGAATCATCTGCAGAGCCTACTAAAGCTCATGTTTCCGGGATTGCTGGGGATTCGGATTTGACTGGTCTAGGGTGTAGCCTGAGAATTTGCATTTCTAGCAAGTTTCTAGAAGATGCTCCTGGTCCAATCAACATGATTTGAGAACCATGGCCTTTGTTAGGAGAAACAGAGGAAGGCTGACATTCTTGCTGTTAAGGAGGTCATTAATCATCCACATGAGCTGATCTGTTGATGAAGTCTGAGGTGCACCAGTACTCAAGGCTCCAAGGATCAGAAGACTGCATCAAGGAGTGAGGGCAGAGAGTTGCAAAGGAGACAGGTTCTTGTGCCATTGCTGCAGAACAGAGCTCAGCAAGAGAATTTGAGAGGAAGTGTAATCAGCCATGAGCTGGGGAAGAAAAAATAGTTTCTTTGTGAAAGGAGTTTGAGAGCTGTTGTATAATTAAGGGAAATCCATGTTTCCACTTAGACAGTGAGGTGGGAAGAATGCTTATGTAAGGAATTGAGGCATCTGGGATTTATTCATTAAACAGAGTAGGATTCCATGGGGTACTAAAGAAAGGGCTAGTTGAGAAGATGGGATGGATATGAAGGATGGTGATGGAAACTTGGTTTGAATGCAAGTGGGGCTAAATGAATGAGAAAGAAGGGGGAAGAAGCCAAGGTGTGTAAGGTCTGTGTTGAGGCTGGGAGTAGGGATACGGGGGCTGAGGAAGATTGAGTCTGACGTTGAAGTTGAAGATGAAGACCTGTGTTTGTCATCAGGGAAGGAGACTGCTGCCTAGTCATTCTACCTTACAGAGGGAATCTGGATCACCTCTCTGTGTAATGACTATGTCTGTTTTTGTTCTGATAACGTCTTCTCAGCATCTGAAATGGCAGAGAGGGTTGTGGGCACAGACCTGCATTTTTTTTTCCCCCCTGAGGACTGTTTAGGATAGTAAGCACAAGTAAATATTTGTTAAGATAATTGATCAGTACACTGATTTCCTTGTATGTCTTGTTGCATGGTGTAACTTTTATCTGATTGTATATGGTATGGCTTGGGGTTAAGAAGTGGAACAGGAACACTAGACTCATAAGTCTAATGGGTAGACTAATGGACACAACGCTGGTCAATTTGCTATGACCAAAAATGACTGAGCTAAGAATAAACATTCTTTTTTCTTTGTGATTTTGGTGGCATTTGATTCTATAGTTTCTAAAGACCGTTGCAATTGGAGATGGTGTGTGGAGTAGAAAGAAAGTGGCTTTAAAATTAGGTACATTGTGAGCCTAGTCCCAGTTTAGCTACTTAGACCTTGAAAAGGTTATTGAACTCATCTGGTCCTTAATGTCTTCATCTGTACATGAAAGAAAAATAAAAAAAGGAAAGAAAAAGGATAATTGATCTCATAGGACGGTTGCAAAGTGTGAATGAGACAACACATATGAGGATACTTCAAACAGAGAAATATAATTAAAAGATAATTCTATTTTCATACAAAGCATTTGGGCATTCATGCATACGAAGAGTCTTCAAAAGTTCATGGAAAATTCATACCTTGAAAAACCAGTATACGGATTTCAAAACTTTTTGAACCAAAACAATCTTATCTTTCAGTTCCATTTTTTTGTAAACCTTTATCATTCTACACTTTTCTAGGGGTCACACAGCTCCCTCCTTGTGTAGAGCACAGGGTGTAGTTGTGGTCCCTCCTGAATTGCTCACCTCAAACACTTTACTTCTAACTGCTGAAGAAACAATTTCCTTGTTTGGCAAGAAAGTTTCCTCCATATAATTAGCCCCCCCCCCTTTTTTTATGCTGTACGTGCTTGTAAAACAGGACTTGAATGTTCCGGAAAGGGAAAGCTTCTCAGAAAAAACGGATTACATTTCCCCATACATATGCGTGAGTTTGAAATTAAGAGGAAAAGCCTTGTGCCAAGACTGCATCGTGCTTGGACGCTTGTTCTGAACCTGAAAGTTCTTGGCAGCTCCCTTAATCTGCCCCTCGATGGGATGTACATTGGAAATGTATGGTTTATTTCCCCATCGCTTCATCTTTGTGCATTTCCCTGATGGTGTCGATTATAGTTATAAAAAAGTGAAAGACCCTTATTTCCAATGCTCGCCTCTCCTTGATAAAGACAAGCAGGCAATAACTCCCTCTGACAGTGTGAATACTTTAAAATATTGTTTCAAAACAGTATGAAGAAAATCCCATTTATAATAAACTGTGTACACTTTGAGTCCCCCCCCCCCCCGCCCCAACCAAAAAGAGAAAAAACACAACTTAAGAAAAACTCACTGAAATGGAATGAGGAGGTAGGGAAGATCATAGTCATGCTTCGCATGTATTTTTTTTTTTTTTTTTCCTATCTTGGGACTTGGAGGAGGGGGGAGTGTTATTCCTGTAGAGTAAAAACTCCTTGTGGAAGGTGTACTAAGGTTTTTATCATATGAATTGCTACAGTTTTGACTCAAGAAAAAAACCTTTCACTTCAGTTGAAAATAAAATTAGAAGCCAGTGAGCTGACATCCCTTCACTTAATATGTAAATGCTGGTGCTGTCAACGCATGATTTACTTAGGCCTGTCTTATTTTGTTTCTGTCACCGAATGTTTCTCTCTTAGATTCCTTGAAGTAGATGCTGCGAGTCAGGAAAATACAGTTACAGAGTAGGGGCATGAGGGCGCCGCCGTGATGGCTTCCCCTCTTAGAACAGCGTCTGTGTGTGCATTTTCAGAGGCTGGAGCCCTGATTCTGCGCTTATTTTTATGCATTCATGGAAGCAAGGGGGAGCAACACGGTGGGCTTTGCTATCTGAAGGGGGCACACCCCTCTGCTCATTCTGCACAGGGGTCGTTCGGCCGCGATGCACTCTTGCAACGGGCAACTAGTTCTCTTGTCTTCGCCGTGACACCCACACTATGCTTTTAAGGGGCAAAACTCACAGGAACAACACCATCAATCCCCCCAAAACCTACTGGGGCGAGGCCTAAGGGATCTGAGATGTTAGGTTCCACTGTGACAGGGGAACAAAGGCTGGGAAGAGCTGTCTGGGCTGTGCGGGGCTGGCTGCTCCTTCTCCATCCTGGGGCTGGCCTTGTCCTTGCTACTCTGCTTCTGATCAGTTTGGGGTGGGGGTGGGGGTGAAGGGGTCTCTGCACTCACTGGTCCCACAGATGGAGGCGAAACTGCATGGTGCATGGCGTCCTCTAGTCCTGGGGCCTCCATTCAGGAGCACCCGGGGAATACGCATGTCCACTCCAAGGTCGCGGAAGCCTCTAGTGGTTCCGGGTCGAGCTTCCTGCGCTGACCACCGTGCATAGTCTCATGGGCTTGGTGCACAGTCTCATGGACTTGGGTCGGGCGGCCGTTCTTGCCCTACTGTTTGGAGCCGCAGTGTGTGTGTGTGTGGGGGGGGGGGGGAAATGTCATGAATATTTAATCGGGGAAAAGTAGGAGCACATTATTTGGATAAACTACTTAATAGCAGTGTTAGCCCCTCCTCGGACGGGGGTGGATGCCGTCTCGCCAGGCTCGCACCAGAGGCTGCGCGCTTTCATCTTTAATCGTCTCTTCTCGGTTTCCTTTGAGTGGGGATATAAGAAGGCTCGCGTCTCCCCATCAAACCGCATCTCTAATTTAAACAGCTGTTAATAAGGGTTAAATCTGCAGGCTGAGCTGGCCCTTCACTTGTTACTTGCAAAGGGGGGAAAAAATCAATGGAGCAGGAAGCCAGAGGGGCGTCCATTTTGAAAAGCCGTAATGAATTACGTTTCCTTAGCAAAGCTGGCAACCTCCAGTCCTGCTCCCACAGCCTGCCTTTCACATAGCCGAGCCCTCTGTGACACATCAAATTTAATGAGACTGCACAGATCTCAAATAAGGGAGGGGAACGCCGCTGCCGCTGCTGGGGAACTTTATTAAGGAGGAACAGAGAAAACTCGTGAGCTTTTTAAAACAGTCCCTTAAAGGCAAAGGATATTTTCGGGGTAGTAGAAGGAGGTCCCTGATTTCAATGTTTCAAGTCCCCCTCCTAGAGCATTTTAACAACTAAATTCAGTGGGAGCTTTTGGATCTCCTCATGAGCAAACAGGTCTGCAAACCTCAGGACCATGGAGGACGACCATGGAGGACCAAGGGGACTGTGGTAGGTAATTTGGGACATTTGGATTTAAGCCACCCTCTCCCCACTCCTCACCCCAAGCCCATTAGAAGCAAACAGAGGGAAGCTCCGGCGCTGTCTTCCATGTGATGAATCATCATGGTAACCATATTTTCCAGATCAATAATTAAATCACTTATCTGGCCAATAGGACAGCACTTAAGCAGACAATGGAGAAGAGATCTTGAAATCCAGAAAAGCCAGTGTATGTGTTGCCTATTGATTTAAGAGGCAGAGCATTATCTGGGCATTAAGAGACTATAGTTCAAGTAGCAGCTTTGTAGCTAGTTTACAAAGCTTCTGTAATAAAATACTATGAATTTGAGTCTTCAATTTACTTGTTTATGAAATGAGAGGGAGATGAGAATCTGTAATTCCACATTGAGATTTAGAGTTCTGGGTTTGTCTTGGGAAAACAAGCCATTGCTGCTAAACCAAGAAAACTGAGCCAGAAGCATCTCCAGGGAAAACAAAACAGTTCTTTCCCAAATCTCCTAGGCAATATTATTCTGGCATTCAGAGCTCCAGGTATTGCATTCCAGGCCCATCTTTTCCTCTCATCATCTTTATTGACAAGAAGATTTTTCTTATGTTCTGTGTAAGAAAAACTAATAAAACAACAGCTGATATTTACAACATTATTATTGTGCACCAATCCCTGGTTTGGGACTGGAGAGACACCATAGGTAAGAACTCAGACTGGGACGAAATCATCTCTGGGTTCAAATCACCCCTTTACCATGTCTAACTGTGTGGTCTTGGGCAAGTTGATTAGTTAGCAATGCCCAGTGCATGGTAGGTTTTACATAAGTGCTAATGCTATGATCTCATAGAATCCTGAAAACATTCCAGTGAGGTATATAGTGGTTACTCCCATTTGACAGACAGTATAGAAATCTTGAGGTCACCTACCTGGTGAGACACAACGCTGGAGATTCAAACCAGGACTGCCTGTCCCTAAGGCCCAAGCTTCTAACAAGTGTTCTGTGGTCTAGTTTAGATCTTTTAAATAGTCTTCTTTGTGCTTTAGAAGAAGTTAAATCAACTGTTGTTGTTGGAATTTTTATTCAGCCCTCTACCTCTTGATCTCAAAGCTCTTGTGCTTCTCTTTCCCTATCCCTTTCAGTCTCTGTTTTTATCCCATTTTGGGTAGGCTTGTATCACAGTTCTTGTTTCAATTTCTTTCCTCATTTGTATGACCTTCAAGGCCATTGTCTCTTTTCCTTGGGCTTCATTTTGAAACCTGTTTTGGATGTCTCGCCTGGTGCCATTGATTGGATGAGGGGAGTGGACCATCAAGAGGGAAGGGGGTAGGTCCTGAGATCAAAAGGGAACTCACCTATTAGGTAAGTCAGGGGCAATCTGTAATCCAATGATCAGCTTTCTGGAACACAGAGGCCAAGGGAAAATGGCAGTTAAAAGGACAGATGACAAAGAAATCCCATGAGAATACTCAGCAAAAGTTCTGGCGGATAGGCAGGTGAGGTCAGAGAATGTAGCCTTGTAATGTTGTGATCCTACCAGGAGGATTCTCTGGAGAATAGGGAAACTATAATCTTAATGTCTTGGGGGTAGCATTTGCTTTGTTTTCTTTCCAGTGAAAATGTGACTTGTTCAAAAAGTCCTGAATGGTAATGGAGTCAGCTGCTTGATCCAGCAGTCTCTCTGGCTTCATACTTTATTTTAACTCATCTCTGGGTAGACAGAAGAGTCAGCTTATTTAACAACTTACTTAATCAAAATCATGTTTTCTTTATGTCCTGTGTCTTTCTTGGTGATAAATCCTGTCTTTGTGTGCATGCCTGCCTCTTAGTCTTGAAGCTTCCTGTGTATTCCAGCCGCCTTATCTCCCCATTCTTCTGTGTCTGGCTCTTGTTCCAGTAACAGGCACTGTCTGTATTGACTGTTTTCTTGAAAAATCTGGAAGTAACTGAGTGTGACAAAAGAGGCCTTTCCTTTTTCTTTCACCCTTGTTGGTTCTCAACATTCAACTCTGGTAGTTGGTAGACTCTGTCAATAAATGGGAACAGAGTTGCTTAGTTTGAGATGAACAAACTCAATAGCTCTGGATGAAACCAAGTTAACCACAGTAAGTTACAGCAAGAGCACTCATCTAATGTGGAGAGCTAGGTGTGCGGATTTTTCTGAGCTGGAGCTAGAAATGGGGCCAGGGATGGAAATATGAGACATTATTAAGGCATACCCTAGCAACTTCCAGCAAACTGGGATAGTGTAGAGATTGTAATAGCAAGATTTCCTCCATTCAATCTGAAACACTGAAGAATTGCGTTTTCTTTGGTCACATTGTTCTGCCTAGTGAAGTGGTGCATGGAAAGAGATAGTAACTTCAGGGATAGAGACTAAATTCTAGAGAAATCTGGGTTTCTAGGTATAAGAAACCATCTAGGGGCTGGTGATGTGGTACAGTGGATTAAGCCTCTGCCTGCAGCACTGGCATCCCATATGGGTGCTAGTTCAAGTCCTGGCTTCCCCGCTTCTGATCCAGCTCCCTACTAATGCTCCTGGGAAAGCAGTGGAAGATGGCCCAAGTGCTTGGGCCCCCTGTGTTTACATGGGGACGGGGCTGAAGCTCCTGGCTTCAGATTGGCCCAGCTGGAGCCTTTACAGCCATCTGGGGAATGAACAAGTAGATGGAAGATCTCTTTCTCTGCCTCTCCTTCCCTTTCGGTAACTCTGCCTTTCAGATAAATAAATAAATAAATCATAAAAATAAAAAAGAGAAGAAACCATCTAATTTGGAGTCAGTATGGGGGCCTTGGAACAAAGTAAATGCCCAGTGTTTACTCAGCCCAGCTTCTGCAAATCTACCATCCCTATCCACACACTTTTGTTTCATATAGAGCAGAGAGGTTCATGATTTGAATCACAGAAAATTAACATTTTTGGATGGCAGAGAATGGTGAATATTTGTATTTATGCTTACATAGATGTGCGGTCATAGCCCCCCAACGTGGCAATGAGATCTGAAGTGGACAATGAAGATCCGAAATCCATAGTTCACTTTTAGCTTCATGCAGAATTACCACCACTCTGTCTAGGGTGAGAGTAAGTTGTGCGGCTCCAAAGATTTGGAAGGAATTATAACACACCCCTCCTTGATTCTATCTGGATCTTTGTTTTAAAATTTTCCCGCTGGGAAAAGGACATTCCTTGGTATTAATGCAGCATGCATGTTCTTGGAAAAAGTGAAATTAAAAGATAAGTTTATTTTGGTGCAAAGAAGTTTGAAATTCATGCTTTGTAATGATATACATTCACCATGAACTCTTAGAAGACTTCCTTGTGTGCATGGATTTCAAAATAGTTTGCACCAAAACTTTTCTTTTAATTCCATTTTCCTTGAATGTTTTGAAATACTTTTGTATGTGCTTTGTGGTGGATAGAAGAGTAGGGAAGAGAACATTCTGCTTATTACAAAATGCTGGGAGACATAGGTGACTAGTAATGGACATTAGGCAAGTGTCACAACCTATCTGGATGTCAGTTTCCTCATCTGAAAAGTTAATCAGCATAGTGCTTCATAGGAGCATTCAGAAAATTAAATAAGACAGTATGTACAAAACTCTTAGTGCCTTGCCTGATACGTAGCACATACCTAATAAGTGAAATCATAATTACTATCAAGATTGCACATAAAGGGCAGAATGTAGGGAGCTAGTCACAGATAAACCCCATGAAATAGCTTCTGACTGAAGATCTGGGAAGATCAACTTGGGGTTTCTGTTTCAACTCTAGCTTTATGATGGTAAAACCAAAATCACACACACACATGCACACACACACACAGAACCAGTGGATTGATTCTATGACTTCATAACTAATTAGTTTTGTGAAAAATAGGTGTAAAGCCACACCTGCCCATTCAATCACACTGACTGATTCTATATATCTTGAGTGAGATGTACCCTATATGTGTGCCCGGCCAAGTGCTTTCTATGGCTTTGCTCTTCACTAAGACTGTGAACTTTGGAAGAGCCACTGGGCTTTCTGGGGGAAATAAAACTGCAAGACAGTTAAAAAGTGGAGGCACAGCTATGGAAAACATTTAAACTTTAAAAAAACTAACACCAGTCCTAGCTGGCAGTCAACTAAGGAACTTGGCCATGCTAGAGACACCCAGGAGAAGATCTCCAAAAGGGCGCAAGGGGACAACTGGACAATAAAGCTTTTCTGCTACTCCATGGGAATGCTTGAAGACTATGTTCAGTGCCAAGGACTGGGACAACTCTCAACACAAGGATTAAATTCTGGCTTTCTGAAGCTACTTCAACAAATAGAGCAAAAGGCCACACCACGTTGGCCTTTGCGACACTGTGTCCGGGGGCTGCTCCACTGCTTTCTTGCTCTCTGCTGAAAAAAGTGGGAAAAAAAGCAAGCAAGCAAAAGTGATGGGAAAGAGAGAAAGGGAGGAAGAAAGGCAGGAAGGAGGAAAGGCGAGCAGGGGGAGGGGAGGAAGGCATTCAGGCTGTAAGGCATCCGTTTAAGCAACTATTGAGGTTGAAGCCAGGAAAGTGCAAGTTGAGGGTTAAAAATCTAAGAAAACTGAATGCAAAACATCAAGACTCAATAGTGCCAAGAGGTTAGGACTATTGAAAAGCCAAGGACACTTGGCTGAGTGTGTGGTGTGGGGAAGTGGTATTAAATTCAGGCATTTCAACTCTGCGACTTTGGGTGAACTTCAAAATGAATCTGCTAAAACCCTAGCCATTTTTGCAGGGCAGCATGGTGTTGTATGTCCGACAATCCCCCGGGCCTGCCCGCCCCCTCTACTGCGTCCCCCGTGACCCTCCCCAACAGGGCAGTGAAGGAATGTAGGTGGAATCCTCCCAAGCTGGGGCTCCACCAGGGATAACAGAATTCACAGTTGGCGTGCAGGAGTAGCCAGCTCCAGTAGCTCAGAAAGACAAAGGGCTTGCAAGGCAGGGAGGAGAATATTACCACCTTGTTTCTGGGATCCATACCTGACCCCCAAACTTCAAAATGTTCCATTGTTTCCCCTTGGGTTTCCAACTTCTTTCCTACCTTATCCACTTGCTGCTTTTAATTTGTGATTCTCTGTTTCTCTACTCAGTGAGGAAGACAGGTGCGGGGCAGGAGTGAGAGAGGGGAGAGGATCAACAAAGCCGGAAGGAACAACTCCACAACTCCACTGTCTTAGCTGCATGAAAATATTTCCAGATTTGAAAAGGCTTTGGTGAGATTTGTGGATGGATGGAGGGGTCTATGAGTCTGCCAAATGAGATCTTTTGTCTTTCTCTCCCCTCATGACTCGGTTTCTCAGTCCCCTGAGCCTTGCTTCTTTCAAAGAGTTAAGTCTGAGGGGAAACACAGTTTGGAAGGAGGTGCCTCACAAAGCAACAGAAGAAGCGCTTGAAATTTATGTCATCTGGCAAACGGGAGGTTGTGTCATGAGACAAAAGCCAGTGCTCGGAAGTGAGGAAAGAAAAAGAGTAAGAAAGAGGCTGGGAAGGAAGGAAGAAAGGCAGAGAGGGAAGGGAGGATGGAAAGAGAGAGCAAGAGAAATGGTGAGTGAACCATAGCTTCAGGTCCCAGGATAATAAGTGGGAAAAAGAAGTAGAAAAAGCTAATATAAATGCATATTTCAAAATCGCCCTCCAACGTCCATCTGTTAGAATCATTGAGCTCTGAACAAACAGCCCAGCATGGGCTTAGCATTAACTTTGAAAAACAGGTTGGAAGTTTATAGCATTTAAAACATTTTTTAAAACAACAACAACAACAACAACAAATTCCCCTTGCTTATGCATTGTGAGATTCCCCTGGGTGTGTGCGCTTCATCCTCCAAGCAACCAGAACTCAGTAGCACAATGGTGTGTCACTAAGAACAGATGAAAGCAACAGCCTCTGATTTAAATGAAAATAGGATACAGCAGGAACTGTTGTTTGCACCAGGACTTCTCATTCAATTATTCTCTTGAACTCAGCTCAGTCTACCTCATAAAAGCTTGAAACTCAGCTCCATCATAAAAGGAAAACCTTTCGTCTCCAGTGCGGTCTTGAACTATGCTTTTAGAATATATGTGATTGATATTAGGAAAATACTCTGAAGCGTGCTTTATGTATGCACACATATAACTGCAGATGCGTGTGTAGCCCTGAGTACCTTCCTCCACAGGCTCAGGAACCCATACATTCATGCACCACACACGCACAAATGAGCACAGCCCCGGAAAGGGCTCAAGCTCCCCTGGGGAAAACGCACTTCCAGAATTCCAACCCTGCTGCCGTGCGGCGTGAGTGGAAGGTAGAAGACCGGAAGGAATGAAGGAAAACCTCTGCCTCTCCTCCAGCAAAGATCTGTACCGTATGGCATGCCTGGGGTCAACCACACCTTGATGTTTGTTCCATATCACGACGCGTTTCGTTTCGTCGGCGCTTTTACAGTTGTGTTGTAGCACACTGTAAGATGGGAGCCATCTCTTCTGGGAAACTGTTTCAGAGAGAGGCCTTTTCTATGTGACAAGCCAGCTGTGAGGAGCTGGCAGGCACACAGCTGCCGGCAGCTGGAGGGCTGGTGCTGTACCAGGAGCCTGGGAGAAGTGCACTCTGCGGCAGCCCCGAGGCCTCCCGTGTGCGGGAAGACTTGTCAGCAGTCTGCCCCGCACTTGCTTCATCCAGGGCTGCCTTCGCTTTCTCATTTAGCTGGTGGAATCCAACTGACTCTGCGGCTTCCAGGACCAAATAACTAAAAACCAGAGCAGGTTTCGCCTCATCCTCACTCTGCTGTTTTACAATTCACATATTCCACCGTCCACTCCCATGTAGAGTACCATGACTTTATCCTCCTAGCAGTCCCCTTGGCTTCCTCTGATTGCAGACTTTCTCTCAAGGCCTACAAGAAGCTGTTTTAAAAATTATCTATTTATTTGAAAGGCAGCACACGGGGGCCGGCACTGTGGCGCAGTAGGTTGATCCTCTGCCTGCGGCGCCGGCATCCCATATGGGCGCCGGTTCTAGTCCCTGCTGCTCCATTTCCAATCCAGCTCTCTGCTGTGGCCTAGGAGGGTAGTGGAGGATGGCCCAAGTGCTTGGGCCCCTGCACCCGTGTGGGAGATCAGGAGGAAGAACCTGGCTCCTGGCTTCTCCGACTGATGCGGCCATAGGGGAGTGAACCAACGGACGGAAGACCTTTCTCTCTGTCTCTCCCTCTCAATGTCTGTAACTCTAACTCTCAGATAAATAAATAAAATCTTTAAAAAAGGCAGCACACTTACATACATACATACATCACACACACACACACACACACACACACGGAGATAAAGAGAGGCAGAGCGATTTCTCATTTCTTGGTTTCACTCCTCAAATGCCTGCAACACCTGGGGTTGGGTCAGGCGGAAGCCAGGAGACAGGAACTCAGTTCAGGTCTTCCATATTGGTAGCAGGGAGCCAAGTACCTGAACCATCACCTGAGGCCTGCTAGGGTGTGCGTTAGCAAGAAGCTGGAGTCGGAAGTGGAGCACGAATTCAAAGCCAGGAATCTGATGGGCTGTGGATGTCTCAAGCATCACCTTCACTGCTGTGCCTAATGTTTGCCCCGTAGAAGATGTCTTTTCTTAGCTCTAGTGGACATGGAGCAAAACCTTTGATGTCAAAGAAGATTCTGAGAGAGTGTTTGTCAGAGAGTAAAAGCAGCCCTTTGCCAGTTGCTAGTGAAATATTTGCCCCAGGCAAGAGAGGGGAATCAACACTAACTTATTTCCACTCAGTTTTCCTAGAGAAAATTAGTGGTTGGAGCTCAGGAAACATTGCCCAGTGATTTTGCCTTATGAGAATTCCCTCATCATTGATACAGAAAACAACACAGCCAGAGAAAACTCATACCTTTTCCCAGTGTGACTCTTCCCAGGCTTTGCTTTTGAAAGTTGTCATCACGACTTATTGTTGGGTAATGGAAAGCACTTTTCAAAACATATCCTGCTCAAGGTGAAAAAATTAAAAAAAGACATGGTCCAAGAAGGGTCTATAGGAGAAGCCCCTCATTTCTCATGCAGGCTGGCTTGTGGCTTCAGTTCACCTCCCGTCTGCTGGAATCAATATTCACAGTCAGCTTTGGGGGGAGAACTTCAGACTAGAGCCAGAAAATACATCTCAGAGTAGGGGCCCAGGAGATCAGCAGCAGGCCAGGAAGTAGACTGTGAAATGGGTCAAATGTACAGAGGTTGACACGAAAGCGGAGAGTCTGACAGGAGCAGGAGAGAGCCTGAGCTTACTTGGAGTTGGCCACGTGGAAGTATGCTGGATCCAACCCAGTTCTCTTTTACACTAAAAGTAATGACCTATTGCTCAGAACACAGGGCACACTCATGCTTTATATTCATGTAATGCTTTGCATTTTACAAAACCTTGTTGCATAAAACATCTCATTGGAACCTTTTGGCAACTCCAAGAAGTAAGCGGAACAGGTAGTGTTGTTCTTTTTTGTTAGGTGCTGAAAATCAGACTGAGAGCCAAAGACTTGCCCATAGTTACTAATGACAGAGGTAGACCTAGAACTCACACTTGGTGATGCTTAGTTTGTTGCTCTGCCAACCAAGTAATACAACTCGATAACAGTGTTTGCAAAGAACTGAAACCCAAGCTACTCAAGGAATTGGTCAGTAAGCCCTGAGCTATTCATTATGCCCCAGTTCAGACAAATTGCATCCTAAAGTATCAAGGAAAATTACAGCTGCCAAAAGTGGTCTGAAGGGTGAGAAAGTACTAAGGAATTAGGAGGTTGGAGAAATATTCCCAACAGAAAACTCTGGCTCGTTTTCATGAAGGGGAATCATCTACAAACCATACACAATCAACTGATGTGTGTGTCTGAGGTTTTTCCACCTCTCTGAGTCTTTCAAGGAAAGAAAGCCCACTTTAATCCTCTTTAAGAGTAAGGGTGGGTTCCTGGTGCTCATTTCCTTTTTGCCCTGAGTTCTGTAGAAAAGACCCGATTTGCTGTGTACCATTTTCCACATGACGGGAGCACTACCTTCTAGTTAACAATGAATTGTGGCACAGTGGAGAGAGCACTGGAGTGGAATTCAGAAGCCTGGGTTCTGCTCTTGATTGACAGGTAATATTTTTTCATGAATCGTGAAACATCCTTGAAACTTAGATTTCTTTTCACTTACAACTAATTTATTATGAAATATTCCATACAAATAACACACACAAATGCACATGTGTACAAATACTCATATCCATGATTAATACAACACATGCCACTCGACCTCATCCCCTACATTAACAGAACATTACCAGTGCCTTTCTTTAATAATGATAATCTAGTTCTTGTCCTCATTTCCATGTCCCCTGTCCTCATGTAAACACTCCAGTAAATTTTGGAGTCTTATTTTTTAATTATATTATTACATATGTGTATTCCTAATTATACATTATTAAATTCTATATGTTTTGAACTTTACTTGATTGATTTAAGTCTGTATAGAACTTTGATCTTATGTGTAAATTGGAGATAATCATTTTTTAGGTCTTTTTTTTGGCTTGAAAGCAAGTAGAAATTCATCTCAGGTTTATAAAAAAAGACATTTGTGGGAAGAATCTAGGGTCACTCCTAAATCTTCGAGGAGGCCCTCAACAGCCAGATGTCAGGAAGGACTGAATAAAAGCAGCTCCTAGAATTTCATTGCCAGGAGCTCGCTAATTTTTCTATTAATGCCAGCATTGACTGAAATAGCTCCAGCTAGGCTTCTGTCTCTTTGTTCTGGAGGGAAGGAAAGGTATGATATCATTGTAACAGACACGGCTGACACTCCTATAACAAAAGAGAGGTCAGCAAAAACAAATTTAGGGGCCGACACTGGCATCCCATATGGGCGCTGGTTCTAGTCCTGGTTGTTCCTCTTCCAGTCCAGCTCTCTGCTGTGACCCAGGAGTGCAGTGGGGGATGGCCCAAGTGCTTGGGCCCTGCACCTGCATGGGAGACCTGGAAGAAACTCGTGTCTCCTGGCTTCCAATCGGCCCAGCTCTGGCCATTGCAGCTAGCAGATGGAAGACCTCTCTCTCTGTTTCTCCATCTCACTGTCTGTAACTTTACCTCTCAAATTCATGAATAAAATCTTTAAAAAAAGTATAATAAATTTATTTAGAAGTTTTTTTTTTTTTTTTTTGACAGGCAGAGTTAGAGAGAGAGACAGAGAGAAAGGTCTTCATTCTGTTGGTTCACCCCCCAAATGGCCGCTATGGCCAGAGCTATGCTGATCCGAAGCCAGAAGCCAGGTGCTTCCTCCTGGTCTCCCACACGGGTACAGGAGCCCAAGCACTTGGGCCATCCTCCACTGCCTTCCTGGGCCACAGCAGAGAGCTGGACTGGAAGAGGAGCAACTGGGACAGAACCAGCGCCCCAACTGGGACTAGAACCCCAGGGTACCAGTGCTGCAGGTGGAGGATTAGCCTAGTGAGCCATGGCACCAGCCTATTTAGTAGAAGTTTTATGTGACCTAGAACCCTTCAGAAAAGAAGACATAAGGACTTAGGAAGAATAATGTATTTTTATGTTTATGTTCAATGACAGGTGCATAGAAATGTGATTGGACAAAGTGTGTGGTCAAATGGTAAGAGACCGTGAGGAAAAACCCAGCAGGACCTGTCTGTGTAGCATTCCTTCCTCCTTGGTGCAGAGCGGGATCTCTCTGGGTTGAGGGCATTCAAGGGAGAAGGGAGGGAGTGGTCTTTCTAGGTTTTCTGGCCTGCTCGGTGGGGAGGACCTGCTAGGGAAAGAGGAATTCTGGTTTCCATAAATCACTTTAAGGGGGAAAGGGAGCAGAAGAGAGAAGGGTGAGAGAAGATGGGGAGGGGACTTGGCTTCTAAGGCCCTTCCAGTCTCCTTCAGTTCAAAGTACTCAGCATATCAAGATGCCATAAGTTGGGGTATCTTGTTTGGAGCCCTAAAAGTTCCTAACAGTTCTTAACAGGACAACATCATCAGAAGTACTTTATTTGGCTCAGTCTGGTCATGTGCTCTTCCCTGAACTCAGCAGAATGGGTTCCCATGAGTGGCAGAATGGTAGATGCACATGGAGACAAAGAAGGACATTTCTCCCAAAGAAGGAGTCTTGGGTTTGCCTCACCTCTCTCTTAGGATTAGAACAAGGAGCCAATGACCACATACATGAAGGCTTTTTTTAAACTGTGAAGCACTGCACACATTCATCCATTTGTTAAATAGAAGATATATATGTATATATATACACACACATGTATGTATGTACACACACACACACATGTACTTTTTAAGTGCTGTGTTAGGTACTGGAGTTGAAAGATGAACAAAATACACTTAAATAGAGGAATGAAAAAGATGTGCTAAAAGCAAGCAATTTATTACTTTGTTATTTTGTTACACACACTGCACAAACCCTGAACATAGACTGTCTAAATTTTCACTACACCCCGAGGAGTAATTTATTCATCTCCCAATCCTACAGATGAAGCGCAGGGGTAAGTGGGATTCTCAAGGAAGGGGAAACCTGGATTGGAAGCCTGCTGTGCTAACTCCAGGACTGGTGGCCTGGCCTCCTAAGAGGAGCTGACGTAGGGTCAGATGCACAGGCTACAACATGAAGACAAGGATGAGCGAGCTAGCGCAGAGTTCACAAAAAAAGGGACATTTGAAGGTCAATGAGGGAATTGCAAGGAGGCAATGTGATGGGAGCAGATCCGCGCCAGGCTGCAGGAGGTGACCATGGGTAAGGGAGGGTGGAGAAGCAGGACCATAAGTAATTGTCTTTGTCTTTACCTTTTCCTTTACCAAGTTCGTTTCTTATAGTTGAATACCAATGCATAGGAAATGTCTGCTTCAAATTTCGCTGTTTGTCTTTCCACTGAGCAATAATTCCATTCAAGGAAAAACCATTCTGGGTGGTAAGGAGGGCCATTCTTTATTTATTTAAGATGTGGGCAAACCCCTAATCAAAACTTCTGCCATCATCTAAGCTGGCATTTTCCCCAATGCACTTTGTGAAAACTTTCGCCTAAGGCTTTCAGATTTGGTTTGCTAGTTAAAATAATATAATTTGGCAATTGCTGAGGTTTTATGTGCATCTGTTGTGTGTTTAAGTGGAACCTCATGGAAGATTTGGAAGCTCGAGTTCCAAAGGCAGCTTTAGAGCTTCCTCCCATTGGATTCACAAGAGGATTCCATCGCTCTGTGTCACTATTTTCAATGTAGTGTTAATTGTCCTCATTATGGCCATCACTTTCTGCAGTCTCTGTAGACTTCAGTTGTCATTACGGGACGATGGAGTTATGCTCTCTGTGGGAGAAAGCGTTTGGAATGTGTATGGATATGGTCAAACAGAAACATGTACTTGCATATGTATGCATATATATGCGTAAATGAAGCCAGGCTTCTCTGAAGTCAAGTTAGAAGGTTGAACCTTTATGGGAGTTTCATTTGCAAGAGGCATTGGATAAGGCTGTGGGAAATAGTACTGAATGGGAAAGCAAATGAACATATTTGCCTAATTTCTCTCCTTACTCACACATCCATGGTAATTTTGAAATGTATCTTTTCAGTATTTACCATTCAAATCTGTCATCTCTACAATAATACCATTGTGCCATATAAAGTGCTAGAGAATGGTTCATGGTCCCCACTCTTGTTTTAGCAAATAAGGCTTATGCTGGTTTTCTCGGGAAACCAAGCCTCAGAAATGTGGGGATTTGGAAAGAATCACTGAAAACATTAACAGCGAATAAAATCCAGGTCTTGTGATTGTCTATGCACTAAGTTTTCCTTTTTTTAAAATATTTATTTATTTGAAAGTCAGAGTTATTTGAAAGTCAGAGAGAGAAGGAGAAGCAGAGAGAGAGAGAGAGAGAGAGAGAGAGAGAGAGGTCTTCCATCTGCTGGTTCACTCTCCAGTTGGCTGCAACGGCCGAAGGCAGGAGCCAGGAGCTTCCCTCTGGTCTCCCACATGGATGCAGGGGCCCAAGGACTCTGGCCACCTTCTACTGCTTTCCCAGGCCATAGCAGAAAGCTGGATCGGAAGTGGAGCAGCTGGACTTAAACCGGCACTCATATGGGATGCTGGTACTGGAGGCGGGTGCTTTACCTGTACTGAGTTTTACAGGAGATCCGCTCACCAGTCAATATCTTGCTTTCACTCATTGGGAAAAGCTCTTGGCAACATTTAGGATTGGGGGTAGAAATGTGATTGGCAGAATAGTTTCATTTGCAGAACCTATTTTTACACACCAGAATCTGCCTCTGCAGAGACATATAAGGAATGCTGTGTTTCGGATATGATTGGAAAGCAGGCCTCTCTTTCCGAAAGCAGGAATGTCTGTCTCTTTCTCATTGTCTATCTGCCTTTTAAATAAATGGGAAAAAATTAAAAAGGGTATGTCTAAAACGACCTTGACTGTCACCTATTATCTTGACATTCTGTTGAGTAGGATTTGTGTGTGTGTGTCTTGACAATGACGTAGAAAATGAGAGAGACCACAGCATTGAGCTCCTCCTATGATCTTTATTAACCCAGGCAGAGCATTAACCTGAGTGCCTCCTCCTTTCTTTCTGTTGCCTCCACCAGTTGCATGTTCTCGATGTTGTGGCATAAATGAGTCTAATTAGAAACACAGGTCCCAGACTGTAGACAATTTCTTAGCTTCTCTCCAAGAGCATTGAATGTAAGGAAATAGAATTACAATAAAGAGCACTGTCATACCATCAGTCTGTCTTTCTGTCCGTTTCTTTCTTTCTTTGTCTCTTTCTTTTTCTTTTTCCTTGACTTTTTAACCACAATGATTGTCTAGAGCCAATATTCCTAACCAATGTATCACTCCCCAACTGGCTGCAATGGCCAGAGCTGCACTGATCTGAAGCCAGGAGCCAGGAGTTTCTTCCAGGTCTCCCACGCAGGTGCAGGGGCCCAAGGACTTTTTCCCAGGCCACCACAGAGAGCTGGATCAGAAGTGGAGCAGCCAGGTCCTGAACTGGCGCCCATATGGGATGCCGGTGCTTCAGGCCAAGGTGTTAACCCTCTGTGCCACAGTGGCAGCCCTAGCTCATTCTTCTTTCGTAGTCTTTTCCTATGCCTTATAGATAATGTAGCCTGCCCTGTGTACTAAAGCATTTCCAGGGTCAAATTCTTCTCTTGTCCTTCAAGATCTTCCCCCAACAGGCCCCATTTTCACCCATCCATCCATTCGTCCATTCATTCTTAATAATGGTTTATCAGGAACAAATTTATTCAGACCAAAACTTAGCCAATACACAGGAAGCCTTCTTCACACTTTGTACCTACCCCTCTCACTATCCAAGTTGGAGGGAAGGGAGCTGTGCTCAGTTTTCAGCACAATGCATACTGTGCTTCATAAATGCAAACTTTGTGGGCCCATGCTCTTCTAGAGGCATACCAGATGAAGCATATTCATTTATTTATTGTTAAAGATTTATTTATTTATCCTCTTCTAGAGGCATACCAGATGAAGCATCCTCTTCTAGAGGCATACCAGATGAAGCATATTCATTTATTTATTGTTAAAGATTTATTTATTTATTTGAAAGTCAGAGATACAGAGAGAGAGAGAGAGAGAGATCTTCCACCTGCTGGTTCACTCCCCAAAAGGCTGCAATGGCAGTAGCTGAGCTGATCGGAAGCCAGGAGCCAGGAGCTTTATCCGGGTTTTCCATGTGGGTGCCTGGGCTTGAGGACTTGGGCCCTCTTCCACTGCTTGCCCAAGCCCATTGGCAGGGATCGTCATCAGAAGTGGAGCAGCTGGGACTTGAGCTGGATGCCAGCACTGCAGGGGGAGTCTTAACCTTCCATACCACAGCGCCCTCCCCTGAAATTTATTTTTTAGAAATTCATTCCTGTCCCTCTCCCTAAGATATTGATCTGTTAATAAAATCATAGGCTAGTTTGAAACAGTACACAATATGCAACTAGATATTTTAAATAATTAATCAGACAGGTGTAAGCTAAGGGACTATTCATTTTTTAAGGAGATTTACATTTACCAATGAGAGCTCATTAAATAATTAAGCTGGGTTTCAAAAGATTGGGAATATTTGAATAATTAAAGAGGAGGACAGGGTCTGGAGTTGTGGCCCAACAGGTAAGCTGCTGCCTGCAACACTGGCATCCCATAGGAGTGCCATTTCGAGTCCCAGCTATTCCACTTCTTTTTATTTATTTATTTGACAGGTAGAATTAGAGAGAGAGAGAGAGAGAGAGAGAGAGAGAGAGAGAGGAAGGTCTTCCTTCCATTGGTTCACTCCCCAAATGACCACTACGGCCGGGGCTGCACAGATCCAAAGTCAGGAGCCAGGAGCTTCTTCCTGGTCTCCCATATGGGTGCAGGAGCCCAAGCACCTGGGCCATCTCCACTGCATTCCCGGGCCACAGCAGAGAGCTGGACTGGAAGAGGAGCAAGTGGGACTAGAACCTGGTACCTATGTGGGAAGCTGGAGCCGCAGGTGGAGGATTAACCAAGTGAGCCACGGCGCCGGCCCCTCAGCTATTCCACTTCTGATCCAGCTCCTTGCTAATATGGCTGGGAAAGCAGCAGAAGACGGGTCCAAATACTCGAGCCTCTGGCACCCACATAGGAGAACAGGATGGAGTTCCTGGTTTCTGGCTTTGGTGTGGCCCAGCTCCAGCCACTGCAGCCATTTGGAGAGTAAACCAGCAGATGGAAGATCTCTCTCTCTCTCTCTCTCTCTTTGTAACTCTGGCTTTCAAATAAATAAGTAAATGTTTGTTTTGAAAAAAAAAAAGAGGATAAAGGGCAATAATATGGAGAATTTATTATTTTCTAGGTTTTTCTAATAATTTAGACTTTCAGAAATCTATGATGTAGAACTATTAATATATTGCTTTGTGGATGAGTAAATTGAAGAACAAAGAAATAACACAGCTGGGAATCGGTGGTCAAAATTAGAAGCTCGGGGCCGGCGCCATGGTTCACTTGGCTAACCTTCTGCCTGTGGTGCCAGCATCCCATATGGGCACCGGGTTCTAGTCCTGGTCCAGCTCTCTGCTGTGGCCTGGGAGGGCAGTGGAGGATGGCCCAAGTGCTTGAGCCCCTGCACTGGCGTGGGAAACCAGGAAGAAGTACCAGGAAGAAGTGCCGGCTGTAGTGGTCATTTGGGGAGTGAACCATTGGAAGGAAGACCTTCCCCTCTGTCTCTCTCTCTCTCTCTCTCTCACTGACTATAACACTACCTGTCAAATAAAAAAAAAATTAGAAGCTCTACAGGTTGTCTGTAGGGCAGGTGCTCTTAACCATCGTACAGTGGGACCCCTGAAGGGAGGCAAGTGTGGAACAGGCCAGAGTAGCTGGGCGAGGCCTGTGAAAGCACCAGCTAATATTAGCCCTTCTGAAGGATGGGCTATTAGCACTTGTTATTTCACCAAAAGATGAGTCACTTTGAAGATTAAAATAAATCTCTATTATCTGCCTAATTTTATAAAAGGATATTTAATTGTTCTTCACAAGGTCAATCCCAGGGAGCTACAACAATGGGTTAATTTCTTTTCTTTGTGCTAAGTTTTATTTTTCCCCCAGTAAAAATAATATTTAATACAGATCTCAGACCATATGATTTATTGCCTGTTTGAAAATCCTTTTCATCATTGTATATTTTACCAGTAAATATTTAATCCTTGGCACCAAATGCCACCTTGTTTATTAACTTTAGAGTTCATATTTTATAGTAAACTAAATTTTAAAATATCCTATGAAGGGAAAGGCATTTCATCTACATAGTCTGCCGAGAAACTGTGCCAAAAAGACCTCCCAATAACACCACTGGGTCACGTCACCCTTCTGATTACTGGAATGCTTGATCATTGCAAAAGCAAACTTTCCTGCACAATAATACCTATATTCTATTACACTTGCTGTGGGATCGCGAGTTTTTATCCCCAACAATTCTCTTGTGCCCAAAGACACGACCAGAATAAATGGCCTGGCTGGAAGCATCGTGCTTTTGCATGGGTGGCCCCCTCTGACTGACGATTCTGTTTTCCTGTCTTTGAGGCTATGGTTTCAAAAACGTAAAACCACCAGACCCAGAAAAGATAAATCTCTCTCAGTTTGCTTCAGAAAATCTAAACCCAATAAAATCCACGTTGGTGGCTTCTGGAGAGAGTTACTCATCTGTCTCTGAGGAATGGGCCTGTTGGGCTCTCGCTAATTCCTCCTCGACGGGAGTTGGGCTCTATCGCCTGCTTCCAGCCTGTGCCTCTGCGTTCCCTCGCCCGTCTGTCCTGGCACAGCCCCCCATTGAAGCATCTCCTTTACCTTTCTGTGTCCCCTTTATGCCACCCACTTAGGAGGAGATGCCTTTTCTACCCCTCCCCCGAGTTTTTGAAGTCATATCTGTTCTTAAAAGCCCAACTCAAATGGCCATTATTTTACTTGAAGTTTAGTGTAAAGGTTGATCTTTCATGAAGCCTTGATTTTAAGAAGTTAAACACATAGTTTCATGTATGCATCTTAATTCGTAATACACCATCCACTTTATTTGTTTATTATTTATTATGCTGCTTCAATTTTACTCATTGCCTTATATTTGCGGGAAGCCTTAAATTGTATCAATTTTTAAAATGGGAAAGATTTCCAGGAAATTCTTCAGAGAAACATCAAAGGTATAAAGATATTCCCAATTCTTATGAAACTAAAGTGAGGTAAAAGAATAAAACATATGGCCGGCGCCGCAGCTCACTAGGCTAATCCTCCGCCTGCGGCGCTGGCACACGGGGTTCTGGTCCCAGTCGGGGCGCTGGATTCTGTCCCGGTCACTCCTCTTCCTGTCCAGCTCTCTGCTGTGGCCCGGGAGTGCAGTGGAGGATGGCCCAAGTGCTTGGGCCCTGCACCCGCATGGGAGACCAGGAGGAAGCACCTGGCTCCTGGCTTCGGATCAGCGCGGTGCACCGGCCGCAGTGCGCCAGCCACGGCCATTGGGGGGGTGAATCAACGGTAAAGGAAGACCTTTCTCTCTGTCTCTCTCTCTCACTGTCCACTCTGCCTGTCAAAAAAAAAAAAAAAAAAAAAGAATAAAACATAGCTATAGAATAATTATTCATGATTTGGTCTGATTGTAATTTGTTATGTTTAGTAAACATTTTCTTTTCAAAAAAGGGATTTATATAGAATGCTTTATGTGTGTGCTTGGCGATGTATATGATGGCATGTTGTTAACCATAAAGCATTTCATAAATGATCATTATTTATATTATTGTGTAGGAGTTCTTGTCGTTGACTTGTTGAATGAAGGAATGTTCTTTGTTTCCTTTGTAAGATGCTCTGATTGACGGTCTTCCAACAGTGAGGACTTGTAGCTAGTGGGCTGTTTATTAGGAAGCACGTGTGATTCTGGTGAGGAAAATGACCTGGTCACCAACAGTCTGTTGAGTTTATTCCTAAATCTGTTTATTCCAGCCATACTTGGAATTAAAATGATAAAATTTAATTAGATATTATAGAAAGCAATAAAATATGAATCTGAAAAGATGTTTGCTATTCATTTGAAAGCAAAGTTGAAATATTTTTGTACAATTCAATAAAGTCGGAGCACTTTAAAAATATGCTATTGATTTTAAAGCTGTAAGACAGCTATAAGGTTTTTGCTCAAAAAATCTAGAAATCTAGAATTCTATGTTTAGTTTTCTTTACAAAAGATTTTAGGTTCTGGCTTTATTTAAACTAAAACAAAAAATGGAGCTTGTAGATATGCTTAAAAGCATATTATTTATACAGTAAAAAATTAGCAGAACTCTGATTAGAAGATTCTAACTCAGAGAAAAAGTTGTGGTCCTATTATTTGTGACACTATTATCATTATACTGGTAAATAAAGTTACATTTCTATTTGCTTTAAATTAAAATTTGCAGTGTTTTTTTTTAATAAGTCACCATCTACACATCTTAATTGTAAGTGACTTTTGACATTAGCTATGAAAGTGAGGGAATGTTTCTGGTTATCAGTTAACATTGGGAGGTGCTTGGTGCTCATGAGGCTAACCCAGTCTGTACCTTCGAATCAATGACTCTTTAGATACAGCAATATCTAGACACTGATTGTAAAGAACACCAAGCTTAGTAAGTTCCTATGTAAGAGCAAGCACAACGTGAAGTCTGTCTCCCTGGTGAGACAGCCTTCTTTCTGTTATGACGCCTTAAACTTCATCTAGCTCAAAACCAACGAGAACTTTGGAAGCCTGGGGTGGCACTGAAGCATATGAGTGCCCAGATAAATCAGTGAGATGTTGACCCAGGATGACTGATGGCTCTGGAAGTGGAGAGAAAATATGAATCATATTTGAAGAGAGATTCAAAAGGTCACATCCAGGGAGGGGGATGCCAAATGAGGTTGTAATTGAGGCTGTAAATGGAGAGATGAGTCAAAGAGACAAAACACATGATTGGAAGCAGGATGCATTAGTCAGGGATGAGGCTGTGATCAATGTGGGACTTTCAGAAGTCTAATGTTTTCCTTGGTCAATTCTGGCCTTCAGACAAGGTGGGTGGAGACAGACCAAGGAAATTCAGATAACATTTTAATGTGTGCAGCCAATTTATTGATGACCTAAATGTTGCTGGGGATGTAAAGTTGAAAGACTTCATTTTCTATAACTGTCTTTTGTGTCATTTTGAATTCAGTTTTGATGCTAAATAGAAACTCACTTAATGAGACTGTGGTTTGGTTCTATAACGTCTATTATTTTAAGTTATTTGATAATTTTATAGACATAAGTTATTTGATATTAATCCAGTGCTTTCCTCTTAAAACTTTCATCTTGCTGAGTGGTTTTTTTTTTTTTTTTTTTTTTTTTGTTTTTTGTTTTTTTTTTTAATCATCCACCAGGATTGGCGATTTGCTGTTTGGAGTGAGGATGAAGGTTGTGTTGCCTGAATCTCAGATAGCTCTCCCCTGTTCTTCTTGGCCGTGATTTCTCAGTTATTTGGATAGAGAAAGGAAAAAAGGAAAGTGAAAGAAAAGGTTTCCTCTGTAATTGGGCTGAGTCACTGTCTTGTTCTTCGGTAGCCATGATGACTCTTCTTACTCCTTGCCCATGAACTCCAAGTACATGGAGAGTTGCTCTAATAGGCCATGCTATTAGATGAAGAACTCTCCTCAAAGTAGCTTCCTTAGTGATGTCTTGTTGGTTCCACCTTCCTGCTCACTGCCAGGAGGTAATATCATGCTTCATTTCTGGATGCTGTCTTCTCCTGCTGTGTCAGTCCAAGAGAGTGTAGCTCTGAATCTCTTCCAGTCATACGTAGCCATGGAGTAAAATATCAGCTACCTCATCTTGTTGACATCCTTAAACTGTACAAAGTCATCCTTTCTCAGGTATGGATCAAGAAAATTCCCTAAGATGGAGTCAAGAAATAGCTCATTTTCACAAGTCCTGCAATGCCCCAAGCAACTTCCTTCCCCATATTCTCTTC
Source organism: Oryctolagus cuniculus (assembly GCF_964237555.1). Lineage (NCBI taxonomy): Eukaryota > Metazoa > Chordata > Mammalia > Lagomorpha > Leporidae > Oryctolagus > Oryctolagus cuniculus. The sequence goes on from NC_091432.1 coordinate 114,276,344, forward strand.
TCCTGTTGGCAGCTCTGAAGGAGCATTCGTTTGTGGCAGGGCTAATTCTCCGAATGGATACCTTTCAGAAAGCCTTGAGGGTAGTAGATGGCATCTCCACTAATAATAATCTGATGAATGATTCTTTTTGTCTTCAGCCTTGACGTTTAGATAATATGAAAAAACCAACTTGATTTTCTCTGACACATACTTTAGTGGCAGTGATTTTGAATAATTTTTCTCATTTTTAATCCATTGCCATGGGTGAGGCAAAGATTTTCTTAGTTCCAGATAACTTCTTGGCTCTGGATTATCCAAAGAATCCAGAGAATCCTGGCCCATACATACTTCAAATTTTTCTGCTGACCCCATCTGAGAGTAGTGAAGTATAAATTTCTTAGAGTATACCAATTAATTGTGCATTTGAACTAAATTTATACTTTTGTTGCTTTGCTACTGCACACAAGTGCTTACAGAAAGGCAAACAAGAGCCACGGTCCCGGAAATCAAGGTGTTCTAGGCAGACAGAAGTCGGGCTTCACAAATACATTATGTGGTGTTTTTTGAAAAGTCAGTGGGTGGAATGTCAGAAATCATTACTTATAAGTGATAACCTTGAATGTAAATGGATTAAATTCTCCAATTAAAAGATAGAGACTGGCCGAATGAATTAGAAAACAAGACCCATCTGTATGTTGTCTATGAGAAACACACTTCACCAACAAACATACACACAGACTGAAAGTGAGCGGCTGTATGAGCTTTAACAAGTTAAATCAGCTCTCAGGTTCCTTGTTTACAAGTCTAGAGTGTTAGGCAAGGTGACTTCCAAGTGCTCAGCTGTAATATTTCTTAGTAATATGAACCGTAGAGACAGCTCTCTGCATTAAGGGTGTAGCCTCCTTCCTTACTTTCTGTTTAAAAATTGTGTGCTTCTCCTGCAGGATATGTAATTCAGAAAGGTTCAGAATCTCTTCACTGTATGTTCTTTCTGAGCACTAATGAAGAGATGTCCTGGAAGTGTGCAGGAGTATGTTGAATATATAGACAATAAAGGAGAATTGAAATCTTAACAACATATGTCCTCCAGTCCAAGAGCATTGTATACATTTCTATCTGTCTAGGTCTTCTTTCACAGCATTTTTTTTTTTTAGTTTTCAGCACACATAGTAAGCAAGTATTTAAAAACACACATGATGGTGATATGTTTATTCTTCATTGCTTTTGTAACTGACATCTTGAAAATATTCAATTTCCGATTATTTGCTACTAGTATGAAGAAATGAAATTAAGTTTTGTATTTTAACTTGCAGTCTTACTAAGCTCACACATTAAGTCTAGTGATTATTTTGAATTAAATATAGACAGTTTTGTTTCTTTTTATCAATCTGAATACTTTTTATTTTTCTTGTCTTATCCCACTGGCTAGGATTTTCAGTATGGTGTTGAGTGGGAGCAGTGATAGAAGACATCCTTGCCTTGTTCCTAAACTTAGTGAAAATGCAACTTTAATGGTAGACTAGTCTCTTTACTATTAAGGGTGATTCTAACTACAGATTTTCTGTATATGTGTTTTATAAGACTAACGAAGTTTCCTCCTCTTCTTAGTTTATTGAGAGTTATTTTTATATTTTTGTCATGAAAGTATATTGAATTTGTTAAATGTCTCTCATACTTTTATTGAGATAATCATGGATTTTTTTTATTCTGGTTATACAGTGAATTACATTGACTTATATTTGAATATTGAGCCAACCCTGCATTTCTGAGATAAATCCCTTTTGAATTTGTGATTAATTATCCATCTTACATATTGCTGTATTTGATTTCTTAATAGTTGGTTAAGGATTTTTGAAATGTGTCCATGATAATTATTGTAGTGTAGTTTTCTGTCCTGTAATGCCTTTGGCTGTGTGTGTGTGTGTGTGTGTATGTCTGAGTAATTCTGACCTCATGAAATGAATTGGAATGTGTTCTCATCACTTCTATTTTTTAGTGTGAACTTTGTATTACTTCTCTCTTTATTGTGTTTGACATAGAAACAATAATGTCACTTAGAAATGTTGAAAATATATGCCTTATATCTTTTTTCCTACTTTATTGTATTGGTTATATATTCCAGAAATATGTCAAATATTAGTACATCTCTTTGTCCATTTAATGTTGATGCCTTCAATATTTTATCATTAAAAATATATTGAACTATGATCTTGGCTTGATACTGTCTAGTATGTTAAATAATTATCAAATTCTATTTTCCAAAGTTTTGTTTTTCTATTACAAATAGATTTAGAATTTTATCCAATTACTTTTAGCATTTATTTTAATAGATTCTTTTGAGGTATAACTCACTTATGAATTACTTATGGAAAGTATAGAATTCAATGTTTTTCCCACAGAATTATATGAGAATTACTGTAATCTAATTTTAACTTCTCATCATTCCAAAAAGAAACACTATTCATTTGTGATCACTCTCCTTTTCTATCTCTGTCCAAATCCTGGAAACCACTAATATACTTTCTATCTCTACATTTGCATATTCTGGACATTTCATATGTGATAGCTAGGTATTTTTCACTTAGCATAATATTTTCAGTGTTCACTGATGTTGCAGTGTGTATCAGTATTTCACTTCTTTTTTTTAGTCTCAAATGATATTTCATTGTCTGGATATACTACATTTTATTTATCCGTATTTCAGTTGATAGACACTTGGGTTTTTTCTGTTGTTTGGTTGTGCTGGTGCGAGCATTCATATGAATGTCATTTTGTGAACATATGTTTTCATTTCTCTTGGATATGCAACTGAAGGAGGAACTGCTGGGTCACACAGTAACTACATGGTTAGTATCTTGAGGATTCCACACCAAAGCATCTAACTCATTTTAAATTATCATCATCATCTTGTTTCGGTTCCAACCACATCTCCATTCTTATGTCTATGATTATAACCATTCTGGTTGGTATGCAATTGTCTAGTTTTGATTTGCATTTCTCAATGACTAGTAAATTTTAAATATCTTTTTAGATTCTTATTGACCATGTACATCTTCTTTGGAGAGATGTCTATTCAGATATTTTACCCAATTTTAAGTGTATTTTTTATGTTTTATTACTGAGTTGGGAGAATTCCTTATATATTCTAGATATACATCATTCATCAGACATGATTTGCAAGTACTTTCCCCCATTCTGTGAGTTGATTTTACTTTCTTGATGGTATCATTAGAAGAATATAAGTTGTTAACTTTGATGAAGTCAGGTTTATATATTTTGTTGTTGTTGTTATGTTGGTGATTTTGTTGTGTCCTAAAAAAAAAAAAAAGAAATTGCATAACCCAAGGTCATTATCATTTATTCCTATTTTTATTCTAAGAGGTCTATATTTTCAGTTCTTTCATGTATATCTTTGATCCATTTTGAACTAATTTTGTTGCTGATGTGAAGGAGAAACCCAACTTTATTCTTTACATGTAGATATATTATTTTCATCACTTTTTATTAAAAGTTGACTATTGTTTCCCCTATTGAGTTATCGTGGAAACTTTGTCTGAAATCAACTGATTCTATTGACAAGGAATTATTTCCAGAGGCTTAATCTTTTCCCTTGGTATGCATGTCTTCCTTATTGCCAGTACCACACTGTTTTGATGACCATAGCTTTGTAGCAAACTTTGAAATTCAAAAGTTTAAGCCCATAAATTTTGTACTTTTTCAATATTGTCTTGAGCATTCTGACTCTTCAAACATTAGTTATTTAATAAATTATACAAATGCATATTCTGACAACCAATCATCACTACTGAAACCATGAAGGAAAAAATTAGGATATTTGGGTATATAACTCTGTATCTGATAAAGTATTATAAATGAATTTCAAGGTAAAGTACAGAAATATTTGCAAATTATGTATAAGCCAATTGGTCAATATACCTAATTTACAAAGTACAGTGGAATAAGCAAATAGGAATATGATATACATTCAGATTTAGAAATCACATAGAATGTCACAACATAGTTTATGAGAGAAGTCTGAATGGCCAAAATCTTTAAAATTATAATAATAAAATAAATCAGAAATAAAATAATAAATATACCTCTTTTCCAATAGCAAGTGCACATTTTTTTGTGATAACAATAAATGTACTTAAGGATATTAAAACAAAAACTCAGATCTTGTTGCTGGAGAGTTTAGGTTACAGACACCTCACTGTGGGATGACCTGGCAATATTGATCAAGAGCCACATATGCACATAGCCTTTTATCAACTAATCTCACTACAAGCCATTAGAGAAACACGCAGTGATTCATGCACTAGCAAATAAAACATGGTATTAATTATTATAGTGAAAATTGGAAAAATAGAGAGTACAAGTTTTGACAATAGGTAAGTAAGCAAGGAAGTATAGTTTAGCTATATAGTGAAATAATTTGGAAATGTTAAAAATAAAAATTTGGTAACAGATCAGTGGCCGACTGGATAAGATGCCTGTATCCCATACCAGAGAACCCCTGTTCAATACATGGTTCTGGTTCCTGCCTCCAGCTTCTTCTTAACACAGACGCTGGGAGACAGCAGTGATGGCTCAAGTAGGTGAATTCCTTTCACCTACCAGGCAGACCTGTATTGAATTTCCTGCTCTGGGCTTCAGCCCCACCCAAGCCCAGTTGTTGAAAGTATCTGGGGGAGTAAATGAGAGAATGGGAGCACTCTCTGTCTCTCTCCCTGCCTCTCAAATAAATGAACAAAAATTTTAAAATAAAGAGTTGGTAAATCTACAAAACAGAATACTGTTGACACACTTACACAGAAACATGGATACTTCTAAAAGTCTATGGAATACGGGATTAAAAGGTGTTTACTTTGTTGCAAAGTATTTTTGAAATATGTGCATAAAGTGGCCTTCAAAAATTCATAGAAGATGTATATTATACAAAAACTATGCATTTCAAATTTTTTTGCACTAAAATACACTCATACTAACTTGTTATAACATATCTGAATAGGATCTAGTTTAAGGCACCAAGAAGGATAAGACATCATTTTGGAAAAAAGGCTTTTATGAGAGCAACATGAATTCTGCCAAAATTGAAGCAAGAATAAACATAAAAATTATGGTGTCACTTGGGTGAAATAGTCATGAAATCATTGATTATCTTAAAAAATGTATGGGGACAATAAGAAAGCAGCAGTTTACAAATGGATAATTCATTTTAAGGAGGGATGAGATGATGTTGGAGATAAGTCTACAGCAATAGACAATCCACATTAATTGGCTAAGAAAAAGTTAAAATTATCTATTCTCTAATTGAAGAAGACTGACAATTCGCAGCAAAAAAAAAGCAGTAATCAATATCATAGGCACACCAACTAACTCAGCTTACATATCTCTGATTAAGGAATTAAAGTGGACCAAATTTCTGCTCCATGGGTTCCAAAACTGTTGCACTCAGCTCAGGTTCAGATAGGACCAAGTTTTCAGCAAGTGAAATTAAGATTCAAAAGCATTTCTCTTTCTCTCTCTCTCTTTTTTTTTTTTTTTTTTGACAGGCAGAGTGGACAGTGAGAGAGAGACAGAGAGAAAGGTCTTCTTTTGCTGTTGGTTCACCCTCCAATGGCTGCTGCAGCCGGCGCACCACGCTGATCTGATGGCAGGAGCCAGGTACTTATCCTGGTCTCCCATGGGGTGCAGGGCCCAAGGACTTGAGCCATCCTCCACTGCACTCCCTGGCCACAGCAGAGAGCTGGCCTGGAAGAGGGGCAACCGGGACAGAATCCGGCGCCCCAACCAGGACTAGAACTCAGTGTGCCGGCGCCACAAGGCGGAGGATTAGCCTAGTGAGCCGCGGCGCCGGCCCAAAGCATTTCTTTGACAAATTGGAATAGTAGATAAGACTTGGCTTTACCAGTGTGATCCTGAAGACAAAGTACAATCAAAGCAATGGCTATCAAAAGCAGAAGTGGCTCAGCCAAAACGAAAGCCAATTGGACTGGTCAAGAGTAAAGGTCATGGCAACAGTTTTGGGGCTACTCAAGGCATTTTGCTTATTGCCTTTTGAAGGGCCAAAGAATGATATTATCTGCTTCTGTTGAGAGAGCTTTGAGAAAGTTAGCCAAAGCTTCAACAGAGAAATGTCTAGGAAAACTTTGCCAGAATCCTTCTCTACCACAATAATGCTTTCATCAAACAAGGGCAATTTTGCAAGAATATTCATGGAGATCCATAGATATCCATCTTTTAGTCCTGGTTTGACTCCTTCTGACTTCTTTTTGTTTCATAATATTTTTAGCAAAAATTAAAGACCTTGATTTCTTGGAGAGCTGTGCCAAATGCCTACCCTGGCACCAATGCCTCTTTAGTTATAATGTATAAAAGTTGCATTGCAGGACCCTTGATTTTTCAGGGATTAAGTACATGGCTGGTCCCGGACTTTGTGGAGCTTCTGTTGACAAAGTTCATATTTTTTATTTTCATCTTTTAGCTCCATTTTCTCATGAAATTTGGTCATGGGAAAATGGAAAGAAAAGAAATAGGCATTTTTCCTTGAACTCTTTGAAGCCCCCTTGTGTGTGTGTGTGTGTGTGTGAGAGAGAGAGAGAGAGAGAGAGAGAGACAGGGTGGGGGGATAGAGGGATTCATCTGGGGTTTTTGGGGCCTCTTATGCACCTTTCTTTATTTTCTTGAAAAAGAAATTGCCAGGGGTTCAAAGAAGCACAGTAATGGGGTGGGGGCCTCCTGCCTGAAGGACCAGTCAATTAGAGGCAAGGGGCGAAGTGTCCTTTGGAAGAACAGAAGACCAGCTTCTCTTCACCAGGGCCAAGCGCATGGGTCAGGAGGACCAGACCTTGAAAGCAGGAGGATGGAATGTGGACATGCAGAACACTTCTATTTCCCTGTGCATCTCCTGTGGACGGGCTCCACAGCACTGAGGTTGCCTCCTGTCTTGTTTTCCACTTGCCTTGACTCACTCTGCGGGGTGCCAAGGAAAGGGACTGATGTCAGAGGTCTGAGAGAGAAGGGCCTGTCAGCAACAAGAACGTTGGCTTCAGCATCTCACTAGCTGTGAGTGTGAACGTGTCAGAGATGCTGAGGAGGTGCGATGTTGATGACCCAGATGGAGTCAGCAAGAAGTTCTGGCAGCTGCATCTCTCATGTAGCTCCAGCCCTCTCCTCTCTTAGAGAGATGGCTGAACCATTTCACTTGTCATCTTATGGTTTCCAGGTTTGGATCCATCTGTTCAAGGAGTTGGTGTCAGCTGATTCCTAAAGTTAGAATTCATCCATCCAAATCTGTTGGGGGCGTGTTTGATCGCGGTAGGGCAAGCACTCAACTCTAAATTAACAGTAAGAGTCTGATTACTTCACATCTCCTTCAGTACACTGTGAATTCTTTGAGGCAACAATAGCATTCTCTATCTTTAGATCACCTGTCACAAACTGAGTGCTCACCAACAGCTTTTTTTTTAAATAACTAAACTCCTTTTATGTGGTAATTATTGCAATATTGGCTTTTAAATTTGATTCTATGCAGTATCTTTGGGATTCCTGTTTTTCTTTTATTCAGCAGCTCTTGGGGAAGTCATTTGGTATTGCTAAGAATTGGAGAATTTGATATCTTTTGGCCTTCCATGAAATCATTTACCAGAGCTTGAATTTTTTTTTCTTTTTTTTGCTAAGATTGTGTTAGTCTTTTCCACATTGGCAATGTTAGGGGTGGGTCTTTTCGTCAGTCTTAACCTAACCACAAGCTCAGGCAGTCCAACTTGTCAACACTAATGTATATTCAAAAGCCAGAATCAAAGAATTTTCCATTGGATATATTTGAAAACTGTGACTGATTTATTAGTCAAGAAACTACCTAGTGGAATTGGAGAGAATGAAAATAATGCCACTGGGCTGATGTCATGATGTGCACCCTGTTTCTTTCCTAAGGGTTGGACAGCTAGCAATTCCCAAAGGTCCTGGGGGAAAAAAGGGATTTTTTGTGTGTGGGCAGAAAACATAAATTATTGATGATTTAGAGTATATCTGTCCTACTTCCTCCCATTACCAACTCTGTAAATGAGTTTATTTTCTTTTTAATCATCTCAAATGATTTGGTCACTATTAATAGTATTAGACTATTTCTCAGGAATTACAAGGACTAGTGAGTGGCCTTAGGTAGGGTAGTCAGCAATTTAATAACGTCCTTGGACTTAAAGAGGGTTCTCAGCTTTGGATAGGAAAAGCAGATGAATACTGTAATAGGATTTGCTCCTGTAACTACACTTTGGTTATCAAATGAATCTGATTGGAGATGAGGAAGACTTAGGAGAAAAATGCTACAGATTTGTGGAATGGAAAGCGAATCCCAGAAGTAAAGGTGTCAACGAGTAAAGAAAGTGCTGATCTTGGAGATTTAAATGAGATGATGCTGTCTCATGAGGCCTCTCAGGCCAACTCCACAGAGCTGTCCTCCAAATGTTTTCTGATGGTCAGTAAAATACACACTTTCCATCCATGGATCCGACTTTTAGTCTGAATCAGTTTGTGAGGATGAAATGGATTTTAAAGGTAGGCAATATAACTTCATTTTAATGTGGAAGAGAGATTTTAGATAACTCGCCCACTAGTGAATGCCCACTTATGATCAGAACCAATTTGACTTCCAGTCCATCACATAATTCATTCACAGAACATGCTGACTTTCAACTTCACCAGGACAGTTCAGCACAATGCATAGAGTGAAACTGAAAAAAAAAAAATGAAAAGCAGTGTGACATTGATTTTCTTAAAAGATTGGAAGGGGTGTGACAGGCACATTGGGGAGTGGTTTTGACAGGCTGGGTTTTTGCCGTTTCTCAGCCATATAACTTCAAGTTAGTTTTTAACTCTACTTATTTATTTATTTGAGAGGAGAGGGAGGGAGGGAGGGAGAGACAGAGAGAGAGAGAGAGAGAGAGAGAGAATGTTCCTGTCTGTCAGTTCACTCCCCAAATGCCCAGGGCTGTGCTGGGCCAAAGCAGGTAGCTGGGAAATCAACCCCATGTGAGTGGCAGGAACCCAATTACTTGAGCCATCACTGCTGCCCCTAGAAGTAAGGGGGAACCGGAGGTAGGAATTTAATGTGGGCACCCTAATGTGGAGGTGTGCGGCACAGGTACCTTAACTGCTACGTTGAATGCCCACCCCCCCATTGGCCTCCTGCCCCACTCAGTCTCTTTACGCCTAAGGTTTCCTTCCTGTGAACTGAGGATAATGAGTGAACACATCTCAGAAGGGCGAGATGGAACGAACACATGCACAGTGCCCAGCACAGAGCTCGGCGGGCACCACCTTGCTCTCCTTTATTTTGTGTGTGCGCCCTATATGACGGGTTAGGGTGTCTTGATTGCTCGACGCGTTAATTGGCCTCAGTGCTGTGACTGTTCTGCACCGGGCCCTCCTGCTTCACCTTTACACCTGTGGTTCCGCGCTTGTCACGTGTCCTCTCTGAACCAATTAATAGTGACTGGGCAACCAATCAGAAAATGTTAGCAATATTTAATTACAAAATATGTTTGAGCAGTCATAACCTGAACCTCCGAAATCTGTAACTTTTTCAGGGCTAAAATGATGCCACAAATGGAATATCCCATACATCTAACTTCAAGTGACAGGTTGCTGTCAAAATACAGGTGCACTAAAAATATTGTGTAACAGGCCAGCGCTGCGGCTCACTAGGCTAATCCTCCGCCTGCAGCGCCGGCACCCCAGGGTTCTAGTCCCGGTTGGGGCACCGGTTCTGTCCCGATTGCTCCTCTTCCAGTCCAGCTCTCTGCTATGGCCCCAGAGGGCAGTGGAGGATGGCCCAAGTCCTTGGGCCTTGCACCCGCATGAGAGACCAGGAGGAAGCACCTGGCTCCTGGCTTCGGATTGGCGCAGCGCTGGCTGTAGTGGCCATTTGGGGAGTGAACCAACAGAAGGAAGACCTTTCTCTCTGTCTCTCTCTCTCTCACTGTCTAACTCTGCCTGTCAAAAAATTGTGTAACAGTACCCCCAGGCTATGTGTATAAAGTGTATAGAAAACATGAAAGAATGCTTTGTTGATACTGGTACTCTCACCCCCAGAGACCTCATTAGATAAAGGCAAATATTCCAAAATTAAAAAAAAAAAAACACACCAAAAAACCACCAAAATCCAAAACACTTCTTGTACCAAGCATTTGTGATAAGAGACACTCAGTGTGTATAAAACACCTGGAGCCTTAGAACTGTAGTGACTTGTAGACCTTGTGGAACTCAGCGCTCTACAAGGTGGAAACATCCTGTTGGTGTTCCAGGGAAAGACAAAAGCAACACACAACCTCATCTGGAGTCTCAGTTCTCCTCCAATTCAGTCCACTCTTGTTTATGTAGCAGCTAACACTCACTGAGTGCCTGCTGTGGCAGAGGTGTGTGGTGTGAGTTCATGGCCACAATAACCTTAGAAAGTTGTGCTGTGTCTATACCATTTTAACAATGTGCACACTAAGAGAAGTGAAGCAGTCTCCCCCCGGACACACAGGAAGCACCATGATCTGGAGCTAATCTAGTTGACCTCTACCTATGCTCTCAACCACTTTCCACTCAAAGAGCAAATGTTGAGTCGTCCTTTCTGGGTCATGTAAACAGCCATTGGCCTAAATGTGCCCATTCCTGATGAATTAGATAGATGAGATTGCACTGGGACCACTTCTGGAGGATTTGTCACCTGATATTGTAGATACTAGGGTTCTGTTAGCCTATGAAAAGATAGTTGCAACTTGGGCTCATAGCCTATCATCAATTAAAAAAATCAGAAACAAATTGTCTTTTTGCTATTTTTTTTTTTTACAATTTTCATACTTTCATTCCTTGACTCTCAGATGGTAATGTCAAAGCTTTGAGACTGAAACTAAAACAAAAAAAACAAAACCAAACAAAAATTTGTCAATTATTTGGATTTTTCTAATTCTCCAAATATTTGCCCTCACGAAGTTGGAATGTCTAGATAACTAGCTAACACTGTATCTACATACATGGCAACCAAATTGCTGCTGAACCATCTCAGCCAAACCAGGCAGCCCTGCTCCAGACCGACTGAGGTTTCGCCCCTCACTGATTCCACCACTGTGTGGTGGTAGCAAGGGGGCCCATCGCCTGCTTCGGTTCATTTCGAAGAAGCCTTTGGGTTACTGCTCTACTGCGGTGCTTCAGGCACCATCTGAATTGAACGTTGTCATGCAGGCGTTTGGCTGCTGACATCGGAGAGCATTCTTTGGGCTTTCTGCTGATCCCGCACCTTTGAATGTCTTGTACTTGTCTGTCTTCCCTGTGGGGTATTCAGACATTTTAACTCCCAAACATTCACCTGAAGTTCCTCACAGTCCACGGAATGCCTGTTTTCCCACACTATGAAGACTGTTTTGTCCCCTCCTCCACAGCACCGCTGCCTTGCCTTTATCTGCCAACCGAACGTGTGAAGACAAATCCGAACACAACCTCTTTCCAAGTCTACGTGATCATTTTCTGTCACTTGACATTAGGGTGGAGTTGTTTTTTTTTTTTTTTTTTTGACAGGCAGAGTGGACAGTGAGAGAGAGAGACAGAGAGAAAGGTCTTCCTTTGCCGTTGGTTCACCCTCCAATGGCTGCTGCGGCCAGCGCGCTGCGGCTGGCGCTCCGTGCTGATCTGAAGCCAGGAACCAGGTGCTTCCTCCTGGTCTCCGATGCTGGTGCAGGGCCATCCTCCACTGCACTCCCGAGCCACAGCAGAGAGCTGGACTGGAAGAAGAGCACCAGGACAGAATCCGGCGCCCCAACCGGGACTAGAACCCAGTGTGCCAGCGCTGCAGGCGGAGGATTAGCCTATTGAGCCATGGCGCCGGCCTTTTTTTTTTTTTTTTTTCCCTTTTTACAGAATTCTTTGCCCTTTGTTCTGTTTGGATCTGAGCACCCTGTCATTTCTTTGTGGTCCTTGGTTTTATTCTTGCCCTGGCATCCCTGGAAATGATGGCATCGTTCTTAGTAAGGTTGGCTCTGAAGATCTCATAAGTCATGTTCTCTTTCTCCCCACCAACTGCACAGGAAACCCAGATTGTGACGCTGCTGGGATCTGACAGATCCTTTGCCCCAGCCAGCCTACTCAGTGGGATTATCCGGTGTTCCTTCTCCACACTTTTCTTTTTTCTTTTTTTTGACAGAGTTATAGACAGTGAGAGAGAGACAGAGAGAAAGGTCTTCCTTTCATTCGTTCACTCCCCAGATGGCTGCTATGGCTGGCGCGCTGCGCCGATCCAAAGCCAGGAGCCAGGTGCTTCTCCTGGTCTCCCATGGGGTGCAGGGCCCAAGCACTTGGGCCATCCTCCACTGCCCTCCGGGGCCACAGCAGAGAGCTGGCCTGGAAGAGGAGCAACCGGGACTAGAACTGGCACCCATATGGATGCCGGCGCCGCAGGCGGAGGATTCACCAAGTGAGCCACAGCGCCGGCCCCCCTTTCCAGCTTTTACCAGCAGAGCCGCATGCTCTTGCCCTATATTTTACCTCACCCGTGGACGGTTCTTCTGGCCTTTTGCATCCTGGCTTACCATGCCTTGGTATCTACCAATTACTCCTCAGTACGTAGAGTCAGCTCCGCCTCTCCTAAATAACCGGGCATCCTGGACTCACGGGTTCCCTTTTGCCTGGCCGTTCTTCTCTGGGAGTGTATAGTGTGAAGTCCTGGACCTTTACCAGGATGGCTCAATGTCGGTGTGACACAGGCATGTTATAGTTCCTCTTTGAACATTTCCTTTTTTGCTTCTAAACACATGGACTGGATCAAATTATTTTTAAGGGCCCCTCCCTGCTGGGGAGACATGCTGAGAAAGGTTGCAGCCTTTCAAAAGCCTTGGAATGTACCTCTCAGTGGAAGATTACTTGAATCAGTTTGTGGTAGTCCATAATGATAACAATTCCAATGACCTTGATTTTCCGAGCACATGGACTGATGGTTTTCTTCAACTTTTGTGGAATGCCACATTAAGATAGACTGAATGAGTTAACAGCTTTATTTGATACCTTTTCCAGGTTTTTTGTATTGGTTGGTTCATCACTGGTGAGTAAGAGCTTCCTTTAAAAGGCCATTCATTCTTTCACTCATGTATCCACCAACGGGTTATGTGAGACTCTGTCTCCAAACAATTTATATTGGAACTAACTTAATTTTAATCGAGTCACATCTTTTAGTCATGGGATCGATTTTTTGTTTGGATTTTTCAGTTTTGCTTTTAAAATAGTCCTGCACTTCTTTATGTTACTTTAGAAAATAGAGATTTGAAGAACAACAGCAATATTCTGTAGGATCCATTCATTTGGGGGAGATTCAGCAGGCTGGCTCTTGGCGCCAATGAAATTGATGTGATTCAGCTCATTGGGATCCATCTTAGGTTTTCACTTGAAACATTGGCCACACTGGAATATCAATCAGTACAATGCGAGGATGTTATGGTAATTATTGATATCAAGAGATATCAGCTGAATATGTGTGTGATTCCGACACTAAGGAAAACACGATGCTTATCTGTCAAGTAGGTTTTTCCTAGACTTCTTCATAAGCAGACAGAGGTACTCAGAAGAACATATATGGAAAAAGTACAGTAAGGGCAAAGCATCATTATCACCATCGAAGGTGTTTTGCTCAAATTTGCCTGCAGAATGCTAGATAATCAATTACTCAGCTATTGGTATGACCTGTGATTCTAGTTGCAACACCTAATTCAGAAGACGAGCTTCCCCCCTTGCAGAAAAGAAAGCTAAGGAGCATGGTGACGTGTATGGTATTGTGGCATTTGAGAGCCAGAAGTGACTTCTGTTAGCTTGCAGCACGTTTTTTCTTTTGGTGGTGGTGGTGGTGGTGGGGTACAACTTTGACTTTAAAGGAAATGATCCAACTAAGTGCTAAAAAGGACATGCAGTACATCCTTTGAAAGATGTCAAGTGAAAATTACTCCTTGCCTAAGTTAAAAAGTAAGAATATAACCAGATGAACAGGATCTATTTGGAAAATGAAACAAAATTAACCCCCTACATGTTCATCCTGCCACCCCCAACCCTGTGCTTCTCTTGTCCCCCTCCAGGGCTAGGATTTCTGCACTCCAGCCAGGCATACACACAGCTCACTTGACTGTCTCTTTGCCTTGAGGCCCTATCGCCATCTTTGCTCAATAGGGAAAATGTTCTTGCTTCACTTGACTCCACCACTCACCCTTTGGCGTGAAAACTCACTGGGCTACTCCTTCACGCCACAGATTGTCGGCCGCTCTGTAGGACTCCCATACAGACTTCCATCTCATTTTGCCCCCTGGACTTTAAATTCTTGGAGAGACAGTACGAACCCCTCTCCATCTTCTCTTACCGTGTTTACTCCTCTCTGTCCCACCTTCGGAGCTATTACTCGAGAATATTTTTGGCTAAAAAATAGTGTTCTGTTGAAACTCTAAATTTGCCTCCAAAGAAGTTTGGTTTCAGCAAAATATACTCCCAGGCTATTCAATGTCTTAAAATGTCTGCCTGCGAAAAGTAAAAGACATGTTGGGGGTGATATTTGATCCCCCTCCCCATATACTCAAAATACAAAGGAGTCTAAATGTCGACCCAGTTTTAGGTTACATGCAGACAAGTTTTCCACTTCAGTGATTTCAGAAATTGGGTGGATTGTTCTTTGTCTCATAAAGAATTCATTTTTAAGATGCTGATGGCCTCAGCGCTGGCTCCTGGCCAGCTTCAGGAAGTGTGGTTCACAAGCCATCAAGGCCCGTGCATACTCTGCATTCCTTGGGTAATGCAATTCTGGACCCAAATCGATTCCAGAAGTCTGATCTCCTGAGCGGGGCCGACGCTCTGAGCCTGTTGAACAGCACCCCCCTGCCTCCCCCTGCCCGCCACCTCAGTCAGCCTGGAAGGGTTAAGCAGCCCATCCAGGAGCTAAGCGAGCAGTTTGGGGAGACCAAAGTTGCAGGGATCTGAACAAGTTGATGAGCTTGGCAGCTTGTGTTTGAAGAATTTGTTTCATGTTTTGGATAAAGTCTGGGAATTTATCCTTCAAAATTCCTTAGATTTAGTAACATGTCAATGCACTGTGTTAATGCACAGAGTTTTCATTTTCTTTTTTCTTTTCTTTTCTTTCTTTTTCTTTTTTTTTTTTTTTAAGGTTAAAAGCCGCCTTCCTTTTTAAGTATGAGTAATCCATCCAAATCCTGCCTAAGGGAACAAAAGGGATGCGGGTAATTTTCTCTTTCACAAAATGCAGAGACTTCCTCTCTGTCCTCTCCAAGTACCATTCTATGAACTGAAGGAAATTACACTCCTCACCATTGAAAAAGAGATTATGCAAAATGAGAAGGGAAAGCCAGTCGCCACAGTACAAATACAAATACCAGCTTAGTCCTTTGCATCGGAGAAGCCCTGTGCCTTTTCTTTCCAGATGTGAGTACATATCCACATCTGCCTTAAAAATGCCATAATCTGGTATTTTTAAGAGCTCTCACAGAATGGCATTCACAGTAGGAACATCACCGGCTCCAGCCACAGATCCTACTAAACTGTCTATTAAACACGGAGCAATTCAACAGAATCACCTCCCTCTGGGCACCAGAATCCACAGGTTACTTTGTAAGGTAGCTCTTCTCATTGATAATTTGGGAGCAGGTGACTCCATTCTTCCTTCTTCCCCTACCTATGCAGGGTCATTTTAGAGTGATTTCTCTCTTCCATGCGACAGGTGCCAGAAGCCTTTGCTATTTCCAGCCCAGCCACAGGGGTAACTCATGAGCCTTTGTGTGCTCTGTGGGATGGCTCAAGGGCTCATACCAGGACCACCACAAGGCAGGGAAACCTGAAGGAACTCTTGGTGGAACCCTTTTAGAGGTGAGGCTAGTGGAAGGATGCTTGGAGGTCCAAAAGAACTGAGTTAAAAGACTTGTTTTTGTTGTTGCAGGTAAATTTATTTTCCAATTCTGATATTCCATGGTCAATATCGAGTCAATTTGTGTTTTTTTTTTTTTTTTTTTTTTTTTTTTTTTTTTTTTTTTTTTTTTTTTGTAGTTGAGCCACTGTATGAAAGGCAACGATGGGTAGCATGTGGAGGCAGCCTGGAGACGGACATTGGTCTCCGATGATTTAAAAGGTTGCTGCATTTATGTGTGCAAGAATGTTATAATCATGATTAAGATTCTGCTCTGCAGCAGGCACTAGGCAAGGATTTGGGGGTACACATAAATCTGAATTATTCCCTGTCCTCAGATTGCTAATAGTATAATAGAAGGGTTACAGTGAGATATTCTGTGGCCTACACTGTACTATGACACAGCTTTCTATTGTTTGAGATAACATATAAGCTAAAGAGTATGGGTTTTAGAGTCTATATATGTTACATACAGGTTCAGCTCTGAGTGACCCATAAAAAGCCACACACAAAAAAAAAACCTGCAACAATGACTTAAACAAATTTATTTTTCTTCTACAAAGAAGTCTGTGGGAAGGTAGTTAAAGGTTGCTATGATAGCTTCAGACACCAACAGAAATAGGTAATCTATATTTTCCTCGTCTTATGACTTCTAGTTCATGTTCCAAGATATCTACTTGTGCTCCAACCATCACATGCTCTGTTGGAAGGAAGAGATGGAGGAAGATACAACCAATAAGAACAATTTCCTGGGGCCAGCATTGTGATATAGGAGGCAAACCTACTACCTGCAATGCCAGCATCCCATATCGGTGCCGGTTTGAGTCCTGGTTGCTCCACTTCTGATCCAGCTCCATGCTAATGACCTGGGAAAGCAGTGGAAGATGGCCCAAGTGCTAGGGTCTCTGCACTCATGTGGGAAACCTGGAAGAAGCTCCTGACTCCTGGCTTCAGCCTAGCCTGGCCATTGCAACCATTTGGGAAGTGAACCAGCAAATGAAAGATCTCTCTGTCTCTCCCTCTATCTCTGTAACTCTGACTTTCAGTTAAATAAAAATAAATCTCTTAAAAAATTTAGTGAGTTTAATTTAATAATAAAGAGCAAGAAGAAGTTCCAGCAGTGTTCTAACACCCTGTTGGGCAGAAATCTGACCTGCAAAGGAAGCTGGGAATCCAGTCTGTGTTTGGAGTCACATTACTAAGGAATACCAGAACACCATCTCTTTCCCATCAGTGCAGAGTCTGAATTCCAGCTGTTAGCTCTGTGACTTCAGGACAAGGTGAGCCTGTTTTCTTAGCCCTAAAATGTGAAGGTACTGTCAATTTTATGTGGTTATTGTGGGGTTAAATACTATCACGACTATTTACTACCTAATTAACAAGTTGACTGTCATTACTTGTTTAGTGGCAGTTGCTGTTTTCACAAGGTATGGTTGACAGACAAAGAAGGAGCCTCATATCTAGAAAAGTCAGGAAAGGACTCAAGGATGTGATTGCTTACAGTTGAAATATTCATAGGTACGATTCTACAATGATTTTTACTTAGTTAAAAACCATATCGGGGCTGGTGCTGCCTGCAGTAGCGGCATCCCACATGGACACCAGTATGAGTCCCGGCTGCTCCACTTCCGATCCAGCTCTCTGCTGTGGTCTGGGGAAGCAGTAGAAGATGGCCCAAGTCCTTGGGTCCCTGCACCCACATGGGAGACCAGGAGGAAGCTCCTAGCTCCTGGCTCCTAGCTTTGGATTGGCTCAGGGCCAGGCACCGTTGCCACCTGGGGAGTGAATCAGCAGATGGGAGACCTCTCTTTCTCTGTCTCTCTGCCTTTCCTTCTCTCTCTGTGTAACTTTGACTTTGAATGAAATAAATAAATCTTTTAAAAAACCATATCTTGTAGACTGTTCAACCTTGTTATTAAGACTCCTACTTTCTACATGAAAGTGCATGGATTTGCTTCCCCTCTCCAGATCCTGATTCCTGTTCCTCACCAATGAACACCATAGGAGACAGCAGTGACAGCTTGAGCAATTGAAGTCCCACAACTATATGGGAGATCTGGACTGTGTTCCCAGCTCCTGGATCTGGCCCCAGCCCAGCCCCTACCATTTCAGGTATTTGGGGCATGAGCCAGTAGGTAGGCTCTCTCTCACTCTTGCTGTTTCTTAAATAAAAACACTTAAAAAAAAAACAACCATAGGGATATGCGTTTGGTGAAATGGTTAAGACTCTGCTTGGTATACCTGCACCCCATATTGTAGTGTGGGTTTCACTTCCAATTCCAGCTTCCTGGTGGTGTGCATTCTGTGAGGCAGCAGGTGGTGGTTCAAGTGGTTGAGCCCCTGCCGCCGTGTTGGGAGGCCCAAACTGACTTCATGCTCCTGGCTTCAGCCTGATCCAGACCTGGTTGTTGGAGGCATCTGGGGAGTAGAATGGAGATCTCCTTCTCTCTGCCTCTGTCTCTCTGCCTTTGAAATAAATAAAAATATTGCAAGCACTTCTCCAACTAGAACTGTAAGCATTGTAGAGTTTACTTTCTCACCTCTTCATTGAGGACCTAATCACCAGTTCGTGTCTGCCAGCCACTGAGCATCTACGCCGTCTATTGCATTCTTTTGATTTCTACACCTACCACACTATGCCAGGACATTGTGCGTGGGCTGCTGAAACAGCCTCGTAACTGGTCTACCTCTAATTTGCTGTTATTTTATGTATTATTCTCTGCCCTGAAGAGTGATCTACTAAAATTGCAGACACACAGCTCCTCACTGATTGCTGAATGAAGGAAGAGTGCCTTGGCATGGAGTTCACACTACAGCTCCACATTTCTAGCTGCACCTCCCAACTCTTCTCCACAGCCCATTGTATGACCTTTTGTGCTTATGCATTTGTTCATGGTGTTCCTGAGCCATTTCTCTTCTGACCAGCTAAATCCTAGTCACACTTGAAGAATGAGCTAAGATACCACCTCCTCCTTGAAGACTTCCCCTTGTCTCCTTAGGTGGATTCAAATGTCTGTTACTTTATATTTTTACCATGCAGAGTTTGAATTCCACTGCATTAAACATAAATATACTGAGGGCTTTCTGTGTATTAGATATGAGACATAATCCTTGCTCCGAGGGAGCTCTTAACTTAGGGAGGGGAGACATAAGCAGATTGTGATCCCACATGCTGATGCTACACTGTGAGGATATAGATGAAGTAAGTGGGCGATATAGGAGGACTGGTTATCTGGAGACGAGTAGGGATGGAAGGAGATATACATAGGGAAATCTCCCCCGAGCAGTTGATGATGGCACTGGGTTTTGAGAAAGGTCTAGAAATTAACTACACAGAAAAGGGCAAGAGATAGAGGTGAAGCAAAACACCTAAAGCAGAAGAACAGCAGGAGAACATGGTGTTCAGGGAGTTAAGCCTACTGGTTCACTCCCCAGTTGGCCACAGAGGCTGGAACTGTGCCAATCCAAAGCCAGGAGCCAGGAGCCAGGAGTTTCCTCTGGGTATCCCATGCAGGTGCAGGGGTCCAGGCACTAGGACCATCTTCTGTTGTTTTCCCAGGCCATAGTGGGGAGCTGGATGGGAAGAGGAGCAGCTGAGACCCAAATTGGCGCCCATACAGGATGCTGACACTGCAGGCGGAGGCTTAGCCTACTATGCCAACCCCCTCCCCTTTTGTTTTTCTGACTCTGTGAAGAAAGTTTATCTTTAGGGGTCAGCATTGTGGCACAGCAGGTTAAGCTGCCACCTGCAGTGCCAGCATTCCATATGAGGGCTGCCTTAAGTCCTAGCTATGCTCGTTGTAATTCAGCTCCCTGCTAATGTGCTTGGGAAAGCAGAAGAAATGGTCCAAGTACCTGAGACCCTGCCACCCATATGGGAGACCTGGATGGAGTTCCAGGCTCCTGGCTTCAACCTGGCTCAGCCCTTGGCCGTTGTAGCCAGTTGGGGAGTGAACCAGCAGATGGAAGATCTCTCTTTCTTTGTCCCTCCCTCTCTTTCTGTAAGTCTGCCTTTCAAACAAATAAATAAATCTAAAAAAATGATAAGAAAGTTTATCTCTAGTTCATAAGACTGGATAAACCATGTGTTCTAAGACAAGCATGTAGTAGGCATAGATGCAGCATGTAAGTCCAGGTATATCTGCCTCAGGGCTAGCGAGATTGGGTGGGGGAATCAGTAGGATCCTGGGTCTGCAGCTCAGGAGGAGCCAGATGCCAGCCAATGGGATGCGGTCCTTATCTTTAGGCAATAGGTGAGGAGGAGAGCGTAGAGGCCTTGAGGGGAGAGTGTGTGATTCCATTAGGTCTTTTAGAAAGATTGCTTTGTTACTCTTGGGAAGCATGAATCACATGAGGATGATTCCAGATTTTTATTTAGTACTCTTGTCATTCAACTTTAAATGAATTTCAGTGGTTTTTGCAACTACTCTTTGGTGGATGGGGTTATCTTTAGTTCTTTGTCAGCTCTCTCAAAGGGCATTCTAGTCAATGCATGAAGTCATTAACGAATGCAGTTTTTATTTAGAAAGTTTCTATGGGTGACAAGGAGACTAAATAGCACTTAACCTGATCCCATTTGCTGACCTTTAAAAATATCATCAGTGTAAATGACAAACGGACAGAAGTCTTAGGAAGTGTGAAAATGCAGCTGATATTCGAAGGAAAATCACTAAAATGAGAACAGCTCCAGTCTTTAGGGGACTTGAATTGGAATCTCAGCTCTGTCACTTCCTAACTGTGCATTTGCACAAATCCCTGCATGTCGCTGAGCTTCAGTTTTCCCATCTTTTAATGAGTGTAATCTTTGAGTAACTCAGAGGAGGCACACGGGGTGTTGTGGGTAGTAGTGATGTTTAATTAGTGATTTGGGCAATGATTGTATGGGTGGGTCTACTGTGAAAATTTGTTATTTACACAAATATGTGTACATATTTCTCTACGTGTTTTCTAGTTCAGGGGAAATAGGAAAGGAAAATAAAATGAGGGGAGTTGGAGTTAACCTCATTGGTTGCATTTTTTCCTTTTTTGGTTTGAGGTCTCCGTGATCATAATTACTGATCCTGGACAGAGAAGTAAGTGCAGGTATCAGAAAACCACAGATGTCGTGAAAGGTGAGCCCATGAACTCTCTGCAGTAGCTACACAAATACTTAAAGAGAAAGAACCCAGGTGGGCATTCCACCTGGTGCTATGCCATTGTTAGGTGACCCGCTTCTCCTATCTCTGTCCTTGGATTTGCTTCTACTTCCTGTTTCTAGCTGCTGGCTAATGCAGACCCTGGGCAGCCTCGGTGATGGCTCAAGCAATTGTGCTCCTGTGCTCCTGCTACCCCCAGGGGGACCTAGGTTGAGTTCCCTATGCCTGGCTTCAGCCTGGCCCAGCTCGTGCCCCTGTGCACATTTGGAGAATGAATCAATGCTAGGAGCCTCTCCCTCTTCCTTCCTCTCTCTCTTTCTCTCTCTCTCTCTCCCCCTCTTTCTGCCTCTCAAATAAATGAATTAATTTTTTAGGTATATTTATCTGAAAGAATTACAGAGAAAGAGAAGTAGAGGAAGAGGTAGAGGCTGAGAGAGAGAGAGAGAGAGAGAGATCTTCCATCCACTGGTTTACTCCCCAAATGGCCACAAAGGCCAGGGCTGGGCCAGGCCCAAACCAGGAACCAGGAGCTTCTTCCAGGTCTCCCACATGGGTGCAGAGGCCCAAGAACTGGGCCATCTTCCACTGTTTTCACAAGCACACTAGCAGGGAGCTGGATTGGAAGTGGAGCAACAGGGACTGGAACCGGCGCCCACAAGGGATGCTGGCATTGCAAGTGGCAGCTTTACTCACTGTGCCACAGTACTGAATCACAAATAAAATTTTTTTAAAGAAATCGGAATAAGGAATCTGCTGGTTAAATATGGCAGAACAAACACGTGCACTTATCACCACTTCTGAGACCTCACTCAAAGTAGGGCAATCAAAGAATATAAAAGGCACAAACCCGTACCGTACGTGACAAAGCAGATGGCAAAATATAGAAGTCAATAACACTTTAACATTTATTATATTACTGCTTTCTTTTTGGAAATAGCTCAATGTTAATGAGAAGTTATAAAAATATTATAGCAATTTCCTGTATGCCCTTTATTTAGCTTGTCCTAATGATAATATTTTATGTAATATATTTGAAAACCAGGAAATTGACATTGGTAGAAAACTACTACTTAAATATGGGTCTTACTGGTTTTCTCCAGTTTTTATAAGCACTCTGTTTTTCTCATGGGGTATAGTTTTTTTTAAAATTTATTTTACTTGAAAAAGGGGGGAGGGAGAGAGAAGGAGGGAGAGAGAGAGAAAAAAAAAGAAAGAGGGAGGGAGAGAGAAAGAGAACAGATGGAGACCTTCCATCCACTGATTCACTTTCCAAATACCCACAACAGCTAGGCTGGACCAGGGTGAAGCCAGGAGCCTGGAACTCAGCCTGGATCTCCCACACGCATGGCAGAGGCCCAAGTACTTGACCCATTTTCTGCTGCCTCCCAGGGTGCACATTAACAGGAAGCAGGACCAGAAACAGAGAAGAGCGGGGACGTGAAGCAGACACTCCAGTATGGGAGGCAGGTGTCCCAGCAGCGACTTAACCACTGCCCCAGATGCTCACCCCTGCTATATGGTTTTATGAAATGTTATCATACATTAGAGTTGCTGAAAAACTGCCTGAATTGGGGAGCGGAAGTAGTCCATCACCAAAGAACTTGTCTCATCTCACACCCAAATTGTCACACTCAAACTTCAGGCCACATACCTGCTCTTTATCACTATAATTTTGTCCTTTTTGAGAATGGCATATAAATGAAATTTTTCAGTATGCACAAATCTTTCACATTGGCCTTTTTTTAAAGCATGTGTGACAAGCACCCAGTCTGTCCATTTTTATTGCTAGTATTCCCTGATATGGACATACCTCCATTTCTATCCATTCACCTGTTGAGGTAAATCTGCACTGTTTCCATTTTGGGTTATAAACACATAGTAAAGCTACTATAAACATTAGTGCATAAACTTTGTGTGACCATAACTATTTCATTTCTCAAGGGTACATACCCTAGAGTATCACTGTTGACTCACAAGGTCTATATTTGTTTAGCTTTAAAAGAAGCAGTCACACATTTCTGATTTCTATACCAGCAATGCATGAGAAATGCAGTTACTCCATCAACACATGGCTATTATAGCCATGTTTAAAATCATTGGTAGTATCCAAATATTTTATTTTAGCCAATCTAAAAATGTATGTTGATATCCTTTTTGGAACTTGAATCTGAATTTTGCTAATGGCTAACGGCTAAGCATCCTTCCACATAAATATTTGCTAATCCTGCATTCTCTTTGGTGAAATGTCTGTTCAAGCCTATTGCACATTTTCTAGTTGAATTGTTTGATTTCTAATTGTTGCATTTGGTGTATTCTTTATGTATCCTGAATATGTTTCCTGGATATGTGTTTTGCAAATATGTGTTATATCTTGGTGTTCTTTATTGCTTATACTCCTTTGATCAATGCGGCTGTCCATTTTGCAACACCACACTATATTGATTATTGTGTCTTTTTTAAATGCTTACTTCATTTTTTAAAGATTTATTTACTTATTTGAAAGGCAGAGTTACAGAGAGGCAGAGGCAGAGAGAGAGAGGTCTTCCATCTGCTGGTTCACTCCCTAGATGGCCACAATGGCCGGAGCTGTGCTGATCCTAACCCAGGAGCCAGAGTTTCTTCCAGGTCTCCCACGCGAGTACAGGGGCCCAAGCATCTGAGCTATTGCTTTCCCAGGCCATAGCAGAGGGCTGGATTGGAAGTGGAGCAGCCAGGACTCAAACCAGTGCCCATACAGGATGCCTGCACTGCAGGCAGTGACTTTACCCACTATGCCACAGTGCTGGCCCCAATTGTATCTTTTTTTAATATTTGTATTTTTAAAAAGATTTATTTCTTTATTTGAAGTCAGAGATACACAGAGAGAAAAGGAGAGGCAGAGAGAGAGAGAGAGAGAGAGAGAGAGAGAGAGAGGTCTTCCATGTGCTGGTTTACTCCCCAACTGGCTGCAATGGCCAGAATTGAGCAGAACCAAAGCCAGGAGCCAGGAGTGGGGGCCCAAAGACTTGGGTCATGTTCCACTGCTTTCCTGGGCCATAGCAGAGAGCTGGATTGGCAGTGAGAGCAGCCGGGACTTGAACCAGTGCCCATATGGGATGCTGGCACTGCAGGCAACAGCTTTACCTGCTATGCCATAGTGTCAGCCCCTCAACTGTATCTTTTTAACTAGTCAAAACCAGGTTGTGTTATTCCCCTACGTTTATTTTCTTTTTAAAAGTATGCACTGTGGCATCTCAGGTAAAAGCATTGCCTGAGGTACTGGCATCCCATATGGGAGCCGGTTCCAGTCTTGGCTGCTCCACTTCAGATGCCTCTCCCTGCTAGTGGCCTGGGAAAGCAGTGGACGATGCGCATGAGCCGGGCACAGGGCCTTCCTTCCTGCAAAGCGCTCCATGCTCTCATACAATCTGAGGCCCAGTGCCTTCCCATGGGCTTGAAGGAAAGTGTCTGTGGTCGGCACTCTATAATTAGAGTAAATTCATGAGAAAGCAACAGGCCAAAAGCTGGCATCTGCTGCCTCCCAAGTCCTTGGGCCCTTGCACCCACATGGGAGACCTGGAAGAAGCTCCTGGCTTCTGGCTTCAGATCAGTGCAGCTCTGGCCTTGTGGCCATCTGGGGAGTGAACCAGGGGATGGATGACCTCTCTCTCTCTCTCTCTCTCTCTCTCTCTCTCTGCCTCTGTGTAACTCTGCCTTTCAAATAAGTAAATAAATCTTAAGAAAAAGTTTGACTATTATAATTCCTTTTTATTCTTATATAAATGTTAACATTGGTTTATCAACATTTACAACTAATCCTTCCAAGATTTCGATAGGGATTGCTTTAAAACTGGAGATCCCTTTGGGGAATTTGAGATCTCTGCTATGTTGTCTCCCAATCCCTGAACACAATGTGTCCCTACTTATGTAGAACTTTCAATCCTTTATTGGCCTTATATAGTTTTCAGCATACAGATTCTGTACACATTTTATTGGATTTGTAACTAAGTGCCTCATTTTGGAAGTGATTGTAATTGATGTAATGTTGCTGGTTTTATTTTTTGATCTGCTCAGCATGCGCACACACACACACACACACACACACACCCTCCACCTCATCCTGGTTTTGTGTTCAGGAATGTATCTCCACTCAGAGAGCAAGGCAATTGTTGAGCTTACCTCAACGTAATCTCTTCTCTCGGGGCCATATGTGCAGTACACTTCTTTTCTATGCTTTGACCAATCTTCTGATTATTTTAAATAAGAAAGCTAATCTGATACCACTCACTCCATTATAGTCCAAAGCAGAAATCTCTGATGGCAAACAGAAATCTCCAGGGTCTGGAGTGGTGGCACAGCAGTTGAGGTCACCACCTATGACACTGACATTTCATATCAGAGTGCTGTTTTGAGTCCTGGCTGCTCAGCTTCCAATCCAGCTTCCTACTAATGTGCCTGGGCAGGCAGCTGCAGATGATGCAAGTTCCTGGGCTCCTGGCACCCATGTGGGAGACTCAACTGGAGCTCCAAGCTCCTGGTTCCTTGCAGCTTCAGCCTGGCCCAATCATGGACAACGCAGGCATTTGAGGAGTGAACCAGCAGATGAAAGACTCTCCCTGCCCCCGCCACTTTCTCTTTGTCACCCTGCCTTTTAAATAAATAAAATAAATCTTTAAAAAAAGGAGAGAAATCTCTGGTAGCAAGCTTTTTATGTTTAGAAAATGTAGTCTGTAGTAAGGGCCAATGGCAAATATTTCTCAGGATCGCTAATTATTTTTACCTGTATACAAGCAAAATAATGAAGGATTGTGTCAGAGTTTAAATTTCCATTATATTAGTTTAAAGCAAGCCTCAGACATGTTTTATTGCAAATATCTTTCTGTATACCTTTAAAAGAAAAAGACTGTTGGGGTGGCATTTGGCCTAGCTGGTGATATGCTGGTTAGGACTTCCATACCCGGTGTTCGAGTGCCTGGGCTCAATGTCCAGCCCTGGCTCTTTACTCCAGCCTACTACTAATGCAGACCCTGGACAGTGGTGATGGTTCAAGTAACTGGGCACCCGCCATCCACCTGGAAGACCTGGATTGAGTTCCTGGCTCCCAGTGTTGTTACTGGCCCTGTCCTTGCCATTGCGGGTATTTGGGGAGTGAGCCAGCAGGTGGGACCTCAATCTCTTCCTCTCACTCCCTCGCAAATAAATAAATAAATAAATAAATAAAATTTTAAAGATAAAAACTCATAAAAACAAACACAGATCTACTATCATAGCTAAAAATATCAACAATAGCTCCTTAATAGCATCAACAAGCCAATGCTCAAAATTTAAATTGCTTCATTGATCTCTTACTTTTTTGACCATTTCTAAAGACACCAAGACTCAAGCAAGAGTCACAAACTGTAATTGTTGGCATATCCTTTAAACCTCTTTTAATCTCCATAGTAACTCTCCACTTTTTTATTCCTCTGAAATACATTGTTTTCAAAGGATCTGAGTGTGTGTGTGTCCTGGGTGTTTCCCATAGTCTGGGATTTGTTGATTTATACCTGAATTGTAACGTAACACAGTCGTTTGTTGCATGCTCCCTGTAAATTGGTAGCTAGAGAAAGACCCGACAATTTTCAAGAGTTCATGTTCCCACTGGTGACCATATGATTCTTCTTCACTTTTCAAGTTCTACTTTGAACCTCTGCAGGGTTTCATGCGGTTTATCAGTTAATGAACTGGACATTTCTTGGGTTTGCTCTTTGTTTTTTTTTTTTTTTTTTTTTTTTTTTTTTTTTTTTAAGAATTATTATTTATTTGAAAGACATAGTTACAGAGAGAGGTAGAGCCAGAGAGAGAGAGAGGTCTTCCATTACGCTGGTTCACTCCCCAAATGACTGCAAGGGCCAGAGATGAGCTGATCTGAAGCCAGGGGCCAGGAGGTTCTTCCAGGTCTCCCATACTGGTGCAGGGGCCCAAGGATTTGGGCCAACTTCTGCTGCTTTCCCAGGCCATAGCAGTGAGCTGGATTGGAAGAGGAGAAGCCGGGACCTGAAGTGCGGCCCATATGGGATCCCGGCACTGCAGGCTGGGGCTTTATTAACACACTGCACCACAGCGCGATCCCAACTCTTTGGTTCTTGATTGTATTTTCTTGCTGTTGTGTTTAGCTTGCATTTTAACTTCCACTTGTTCATTAGTTTGCTGTTGGTCTTGCAATTGTTGGGCAACCCTCACTGTCAAGATTCCTCTTCAGGATGCATGGCCATAGAACACATTGGATACTGGCTATACTGGCATCCTAAATCAGAGTGCCAGTTCGAATCCCAGCTTCTCAACTTTCCATACAGCTCCCTGCTAATGCACCTGGGAAAACAGCAGAAGATGGCTTGAGTACTTGGGCTCCTGTCACCCACATGTGAGTCCTGGATGAAAGTTTGGGCCCCTGGCTTCAGCCTGCACCAGCCCTGGCCATCATGGCCATTTAGGGAGTGAACCAGCAGATAGAAGACATTTCTCTCTCTCTCTCTCTCTCCCTCTCTCTCTCTCTCTCTCATTTTGACTTTCAAATAAATAAATAAATCTTTTTTAAAAAATTTTTTAGCATTTATTTTATTTATTTGAAAGACAGAGTAACAGAGAGAGGCAGAGGCAGAGAGAGAGAGAGAGAGAGAGAGAGAGAGAGAGAAAGATCTTCCATCTGCTGGTTTACTCCCCAAATGGCCACAAATACTGGAGCTGGGCCAATCTGAAACCAGGAGCCAGGAGCCTCCTCTGGCCCCCAACATGGGTGCAGGAGCCCAAGGACGTGGGCCATCCTCTACTGCTTTCCCAAGCCACAGCAGAGAGCTGGATCGGAAGAGGAGCAGCCAGGACTTGAACCAGTGCCCATATGGGATGCCAGCACTGCAGGACAGGGCCCTAACCCACTGTGCCACAGCGCCAGCCCCAATAAATAAATCTTTAAAGGAAAAAAATAAAAAAATAAATGCTCTCTGAAGGATCTCTAAGTTGACATGAAGCCCAAATGAGTGCAGTGCCCGTGTTGCAGTGTCCCTATGCATGTGCACCTGGTGCTGGAGTGGCCTTTGCTTGGTCATGCCTCTAAGTGTTGTTGGCCCCCCGTTGCTGCTTACGTGCGGAATGGACTCATTCCATGTGAGTCCAAGAGGCCTCTCTGAACTGTCATCTCTGCTATGAAGCCAACCCAGTGTGCTGGTAGAGCCCTGGGCTTCAACCAGAAGCCATGGAGTCAGGCTCTGGCTCTCATTCCAAGGTTTGATGAGCCGCAAACTTGTTTCCATGTCCTTAAAACTGGGATAACAAGCTGGTGCCGCGGCTCAATAGGCTAATCCTCCGCCTGTGGCGCTGGCGCCCCGGGTTCTAGTCCCAGTCGTGGTGCCGGATTCTGTCCTAGTTGCTCCTCTTCCAGTCTAGCTCTCTGCTGTGGCCAGGGAGTGCAGTGGAGGATGGCCCAAGTGCTTGGGCCCTGCACCCGCATGGGAGACCAGGAGGAAGCACCTGGCTCCTGGCTTCAGATCAGCGCAGTGCGCCGGTAGCAGCGTGCTGGCCGCAGTGGCCACTGGGGGATGAACCAATGGAAAAGGAAGACCTTTCTCTCTGTCCCTCTCTCTCTCACTGTCCACTCTGCCTGTCAAAAAAAAAAAAAAAAAAAAAAAGCAAAAATAAAATAGAAAGAAAGAAAGAAAACCGGGATAACGACACCTGTTTTGACCAACACATGGAATTGCTGTGGGGAATAACAGGCTGATACATTTGAAATTTCTCTACATGATGTGTCCAACAGAAATATAATGTGAGCTCTATACATAAGTTAAATTCTTCTAAACCACATTAAACAAAAGAAGAAATCAGTGAACATAATTTTAATGATATATTTTATTTAACCCAACATAACCAAATGTTATCATTTCAAATACTAAGGAGGTATTTTGTGTTCTCTTGTTTCATTCTGAGTTTTTGAAATCTAGTATATGTTATACTTACAGTACATCTCAATTTGCTAAATTCTCCTCAGAAGTACTTGATACGTAGTTAGATTTCGTGATAGTTACAGCTGGTTAAGTGGATTCATACCCTTCAGTTTCCCCAAACTTAAAAGCTGTTCAGTAACTGAGTCACCACAAAGTTTGCAAGGCCGACACTGTGGTGCAATAGACTAACCCTCCGTCTGTGGTGCTGGCATCCCACATGGTCGCCGGTTCGAGTCCCGGCTGTTCCTCTTCTGATCCAGCTCTCTGCTATGGCCTGCGAAAGTGGTAGAGGATGGCCCAGGTCCTTGGGCTCCTGCACCCACATGGGAGACTCAGAAGGTGCTCCTGGCTCCTAACTTTGGATTGGCACAGCTCTGGCTGTTGAGGCCATTTGGGGAATGAACCAGCGGATAAAAGACCTCTCTCTCTGCTTCTCCCTCTCTTTTTGCTTCTCCCTCTCTCTGTCTGTAGCTCTACTTCTCAAATAAATAAATAAAATCTTTAAAGAAATCAGTACACATGTTAAAATTGAGTAAAATCAGAAATTCAGTTCCTCAATCCCATCAGCCGTGTTTCAAATGTGTCGGAGCCCCCTGCGGCCCTGACTCCCACACTGAATAGGGCTGCTGGAGGAGATGTGGGGCTCTACACACATGGCTGCCTTTCCTGAGGTTTTCAGATCTCATTTGGATTTGAATTACACTGTTTGTTTCATTCCGGGTAATCACATAAGAGAAACAAATTTCCTTTGCTTTGACCTACAAAAGAATTTCCCAAGGAAAACCTTCCAGCTTTCCCAAGAACCGGATAACAGATTGCTTCCATTCCAGTCATCAAAATTTATTTTGTCTAAAAGTTGCTCCACATTCTGGGAAATAAGTACCTCTCTAAGACTGGGCGGACAGATGACCAAAATAGACTGGTTTTAAAGTGCTGAAGAATCAATTCCGGGTAGTAGCGCCATCTGGACTACGTGACGCCATTAGCAAGGGGAGCCCGCGCTGAGGGCAGGATTTCCTCCGAGCGCTGGAGAGTCCAGCTCCATAGGACTTCAGACTATGGTTCTGGCTAAGGCCAGGGCCATCATCTCAGGGTCAGGAGCATGCCAAGGGGTCACGTTACGTGCTGGGCTGTGCAAGCACAGGTGAGTTGGGTCCCTGAGGCAAGGATCCCAGCCACTATGCCCCATGCATTTTTTTTTTCATGAATTCATCACAGAATTGAGCACCAACGTATTTTTCTACTTAGATGTGTAGCAGAATAGGAACTCCTCACCCAGCCCATTGGTTAGACATTTAATCTGAGAGAACCTAGCACTTTCAGTCAGCACTCCTCAAGTCTCAGACATGGCTCTGATTGTCTATATTAATTCATCCCATCTTCACAGCGATCTTATCCGATAGATATTGTTATAACCCCTGGTCTACAGATGAGGAGACCAGGTCAGACAGATTAAATAGCTTGCACAAAATTGTCCTACTAATACATTTTGGGGGTAGGGATGTTAACCCAAGCAATGCAGGTTTTGTGCAATCGGTAAACCCTGTGGCCTGTGCTACGACTGAATGTAGATCAGAAGCCAAGCATGGAAGCCCAGCTCAGAGTGCTGAGACGTGCACCCAGTCATTAGAGTTCAAGTGCACCATCTGTAATGAGTGAGCAAGATCAGCGGAGAGCTCAGACACCCACCAGCCTTTACAGTCATGCTCTGCCAGAGCTTCTAGAATGCTCTTCATCTTTATGACCTTCTATCATAGCTCTACTCATCCTTCAAGGTTCGGGTCAAAACAAACCTTCCCAGTGTCAACATTACTCTCTTTTTCATCTCTCCCAATCTTTTACTGTTCAATCTGGTTCTGTGAGACCTTGGAGAATAGGAATGTATTTTCTACATTTTTGTATCACACACACCAGCTAGCATTGTGTTTTTCATGTTCTAGGCACTCAATAAATACTCATTAACTTTTGTGGAAAAGAAATACAATATATTGAAAAATGCATTGTAATGGCTTTCAAGAACCTTGAATTCTGAACTTAGTTCTGTCACTAAGTGACTATTTGCTTTTGAGCAATTTAACCTCTCTGAGTCTTATTTGTCTCATCGGTAATTGGATGAGATAATCTCTAAGGCCTCATGACTTTTATGGAATAGGCTATTATTTGCTCTGAATTTATGTACACAAAAGGTTTTTAAATAAGTCCCTAAAGGGTGTTTCACATGTTCTGAGATCACTCCTGGTAAAGACCCCCAGATAAAAGAGAGTGGAAGGGACATCCCACCATCTGGAGCAGTGGCAGCCCTGCGTCATGCTGTCTTGGGGGAAGGTTATTGATTATAAAGTCAGAGAATACTGATAAATTACAAAGCTTCAGTATAATAAAAATAAATGCATACAGCTATGCCTTGATTAAGAATTAAGGCCAGCGAAAGCACAGCAGTTAAGATGCCACTTGGGATGACAGTATTCTGTATTAGAGTGCTTGGGTTTGAGTCTTTACTCTGTCCCTGACTCCAGCTTCGTGCTAATGCAGACCCTGGAAGGTAGCAGGTGATGGTTCAAAGAGTTGGGTCCTTCTAGCCCTCTCGGGAGACCTGAACTGAATTTCTGCCTCCTGATTTTGCCCTGGTCCAGGCTCAGATGCTGTGGGCTTTTGAGGAGTGAACCAGCAGATGAAAGATTTTTCTCTTTCTGCCACTCAAACAAATAAAATAAATACAAATTCAAAAAGGAATTGGTGTGTAAGTTCCCAAATTGTTGCTCAGATTTTCAGAACATAAATACTTAATTTTGACTGGGTAATGTGTGCACAGAATGTAACATTTTTTTTTTTTTGACAGGCAGAGTGGACAGTGAGAAAGAGAGACAGAGAGAAAGGTCTTCCCCCCTCAATAGCTGCTGCAGCCGGCGCGCTGCAGCCAGCGCACCGCGCTGATCTGAAGCCAGGAGCCAGGTGCCTCTCCTGGTCTCCTATGTGGATGTAGGGCCCAAGGACTTGGGCCATCCTCCACTGCACTCCCAGGCCACAACAGAGAGCTGGACTGGAAGAGGAACAACTGGGACAGAATCTGGCGCCCCGACCGGGACTAGAACCTGGGGTGCCAGCGCCGCAGGTGGAGGATTAGCCTATTGAGCTGCGGCACCGGCCCAGAATGTAACATTTTTAAGATTTTAGACTTGTATTGGAAATACCTATTTTGTCTTTTCCAAGGATGCTAGTTGTTTGGAGAAGTTTGTTTTCTTTTTTAAGTGAGCACTAAGTTGGAACCATCATCATTCTGTTTGATATTATAACCACTGGACTGAAAGTTGGACCCATTCCATGCAGCTGTGCAGCTTAATGGCAGGTGCAATGCCAGGAACTGACCAGTGTACAAGATAAATGTGGAACTCTTATCCTGACTGTGCAGAATGGAAAGTCAATGGCTCCATACAACATGGACAAGATCACCTAGAGGGATGCAGTGGAAGCCAGTTAAGAAAGCCAGCTAACCAGTCATCAGGGGTTCTGTTTTTCTTACCTTTCTGCCTGAGTTTCTTGAAAGGGCACTGCAGCCTCAGGGTCAGTATAGGCTCACCTTAATCGCAGAATCTGTGTGCACAAGTAGAATGCTTCTCACCTCATGCTTAGGGCAGTGCCAGGGGAGAGTCAGATTCCCCTTGGAGAGAAGAATGTTAGAATCCTTGTCCTCGAATGGGTTCCCTTTCCTCATATTTATTGAATTCCCTCAATCACAGACTTATTTTCTGGGTGCCCGGAATGGGGCTGGTTAAACAGAGAACATGCAAAGTTGAACTTACTTTACTCTTGATAAGAGAATCAAAAAGAAGTTAAATTTTTGCCCATATTCTTATAAAAGGTATGGAAACAACTATAAAGTCCTTTCAAGATCAAATGCAGAGGTTATTCACAAAGGTTGTCACGATGAATGGATTCAAGAATCTTTGGCTCCTCCTCCCCACTGTGCAGAAACCAGCAGGTGGCTCTGAAGGTCATCCCGGGCTCTCTGCTCCTTTCTCCCTACATACCTTCTCACCCCCATGGTCCACCCTCCACGTTTATTCCACCCAGCCAAGTGAGGGACCAATACTAAAAAGCAGGTATAGGTAGCTTCCTGTTTGTCCAGTCAAGAGGGTCTTAGAGCCATTGAATGAGGTCAATTCTGAGACAGCAATTCTGGATAAAGGCCCCAATCTCCTAGTAAGGCCCAAGTTCACGTCCCCAACAGATGTCTGCCTCCACATCAGAGCAGCCTCCATGTAGTTTAGGATACTTTGTCTTTGTTGTGAGAACCTCCAGCTTTGTCCAATCAACACATTTCCTTCACTGCTCTAAAACCAGCTCGCCAGAGCCGTCTACACTGCCATGAGGTTCCAACGTCCTCTGATTAATTAGGAAGTTACCACTGTATGAGTGTGCTGTGGGGGATCCCAGCACTGAGCAGTCCATTTATTTCATATTGAACACTGAGCTATTCTCTGCTCTAAAGTCGGCTATTAGGGGAAGGGACGATCGAGTGGCTGTGAATGTGTATTTTCATCTCAAGTGCTCTTCGACACATGTGCCTAACGTCCTCGCCTCCACCCCCATTTCCATTCCCGCCCCTTTAGCTGGGTAATAAGTGAAAAAGCCACAGCTTGAGAGAACCATTGTTCTTCAGGCGTTCACCAGAAGGAGGCATTGACTGGCACTATCCAGGCAACTTGGATGCCAGGTTATCATTGGAGAGCATAGCTTTTGGGACATAGGCCATGAAGATTTATTACAGTTGGCAAAAATATGTCCTAACCAACACATCGTGGAGCTTTCTGCAGTCCAGTTTTTCAGAGTTAACGCTAAAGACCAGTGTGTCCCAGAGAACCCAACCTGGGCTAGGGTGTTTCTCCAGCTCCTTAACTCCCCATCTGCTGCTTGATCTCCAGGTGACTAATCTAATCTAGTTTATTTTGCATCTGATAATGAAATTATTCCAAAGTCCAAGACTATTACTCCCATGAACCTTGTCCAATTCCCTCTTTATAGTTCATTAATTCATTTATCCAACAAATATTTATTTCTTGTCTGAGTGTGAGATGTTGTGCATACAAGGGTGAATATGACAAATACCACCCTTTCTTGCCTTTGGGATGTGTAGTTTAGCTTGGAAAATGAATGAGAAATTGCAGGTATGACAAGTGCCACACTGACATGTTGGGAGATATGAGTACATATGAGGAGAGGCTTAACTTAGACTGCATAAGGGTTAGGAAAGATTTCCCTGACAAAGAGACCTAAAGCAAAAGTTTGAGCAAGGACAAGATTCCAGGTACAGAAGAATAACATGTGTGAAAGTTGTTAGGTAAAAAGAAGTATGGCATGTTTCAGGTAATAGGAGACCAGGATGGCTAGAGCACCATAGGCAATTTAATTTGGGATTTTTTGTACTTGGCAGTGTTCAAAGTAGTTTAATTTATTTAACCTTCAACTTGAGTCTATGATGAGGACATTGAGAAAACAAGCAACTTGCCCAAGGTCACACAGCTAGGAAAAGATACATCTGGGATAGGAACTGAGACATCTTGGCTCCAATCCTGTCCTCTGAGTGCAGCACCACGTGCAGACCTAGCAAAAGAAGAGCAGACGAGGATGACATGGCACAGACTCGGGGAGCAGGAGGGAGCAACACCTCATCAAGTGCATTCAGACCACACCGCAAAGTCAAATTCAGCACCCAGGTCTTCCAAATACCAATTTCAACTTCTTTTCTTCATATGGAAAATCGGAAACACCCATTGAGCGACTAAATGTAGGGCAGACACTCTAGGAAAAACACGAAGTAGTCAAGTTAGCCCCTTAAGAGTTAATGAAGTCCTAATCACTTGAAGGGACAGGAGAGATTCATGTTAGCTGGAGAACTGAGGGGTTGGTGGAGCAGGCTGCATTGAAGTGGACTTTTAGGAATACATAGCACAGAGAAGTAACCCCTTATCAGTTGGG
The DNA here is from genome assembly GCF_964237555.1 of Oryctolagus cuniculus. Taxonomy (NCBI): domain Eukaryota; kingdom Metazoa; phylum Chordata; class Mammalia; order Lagomorpha; family Leporidae; genus Oryctolagus; species Oryctolagus cuniculus. The sequence continues at coordinate 114,311,320 of NC_091432.1, forward strand.
AGTATGTCCTATGACCTCTGGGGGATGCCTGAAACCACAGATAGTACCAAAACTTGTACATACTATATATTTCTCTAAAAATGCATAGTTATGATTAAGTTTAGCTTGTAAATTAGACACAGTATGAGATTGACAATAAGTAATAAAATAGGACAATTACAACACACTACAATAAAATTTATTTGAATGGGTTCCATCTCAATGTATCTTATTGTACTATAGAATCATTTTGCAAGCTCAGTATGTGAATATTTTTCTGCATTTAGTTGAGAACTTTCATCTTTTTACCTAAAGAAAGCACTTAATGGCTCATCTTTGGAAGATCTGACTTGCCAGCATCCATACTCTTGTATGTTGGGCCATTTGTAAATAAAGTAGGGGTTATTTGAACCCAAACACTGGGATGCTATGACATTGAATCTGATAATGGAGATAGCTGCTCAGTGACTAGTGGTGGGGTATATACAGTAGGATATGCTGGACAGAAGGATGATTCACCTCCTGGTGGGGACAAAGCAGGAAAGCTTGAGATTGTATCACCTTGCTCAGTACAGCTTGTAGCTTACAACTCATAAATTCCTTATTTATGGGATTTCCCATCCGATATTTACAGATGATGGTTGACCATAGGCACCTGAAAACAGCAGAAGCAAAACTGGTGAAAGCAATGGAATGGCTTTCAAACAGCTGTCCACTTCCTTTTCATTCTGCCTTTATATTTCAGTATATACTTGTGACGTGTCTTCTATATGCCTTGTTCTCTGCTAGGAATTGAGAGCAGAGCAGTGAATAGAGTAGAGTCCAGTATGAACCAGCCATACCAATGTGAAAGTGTGTGATGACAGGAAGTGTTGATGAAGGGATTCTGGTTGGCACTGAGGGGCCATGTTAAGAACACAAGAGGTTTGAGCTTATGAAGAGGGGAAACAGCAACAAGGGAGAGAAAGCAATTGCTTGTTCTGAGTTCGCACTGTCAGTATCAAGAAAGAGATTTTTAAAAAAGATTTATCTATTTGAAAGTCAGAGTTACAGAGGGAGAAGACACAGAGAGAAGAAGCGCGATCTTCCATCTGCTTGTTCACTTCCCAAGTGGCTGCATGGCTACGGTTGAGCCAGATTGAATCCAGGAGCTGGGAGCTTCATCCAGTACTCGCACAGAGGTGACAGGGGCCCAAGTGCTTGAGTCATTGTCTACTGCTTTTTCCCAGGCCATCAGCAGGGAGCTGGATCAGAAGTGGAGCAACCCATATGGGATGCCGGCATGGCAGGTGGCGTCTTTACCTGCTATGTCACAATGCCAGCCCCAAGAATGAGATTTTTTTTTAACCAAAAAAGGGATTTATTTATCTATTTATTTGAAAGGCAGAGTGAGAGCGAGAGTGAGAGAGAGAGAAAGAGAGAGATCTCCCATCTGCTGGGTCACTTCCCAAATGGTTGCAACAGTAAGGGCTATGCCGGCCGAAGCCAGGAACCAAGATCCATTCACCCTGGTGTGCCACTCACTGCCTTCCCAGATGTATTAGCAGGGAGCTGGATCAGAATCAGAGGAACTGGGACACAGGTCAGTGCTTTGATACGGGATGCCAGCATCACACGTGGAGGATTAACCCGCCATGACACAACTCCAGCCCTGAGAAATTTTTCTGATGGACAGTGGGAAAACATTGCTAGTTGTTGATCATGAAAGAAAAATAATTCAAGGCATTTCTAGAGTAACTTGTCTGGAAGCATTGTACAGGCTCCGTTGGATGTCAGTAAGAGCCAGGGTGTTTGTCCTGTGTTAAGTTAGGGAAAGGAGGCTCAAGGAACAGAAAATTAGGTCAAGATACTGTTCACTCTTATTTCTCACTTGCCCCCAATAAGCTTGAAAATTCAAGTGGTATGGCTTAGTCGTGACTTTGATTCCTGAAGATCAAGGTTAAGCTAATTTCTCCTGGTCTTTAAAAGCAGGCAAGGTTTCTGACTGATAGTCTTAATCAGTTTTATTAATCAAACACTGCCTTCAGCTTGGCACCTCTTCAGCCAGAAACAAGCATATTATTCACCCTGGACTGCCCTGAAATGCAGGTAATTTAAGGAGACCATCCTTAATTGAGGGAGCCACTTGGTAATTTTCAATGGCTGCCTTGTTTTGGATAGCCTTGTGATCTGCCCCCACCCCACCCCGAATTTTAATATACTTTTCCAAATCCTCTTGTTGTTGGGAAGTTTATCACATCTGGGCTTTACCTGGTAAGTCTTTATTTAATCTTCAATGGATGCTGTTTCAGGTGGAGTGTCATTCGGGGATTGGCGTGTTCGTGGTGTTTTAATGCCAGAGCATGTGGAACAGCGAATGGTTCCGAAGCGGTGAATGCAGCCCCATGTGTGGCTCAGAGCTATCGGGATGATTGTGCTGTGCCCGGCATTTCAGTGCTGCCAGAGGGGCCAATGGGAGGGTGAATTTTTTTCTTTGTTTCTCACTTAGGACATTTAAGGCTCACCTCCTCCAAGAAGTCTCCCTGGGTGGGCTTTTCTTCACTCCACATGCATGAGTGTATTTCCACTGTTAACCTAACATTACAGATTTTGCTGGTTAGCGTTATTTAGTGTGTGGTAGAGGTGCTGTGGTAACGAATGCTGCCCATAGTCCAACAAATCGAAGCAAGACTGTGCCACTTTAGTGAACTCCCTGTACCACCCACTTCCCTGTGGCAGAGCTAAGAGGATGCATGTGCAAACACACAAACACACACACACACACAATCAAGTTTTTAAGAACTTTGGTAGATTGTACCAGAACTGTGGAGGCAGGGACCTTATAGATGACAAAGTTTATCATATTTTCTGTAGACAAAGAAATTGAGCTACAGACAGGAAAGGGACACCAGGTTTTCCAGGGCAGCGCTCTGGACTGGTGTTTTCTATATATTTCATCAACTAAAATTCACACCTGGACTTGCAACATTGCCAACTTGCAGCGTTTTAGTTAAAAAGCAATGGACTTAGAGGTTGCTTGCATAGAGAGGCCTTGAAGTCAAGTCTCTGAGCTCCCAGATGAGTACCATTCTATGGGAGGAGTGCTTGGGTGTGTTTGATGTAACAGGAAAAGCTGTGGTGGAAGAAAAGTAGTTCAAGAATTCCCCCAAGCATCGTTCTCTGTAAGTCCTGGCCCTTTGAACCCCTCCATCCCCAGAAAGCGTTCTGCTCTATTCTTTCTGAACAATGCCAAGACACTGCAGAGAGCATGGCGTGTGCTGAGACAGCTGCAGACTGGAGATTCTGACACAACACTTCCGGTCATGTAGTTAATTACTTAAAGCATGCAGCTTAAATGCAGCCCATGAATCAGATCACAACTGGTTCCTGGAAACTTTGGTAACTACAGCTTTGGGAGGCAAGAGTCACAGTGAAGGGGGTTCAGCCTGGCAGGGTCTCGTGCCCTTAGTCCCACATTGCCAGGGCCAGTGTAAATGGCAAGGGACATCTGCTGTCTCTGAGCCCTCATTGCCCAAGACCCACAGGCTGTCCAAGCAGAAGGGCCCCCAGCAGCCCAGGCCAGTGCCCGCTGTCATCGGCCTTCCCTTGGTAATGCTTTCTTTCCTGTTGGCAGGACACCTTCTCCTACCTCAACTGGCCTGATGTGAGTTTCAACGTTGCTGGCTGCTTTCTATCGCCACTGTCCGGATTCTCACTTCCTGGTCTGGTGGAGGGCATTCCTGTTCCTATGAAGAATTATACTTGGTGGGATTTTTGATTGGTTTAAACAAAACAGAAGTCCAAGATCAAGGGGCTGGCAGGGGTGTCTCTGTCCTTGGTTTGCAGACGACTGATTTCTTGCTATGTCCTCACAAGGTCTCTCCTCTGTGCAAGTAATCTCTGAAGTCTCCTCCTTTTATATGGACATCAGACTGGATGAAGGCACCACTTTATGGCTTCATTTAACTGTAATTATCTCCTTCAAGGCCATGTCTCCAAATATAGCCATATGGAGGATTAGGGTTTCAACATATGAACGTTGGGGAGTACACAGTTCAGTCCTTCTGTAATAAAGATATTTGTAGCTTTATCCCAAGGCAATAACTCTGAATAAACCACAGGAGACAGGGCCTCCAAAGGCAAATGGGGGAAACACTTTGGACAGAGGATTCTACTCCTTAGCTCACATCTCTTAGGCTGCCAACAAGTAGAACTACAATTGAATAACTGAAGATTTTCATCCCGAGTCCCATGATGGATAACCAGAGCAGTAGGGTTTTTAGGATTGTAGCCACTGGATTCAGCCTGCTGGTACTTTCAGTACAGGGCTGAGAATGACCCAAGTAATATGCCCTGTTCCTCGGGACCCATATTTATTTGTTTGACAACTTGAGTTTGCATTTTAAATATTTAATTACAGAAAGTAGGAAGATGCGTATGGATGTCTATATTATTTATGAATAGTGTGTGGGTATTGCTCTGTAAGTATGGAAATGTTTTCTTCTGCTATGAACTTTGAGAAGTTTACAGAAAGTTCAGACTCTTTGAGATGCTGGAAGAAGGGTCGTCATAGTTATAGGCTGAGTGGTACCTTGTGAAGCCGTGCTGCTGTGACACTGACTCGGCCACTCCGTATTGGACATGGTTTAGCATAATCAATATTTAACACTTGATGGGCAGACACTTTAATTGATCATTAGTAACTAAGTGTCAGATTATCCCCATTTTATAGAGAGAAAACTGAGTCCTAAAGAAATAACTTGTCCATGGTCACAAATCTACCTGGGGAAATGTGTTCATCTGAGATAAAAATCTAGATACATTTGTACCCCATTCAGAGAGACAAAGTGTGAACACCCAGAAAGGGAAACCGATGGTTAACCTGTGTGGTTGAGTCAGCACCTGTGATGTTAAAAGGGACACTGGGTGATCACTTTGAGGATAAATTGTTGGAGAAAACTCTTTAAAAAGATGTTACTGGAACCAAGCTCTGAAGTGTGGCTAGAATTTAAAGAGGGTCAGAGATGGGGAAAATACTGTCTGCAAGACTAAAGCAAAAACAGCAAACTTAGTGCAAGAAAGAGCAAGAAAATTGCCATATCTTTTTCTGGAAGCAAAGAACAAAGAGGAGGATGGGATTGTATTTGTCGAGGCTGGAACCAGGCACAATCTTGAAGGGGAAGCAAACTTGAGTTGAATCTAAGAGCCTGGCTAGGAATTGGAAGTGGTACATTTTCCTGGAGGGCAGCCTACCTTTATCCTTGGGAATTTTTATACAGAACTTATTTTAGTGGTAAGTAGCTTCTAGTCTTTCCACCTGCTGAAAATCATAATTAATTAACAAGGAAGTAAAAGAGAAAACCAACTCTTGAACATTTTTTTTTTATTGTGACCTTTCCCTCTCCTGGGTGCAGATGGACTTGTAGGGAATTGTTCTTATTTACAGTGGAGCCACAGCCTGGGTCAAAGTGTGAGTCAGACAGAAAGCACTATCTGCACAATCAATCATCCTATGTCCTCACGGAAAAATGTGTTTAACGTGGTGAGCACAGACTTTGAGACTGCCAGCATCCATGCTGGATTAACTTAGACTCATTTAACTCCATCCATGACATGAAGATGCATATGGATATGACCTCAGACTTAATTACTTCCCAACACAATATGTCCTCTTTCTTCCTAGGTTTACGTGGTCAACCACTTCTGTCTTATCACTAGAAATATTTGGTATGTTTCTACATTACAGCTCCAGAGGAACAGAACAAATAAGAGACAAATAAACAGAAAGAAAGATACTTGGTAGATTAGACAGATGATCGATTAGACAGATAAATAGATGATAAGATGATGATGTTGGTGATAAAGAGATAGATAGATAAAATATTTATTGTGGGAATTGGCTCACTGAATTATGGAATTCAAGAAGCTCCACGATGTTCTATTTGTAAGCTATAGAATCAGGAGGGCTTACAGTGTAAGTTCTAGGATCCAAAGACCCAAGAAGCAGAAACTGAATTCAGCAGAAGGGAGGAGATGGACAATCCAGCTCAAGAAGCTCAAAACGTTCTGCTTTTTTGTTCTACTCAAGCCCTTCAATGGATTAAATGATACCTGCTCACATTACACTCAGTCCACTGATTCAACTTCTAATTTCCCCTGGAATCACCCTCACAGACATATCCAGCAATAATATTTTACTAACTGAGTATTTCTTGGCCAGTCAAGTTGACACAAAATGAGCCATTTACAGTCTCCAACCCAAGACACCATTTTCTTTGCTTCCGGGTCAGGGATGTAGATCCATTGTTCATGTTGCCTTCTGCTCCTGCTCTAAAGTTATCTGCTCTTGGGAGAGTAAGCAGTAGGAGAGAATGAGGACTTACATGAGAACTTTGGTGTTTTGGTAATTTTAAGCACAAAAAATTGTTTCACTGATCGTCAGGAATAAGATGCAGTTGGAAAGGAGAACTAAGGTCATTGTATTGGGTCTGAGAACTATGAACGAATTGTGAGGAAAATCTATAGGGGCAAATCATCTGCTTAGAAATTTGTAGGTTTGGGGCTGGTACTGTGGCATAGCAGGTAAAGCCATCGCCTGCAGTGCCAGCATCCCATATGGGTGCCAGTTCGAATCCTGGCTGCTCCTTTTTTGATCCAGCTCTCTGCTATGGCCTGGGAAAGCAGTAGAAGGTGGTCCAAGTGCTTGGGCCCCTGCACCCACATGGGAGACCCGGAAGAAACTCCTGGCCCCTGGCTTTGGATGAGTCCAGCTCTGGTCATTGTGGCCATTTGAGGAAGAAACCAATGGATAGAAGATCTCTCTCTCTCTCTCTCTTTCTCTGCCTCTCTGGAATTCTGCCTTCCAAATAAATCTTTTGAAAGAAAGAAAGAAAGAAAGAGAGAGAGAGAGAGAGAGAGAGAGAGAGAGAAAGAAAGAAAGGAAGAAAGAAAGAAAGAAAGGAGGGAGGGAGGGAGGGAAGAAGAAATTTGTAGGCTTTGTGATGTTACTAAGATGGACTCACGGACAGCCAACATGTCCCCAGCTTGTGATCCTATAAAATTAACAAAACCCAAATCACCCAAATAAATAGATGTTTTCTGAGGATCTCTCATCATGCCAGGGAAGGGAAATATCAAGAATAATCTTCAGTCCTATCTAGAAGGAGACTTTGGTTTGCTTTTGGAAATTAGACCTAACTCATGAAAAAGTAAAACCTAATATGTGACAATGTACTTTAAGTTCTAAACAAATCATGCAGAGGCCATTGGGTCTCACATTATGCTATGCATCAGAATCAGCCATGGACTTGTGAAAGCATCAATTTTCAGGCCCAATTCCTATAAATTATGAGTTTGGGCCTTTGCATCTGGACTTCTTAACAAGCTTCAAGTCGACTGGAGAACTGTGGAAAAGACAGTAATGAGAGAAAATGGATGGGGCAGTAAGTAAAGCTCCAAGTGCTAAGCACAGAGAGCGTTATCAGTAGCTAGACTATGAGGGTGGAGTGAGGGATTTTTTTTTTTTTACAGGAGATGAGATTTACTTGGTGTATGCCTGGATGGCCTATGGATTAGTCCCACCCTGTGAGAGCAGGAAGACAAGAATGGTTTATTTCCTCCAAACTAAAGGCCTCAAGGGCTAGATGTAGAAATGCAGAGTAGAAAATGTGGATGTTGGCCCGTTAGCTGGGTAGTCAGCTAATGAAGACCCCCAAGTGTGGTGAGTCTACCCCAAGTGTGGGTGCTCTGCCAACTGATTTCTAGCACAATGCAGGGTGCACTTTAAACAAAACACTAAGATTAGCCAAACCACTTACCTCCCCCAGAGGAGAGCCTTCACCCAGAGGAAGCCTGACAAATGATCATGTAAAATATTATGCTTTTAAGAAGGTCCCTTATATCTCCCCAAGAGTCAATATAGTCCATTATGTCAGTTCCTATCCACTGGCTTCTTTCTCAGCTATTTATATTTCCATTTAGTTGAAGCTTAGGCAAAGCTCACCAAGGCCCAGAAAATTAAAGTTATTGGACACTTGTTAGTTATCTTTATTTGAGATGATCCATCTTTTTCATTGCACTCACTCTGGGCCTGGTGGTTCGTCTCTTGTCATTTCCATCTGACCCTTTCCAGTGCCAAGATCCTGCCTTAAGCTAAGATTTGCATTCTGTTCTTTTGACACTGTCTTTTCCTCTAGGGAACTTCCTCTCTGCTTTTGTTCCCTTTTTGGGGGAAAGAGATGGGGATGGATGAAGGGTTGGGATTGGAATTGGGGCAAGAGCTAGCCTGTTCTTCTCCTGTGTGCTCTTGTTGTACTTTCCTCTCTTGTACCATTCTGTTTTCTTCCCATACTCTGCACACACCTGCCAGTCTAATCTTTCTTAAACACCACTTAAAGAGTACAGGTGAGATGATATAGATGAATATTAGTGCAGAGATAAGCTGACAGTACTTTGGAAGGTAAAGTTTGAGAGTGGGAAGAAATACTGGAGAGAAAGAAGAAAGGAAGAACATGCTGAGAAAGAGATGAGAAAGGCCAGTATAATAATAATAATAATAATGGGGATTATTAAGTACCTAATATGTACCAGGCAGCATGATAGTATAAGTCACTCTTGGACTGTGTATTGTCTCTTTACTCATAGAATAAAGAACTTAACTTTATTTTCCAAGGCCATACTGTTGATATGAAGTGCAAATAGAATTCAAACTCAGCTTGTCTGTATCATGTACAGCTATAGTCTATCATAGAAAAGAAAGCAAGCAATTTTTTTACACTCAAAATATATTTTACTGGAAGTTTCGAGGATTTAAATGTTTTAAAATAAAGATAACTTGATACACTCATAATCACACACACACACATGCACACATTTGCAAATCAAGAACAAAAGTTTTTATTTAGTTTGTTAACATTTTTTCACTTTATCTCATAATCTTTAGAGTTAGAGAGAAGCGCTGCCTTCTTCAAATTGAATGGCATAAATCTCCACAATAGTCCTTATTCTACCCATGTTCAAGTGTTTTCAGAGACAATGGAACCAGTTCCCACAAAGGCCATCTGTTCCCTTGTTGGATAGCCCAGGTGTTTATGTATTATCCCTCCTATGGTGCTCTGCATATTATTTTACAGTGGTTCAACTAATTTTGTCCTCTGAAGTTACACAGAACACATGAGATCCTTCATTCACAGGATAACTCTTGTATGCGTGATATGAATTCATACACATGGGGTCCGCTTTTTGGTGTAGCAGCCAGTGCCTGCAATGCTGGCATCCCAAATGGGCACTGGTTTGAGTCCCAGTTGCCCCACTTTCAATCCAGCTCCCTGCTAATGGCCTGAGAAATGCTATGGAAGATGGCCCAATTAGTTGGGCCTCTGCACTCATGTGGGAGACCTGAAAGAAGCTCCAGGATCCTGACTTCCATATGGCCCAGTTCTGGACATCAGTCAGTTGGGGAGTGGACTAGCAGACAGAATATTTCTCTCTCTCTCTTTCTCTCCCTCTCCCTCTCTAAGTCTAGCTTTCAAATAAATCTTAAAAAATTTCACACACACACAACTTTAGAGCTCCTTTTCTCCAGCCTAGTACCCTAATTCTTTCAGTTAGGAGTCACATGACATAGCTTTCCTTGTACTTATTACCCTTTTGACCAGCACTGGTCATCAAATTGAGTATAGAACTAAGATATGCCAGAGCAGTACAGCCTAGATGGAGACTTTTCCTTCCAATTCCTGGACATCTGTGTCTGCTGATATGGCCTGGCTTCCATGAGATTCTCAGAGCCAGGTGGTACTATGGCTTCCCTTTGTGCCTATAGGCAACAGACTCCTTCAGGCCCTCAGTTAAATTAGGAACATTATGCTTATCACTGGTTTCCCTTTTGGATCCACCACCTGCAGTGAGAACACCACTAAGATGCAAATTTGTGTGAAATCTCTTATAGGGAAGACTGTCATAGTCATGGTTGAACCCTCAGATACGATAGAAAAGGTGAAGACTGACATCTAGGATAAGAAAGGAATTCCTCCTTAGATTGATCTTTGCTGTCAAGCAATTGGAAGATGGATGAACTTTATCTAACAACAACATTCAAAAGGAGTCCACTGTTTGTCTTGTGTTGAGCCTTTGTGGTAGTGCTAAGAAAAAAGATAAAGTCTTACACCAACCCCAAGAAGAATATACTTAAGAGAAAGAAGGTTAAGCTGGTCATCCTGAAGTACTATAAGGTGGACAAGAATGGCAAAATCAGCCGCCTTTGTCAGGCGTACCCTCTGGATGCATGTAGTGCTCGAATGTTTATGGCCAGCCATATCGTAGCAAATGTAGTCTGACTCACTGCTTCAACAAACCCGAAGACAAGCCATTGTATATGAGGAGTTAATAAAAGGTATGAACTAAACTAAACTGAAAGTATCTCTGCTTAAATTTGCTTTTGTTAGTTTGACCCTTGTTTTGCATTGTCAAGATCTTTCTAGAATTTTCTAGGTTGTGATTCTTTTATTACTGACTCTCCTCCCTAGCTGTGTGTCACCTTTGATTTTATAAGAATATTTTCTACTCTATTTGTAATGTATTGTTGAATATAAGTAATAAGTTAAAAATGGCATTATAATGTGATCTCATTTTATTTAAAATTCTGATTATTTGTACAAAAAGAATTCTGGGTAGACACATACCAGAATAGCAGCATTCTTATCATCAAGTTATTGGATGATTTTTGTTTTGTTAATTTTTCATTTATATTTTTCTGACTTACGGAGTCTACTTGAGTGATTATACAGCCAAATAAAAATCTATCATTGTAGAAAGATTATTTCTAAAATTGTTGGCTTATCCTATATATTTTTATTTAAATTATTGCATTTTTTATTTCCTAATTCCCATGCATATCTGAACATTTTGACTCAATACCCCTTGAGGACAGGAAAATTGAGCTTCATTATCCCTGTTGGCAACTGGCATATTGTTGGCCTGGTTATTTTGCCTTTAAATTAACTTATTCTTCATCCAATACTGAATTCATAGCCTTTGACTTTATCAATTGTTCCTATTGATATCATAAAATGATGGGTTCCTGGTGCTTCATTTATGACCTGCTCTTAAACCAATTAGAATGATTCATTTACTGATGAATAATTGTTTACTATGTTAACAAACCTTTAAGCCAACTGAAAACTAATTATTTTGATTTATTCTGGTTGGTTGAGAAATTTATAAACATAATAATGGAATAATTTTGGTGAGAGAGGAATATCGGTGATCGCTCCAAGAAATTATTGAGACCAGCACTGTGCTAAGAATCCTACCAATGGGGGTGAAAATCTGACTTTAGAATTCAAGGTACTTGTAGCATTGCTGAGCAATTAGACCCTTAAGAACAAAAGGGTGTCAGCTTACAAATTGGAATGTTGGTTGGTGTTTGCCCTCTTTCAAGCTCATTACTTTTCTCTCTTCTATAGAATATTTCTTTAAAGGTGGGTTATAGGACTGACTACTCTGACTGTAACCTTAAACTGAAAATGCACAGCTTTTCTATGCATTCTACATCTTTATCTTAAAAAGCTAACTTGCTAGCTTTGCCTGTGCTGGATGGATGGCTAGGTAGATGATCATTCATTGGCTAGTTCCCTGAAGATTATCATTCAGGTCACAGCTTTTTTAAAACGTCCACAGGAATGACTTCTTGATGATGTTGTACACAAAGAGACTTACTAGCAGGAGTCATTTATTTCTTAAATTCACTTCACTTAAATCTAAACTATACATCCACAATGGGCTAGAGCTGAACACATTATCTACTGCTACCACTTGGTAATACAGAGAATGCTTAATGGCAAGATAAGAGCTCTGGTTCTTATCCAAATAGAGCCCTGGCAATCTTACCTGGAACTTAGGCAGGATTGTCAATGGAAGGGATAGTAGCAATCAGAATGGCCTTTTCCTTCCATACCCAGCCTTGCTCCATGGGGGAAGAAAGTGTCTTGTCACTTGGACCTCCATAGATGGATTCCAGGTCTTCTCTGTCATTTATTGTAGACTGCAGTAAGGGAACACTGGTAAAAACCACAGCAGTAGAGAACTGGAGGATATAGCTCTTTTGTCTACTCTGTGCCTTTTTCTACCCCACCCTCCTACTATTGCTCGGCTCTGAAAAAGCAATCCAGGCCTGGGCTTATAGAGTTCTTACAGGATACTACTAAGCATCACCTAGACGTCTAACTTTAACTTATGAATCTTTCTCATTTTCTATCCCAATCCATACCCAAATCCCAGAGCAGGAATTATGTTTGTGTTTTCACTTAAATTCTCTAAATGATCAGTGCTCCCAATCAACCTCACAACCTCATCTTTCAGCCAACTGCATAAATATGTTGTGTGTGTTTAGGAAAGGGACGAGTATGGCACAGACTAGCCCAAGCTGAGATGTTTGTCAACTGAGTTCTAGGAAGAAGAGTAGGCAGACAGAAAAGACATAGCTAGTCTCATACGCATACATGGGTCTTGAGAGAAGGAATGACTGCTGATGCCTGAATCAATTATTTCTTTCATTTAATTCACTGTGTGCCTATGATAAGCCATTCATCATCTAAGGTCCTGGGGATATGATGGTGATCAAACACTGCAAAAAAAAGAAAAGTTATGACACTAGCAAGAGCCACCCCTCTTTCAAGCTGCTTGAGGTATCTCCTCAAGACCCTTGAACATTGTATTATATAAAAGCAATCATATGATACAGACAGATATATTAAGATATAATTAAGGCCTACAAAGACTCATTGACTTTTCACATTGGGAGTTAAACTCTGATTTGAGTTTTACCCGCTCTGATTCCTATCCAGCTTCCTGCTAATGTTCCTGGGAAGGAAACAGAGAATGACCCAAGTGCTTATGCTCCTGCCACTCATGTGGGAGACCAGGATGGAGATTCTGGCTCCTGGCTTCAGCTGAGATCAGCCCTGGATGGCTGTTGCCACCATTTTGGGGAGTGAAGCAGTTGATGAACATTTTTCATCTCACTCTCTTTCTTTTGTTCTGCACTTCAAATAAAAAAATCTTTTAAAAACAGGCTTCTTAATGGATATTGCTTTCCTCCTCAGTCTCTCCAACTCCACATCCCCAAGGGACTGGAGCTGTGCACCAATGTATGGTCACAGGGTCTTTGGTGTTGATCTACGGACAAGAGGGTAGAGCCGTTGATCTTGTCAAGGTTGACCTAATATCTTTAAGATGACATACCTCCGTCCAAGTAGCTGATGTCTCTGGAAGTCCCTCTGGTACAAACCCTTTTGGCCCTCACAAGTTCTTTCAGGCTATGGACTATGATCTGGGGGCAGTGCCTAGAGTAACTGAGGTGGAGTCTGCATGCAGTTATGCCTGGGACGGGCTCTCTGGCTCTGAGAATGAGTGCAGGATGGTGCGCATGGGCAGATACACCACCAACAACATCTTTCTCTTGTTGTTGATGCACAAGCAGCAAAAGGTTCCAGCTTTTATTGTGATCCCCTTCTGCTGGGTCATGTGGCAATTGTAATTCAGTGGTTTCTACTCTGTCCCAGAAAGCTCTAGGTTAAGTTGTTTTCTAATATCAAGTTGCTCATAATCTGAACTAGTCTTCAGAGGCCAGAGGAAGACTCCTGGTCAAGGTAGACTTCATCATCCAGATTCTTGCATGCATCCATGATCTCATGGACTTCTGTCCCGTGATAATGATATGCCTTATCATTGCTGAGTCTTGGGCAAATGCTGAAGTTTGAACATGTGGAACTCGACTCTCTGGACTTTCTCGTGATTGCCCACTGAGCAGATGCTGGAGAAAAGCTAGTTTCGGTTGATTTGTCCCCTCTCCTTAAAACATCAAAGAAGATCCCCTGAGAGGTTGTTGGGATATTTGATCATCCAGTTGGGATTGACCCAGTGGAAGAAAGCTATCACAAAGTTGGGTAGGGTTCAGAGTAAGTCTTTCAGGGTATAGCATCTTCATCATGAATATGTGTTCCTTGCCCTGTACCAATTGTTCCTTCAGCCAGGTTAGCCCCTGTTAGCAAGTGCCACCAGGATACCTGACAGCAAGGTCAGGCAAGCCCAGGGATCATGTGTCAGCAGTATGGTCAGCCATACTAGCATTCTTCATGCCCTCTGGAAGCCTACATATTCTTGCACAGAGCTCAGGAATGAATGAATGCATGTATGAATAAATTAATAAATTTAATAATTTCATCTTGTTTTTGCCCAGAAAATATGCTCTTGCTTAAGACAACTTTACTAAAGGATTCTAAGATGTTTCTGTTACCAAAACATTCTCTGTCCCATCATTTTATTTCCTATGATCATAGTGGGAAGGAGGGACCTTTGAATCACAAAATGCCATAGCAATTCAGAGAGTGGATAAGGTATTCTGTTGAAACTTTGCAAATACAGGAGACTTTAAGAAATTGTTGATTTTAGGTAGCAGAAAGATTGGAAGAAGGTACTCCATGTAGGAAGAATAATAAGAACAAAGACATGGCAGTAAGAAAAAACTTGTTAGAGTGAAAGACAGAAAAAAGTTTGATAGAAGCACTGCATGTTGGAAACCACAAGGAAAAAGGTGATGCTGTTGATGGATAGAGAATATTAAATATAACATTCAAGATATGGCATGTACTTTCCTATCTTTAGTACCTTGCCCAGACTATGACACATAAGGGACATTTGGTAGATGTTTATTGAATGAGTGAATGAATGAATGAGTAGATGAATGGGTAAATGGGTAGATGATAAATTTGATGGGAGGAAGATTGTTCAAACTGAAGCCAATGAACTTGGAAGATAGGAAGGAGAGAGAGAAATAGGAAGTGGAGGCATGGAAAGAGATAACAGTGGAGTTTTTATGTGGAAATATCCCATAGGAAGTTGTTTGAAATTAACATGAGAGCAGCGTGTGTCTAGCTGTGCAGACTTCTGAATCATTATAACAATGGTAATAATGGGTAACAATGGGTAAATCCTGGAGGGTAGTAACTGCAAAGGCTGAAAAGTAAAAGGCAAGGCTAATTGCTGGGGTTTAGACATTAGGCAACAGAAGGAAAACAAGATAATGGAGAAACCATGAAGTTTGGAGAACCAACAAAGTCACGTCAAAGAATCCTGGATAGAGAAGCATTTTTATTTAAGTGGTAAAGGGGACTGTGGAACAAGGTAGAAAAGCTCAGAGGCTGGGAATGCTGGAAAGGATATTTCTTAGATCATCAAGGACAGTACCATTGGAGGTAGAGGAAGCACAGGGTCTGGCAGGTGGGCATTCAGCTGGCAAACCACCAAAGAGTAGACAGGACAGTGGTTGCTGGGGCCAAGGAGATTGTTCTGAGTATAGAGATGCATCTGCAAGGCTGGATTCTGAAGACCTGCGGATGATCTTTCAGGGCCTGGGGTGGGGATATTCTCAGTCATAGGAGCAAATGACTGAAGAAAGGCAGAAGTGACTCATACTTAGAGTCAAGATTGTGAATCATGTTTAGATGAGGACTTGCACTCGCATCGTTAGAAGCCCAGCTGAACCTCATAGCTCTAATAGAAGTAGCTAAGTCAATTAAGAGAGAACTGAAGACACTAAAAAGGAAACCACTAAAAACAATAATAACAAAATTAAAGTGTAGGAAGCTGAATTTCTATTTATTGACTCATGATGATAAAAACCCTGAGAGATCTCTGAAACCTTTAGGCTACCCATTCTGATTTTCCTGTGATGGTGCCCATTTGGAGCAAGAATAGGGAACAGATGAGCCAAGAAGACTGTGTCCTGCCCCATCAGCAGCCTTGGAATGGAAGATCCCTAGGGATATAGGTATATTAAAAAAAAAAAAAAAAAAAAAAAGGAAGAGAGAGCTAAGAGTCTGTGAGGCCTGTAGGACAGAAGGAAGCAACAATGTGTAGGAACAACTTCACAGCTGAAAAAACTGTCCAAATGCTTTGTCATCTGCCCCTGCATAGGAGACTAGTGGTAACAGTCAGTGTAGGGTGACACCAGTGGCTAACCACAGGATGTACTTTTCCGCTCACCAACAGAGCCCTCTTAGACAAATTACTAAATCTTCCACTTCCCACTTGTAAAAAACAAACAATAGTAACAAGAAGAAAAAGCAATAAGAAAATCTACCTTATAGTCTTTCTGAGAATTAAATAAAGTATTATGCCAAGGACAAGATTTGACATCCAATGAATGGTAGTTTTTTAAAAAGTAGGTTCTTAGCTGAGATGTGTTAACTCTGTGGATCCCAGTGTTCCTGATGAATAAACAGGGGCTTCGGTGCCCACTTCCCCATGGTGTAGCCCTCCTCGCCCCTGAACAGACCCTGACATGCGAGTATTCTCTGTGCCAGGTCATGAGAAAGGCATGTCACTGGTTTTCCAGGATGGCAGGCAATCTATGGGGTGCCATTTAAAGCCAAGAAACTGAAATGAGACCCAAAGGAGAGAAATCTGCTAATGAGCCCATCAAGATAAAGAGGTAAGAGTGTCAGCTTCTGACCATCTGTCTTGTTCTGGCAGCCTGTGCTGTCCAGACCCCACCCCCTGCGCCTCATCCAAAACTTGCCAATGCCATTGATTTGTATTAATCTGATTGAGCATTCATTACCCCAACTACCAACCTGTCACTGTTTGCTTAGCTTGCATGAAATCAGAGCTACACAAAAATCAATGTGTGAAATCTTTGTATCAACATATAAGAAATAAAAAGCTTTATGCTGGCAGATGCAGGTTTTTAGACAGATTAAAGCTGACAAATTGGCATGATCCACGAGGAAGGCAATGATGAGGTGTGGTGAAATGTCAAAGGTTTTGAAAATGGCATGCCAAGGAAAGAAATGCATTGCTGTCAAGGGAAAAGAGAGGGCTGTTTATAATCAAGGGCTCTGGGTTTGCACAAGTGCTGATGAGTATTTTTGAGGAAGTGATTTGCAGTCAGTAGAGCTGGCACATTGTTGGTGTCCTCTAGGAGCCAATAAGCAAAAAACAAAGAGGTAATGACTTTAGTAAGGACACAATATGCGTGGCAGTGCCAGGAGGGAATGGAGGAGCCTGCAGGCCCACTTCCTTTGATCACTGCTCCCTCTGTCACTAGGGACAGGCTCTCACCTTGTACCCTCCACATGACTTCTTCTACCAAAAGGTGACAGAGAACTCTTTCCATTCAAATGATCACAAGGGTGATAGAAGTCTAAAGCATATTGCTTGGAGTAGACATGCACACCTTGTGCCTAATTAGTTCTGTGTTCTGCACTTTAACTTATAAGACACTCACGAATTGGAGCAAAATATCTCAACTTTGATTACAAGAATATCTATAATAAAATTGATAGCCAACTTGATGAAGAAGCCACTTCCATTTATGACATGTTCTACATTATATGTACCTACATACATAGCATCATAGAATTCCATAACCATAGCTAAATTTTCATTTAATTTTGATTGCTTTGTCTCATAGTATACTTGCAGACCATCTGCTGTCAACACCATAGGTTATGTATGTTTCAGAAATGCAAACTCCTAAAAAAGTACCCAAGAAAGGTAAATATTCTTCTCCCAAAGGAAAAATAATCCGTTCTAAACAACTGAGAATATGCAGATGCCCTGTTAAACCCATCATAAATCGAAAGTAGTATTTGTTGAAAATGCATTTAATACAACTAACCTATTGACATCATAGCTTACCCTAGTGCCATGAAAGTGTTCAGAACACTTGCATTAGCCTACATTTGAGCATCATCACCTAATACAAAGTCTGCTTTATAACAAAGCATTGAAAAATCTTATGCAATTTATTGAGTACCATTCTGAAAGTGGAAAACAGAATGGCTGTATGCATGAATTTTCATAGTATTACTATTTGAAAAATCAGAAGGTCAGGAGTTGAACTATCACAGGTTGGAGATCAAAGCCAAAGCCACAGAGGAAGCCATTTTTGGTGAATACAGAGGATGATACTGTGAAAAGAAACTAAGAATTGGAATCATGACTTGAGTTTGAACTTGTACCCCTCACACACGTGTTTGAGGTTTTCATCAACTACCTAGACCCGTTTCTGATTCTGTAAAATGGGGATAAGATTCTGTAGAAGTTTTCTGAGGGTTTGGGGAGAAAAAGGATATGAAAGGTCTAACAGCTGGCCTCAAGGTCTAGCAATTCTCAGTGCTGGCTTGCTGTCCCTTGGATCACTCATCATTATGAGTGCCCCTCCGTTGGAGTGGATAGTATAGAAATGTGATGATTGGTGGTTATTGGTGATAAACAGGTGCACAGCTATTTCCCAGCTCTGAGATTTTCACCCCTGAGAGCAATGGAGACACAATCAAGTACTTAAAAATCAGCCTTTGTTATTATGCCACCAGGATTCATTCGTGTGTTGATTGATACCCAGTGAATCTTTTTCCCAGTGGTCTTTTTTGTTCTGGAGATCTGTTACTTTATAAAAATCTACCCCAAATCTTAGTGACTTAAACCAACAGTACTGATCTATTTTATTCACAAATTTTTAATCTGGGCATGGCTCAATCTAGTAATTCGTATCTCTGCTCCATGGGGCACCACCTGACCAAGGGCTGAAGGGTCTGCTTTAGGATGACTCCCTCACATAGCCAGTAAGTTGGTGCCCACATAGGCAGGGGGCTGAGCCAATGCCTAGGAACTCCCATTTACTGTCTCCCCAGCTTGGGCCCCTCTATGCCGTCCAGTCTTTCTCATAGCATAGTGGCTGGCTTCCAGGGCAAACTTCTCAGGATAGACATAACCAGATGGAAGCAGAATTGGTTCCTAGGGCCTGGCCTTGCAGGCCACATGGCATCACTCTGTCATATTCTACTAGTGGAGGTAGTTACAGAAGCCCGCCCAGGTTTATACTGAGTCTACTTCCTGATGAAGAATGGCCAGTTGTATCTTATAGAGTGTGAGGGATGAGAGATACTGTTTAGTCAATTTTGGGAAAATATAGTCTGCATACTTTTTTCAGTTTTTTTTTTTGTTTACAATTATAATCTTGATTCAAATCTTTATCATTAGCACAAGGGTTTATTTATGCCTTTTTGCTTGTCTGTTTTTCTATTAAGCCCCTCCTTGTTCCCTTCCAGACTGAATTTCACTGTAAGAGTAGGAAGGAAACTTCCCATGCTTCCCTGCCCCTATCCCAACTTAAAAGCCTTTGATTTCCCCCTTGTCTGTGGGATAAGCTTCAAATCTCTCAGTATGATACGCTGTGACCCCATGACTTCACGGTCCAGATCCAGCTTTGTAGTGCTACTCATTCTAGTTTAATACATTCACCCTTGTCACGGAAATTACACTACATCACATTTCCCTGAGAGGTAGAAAGACCATGGACTCAGAGTTTAGAGCCAGCCAGACTTGGGTTCAAATCCCTGCTCTGCCACCAGGCCTTTGAAGAGGAGCAAATAATTCTTGTCTTGCAAATTGCTAGGAGGATTACATAGAACAATACATATAAAGTGACTGGCATGGAGGGGATTTTAGATGAATGCACTTTTTCTTCTCCATTTTCTTCTCACTTATCTAATGTAAGCAGCTGTTTTCTTGGAGTACCTTTTCAAGGCAGGTTATGGACTGGGTTTCCCAGACGAGATTTCCCTCTGTGCTGCCAGTCGTCCAGGCAGGGACAACATTAGGGGCAACGCAGCTTGTGACCTATCTGGCTTCATTTCATTAGCTACAGAAACCCACATCGTGATTTGGCAGTACCAAGGTATATGATGGACTTCCCGCAGACCTGCGTCTGGGCACCTTAAGCTGGCTTGTCGTACACAGAGAAGAAATGCATCTTGATTTACATGCCTTTAGAAATAGCTGTGGCATTGTGGTTTGTGTTCCACAAATCCATACTGGATTGGGCAGATGTCAAAAGCAGTGTTGCCACAATCCCTAAGAGCATCCAGTAATTCCCCTCTCAGTCTCCTTTACTCTTCAGGGCCTGTTTATAAGTCTCCAATCAATTATGGCATTTTTTTGGATGCTTCTAACATTTTGCCTAATCGGTTCACTTATTAATTCTGTTGAATGTATACCTTTCAAATTAGATTTCCATTTGGCAGATGACTTATTTAACCAATCAATAGGAAAGTTCCAAGAATTGTAATCTCCCTATTTCCAATCATTTGTAGAGTCTTGGAGGGGTCATCTCTCTCATCTGTATCAGAGCAGCAGTTCTAAGGCAAGGAAGCCAAGTCATTAGACTTAACCTTTTAAGAAGCTATCCACACTAAGAATAGCTCAACATTACAGCACATTCAATTTTTAATGGAGTTCTACCGAAGCTATGAAGCTATTCTTCACCCTGAGATAAAAGTTGCTTTCACACTGGCACCTCCCATGTATCCCGTAAGCCACTCATCTGCAGCCTGTCCCATGACATACTGCTGTTTTACTGTCCCTCAATTTGGCTTCAAAATATGAAAATCTATGGAGATGGACAATGTGGGAATCCACATTCAAAGACTAACGTAGTCTCCGTATAGGAGACCGAGGATAAAGAAAGAATGCCCTCCCTGGTCTTCTTTCCTAAGCCTCAACATTGCTTTCCAATTCCTATTGCACTTTTACAACCTCCAAGAAACCTTTCCTAATTTAACTCCATTCAGTTTCACAGCTCTATTCGTTCTGTAGTATGAAGAGTTACTATTTAAACATTTATTTAAGTCTTTCAACTTCAGGCCCCGTGCTAGGCACTTTATATTAATTATCTCATTTACTTCTCAAAATAGGCCTGTGGAAAAGTATTACTATTCTCCTTTCATCCATGTTGAAGTTGAAGCTCAGAGGTGAGTGAACTTGTCTGGTGTTACACAGTATGTGCAAAGCTAGGACTAGAGATCAGATCTTTTTGCCTCCAAAACCTCCCCTTGGCCACTCTGCAATGCCAACTACCCCACAGAGCTTTCTCACCATCCTTCTAGTCATCTCAGCAAATTCCATGGCCCTTGTAACTGGAGAGTTTACACCTACTGATCTTTTCTATCATTTCTTTGTATATCTGCCTCTCTTGTTTATTAGGCTAAGAACTGCACGACAACATCTATATGGTTATTGGTCCAGAACTTTAATCCCTAGGAAGCAACTCTGGTGTAGTGGAAAGGATACTGAACTTGAAGTATTATAATCTGAGGGTCAACTCTTGGCTTCCCTTCTTATTGTACAATCTTTGGGTGAACCAATCTTGCTGAACCCATTTCCTTATCTTTAAAATGATGGGTAGAGTAATTATTGTGGAACTGGTATAAGCACAAATGTGAAGTAAAGCATTATAAAGATGTAGAGTATTTTTAAATGTTGGCTCTTAAAGCCCCTCACAAGAATTTGTTTTTAGAGAGTGATAAGTCACTTGTGATGATTTCAGAATCCTGGGAGAATTGTGCCCACAAAAGTGCCTCATGTAGCAGCAAAGTAAGTCCTCAGAGGAGCCCGAAGTTCTGGCACGGGTTCCTGCTGGGTGGTGGGGAGCCAATCAACAAATGCCCAGAGCCATTTCCTCCCCTGAACAATAGGGACGTGAAATGGTGAGACTGGCAAGGTGCCAGGCAGCTGTTCTTTGAGTCCTTGGAGGATAGCAATGGTCTCACATTGCAGGGAGAGGGATTTAGTTAAACCTGAGGAAGTATTTCCTGAGTATAGGCACTGTGCGACTCTGGAATGCAAGGTTAAAGAAGGCTGAAATGCCCTTCTTTGGGAATATTGGAAAAAGAAGAAAAAAATCTATGAGACTATTGTGCTGCTTGGAGGCAGAGGAATGGATTAATTCCCTTCAGACCAAGGAATTAGTAGTGAAGAATGAGATCTGCTTGTCTTGTCTCACCTTGCGGAGTAGAAGACTTGCTTCAATATTTTGGAGAAGTGATGCATGTACCCCCTCTTCCACCACTCATCTCCACAACCCTTCCCTTAGGTAAACATCTAGCCCAGCTCTATATCAACATTGCTTTATCCAAGCAGGCTGACTTCTTGGCCATGGAGTTCTTCTGGAAGCACACGGTCCCAGGAGCAAGAGCCTGATACTTAAGCAAGCTTCCAGAGTCCAGCTAGCACACAAGTGCTGCAGAGGGCACCTTCCCAAACTTGTTTTTATAGGCTGCACTTCACCGAGTGCACGTCTTACTGCACAACTCCAACCTTAGGTGCTCCACCTATCAATCAAGCACAACAAATACACAGCACTGGCTTTGTGAGCAAGAATGCACAAACCTGTTCCCTTTATTGTCTCATTCCTGCCAACAGAGAATACACTTAATTAAAAGTCATCGGGAAATCCTCCAAACAAAAGAGAAATGTAGTTTTTGAAAGGTGTAACATATGTGAGGTCTGGACCCAGAAAATCATTAACCTTCAGAATCCTGGGAGTTGCCAACACAATAGTGGAGTGTGGTGAGCATGTCAAGGAAATATTCAGCCCCACAAAATCATTCCCAAGACTGCCCCACTTCTTTCCAGTGGTTTTAACTTTCTCAATGTCCTTGAGACACAGTTTGTCCAGATGGGCTTGCAAGCAATGTGTGGTGCTACAATTTAAAATAAAATTCTGTTTCCAAGGCTGGATGTATTTTCCTCTCAAGGCCAGAATAATTTACTGATTATTTTTGGTACTGAAAGACAATATTAATTTATTTATTGGAAAGGGAGGGCGAAAAGGAGAGAGAGAGAGAGAGCGAGCTTTCCATCTGCTGGTTCACTTCTCAGATGTCCAGAACAAGGGCTAGGCCAGGCCAAAGCCAGGAGCCAGGAACCAGGAACCAGGAAATCCCACCGCATTTCCCACATGGGGAGCAGGGACTCAAGTACTTGAGCCATCGTCTGCTATTTCCCAGGAGTGTTAGCAGGGAGCTAGATCAGAAGCAGAGTAGTCAGGGTTCAAACTGGCACTCCTCTGTGGAACGCAGGCATCCTAAGTTGCTTCCTCATCTGCTGTGCCACAACACCCACCCTTAAAATACAGATTCTTTTTTTTTTTTTTTTTTTTGACAGGCAGAGTGGACAGTGAGAGAGAGAGATAGAGAGAAAGGTCTTCCTTTGCCGTTGGTTCACCCTCCAATGGCTGCTGAAGCCGGCGCGCTGTGCTGATCCGAAGGCAGGAGCCAGGTGCTTCTCCTGGTCTCCCATGGGGTGCAGGGCCCAAGCACTTGGGCCATCCTCCACTGCACTCCCTGGCTACAGCAGAGAGCTGGCCTGGAAGAGGGGCAACTGGGACAGAATCCGGCGCCCCGACCGGGACTAGAACCCAGTGTGCCAGCGCCGCAAGGTGGAGGATTAGCCTACTGAGCCGCGGTGCCGGCCCTAAATACAGATTCTTAACTTGGGATCTATGACCAAGTCTCAGGGGCCTTTGACTCTATTAAAATTATATCCAGCATATCTTGTTGAATGCTTGTTTTCTGGAGGAGCGCGTGTAAAGCTTATTCACGTTCTGTTGGTGGTGGTGGGCTTTAAGATTGTGATTGGAAAGTATAAGCAGCCACAGCATTCAAGGCAAACGCTCTTCAAGTACCCCCTGGCAACCAGGAATCCTACCCACATGCTGCCCAGATCTCCAGTTGTCAGGTTGCTGAGGGAGGGCCTTCTTCAAGCTACTTGCCCAAGCAGAAGCTGTATCCACAGCTCGGCATAGATTCCTCCCCCGAAGCAGCCCAGGGAGAGACACTTTGGCACAGATGATCTCTAGGGTCTCTTCCAACTCCCACATTCTGAAACTCCGAAGTTTGTGTGTGACCCAGAAATGAGGCCTTTGGACCATGTAACAGGCATTTTCTTCCTGTTTTTTCTGTTAAGGAAAAATCTCACTCTATTTGCCTTCCTGGTCTTCCAGGGACTGAATCTGACATGCAGAAAAGTGAAGAGAGAAGCTTTAGCTGCAACCCCTTCCCAGCTTGGGGTCCCTGGGTCAGGGGATATGGGAAATGCTGGAATGGATGTCCAAGAAATCAAACAAGTGGTCTTCAAAGATTTGGGTGATGCTGATGTCACAGGGCTCTGCAGGAAGCTGCCTGTGTCCTGAGTTCGGGTGTGTTCTGTATGATTTCTTTCTGGCATCTCCAGAACCACTCTTAGAAAGTTGATGGTTCCATTGCCTTTACTCTTTCTGGCACTGTTAGACCCTCGGAGTGAGGATGCTAACACATTGAGAGGCACACCCCAAAGACTCAGAGTCCAGACCAGCTGATGCAAAAGCAAGAGGATTTATTCGGCGTCTGTGCAGACGGGCCTCCTGAACTCGGGAGTCCGGAGAGCGCCCCCAGCACAAAGCCACACTGTTTATATACCCGCAGCGACCAATCAAAAGCACTATAGAGTCCATGCACATAGCAGTCCAATCCGTGAGCTGATCATGTGAAGGGCATGTGTCTTCTATCCACTCAGCTACGGGATCACATGGGAGGCATGCACACAGCAGTCCAATCCGTGAGCTGATCATGTGAAAGGCATGCGTCCTCTATCCAATCAGCTACGGGATCACATGGGAGGCATGCACACAGCAGTCCAATCCGCGAGCTGATCATGTGAAAGGCAAGCATCTTCTATCCAATCAGCTACGGGATCACATGGGAGGCATGCACCTCGTCGCCATTTTGTTGTTTACTTCTTTAGTAGTTCCTTTCCCTGCCAGCGCCATCTTGTTCACCCTGAGGGGGACGACGTCTCACTCCCTTTGTTCCCCTGGAGGGAGAGCAGTGTCCTGCTTCCCACACCGTTATTTGAGTATTAGGAGGCATACAAACTGGGTTAGGTCTTAGCACAGCCAGGCACAAGTGTCGCAGCTAGCTAAGCGTAGGGTCCCTTATTTTTATAGCTGCACCTAATTTTAGCTTTGGGTGAAAAAGTTTAGGGCTATAATTTTTAAACTTTAATTTTATTTGGGGCAAAGGTAACTTCTTGTTTTTAATGGTATTGGCTTAGGTCACTCCATCTTGGTTTGATTTTTAAGGTTCTTCAGCACTAAATGGAGCTAAGAATCGACTCTGCTTTTCGTCCCACTTGACTTTGGTGAGAAATAGCTTCCACAACAAAACTGACACCCGTAAGATACTACAGTCTGGTCACTTCTTCTGCATCCAAACCTTCCTCATCTGGGATCCTAGGTCTGAGCATGGAGGGGACAGCATGCCTAAGAAATGACTGAATTAGTAGTTACAGCCCAGCAACCACAGGCAAAGGAGGTCAGTGGAAAGCGACAATAAGCCTCCCATGCTCAGAGGGTGAAGCAACCAAAGCCTGGCAAGAGAGAGACATAAAGTGGAGTAATTTAATAATTCATTAGCTAATTTGTTCAAAAATGTTACTGTTCCTCCTATGTAGATAGCCCTGCCGCACCACATGAGCCACTGTGGGAGGATCTGTCCTCAAGGAGCTTGTAAGCTACGTGCATAAACCATAATACTTTGAAAGTTGGAGTGCAAAGAGCCCAGGTAGCTAACAGGGTACCGACAGTCACTGCTGTGGGGATTTAGAGAAGGAAGGTGTCTCTGTGCGGGATGGACAAGAAAGGCTTTGTGGAAGTGTTTAGAATACAAGGGAAAAAAAAAAAAAAGAAAAGAAAAAGGCCGGCGCCACAGCTCACTGGGCTAATCCTCTGCTTTGCGGCGCCGGCACACCGGGTTCTGGTCCCGTTCGGGGCGCCAGATTCTGTCCCGGTTGCCCCTCTTCCAGGCGAGCTCTCTGCTATGGCCAGGGAGTGCAGTGGAGGATGGCCCAAGTGCTTGGGCCCTGCACCCCATGGGAGACCAGGAGAAGTACCTGGCTCCTGCCATCGGATCAGCGTGGTGCGCCGGCCACAGCGCACCAGCCGCAGTGGCCATTGGAGGGTGAACCAACGGCAAAGGAAGACCTTTCTCTCTGTCTCTTTCTTTCTTTCTTTCTTTTTTTTTTTTTTTTATCTTTTATTTAATGAATATAAATTTCCAAAGTACGACTCATGGGTTACAATGGCTTCCCCCCCCATACCGTCCCTTCCACCCACAACCAACCCTCCCCTTTCCCACTCCCTCTCCCCTTCCATTCACATCAAGATTCATTTTTGATTATCTTAATATACAGAAGATCAGCTTAGTATACCTTAAGTAAGGATTTCAACAGTTTGCTCCCACACAGAAACATAAAGTGAAAAATAATAGATGATTTTTTTAAATGATGATGAAATCAGATCAGACCTATTGTCATGTTTAATCCCAGTGAGAGTCAAGTTGGGAATTTGACTATGACCGTGTCTAAACAAGATAAGAGTCGGAGAACTCAAGGGGCTTCCATAGCCTTGGAAACTCATGACTGGTGCATAGGGAGATTACTGATGCCATAAACAGGAGTGTCAATTTGTAAAGTCAACAACAGGAGTCACTGTGCACTTACTCCTCATGTAGGATCTCTGTCCTTAATGTGCTGTACACTGAGGCTTAATGCTATAACGAGTACTCAAACAGTATATTTCACTTTGTGTTTCTATGGGGGTGCAAACGATTGAAATCTTTACTTAATGTACACTAAACTGATCTTCTGTAAAAAAAAAAAAGAATACAAGGGATGTTAGGAGATGAATGCAATTTGGAGAGGCTAGATGGTAAGGGGAATTCGGAGTTTGGAGGGGAAAAGGTGTGGAATATAAAAGTATGAGGTATTGTTGGTCAGTGAAAAGTTTGTACGAAGCTGTCGTGAGAGACCTACAGGTCGTGCAAAGGGGTTTAGATTTCATCTGACAAGCAAGAGTTTCAAGCACTGCTGAATTTGTTTTTTTTTTCCCCCTAAAGAAATGCTTCAAAATGCTTTTGTTTCTCTTATTCCTCTCCTCTCTTTCCTCCCATTTCCCCCTTAATTCTTTTCGATTTTCTAAATTTGACTTTGCAGTTTTGCTCAGTTAGGATTATGAACATTTTATTCAATGTTGAAAAATGCAGTGTATTGGGATTACACTTTTTTGACAACACTTATTTGATCTGGAATGAATAACTGCACTGTTTTTCATTAACTTTTGAAGTATCTACTACTCATTTAAGGGCTAAATCTTATCCCAGAACCTTTGTCCAAGCACACCAGGTACTGTCTGTTTTCACCCTCTGGGAAGACTGTTGGAGCTCTCTCAGTCCCTGCTCCTATTAAAATGGAATATTTTCTAGATTTGCTACACTGCATCTGCTTAACTTTTCTCCTCAATCCTTCTAGATTTTTCTTTCACTTCTCCCCTCCTGGGTTAGAGTCCCTGTTTCTTGGATCTTGAATTTTTATATGTCTTATTTGTGTATTCATTTTGGCAAAGTACACCCGCCAGTAGCTTAGGAATGAATGCAGAGAAGCTGCATTTCTGAGGCCTTATTTGTCTGATAATAGTTCTGCTCCATGTAACTCCATTGATGGTAATATGGAAGTTCAGTTGGAAATAACTTGTCTTGGAAGTTTCTCAGGTATTTTTCTGATATCCTCTAGAGTCCTTGTTGCTGTGAGAATTCTGTGCTTTATGGATTTGCCTTCATTTGCAGTTTCCTGGTTTTATCTCTATAGATGCTTTATAAGCATGGACATTAATTTTGCTGAGTATTTATAACCATTTTTATCTGAAAACTCATGTCTTCCTGTCCTGGAAATTTCTCTCGAGGTATTTCCTCGATAAATCTCTGTCCTGCTTTTTTCATTTTCTTTCTGGAACTCTTCTTACTCAGAGGCAGAAGGATCATCAACCCTCTAATTTTCTCATTTTTTTCTATTTTCCATCTCTATATTTTTGCTCCACCTTCTGTGATCTATCCTCAGCTTTACTTTCCAATTATAATAACAAACATTTTCTCTCTGCCAACTTCTTTCATCTTTCTGAAGGTGTTAATTACAGTTTTCTTTCTCCTTCTCTATCTCTACTTCTACTCCTTCTTTTACAACTCCTAGAAATGCTCTATTTCCTCTGAGTTTCTTAGTCCTGATAATTTGATCTTTTAGTCTCTGACTTTTTGAGTGAGGGTTTTCTTCAAATATATGATCATGATGATCTTGGACAATCATTTCCTATTTAGGGCATCAGCATCAAAAACCCAGATGGCAACTCTTTATACTAGAAAGGACTTGTCCACTCACGTGCTTCATTGTAGGTTAACACATGTAGGACATCTTAGGAATCCAGATCACCAGGTCTTTTTTTTTTTTTTTCATGGACTGGTAATTTGTTGTTGTTTCACTCAAAGAAGAATCCATCAATTTCTTAACTGGTGTGGGAAAGAAGTAGAGTGAAAAACCTGTGGATCAGAATTCACGAGCCTGATGGAGAAAGGACCCAAGAATTTCACAGATCCGTGGGTAGATTCTTCTTTAATTCTGTTTTCATTAACACATTCTCATCATCAACTTGCCTGTGGATACATGTCTAGAGTCCTCCTGGTTCTTCTCCAGGAGAAAAAAAAAATAAAAAAATAAAAAACCAAAAAACCCCCTCCGTTCTTGTGCCAGGATTGGGGAGGGGCACTTACTGCTTCTCATGTCAGTTTTTTAACCCCAACTTCTCCCTCAACTTCAGAGGCATTAATGTTTCCAATTCCTAAGCCATAATGAAGTTTTATGCTAAAAATCAGTTTTCACTTCCCAATTCATCTAAGCTAGTGAGCCCTTTCTGGCTTCTAAAGTTTTAAAGTTGTGTCTCTGTTTCCAGTCTCTTAAGGATTTGTGTCCTTTCTGTCCTTCTGCTATTGTTTTGTGGAGCTTTAGGAGACAGCAGAAGTCAACATAACATTTTAATCCATCACTTTAAAAAAAGATTTATTTATTTGAAAGGCGGATTTTACAGAGAGGGAGAGAGAGAGACATCTTCCATCTACTGGTTCATTCCCCAGATGGCTACAACAGCCAAAGCTGCACCGATCTGAAGTCAGGAGCCAGGAGTTTCTTCCTGGTCTCCCATGCGGGTGCAGGGGCCCAAGGACCTGGGCCATCCTCCGCTGCTTTCCTAGGCCATAGCAGAGAGCTGGACTGCAAGTGGAGTATCCAGGACTTGAACCGGCACCCATATGGGATACCGGCACTGCAGGCAGTGGTTTTACCCACTACTCCTCAGTGCTGGCCCTTTTAATCCATCACCTACAACCAAGACCAAGATAACTTCTGTAAGGAAAGGAAGCTGCTTTGGTGAAAGGCAATTCCACAAACGTGTTCAGTCTGCAGGTAAGCTGAGACATACATACAGGTGTGTGCACTTGTGTTATATTTCCAGGACATCACAAACAGGACACCAGCCTCATTCTGTTATGAGCAATTAAGAATTACTGGAAGCCGGCGCCGTGGCTCAATAGGCTAATCCTCCACTTGCGATGCCGGCACCCCAGGTTCTAGTCCCGGTGGGGGCGCCAGATTCTGTCCCGGTTGCTCCTCTTCCAGTCCAGCTCTCTGCTGTGGCCAGGGAGTGCAGTGGAGGATGGCCCAGGTGCTTGGGCCTTGCACCCGCATGGGAGACCAGGAGAAGCACCCTGCTCCTGGCTTTGGATCAGCGCAGTGCGCCGGCCACAGTAGCCATGGGGGGTGAACCAATGGAAAAGGAAGACCTTTCTCTCTGTCTCTCTCTCTCTCACTGTCCATTCTGCCTGTGGAAAAAAAAAAAAAAAAAGAATTACTGGAGGTTATTGCAATGAAACTGGAGAAAAGCAAGGGTTTTAGAAAATAGGTCTTCAGAAAATGGGGTAAATGATAAATTGATTGGATATAGACAAGGTCAAAGGGAATGAAGCTCTTTGAATAGCTGGGCATAAGATAATAAGGTCTATGTAGGGGGATAAGGGCTTTACATTCATTCGACCATTTATATTTATAGATAGACCATTAAGTGCCAGGCATTTTGCCAAGCACTGGATTTATCACTGTGCCAGCCTGTATTTGCCAAGGCTGGCTGCCTGAATATATCCCATCCTGTACTTTCTTCTTACAGCTCAATGTGGGCCCTCCGCCACGGGCTATATTCCATCCCCCACTGACTCTAGGTGGGTTTAGGACTACGGCAAATAGGCGACCTGTGATTGAAGGAAGAATC
This sequence comes from Oryctolagus cuniculus, assembly GCF_964237555.1. Lineage (NCBI taxonomy): Eukaryota > Metazoa > Chordata > Mammalia > Lagomorpha > Leporidae > Oryctolagus > Oryctolagus cuniculus. Next base: position 114,341,297 of record NC_091432.1, read on the forward strand.
GCCCTGCCTGGTTCATTGTCTGTTGGGACAATTGCCTTTGGAGCTTGAATGGCCATGTAAGATGAGCAGCCATCCCTAAGCTGCTGCAGGGAGAGACCACACAGAGATGAGAGATGCCCCAAGGGCCCCAGCTGTTTGAGTTTTCCCAGCCAAGGCACCAGATGTGCGAGTGACCAAGTCTTGGTGAGGATCCCAGTTCCAGTCCTGGTCTGATGGTAGTTGTGGGAAGGCCCTGAGTGAGATCCAGCTGAGCTCAATTCAACTCCAGAAGCATGAGATACAACAATGGTAATATATGTTGTTGTTTTCAGACATTAAGTTTTGGGGTGCCGTGTTATGCACTCATTGAGAAGCATAAATAAATAATCACAGTACAATGTGATTAGCCTCGTAATAGCCATGCTGAGATTGTGCAATCAAAGCATAAAGGAGGAAGTGCTTGGTTCAGCCAGTACAGCATGGGAGGGAAGGTGGCAAGGTCAGGGAAGTGTTTATAGAGGAGGTGAAGTATGAACTGCAACTTTAAGTGAGAGTCAGTGTATGTCAACTAGTTACTGGAAATGGAAAGACAGACGTGGTTAAAGGCAAGAGCAAAAAGAAAGAGTTGAGAGCATTTTGAGATGACTTCACTATGGGGCAGGGAACAAAGAAAGAGACCATCGGTAAATGAATAGGAGATCTTTCCTCCTTCCTCTGATTCATGCAGTAACAGTGCCTCATATAAATTAACTTTACCTGAATTGGATCAAAATGTGTAGTGTTCAATAAAAGTCTTTACTGATAGAAATAAGACAGAGCCTGGAATCCAGAGGTATGATAGTGATATCCTCTAATAACAGCATGTGACATCTTCTCTCTATGTGAGATTAAAGGAGCGCCTGCTGTTATCACAAAGCTTGGCATGACTGTGTCTGTGATTCAGACTCTGAGCACCCTCTTTGTACTTGCCCAAGCATTTGTGCTCTGCTCCTCCCTTGACACACACGCTTGCACACACCTGAAGATGAGGGGGCTTCACTCCCCAGTCTGCCAGTGATGTGCTGGGGGTGAGGATATGGAGTGGGCGTGGAGGAGATAAGAGGAGAAATAAGCCTTTTCTTGCAAAGGGTGCTCTTGATATTCTCTCTTGGTCTAGAGTAAGATGACAACTTAATTAAGAAGTACTGTTTATTGACAAAGGGCAAAAAAAAATGTTGCTTATCTTTGCTAATGCAATCTTCCAGACAACCCTAAGAAGGTTGACTATGCCAAGACTCACAGCCATGAACATTCCAACAATAAATTGCAGGGCAGGAGCCCCCACGATGTAGATGCACACAATACCCACCTTACCACTTGGATGCATCTCTGTTACAGAAACATACCTGCAAGCATGCAGCCAGGACTTTCCTAGAAAATGATGGCCCTTTTAGGTACACAATTCCCTGTCATACTCCCGCCCTCCCCACCACAGTGCATGAGCCACATTTATTCCTGAAGCACAGTATAGACTTCCAGGGCTTTTGTGTTTGTTGTCTTCTTCCTGCCTGGCTTTACTTACCTCCCTTCCTCCTCTAGCAAACTCATTCTAATCCTTCAAAGCAGATTTCAATGGCACCTTCTTTGTAAAAGCTTCCAGGGGTAAAATTGATTGCTTCTTCCAGATGTTGCCGTAGGACATTGGTAGTTAAGTATAGACTTTATGAATTAGGGATTTTAGGGTTACATAGTTACATAGTTTCAAATCCTGATTCACAAGATTACTAAATATGAGATTTGGGCAAGGCAGAGTATTGGTATCCTAGTCTTCCAATGAAGTGTCATGAATAGAATGTCTTAAAACCATAGACATTTCCTAACTTACAGAGGCTCGAAGTTTGAAATCAAGGTGTTAGCAGTCCCAAGCTGTCTCCACGGGCTGTAGGGAACAATCTTTTGTCGTCTAGTCTAGCTTCTGGTATTTATCCATAATCCTCATCATTTCTCGGTTTGTAGATGTGCCACCATTGTTACATAACTGTCCTCTCCTTGTGTGCCTCTATAGTATTTTCACTCTGAGGTTGCCTGTATCTGTGTCTAAATTTTCAGTTCTTATAAGGATTAGAATTTCCAGTCAAATTGGATTAGAATGCACCATGATGACCTCATTAGAACATGATTGTGTCTACAAATACTCTATTTCCAAACAAGGTCATATTCACAAGTATCAGAGGCCAGGATGTGGGGGGACACAACTCAAGCCATAACAGTAGTTATCCTTCTTGTGCAATGGTTTCCTCACATGAAATTGAGGGATAGCATACCAGTGAAGTCAGAGATAATAGTTAACTGCCGCATCTGAAGTGATAGATATGATGCCTGATGAACAGTTGTCAGTACAAAGGTGGACCTGTGAAGGAAAGTACCCACGTGGCGAGGGGCAAGTCAGCATTGCATGGTAAACCCTTATGCTCCAAAATGCATCCCCACCTTGAGATTTCTCACTAAAAGTGTTTGGCCAGCATGTGTACAGAAATCTCCTAAGACCTGGGTTTTAAGGGCAATGATAATTAGTCAAAGATCACCAGACAGAAAGTGACTTTCAAAGAAGAAAAATCGAAGCATGGTCTGACTTTCTAATATCAAACTATGACTAACGCAAAATTGATTTTCTGAATAGATGAGACAGGTTTATACTAAAACCAGGTACCAACTGAAGAAGATACCAGGCTGGTTTTATTTTCTTCTTATGTAATTGATAAGAGAGACTCATTGTTATGGAGGCTTCCCTGCACCCAAGGCCTTGAACATTGGTCCGATTGTTCCCAGACTTCCCTTGTGTGCCTCATCCATGGCTTCAACCTTAGTGATACTGCCCAGCTCTTGGGAAGAAATGCTGAGAGCAAAAAGCAATTGTGTGACCAGAATCCTTAGATGTGGCCTTACCAGCCCTCAGGAAACACCCACAGACCTGACAATCCCTTCATATCTGTGCTCAAATAAAAGCCTTCAGCAAAAGTTCAAGTCATCTTGGACTCCCTGTGGTCCAGGCTCTGCTGCCTTTGCTACATGATCATTCCTTGGCTTTCAAAATCAGTAACAGTCAAAGCAATAAAGACTAATTTTATGCTCTAGAACTTGACAGTGAGAAATATTTTAGGTGATCGTCTGTGACTGGTTGGTTTAGGAAACCAACAAACCTGACAGCTGAACATAATGCAAACTCTACAGGAGAGATGGGATGATCATATGTTCTGTTCTGCACCGAGGAAAGGCAACTGAAATATAAGTTAGCAGATCAAATGTAACTCTTCTTGGCTTTTGTTGCTTTTGTTCCTCAGAAAATCAATATTTCAAGCTATTTTCTGCATATCCTCTCATCTGGGTCAATTTTTCAAAATACTTGCATTAGTCGAGTTTCTCTTGAAAACAGGACATGTGTACATATTTATTATAAGAGATTGGCTCAGGAGAATCAACAGACTGATAAGTCAGTCTCAAGATCTGTAGTTGGCAATCTGTAGTTGGAGGCCCCAGAGAGCCAGTGTGTAGGTTCAGGCTGAATCTAAAGGCTTAATGAGACCAAAGGCAGCCAATGCTGCAAGAGCCAGTCTAAAGGCCAGCAGGCTCCAGACTCTAGAAAAGCAGCAGTTTTAGTTTGAGTCTGGAGGCTGGAAAGACCGGCTGCCAGCTTGAAGCACTCAGCAAAGAGGAGTTCCCTCTTATTCACAGAAAAGTCCACCTTTTTACTCTATTCAGGCCTTCGGCTGATTGGATGCAATATGCTCACATTAGGGAGGGCCACCTGCTTTACTTTTCTGTCAATCAAAATGCTAGTCTCACCTAGAAACACCCTCACAGACACATGCAGAATAATGGTTGACCGCAGGTCCTGGCACCTCGTGGCCCAGTCACACTGACACATGAAATTGATCATTTGCAAAATAACGTTTGAGTTTTACCAGGTTAAGAACATGAACTTTTGATTCTGAATACCTGAGTTCAGCATGCTCAGCTGTTTACTTCATGGCCTTAAGCAGATCACTTAATAGATCAGTGCCTCAGTTTCTTTAACTGTAGAATGGGGATAACAATAGTACCCATCTCGTGGGTTAGGTGTAAAGATCAGTTCAAGAAAAGACTTAGCATAGGACTGGGCACAGCATAAGTGCTCAGTATCAATCATTTTATCCTTGTTATTATATTTTGTAGTAATTCAGACTCAACAAGGGTTCTTGATTTTAATCTGAGACATCAACTTCCTAATCAACAAGGCAGGTGACCTGGAAGTCTGGGTTTCTCATCATGTCTCTTGATTCTATGAATAAAATGTCTCTCAAGCTTGCTGTCTTTTCTACTTCCCTCTAACAGTGTTTTCACTTCCATCTTCATGTCTTTCTCTTGTTTTCTGGTTATAGACTCCTAACTGAGCTTAATGCCTCCAATCTCTCCTTGATCTAGCTGCTGACCTCATACTGTCAGTTATGTTAAACATGCATCTCACTACGGTGCACCCTTACTTAAAACCTATTGTGTTAACAGATCATAAGTTCAGGAAAAATTCCAAACTCCTTAGCCAAACCTTCAAAGTTTGTTACAATCTGACTCCTACCTTCCTACACAAGTGGACCAAAATTTAAATGTTGAAATCCTAACTGCTGGTACTTCAGAGTGTGACTGGATTTGGATACAGGATCTTTAAAGAGGTAGTTGGGATGAGGATATTAAAGTTGCTACCATTTAATATGACTAGTGTACTTATAAGAAGAGGAGATTAAGACCCAGACATATGCAAAGGCAAGAAAGGCCATGAGAACATGGCCATTCACAGGCTAAGGAGAGAGACCTTAGAAGAAATCAACCTGCTGTTACCTGGATTTTGGACTTTCATATTAATGAGAAACTAAATTTCTGCAACTTACACCACTCAGTTTGTAGTAGTTTGCTGTGGCAACCCAAGTGAACTAACACACGCCCTACAGAATATGTTACTCGACTTAGAGTACTCTTACTTCGGAATATGTCATGCTTTTTCTTATGTACTTCTTCTGCTTGGTGTCCTTTTCTAGCCAGTATCTACTGAAACAATTTTATCTCTCCCTCAAAGTATTTCTCAAAAGCCTAAGCCCATCCAATCTAGAAGTAATTTTCTCTCTTATGTGTTGTTTTGTATTTTTTCTTCTAAAAAGAAATAACCACAGTATGTCTCTATTTTTCCTGTCCTAAAAGACATGACTACATCAGCAACAACAGCCACATTAGGCATAGTGATTGCTGGGAATCATGCAATGGCAGTGTTGGTGGGAGTATGTGCAAAGAGGTAGAAATAATGGAACTTACTGGTTTACTCAATGTAAAAGCTCAAGGCGGGAGTCTATATGATACACAGAGTTGAGATTTCAGACTTGGCCTAAAGGATGTTGATTCTGGTAGCTGCAGACAGGGAGCTCTGGAAGAGAAGCATGGTTGGGGAGCATAATGAGTTAGTTGAGGACAGCACGAGAGTACTGATGGGAGTTCAGGCATCTGTTGCAGGATGTGTAAGCGAGATGTGCAAGTCTGTGGTTCTGGGGAGAGATCTGTGTTGAAAAGCTGGCCTTAAATTATCCATTGACACTTCTTTGGGCCAGTTATGGATCCTTGGGCACAGTTTCTGTCAGAGAACAAGCTGAACTTATGTGTGTAAAGGAATTTAATCTTAGACTTCTGCAATGTTCTGAGCTAGTGCAATGCTCCCAATAAGTATTTTCTGATTGGTTAGGAAATGTACAAGGGAGTTTTTTAAAAAATTGTGGGAAATGGACTTAGAAGATAATTTTATTTTGGTGCAAAAAATTTAAAAGCATGCAATTTTTCCATAATTCACATTTCCATGTGCTTTTGAAGACTGCTTGTGTGCTTGTTTCTTGTTTTGTTATTTGTTTTGTAGCTTCTTTTTCTGTTTGTATTTCACTGGCTAGAGCTTCCATGATGGTGAATAGGAATGGTGGAAGAGAATATATGTGTTTTTTAAAGACTTTTTAAAAATTCATTTGAAAGGCAGAGAGAAACAGAGAGAGAGAGAGAGAGAGAGATCTTATACCCACTTGTTCACTCCTCAAATGGCTGCAACATTCAGAGCTGAGCTGATCCCAAGCCCGGAGCCAGGAGCTTCTTCTGGGTCTCCCATGTAGGTGCAGGGGCCCAAGGACTTGGGTCATCTACTGCTGCTTTCCCTGGTTCATTAGCAGGGAACTGGATTTGAAGTGGGGCAGCTGGGACTCAAACCTGCGTCCGTATGAATGCCAGCACTGCAGGAGGTAGCTTTACCTTCTATGCCACAGCGCCAGCCCCCAATATATGTGTTTCAAAAAATGTTTGTATGTAACTGTACAATGTGCTGGCATAATCTAACATTATTAGTTACTAGAGTGACTTTAGAATGGGGATAATATTGTAGTAAAAGCTGCTGGTCCTTTAATACCCAGTCTCCCCTCCTTTCATTGTAATTGAGTTTTAGCTGAGTTTGTGGCCTCCCGGAATAATTGCCACTTTTCCCTGCTTTCTTATTGGTGTAGCCTTGTGAGTGGACTTTGGGATGCAAGCCAAAATGTGAAGCAGATTTCAGGGACTCATCACGGATGGCAAGTCTGTACACCTTCCTCAATTCTTCCCTGTCCCCTTCCTTCTCCTTTCTGAATCCTGGAATGAACATGCTGCCATTTTAGACCCTGGAGGACAACGGTGGAGTTATGGGCTGAAAGGAACCTGGGAGCTCTCTGACAATAGAACCACCGTGTTGGTCCTGGACTGCCTGTCTGCCTGCGCTGACTTTTATAGGAAAGAAATAAACTACTTTGTATAAACCACTACCATGTCTTCCCTTGAAGTCAATGTAACCCTAACTCTGAGGTGCAAGCAACAAGGTAAATATGAGACTACCTATTTTATTTTATTTTTTGACAGGAAGAGTGGACAGTGAGAGAGAGAAACACAGAGAAAGGTTTTCCTTTTCTGTTGGTTCACCCCCCAATGGCCACTGAGGCCAGTGTACCGCACTGATCCGAAGGCAGGAGCCAGGCGCTTCTCCTGGTCTCCCATGGGGTGCAGGGCCCAAGCACTTGGGCCATCCTCCACTGCACTCCCGGGCCACAGCAGAGAGCTGGACTGGAAGAGGAGCAACTGGGACAGAACTGTTGTCCCAACCGGGACTAGAACCCAGGATGCTGGCACTGCAGGCAGAGGATTAGCCTTTTGAGCCGCGGTGCTGGCCAGAGACTACACATTTTATATCACTTCTCATGTCCCTTCCTGTTGCTGTAAAACTATTTGTTCACACTCAAAGCCACAGTAAACACCTTGTCTGGCCTAAAGACAAGTATTAAAACACTCACACCCAGGAGATAATCCCTTATGCGTTTCTAAATCCCAAGGCTATGAGAAGTCTGTGCATCGGGGCCTATAAAAGCTCTGAGATGAGGACTTTTAGGCAAGAAGAGATTAGGCAAAGGCCAGGTTGGATGACAGAAATAGCAAGACACAAGGCCAGCATTGTGGTGTAGCAGGTAAAGTCACCACCTGTGATGCCTGCATCCCATCTGGGTTCCAGTTTGTATCCGGCTGTTCCACTTCCAATCCAGCTCCCTACTAATGGCCTGGGGAAAGTAAGCAGAAGACGGACCAAGTGTTTGGGCCCCTGCCACCCATGTCGAGACCTGAAAGAAGCTCCTGGCTCCTGGCTTCAGCGTGGCCTAGTCCAAGTTGTTGTGGCCATCTGGGGAGTGAACAAGAATATGGAAGATCTCTGTCTCTTTGTATATTTAACTTTAAAATAAACAAATGTCCTTAAAAAAAAGAAAGAAATAGCAAGGCATGAAAGACAAAAGCAAATTGCAGAGAATATGACATGGCCGAAATATAAAATGGGTGACTGAGGTTGCATCTAAAGAGGCAGATAGGAGTGTGCTAGCAAAAGCTCTCCCCTGTTAACCTAAGGCTCTTGGCTCTCCTGCCTCCTTAGAATGTTCTTTCCAGAGAAAAACAAGTAGAGAAGCACCGCAGTTAAACCACCCTTGTACACATTGGTACAACTTTTGGGGGGAAGCAGACCACCAAGGGAATTCCAAGGAGACAGCACTGGAAGAAGAGATAAAGATATGACAGTCAACCCAATAAATAATCAAATAGTTTCAAGAAGATCCTCTTTTAAAAATTATTCTCAAATCTAATTAGTACTAGACCTAAAATTCTACCATCAATGATATATTTATTAAACCTCATTAAAAGTGTTACTGAGTTAAGATGAAAAGCAGGGGACACTAAATAGCACTCTGGCCTCAGAATCAGCCCTAAAGGCACTCGGATCTGGCTGAAAAGCCCATGAGAGTATTTCAGGCATGGAAAGCCAAGACACTCTGGCAAAAAGATCTCTGTGAGTGAGATCCCAGTGGAAAGAACAGGTCTTCAAAGTAGGAGGTACCTTTCTCTGAAGGGAGGAGAGAACCTCCACTTTGACTATGACCTTGTCTAAACAAGATAAGAGTCGGAGAACTCAAGGGGCTTCCATAGCCTTGGAAACTCATGACTGGTGCATAGGGAGATTACTGATGCCATAAACAGGAGTGTCAATTTGTAAAGTCAACAACAGGAGTCACGGTGCACTTACTCCTCATGTAGGATCTCTGTCCTTAATGTGCTGTACATTGAGGCTTAATGCTATAACGAGTACTCAAACAGTATATTTCACTTTGTGTTTCTATGGGGGTGCAAACGGTTGAAATCTTTACTTAATGTATACTAAGCTGATCTTCTGTAAAAAAAAAAAAAAGAAATTATCAATTCCCAACTTGACTCTCACTGGGATTAAACATGACAATAGGTCTGATCTGATTTCATCATCATTTAAAAAAAAGAATCATCTATTATTTTTCACTTTATGTTTCTGTGTGGGAGCAAACTGTTGAAATCCTTACTTAATGTATACTAAGCTGATCTTCTGTATATTAAGATAATCGAAAATGAATCTTGATGTGAATGGAAGGGGAGAGGGAGTGGGAAAGGGGAGGGTTGTGGGTGGGAGGGACGGTATGGGGGGGAAGCCATTGTAATCCATAAGTCGCACTTTGGAAATTTATATTCATTAAATAAAAGATAAAAAAAAAAAGCAGGGGACACTAAGAAGGGGTAAAATCACTCAATTCCAAATTTTGCTGCTGTCTGCCTCTGATGAAGGGTCATCTGACAATGGAATCCACCCAGAAATTGAGAGATGAGAAGGACGGAAGACAGCAAATGAGCCTAGGGAGGGAATTCTCTCACTGCAACAGCAAGTTGCCTGCCATGGTAGCAGGTGTGGTTCAGATGAGAAGACAGAGCGCTGCTGCTGCTGGTAACATCTCCCTTCCGACTGTTTATGCAGACAGTCTGTCTGGGAAGGGACTGAGCTATCCCAATCGACTGTTAAGGAGAGCTGATTAAGGGGAGAACAGCGTGCAACTGATACGACAGCACGGAAAGCAAAATGTGTTGGCCGCCATAATACAAGTCTTCCTCCCTACCACGGCTCTTACATTTATGTTCCCCAGAGCAGGTTCAGCCTCACTTGCCAAAAGAAGCAGGGGGCAGGAAGACTGTTGGCCTCGTGCCTATTTGGGTATGTGCTGGGAGAATTTTGCACATGCTGCTGAGTGCCCAGTGGCCCCCAGGGCTCCCTTTTACATTCTTAATTACCTTGAAATTCAACCACATGGTCCCTCTGCTTACTTGGACCAGTGCTTGATGGCAGCTGGTATTAGAAACCAACTGTGCTCCAAGAGACCTGAAATTCCACCCTCATGCTTTCAGGGAGGGTCCTCCCAAGACAGCAAAAGGAATACATACCTACATATCTACGTGCATGAAAATGTGTGAGGTTGTATATGATTACCTGGTTTTACATACATGTGTCTTGGTCCGACAATGATCTGCATATATGTTGAATGTGGCATGGTCCCACAGGGCTTATTCTATCCTGAGGCTTTGTCCCTAGTGTGGAGATAAGAGGTGGCAGGATGGGTTCTAAATGGGAGTTGGTTGGCTCATGGAGGATGCCACCCTCAGAAGAGTTTAAGGCAGCTTTCCTGGAAGCCTGAGTTAGTCCCCAGGAGAGTACATTGTTATAAAAAGAGCCCCTCACCATTCTCTGGCTTCCTGTGTCAACTTGTGATCTCCTCCTCTCGCACCTGCTCTGTCATTACGGACGTTTTGATGCCAACCACTGTGAGACCTTCACTAGGGCTGGTGCTGTGCTGCTTTGACTTCCGTACTCCAACCTGTGATCTAACCCAACCTCTTTTCTTTATAAGCACCAGCCTCAGGTACTTAGTTGTAGTAGCAGAATATGGACTACTATGTATGTACATGTGGGATAGGTTCACACTTTTCTCTGAGGGTTTGTCTTGATTATTGATGATGGTTTGGGAATGAGCCTGGTAGACAATGTTTTCAGTTTTCATGAGGAAGCAGAAATATTTCAATCTTAATTTGAGGAAGCACAGAGGTAGGTAAATAATAACTTATTGTGCTTTTCTTTTTCACAAACAGGGAGACAAAGTTTTCAGAGTGCTGTTTCTGGATATAAGGGCAGAGTGAAAGGAAAGGAGGTTGAAGGTGTTTTGGAAAATTTTTAAGTTGGAATCACCTCACCTTCTGTATGTAAATTCCCCATATGCCCCTTATTCTGATTTTATTTTGGAAGAAAACCTTTGAAATGGGTATTTGTGTAATGTATAATTTTACACACACATACATACATTCATATGTACCTGTATAAGTACATGCATTAACATGCTTATTTGCTACGTATGTACCTATGAAGAACCTCCATAAAAAGTTTGTGGAAAATACCCATTATATTTTAATTTTAATCTGCATGAACTTTTTTGAAGTACCCTACACACTGTGTAAGGTATTTTTCTAGAAACTTCGGGGTGTGGACAAGTAGTTTTCCATTCATCCTTAAAGATCTTGAACTCTGTTAATGAGGAAAAATACATTAGAATGCATTTGGGTGCTAGAAGCCAGGTGGCTGGTTTGATCACTGTGTAAGGCAGACATGCAGTGCCGGAGGAAATTGTGCTCACTGCCATGCTCAGAGAAGACTGCACGGAGGAGGTGGAACATGAACAGATCTAGAAGTATTAAGAGACGGTTCTTATATTCGTGTATTGCTGAAAATTGCCGCTGGGGGAAATGATGGAAAAGGACAAACCACTAACAACAGACAGAGGCGAGTTACAAGGCTCTCAGGCACCTCACCGTGTTCTAATATTCCCTGTGTCGTTCTCTGTATAGCGTAAGAGTGACTCACCTGCTGACGTACTGGTTGGCCTTGCTTTCCTTTATAGCTTCATGGAGAGGTCTCCTTTGACTTTATAAGAAGGGCTCATTCCCACTTCTCAGGGAGATCTCTTTCCAACTCCATAAGGAAGTCTCGTTCCAATGTTTCCTGCTTGCTCCTCTAGTACTAAAGAGCCCATCAGAGCAGAGGGCTAAATAGATGTCAGTTCCTACCTATTCAAGGTGATGGACTGATTTTGTTATCCACCCTTTGCAGTTTAACTCATTCAACAGAACTCGCATTAACCATCTATATTAATTGTGTGCCATTATGCTGGGCACCATCCTCAAAATGTTTCCTAAAGGAGCAATCATCTAAAAACAACAGCACACACACTAGGGTAGTTGCATTTATGTATTTGGTGCTCTTGGAAGTTTTAAGGGAGAGATATTCAAAGAAAGTTGGAAAAAAGGGTAGTTTTATGGAGAAGGAGAAACTTCAGCTGAGTTTCTTTTTGGTTGTGTTTTGAAGGAAAATTGGTGGTTAGCATGATGAAGGGGAAGCTGTCTAAAAGGTAGTAAATTTATATTTGCAAATTGATGCTAATCTAGTAGTCATTGTTGTTTATGGAGAGACTTTCTATATGATGTCACTTCAGACTTGTTTCCTGAACAGATTCATTTAATGCTATCAAATCTGATGGTTTATCTCACAGCACCACATAGGACTGAGATTACTCACAAATGATAAATGGGCAAAATATGATGGAATCGGGAATAATTTAAGTCAACCCACTACTTTTTGTGTTTAAATCTTTATCTTGTAGAATACAGGGTTATCATTTACAAGTTTGGGTAGAAAGTTGAAGAGAGATGTCAAGAATCACTTTGGAAATATTCTTGAAAAATATTTTAAATTTTTAGATCATATTACAAAGACCAGGGGCTGGCGCTGTGGCTTAGCGGGTAAAGCCCCTGCCTGCAGTGCTGGCATCCCATATGGGCGCTGTTTCGAGTCCCATCTGCTCCACTTCCGATCCAGTTTATAGAGCATACATGTATTTAAAAGCAGTAGAAGATGCCCCAAGTCCTTGGGCCCCTGCACTGGCGTGAAAGACCTGGAGGAAACTCCTGGATCTTGGCTTCAGATCCGCCCAGCTCTGGCCTTTGCAGCCATCTGGGGAGTGAACCAATGAATAGAAGGTCTCTCTGTCTCTCTCTCCCTCTCTTTATCTCCCCCTGCCTCTGCCTCTCTGTAACTCTGTTTTTCAAATAAAATAAATAAATCTTAAAAATAAAAAAAAGAAAGATCAAGAGATGGTGCTTGTGTGTGACAATGCATGTGTGTGTATTTATTTATTTATTCATTTAATTGACAGGCAAAGTTAGACTGTGAGAGAGAGAGACAGAGAGAAAGGTTTTCCTTCCGTTGGTTCACTCCCCAAATGGCCGCTACGGCTGGCGCGCTGCGCCAATCCAAAGCCAGGAGCCAGGTGCTTCCTCCTGGTCTCCCATGCGGGTACAGGGCCCAAGCACTTGGGCCATCCTCCACTGCCCTCCCGGGCCACAGCAGAGAGCTGGACTGGAAGAGGAGCAGCTGGGACAGAACTCTGTGCCCATACAGGATGCCGGTGCCGCAGGCAGAGGATTAACCAAGTGAGCCACGGCGCCAGCCCCAACATGTATATTTAGAAGAACGTGGTTTTCAAAAGTATGCTAAATCATTTTTGGATGAATTTATTAAAGAAAAAATCCAAATTATAATCACATCTATTTATAAAATGATGAAAACTATGTACCAAAACTTATATGATATAGTCAAAGTTCTAATTTGAAATAAATTAATAACCTAAAATGTTTTAGCTGGAAAATTGAATAATCATTCATATTAAATAGCAAGGAAAATTACATCAATCTAAGGAAAGCAGGAGAAATGAAATAGCAAGATAATAGAAAATTAATCTGAGGGGGCTGGCACTGTGGTGTAGTGGGCTAGGCCACCACCTGCAGCTCTGGCACTCCTTATGGGCGCTGGTTCGAGTTCTGGCTGTTCCACTTCCTATCCAGCTCTCTGTTATGGCCTGGGAAAGCAGTGGAAGATGGCGCAATCCTTGGGCCCTTGCACCCATGTGGGAGACCTGGAAGAGGCTCTTGGCTCCTAGCTTTGGATGGGCTCAGCTCCAGCTGCTGCAGCCATTTGGAGAACAAACCAGTGGATGGAAGACCTCTCTCTGTGCTTCCACCTCTCTGCAATTCTGCCTTTCAAGTAAATCAACAAGAAATCTTTAAAAAAGAAAGAAAATAATTTGAAACAGAAAAAAAAAAAAACAGATGAAGAAATACATAAATCCTCTAAAATAGATAAAATTATGGGAAATCTATCAAAAATGAGAGGAAACACATCATATATAAAATAAATGAATGAAAAAATATATAATACTACATATGCGTTTCCAGGCATACCTTGGAGAAACAGTGGGTTCTGTTCCAGATATAAAGTGAATGTCAAAATAAAAGTGAGTATCATGAATTTTTTGATCCCAGCTCATATCAAAGTTTTGTTAATACTGTATTGTAGCCTATTAAGTGTACAGGAGCATGGCCGGCACCGTGACTCACTAGGTTAATCCTCCGCCTGCGGCGCTGGCACCCCCGGGGTTCTAGTCCTGGTTGCCCCTCTTCCAGGCCAGCTCTCTGCTGTGGCCCGGGAAGGCAGTGGAGGATGGCCCAAGTGCTTGAGTCCTGCACCCGCATGGGAGACCAGGAGGAAGAACCTGGCTCCTGCCTTCGGATCAGTGCAGCACGCCGGCCACAAGGCACTGGCTATAGTGGCCACTTAGGGGGTGAATCAACAGAAGGAAGACCTTTCTCTCTCTCTGTCTCTCTCTCTCTCTCACTGTCTAACTCTGCCTGTCAAACAAACAAACAAAAGTGTGCAGGAGCATTATGTCTAGAAAAGATGGACATATCATAATTTAAAAATGTTTTATCATTGGCACAGGCATTTGATGAAGCAGTCATGTCTTCCCTTGGGAGATGAGCATCCTATGTCCAAGTACCTAGATTTGAATCCCAGCTCTGGTCTTCAGTCCAGCTTCCTGATGATGGTCACCCTGGGAGGCAGCAGATGATGGCTGAGTCCCTTTCATCCTCAATGGGAGACTCAGACTGAGTTACTGACTCCAGCCTTAGTTCAGCCTCAGATGTGGGTATTTGGGGAGTAGATCAGTAGGCAGGAGGTCTTTCTGTGCCTCTTTTCCTTTCAAATAAAATAAATTTTTAAAGGAAAAAAACCTTATTGTTAAAATATGCTAATGATCATGTAAGTCTTCAGCAAGTTAGCGTCTTCTTGCTGGTGGAGGATTTGTCTCAATGTTGATGGCTGCAGACTTCTCAGTGTGTAGTTATTGATGCTTGGGGTGCTTGTGCCAATTTTAAAAATAAGACAAGGACATTTCCACATCACTGGACTCTTCCTTTCACCCAAGATTTCTCTGTAGCATGCAATTCTGTCTGATAGCATTTCACCCACACTAGGACTTCTTTGACCATTAGTCAATCCTCTCGAAACCCGCCACAGCTTTATCAATAAAGCTTGTGTAATGTTCTAAATCCTTTGTTTTCATTTCAGCAGTGTTCACAACATCTTTACTAGAAGTAGATTCCATTTCAAGAAATTAATTTCTTTGCTCCTCCATGAGAATTCCTCATCCATTAGATTTCCAGGCTTCACTTATAATCCTGATTCTCTCGCTGTTTCCATGACATCTGGGGGAACTTCCTCCACTGAAGTCTAGAGTCCCTCAAAGGCATCCACACAGGTTGGAATCAACTTCTTCCACACTCTTGTTCAGTTGATGTTTTGACCATCCCCCATGGATCCCTAGTATTTTTAGCGGTGTCTCACATAGAAATTCCTTCCAGAAGGCAGCAATTTACTTTCCCCAAATCCATCAAAGGAATCGCTATCTATGGCCACTGTAGCCTTACAAAATGTTGTTTCTTAAATAATAAGATTGAACATCAAAATTACTCCTTGGGCTGCAGAATGGGCTGCAGGATGGATGTTGTGTTAGCAGCCATGAAAATAACAGTAATCTACTTGTACATCAATGAGCAGTAATATTTTGAAAGGAAACTTTCTTTCTGAGTAGTTCTCAACAGTGGGTTTAAAATATTAAACAATGTTATAAACAGATGTGCCGTCCTCCTTACTTTATTGTTTGGTTTATAGAGCACACAAAGAGTGGATTTAAAATAATTCTTATGGTCATTAGGATTTGCAAAATGGTAAATGAACAGTTGCTTCAATTCAATGTGGCAGTAGAGTCAGCTTGTCCATTGAAGCTTTGAAGCCAGACACTGGCTTCTCCTCTCTAGCTATGAACGTCCTAGCCTGTTTCTGCATCTGGTCTGTGGTTCAAGTGTAGCCAACTCCATCAATGAGCTTAGCTGGATCTTCCTGGTAAGTTACTGCAGCTTCCTCGTCACACCGTTTGCTGCTTCCCCTTGTACTTGTATGCTATGGAAATGGCTTTTCTTCCTTTCAACTTCATGAACCGACCTCTACCACCTTGGGAACTTTCTTTTGCACCTTCTTTTTCCTCTCTCAGGCTTTATAGAATTCAAGAGAGTTAGGCAGTGTTCTGCATGAAGCTTTGGTCTAAGGACTGTTGTGACTGGTTTGATTTCTAACCGGGCCATTGAAAGTTCCTCCCTATCAACAATAAGGCTGCTACACTTTCTTATTCCTGTATTGACTGGGGTAGCACTTTTTATTTTCTTTAAGAACATGTGCTTTTCATTCACAATGGGCTGACCGGCACAAGGGATTGCCTAACTTTTGGTCTATCTCATCTTTAGATATGCCTTCCTCACCAAGCTTAACCATTTCTCACTTTTGCTTGAGATGTGCAAGTCTTCATCTGAACGCTTAGAGACCATTGTTCTATCATTAATAGGCCCAATTTCAATACTGTTGTGGCCCAAAGAGAGGGAGAAAGATGGGGAATGGCCGGGGTGTGGGTCAGAAAACAAACACATTTTTAAATTAAGATTTAAAACAGAAAATGAAACATTTTTAAATTAAGATTTATAGGGGCATGGTTCAGGGTACTCTAAAAAAATTATCATAGCAACATCAAAGATCACTCACTGATCACAAGATAGAGTGCCAATGGAAAGATTTGAAATATTGTGAGAATTACCAAAATATGACACAGAGACACATAATGAGCCTAATATGTAAATAAGTCTAATATTTATAATAGGTTTAAGATATAGAGTCTTTTTCATATTTACGAAGAATACTATTTGTCTTATTGGAAAAATGGCAAAAATAGACTTGTTCCATGTAGAGATGCTACAAACCTTCAATTTATAAAAATCACAGTATTTGTGCTGTACAATAAACCAGGATTTGCCAATACATTTGATATTAAAATAATTTCAATGAAAATGTTATATGAAATTTCCTATTATTTTGAAAATAAAATGGTGACTATATGGGGAATTTATAAATTGCCAAGGTTTATTCAAGAAGAAATGGAAATTTTGACTAATGGAATAAAAACTTAGAAATTCAAAGCATTATTAGAGAATTATGGAATTACTGTATCAGATAAAAATTTCAAGGGCAGATAGTTTTGCTGGTGAATTTTTTAATGTTGAAGCTAATGTAAAACACAAAAAGTCCAAGAACAGAGAAAATGCTGAACGTGTCACAAATTATATAGCACTTACATGAAAATCCTACTTGTAATGCATGTAATACTGTAGAACAACCTCATTTATAAATACAAATGAAACACTAATAAACAAACTTAAATGTGATGGTTAAAAAAAAGTAAAAACAAAGACTAGCATTGTGGCATGGCGGGTTAAGCTACTGCATGTGCTGCTGGCATCCCATATGGGCGCTGTTTGAAGTTCCCTGATTATGTGCCCGGGAAAGCAATGGAAGATGGCCCAAGTGCTTGGGTCCCTGCTATGCATGCAAGAGACCCAGATGAAGCTCTTGGCTTCTGGTTTCAGCCCAGCTCTGGCCATTGCAGCCATTTGAGGAATGAACCAACAGATGTAAGATCTCTCTCTCTCTCTCTCTCTCTCTCTCAGTCTCTGTAACTCTGCCTTTCAAATAAGTAAATTATTTAAAATTAAAAAACTTAAAAAAAATTTGACATAGACAAGTGTGACACTCTAAGTCAAAATAAGAAAGATCAGGTGATCATATCCATTGTGTGTGATAAAATTTAATGTACCTAGTATTGAAAAAAAGAAGTATAGTGCAGTAGGACAAATAGTGTTCATTGTTAATATGAAAAAGGCTCTATATCTTAAACCTACTATAAATATCAGTCTCATTTAAATTAATGTGAGGTGGGAGAGAAGATACTTACATATGAAATGGAATTAAGGAGTCAAATTATTTGAAAGGAGGAAACTTAAATATTTATAATTTTCAGATTGCTTTCTGGTCTGGTGGAAATCCCTAGGACAACAAACTGAAAGGAATATTAGAATGAATTGGGATTAAATCTAGTGGTCAATTACAAAGCACATACGTGTTTGTCAATTAATTTTCTACTGTAAATACTTACAAAATATAATGGAAAAAGCAAAACGGATAAGAAGATAATAAACAATATAACCAAAATATAAATAAGTAAATATGATAAAATATTTAAAGGTCTAAATTAAAACAAAGAAAAACAATAAAACATATTAAAAATGAAATGCAATTTGGAAAAGCAGTTTTCCTCCAAACAAAAAAATTAAACACTCATCTCATCGCATTAGAAACCAAAGAAAAAAATCCTAATGAAATGCAGTTTTCCACCTACCAAATTAGTGAGAATTTTCAATAATACTTCATTTTGAAAAGCATACTGACAAATCACTCCTATGATTTATTTGTTACAGTGGAAGGAGGGGGCCAGCGCTCTGGTGCAGTGGGTAAAGAAAGCCTCCTCCTGCAGGGCTGGCATCCTATATGGGTGCCAGGTTCAAATCCCAGCTGCTCCACTTCCAATCCACCTCCCTGCTAAGTGCCTGGGAAAGCAGCAGAAGATGACTCAAGTGTTTGGGCCCCTGCACCCACGTGGAAGACCTGGAAGGAGCTCCTGGCTCCTGGCTTCTACCTGGCCCAGCCCTGGCCATTGCGCACATTTTGGGAGAGAACTAATAGATGGGAGAGCTCTCTCTGTCTCTCTCTCTCTCTTTCTATGTGTGTGTAATTCTACCTTTCAGATAAATAAAATAAATCTTAAAAAAAGAGTTGGAAAAAGGGTTAGGCATTGTAGCACAGTGGGTTAAACCACTGCTTAGGATGTTCTCATCTCATATCAGAGTACCAATTTGAGTCTTGGCTGCTTTGTTTCCAATCCAGCTTCCCTCTAATGGGCCCAAAAAGCAGCACATGATGGCTCAGTTACTGGCTTCATGCCATGTGTGTGGGAGACCTGAATGGAGTTCAGAGCTCCTGCTTCAGTGTGGCTCAGCCATGGCTTTGTAGGCATTTGGGGAGTGAACCTGCAGATGAAATATTCTCTCCCTCTCTCTGCCTCTCTCTCTCTGGCTCTGTCTCTCTCTCTCCCCTTTCATTCTCCCAATATCTTTCTTTCAAATAAATAAATAAAATCTTAAAAATGAATGGAAAGTGATTTGACAATAGTTAATAAGAATCATGGAGAAATATGTATCTACTGTTAGACTTGATAATTTCACTTGTGAAACTATACCCCCACTTATAAACTATATATGAGGAATGTCTTAAAAGATTACATATAAGGCAAAATGTTAGAAACAATTAAAATGTGCAAGCATAACTGGGTAATTAGAAAAATTATGGTATGTCCATATAAGGACAGAACAAATCATGTTTACCCGGAGTGGTTAATTGTCGCTCCCCGTCTTCGTGGAGGAACGACACAGGACCCTGCGCTGTTCTTTCGTCTGCTCGGCCCTCCCCGGGTTTGCTGCTGGTTCTTCCCGGGTTGGCTACCGACCCTTCCACCTCCGTGGAAGGGCGGTTCCCCCTGCCACATTCCCCACTTCCGCGGGGGAGCGGCACACCGCCGGCCGGCTCTCTTGGGGGCTGCACAGGTGTTCCCCTTAGATGTTCCTGGTGCATGCCGTCTCTCTCCTCCTTTATAGTCCTCTTCCACCAATCCCAACTCTGCTACCCACATGCTGAGTACGCTGCTCTCCTCCAATCAGGAGCAGGTCCCACAGTTTATTGGTTGAACTGGAGGCAGCTGTGTAGAAGCTGTTTCCCTTCTCAGCGCCATATTGTGGGAAAGCAGATGCATAGAATAAGTCTTAATTCCAGTAACTTAGTCTAGTCCGAGTTGCTCCCAGTTGCTCCCCACAGTTAATGACACAGATTATTGTTCATGGTACAATGTAAAGTAAGACATAGGAAGAGAAAGAGAAAAACTGGAAAGAAATACACTAAAATATTAATAGTTGTCAGGGGACTAAAAATTATTTTTAAATTATTTTTACTCTTTCCTTCATTTTTAAAAAATTTCTCAATGAGACAAGGAGCCTAAGTTTAGAGAACAATATTCTTGATTGAATTTTATTTTGCCAAGATCTCCCATTACTTTTGTTGCCATGTCAGTGCTATGGTTAGCACATTTGTATGGCCTTTTTCTTTTATTTCGCTTTTCAATTGTCATTCTATAATTCTAAATTTTTAATATCCCCATACCACACCAGGATCTATTTCAATAATTTGTGGAATGATGCAGGAATTAAACCAAGAAGCAAGTAGGCAGTAATGCGAACTCTTTGTCACAAGGGTTTGCTGCACTCAGTCCTCTTTGATTTGAGCTCAGACCGTGTCTAGCACCTGGACTCTGAGGTGGACTTGCTCCTACTTGTCCGATCAAGCAGCCCAGCAGAGAATGCTCACAGCCAGTGGGAGGCGAAGCCCCTGGGCACTGCAGCCGTTCCCATTCCCATGTCCCTCTGGGTCAGAGAAGGCCTGAGCAACTCCTGCTACCTCTTCGGTCTCTGCTGCCCCTGCCTAGAACTGTGCTCAGAGCATGAACATGCTTAATGCTTAAGGGACTACATCACAGGCCTTTTTATTTTTTGAAACTGATAATTGTTAAGCAAGATTTAATAACTTTTTAATGTTTAAGAGTTTAAGACTAAATTTTAGTAATGGGAGATTCATGGAAGGATCCAGAAAACAACCCTTTCCTTATGAGAATAAAGAAAATATCAGCCTATGAAATACTTGACATACTGTGACTCTGATAATCTGAAGACGTGTGAATCATTACAGAACTATTCTCACAACTCAGAACTAAAAACCTCATGGAATTACTGTGCTTTTAATCCCAAGAGTTGGGTGTTTAGAATTCCACACGTCTTTGTGGTGTCATGCCAACTAGGGAAACCACTTATGAAAACAATGTATTGTTGAATTGTGGATTTCAGCTCCATTGCACTGATAAATGGCACTTGATATTTTTTACAATTCTCCTTGATTAGAGAATGGGTTAAGATGTATCTGAGAATGTTTTAAACATTTAATGTCAAGTTAGATTTCATATTGGGAATGAATGAGAGACTATATGTTATAAGAAGGTTTTTTTTTTTTTAATTTTCCAGCATAGGAAGAGATGTGATGCTAAATCGTATGCACATGCACGTTAAATTTGTTTGGAAGACGTAATTCAGTGTAGCAATTCTTGGAATTAATGCTCTGGTATGAGAGTATATGTGTCTACATACATCTGAGATTCATTTGTTGTTGAAGGAGCAACATTTGAGCAAGTATGAACCAAACCCTGGTTCTCCTCATTAACAGGTGGAGTTACATTGTGTTGGAGTTAACTGGTTAGAGAATCATGGAGCTTGAATGGGAAAGGCTGCTGTTTGCTCCTTGAGTTTCAGCACTATAGTTGCTGTCTTTCTTCCCTTTCTCCCCCTCTTCCTTTCCTCCTCCCTTCACAATACATTGTTCTCTCTGTGTGTATTCACTTCACTCTTTTTTGTTATATATATATATATATACATACTTATATAATATAGTAGATACAATTGTATAATTAGTATGTCTATCTATAACATAAATATATATATATATAAATAAATAACTATATAAGCTCAAGCTTTTTTTATACTATATGCATATATAATATGAACAAAAAGCTTTAAATCCATGTTAAAGTCATGGGTATAACTGGTTGATTTGATAAAAGCAGATTTTGTATTTATTTCACTTTCTCCATTGACTTGGTCTCTTGACTTTCCTATATTCTACTTAGAAAAAGAGTTTTTCATTATATGATTAATTTCCCTCTTTTTTTGTGTGTGTGATTATTTTTTATTTTTTATTTTTTGACAGGCAGAGCGGACAGTGAGAGAGAGAGACAGAGAGAAAGGTCTTCCTTTGCCATTGGTTCACCCTCCAATGGCCGCCGTGGCCGGTGCGCTGTGGCCGGCGCACCGCGCTGATCCGATGGCAGGAGCCAGGTACTTCTCCTGGTCTCCCATGGGGTGCAGGGCTCAAGCACTTGGGCCACCCTCCACTGCACTCCCTGGCCACAGCAGAGAGCTGGCCTGGAAGAGGGGCAACCGGGACAGAATCCGGCGCCCCGAACGGGACCAGAACCTGGTGTGCCGGCGCCGCAAGGCGGAGGATTAGCCTAGTGAGCCGCGGCGCCGGCCGGATTAATTTCCCTCTTAATAAAGGATGATTTTAAACTTTATGAGCAAAAAAGAACATTATCAACTCATGAAAATTTAGGCCAAAATTCTCTGTCCTCACTCCTTCAGATAAGGAATCTGAATCTCAAAAACAAATAAAAATGCTATATTTTCTTTAAAAAATGCTGATTTTGTCTGGAAAATATCCCAACGCTGTTAGGAATCTCAAGATGTCATCTTCCATTCTCCAGGTTTCAGTAGAACATTGCATTATTTCTCTTAGTACTTGCCATTGTAACAAACAAACCCAAAATTACATTAAGGCTCAAACATGAACATGAAAGAAGTCGACTTTTATCTTAGGTGGAGTGTGAAATAGGTGTGTCTGACTGATGGACAGCTCTCTTCCACATCGTGATTCAAGTGGCAAATTCCTTCCATCAACAGTTACCTTCCACAACTATCATCATTCACCTGCACAGCTAATGGAAGCAGGCAGAACATGAAGCAGGGTATGAGAGAGATTATTAAAGTCCAGGCTTTGAAGTGAAGCCCATCACTTACGTTCAAATATCATGGCTAGAGCTCAGCCACATGGCCATGCCCAACTGATAAGGAAGGTGGCGGATTCAGGTTTGGTGAACAGCTCGCCATTGTTTGGCACACACATGGTCAACAATCAGGATTGGTGAAAAAGACTTTCTGCCACATGTTTCTGTGTTTTCTAAACTGAAATATTTTACCTGCATAGTGAAATTTTAGTGCTCCGTTTTGCTTTAGGAACAAATGAGTTCAGCCATGATATGAGGTTAAGATTCATCTAATTACAAAAGAATGTGAATCAGAGCACAACCTCTGTACAACACAGGAATGTCTTAAAAGTAGAAATATTTCTGGCATCTTGCACATTTAAAAAAAAGGGCCAAGGGGAGGAGCTAATGATAGATTATCTAATGATTAATATCTGGATGCGCCTGTTTAAAGACCAAGACCAACCAGCAGAACAGAAGGAATTAGAGAGTACATGGAGGGGCCTAATTCTGTTCCGAAGATGTGCAAAACACTCAAAACTGGAAACGTTGTTCCAGCTGCTGTGCTAACCCAAATCTCTTCTTAGTGACAACCATCATCTTTGTAATCGACTAACAATAGCAGCCTGTGAGTCAAAATGGATAGCCTGAGCAAAGTTGCCTGCATTATTTCCTTCTCCCAGTTTAGTCCAGTCAGGAAAACTGAGTTATAAGTCATAGTGTCTGAACCACAATTAGTTTCACTTAGGACCTTTTCACAGGTGTGCCATAAATGTTGGAATTAAGACATTCTTTTCTTTTGAAATTGAATTGCATGTTAACTGGTTATTGGCTGTTGCTAGTGGTCTACACAATTACAGATAAGAGCATTGATCTGGCAAGAAAACAAATTGGCTCTTAAAAGAGGGCAGTTTGGATCTGACAGCTGCAGATGATTAGGTGTCTCTCTAATGGATACTGCATGTTACCATCAGAGGTGTGAAAGTTCCACTAAGCTTTCCTTCCAGCAGCCTAAGAAAGGCTCCTAAGAAGGGCTGCTTGCATCTGTCTGCCTACTTCACTGTACAACAGCCTAATCCAGTGATAGGAAATAGTGTCCAGAATTATCTGGATGGTGAGTTGCTGATACCTTCATCAAACCTTGAGATAGTCAGGAGTTACTAGGAGAAAACTTCTTGGTCCAATCAGATAACATTAGAAGTGAGGTTGGTCTTGAGTACCAGTGCTTGAGAAGCAGTTGGCATAAGCAACCCAGCCAAGCATAATAAAGTACTTCCACAGAATGCTACATCTTCAAGAGTATTACCCAGAGACTCCATTCTATCTGGCAAGAACTCCAATTCTGATTAACCTGGCTAGAGGACTTCTGACTTGGTTGGGTGGCTTGTGATTGGTTTGCTGGCTTTTAGTTACCTCATCTAAATTCAGATATTTCTGGGAAGAATGACTCAGGTTCTGTCCTATTTGGTGACTTCACTATAAAGACAGGATCGATCACATCTTTGTCATGACCATCGACAACCTAACCTCTGCACTCCTTCTCTATCCTACTGCATGTAGGAGGTCTTTGGTGTACAGCTTGGTAATGCCAATCAGATATCCCAACTTCCCCCAGTAAAGTGACATTGAGGTAGGCTCCTTTGATTTTAAGAATCATCTATAGGACTTCCTCTAGTGTAAGATGATCTCATTGTAAAAATCTTTTTCTCTCCAGGGGAGTGATAAACAATATTCTCTTTAAGAGCTTCAGGTCAAAGTCCAGATTCCCAGCTTTATCCCAGCTCTTGAGTACATCTAAAGGAAGCTGGGGTCAAGCTTTCAGATCATGGCCCATTGAGAAGATAATGAAAAAGCACTTGCAGTGGGATTTTATTCATCATTTATATAATCAGAGAAATTACAGATGAAATAGGCTATTATGTCATCCAAGTTCTCCTTCTAGCCAATGTGTGTGCATGTTCTCTTTTAAAACATCCCATAAAAACATCCTACACA
This sequence comes from Oryctolagus cuniculus, assembly GCF_964237555.1. Classification (NCBI taxonomy): domain Eukaryota; kingdom Metazoa; phylum Chordata; class Mammalia; order Lagomorpha; family Leporidae; genus Oryctolagus; species Oryctolagus cuniculus. The sequence continues at coordinate 114,365,740 of NC_091432.1, forward strand.
GGGTTAGATCATAATAATCTTTTGGCCATCTGTGGCCAGTGCCAACTATTCCAGAGGAACTGTGTTTTTTGTCTGATTACCATTTAGAGATCATAGATATCACTCAGCCTGAAAAGCCATAACTTTCTCTTTGTCTCCCACATCTCTGTGTTACCACAGTTGGCTTTGTGTGGACAGTGGTGTAGAATCCATGTCATTCCGGGCTCTCATGGAAGCTAGGATCATGTTGGGACAATATTTGTCAAGTAGAAGTATATGGAACTTTGGAGGGGGTTTGGTGAGAGAAGCATGTTTTTAGAAAGTCACAAGTTCTTTATAAGAAATTTTCAATGCTATGTTTTTATTTTGACGATGTAAAGAAATACACCTGAGCATATACTGGAGCATCTAGAAGACTTATAACACCACTACCATGGGATTCCAGTGCCACAATCATGTCTTCTTTAGAGCCACAGTGTATTACTTCATCTGTTTCACTCGTGAGAAGAAGGCTGAAGTGGAATTCATTTGCACCTCAGTGAAGACCAGAGGACATCAAACTGTGCTGAAGAGGGCTACATGTCTGGGGCAGAAAGTAAGACACTGCTTGAGATGCCTGCATCCCATGTCCAAGTTCTTGGTTTGAGTCTCAGCTGCTCCACTTCTGACCTAGTTTCCTGCTGATGCACACCTGGGAGGCATCAGGTGATGACTTAAGTGTTTGGATCCCTGCCACTCATGTGGGAGACCTGGGTTGAATTCCAGACTCCTGGCTTCAGCCTGGCCCAGCCCAGGTTTTTGTGGGTATTTGGGGAGTAAACCAGTAGATGAAAGATCTTTGTCTATCTCTTTGTCTTTCAAATGAAGTGAAAATAAATACATAAATAAAGTTTTTTTTTAATTTAAAAAAATCCAAAGTGTGCTGCCAAAGTGGTTGTTTTCATAAGAAGGATTGAGAAAATGGTCATCACACAACACATGAAAGCAGAGGCAGATCAAGCACAACAGCAGGTGCTCGGCCACCCTTGGGTCCATAAGATAATTTTATCAAATTATCTTATGTCATATTAAATCAACAATTTAATATTATAATTTCTGTATTAATTTTAGCTTTGTTTATAAAATTAATTTTTAAATTATTTAAAAATTATGTTAATTAGTCCTTATTACATAAGGACTATCTATATTGAGAGTTTATGCCCAGTTTTACTGTTACACATATTTAAGTAACATTAAAACAAAAGACGAAGTCATCATTGAGCTCCATGAGACTTTTTTTTTTCTAAAAGGCATCTATATAATATTCAAGTTGAAGAAATATTGTTTTATAGGATTCTATATGTCTTTCTGTACCAAATGTATCCAATTTATTTACCTCTCGAAGGGTTCTCCCTAGAAAGCACTATTTCCTAACTTCAGTAACTTGTGAGTGTCTGACTGTTGGGGCAAGGGAGCAGAGCAGGTAATGTCCCCTAAATGGAACAGGAATCCTGAGGAAAATGAGGGGGAGCCTCCCTATAGAATAAAAGAGTGTATTAAGGCAACTTTCAAATGGGATTCCAGGACAGGGCAGCTGACAGTACAGGCACAGCTGCAGCAAGGCTTATTCCACAAAGAATGGTAGGCAAGGCAAGGATTTATTTCTTCAAATTAATGGGTAGCAGGGGCTTGAAAACTTGTGCTATAACATTTCTTTACTATTAGCCCCTCAGCTGCCCTGGGGAGCTATCTCACCTTATCAGAAAGGCATGTGATGGCTCTTAAATTTTGTGGTTGAAGAGTAACGTCAGTTAGGCTGACACATGGTCAGTGGCAGCATCCTTCTAGGAGATATAAGGCAACTCAAGATGGCAACACTATGGTTTGGTGTCATACGGTGAAACCAAGGGATTGGGGTACACCTGGCTATATTGAAGAACGAAATTTTCTGCCACTTGCGCTTTTCTTTGGAGGATATTTTGCCCATATCACTGAAACAACAACTCCTATCGATCACAAATATTGTTAACTAAAAAAAACAAAAAAAAAAAAAACAAAAAACAAAAATACACCATTGCATAAGCTCTACCTAGCTACTTTCTGTTGTCCTCTAATGAGAGCAAGGGGCTCTGTACCCTGCTACAAGGTTGTTTTTTTTTTTTTTTTGAAACTTAAATATTTATTTGATTCATTCAGTCTATACTTGATATTTCTTTTTTTTTTAACTTTTATTTAATGAATATAAATTTCCAAAGTACGATTTATGGACTACAATGGCTTCCCCCCCATACCGTCCCTCCCACCCACAACACTCCCTTTTCCCACTCCCTCTCCCCTTCCATTCACATCAAGATTCATTTTCGATTATCTTAATATACAGAAGATCAGCTTAGTATACATTAAGTAAGGATTTCAACAGTTTGCTCCCACACAGAAACATAAAGTGAAAAATAATAGATGATTTTTTTTAAATGATGATGAAATCAGATCAGACCTATTGTCATGTTTAATCCCAGTGAGAGTCAAGTTGGGAGTTGATAATTTCTTTTTTTCTTTTTTCTTTTTTTTTTTTTACAGAGGATCAGTTTAGTATACATTAAGTAAAGATTTCAACAGTTTGCACCCCCATAGAAACACAAAGTGAAATATATTGTTTGAGTACTCGTTATAGCATTAAATCTCAATGCACAGCACATTAAGGACAGTGATCCTACATGAGGAGTAAGTGCACAGTGACTCCTGTTGTTGACTTTACCAATTGATACTCCTGTCTATGGCATCAGTAATCTCCCCATGCTCCAGTCATGAGTTTCCAAGGCTATGGAAGCCCTCTGAGTTCTCTGATTCTTATCTTGTTTAGACAAGGTCATAGTCAACTGACCTATCTCATAGATGTTCAAGGAGTAGAATCATAGAATGGATCCAGGACAACAACAAGAAAACATTAGACATGAAAAAGGTATTAGTAGTTGGTTGATTGATCAAAGAACAATTTGGTAGAATGGACAATATTGTCCAGAGCAGTCATTAGAAAGTTCCCTGGCACAGAGTCTAGGAGAAGTGTCTATCAGGCTCCTTCCATCTTCTATAAGAACAACAGAAATTCAGTCCATTAACATCCTAGGCAAATGCTCAATTGCTTTCTGCAAGGAGTCTCTGGACATACTAGAGTATATGAACTTGGAGTGAGTGAACAATGTGAAGATTTGTCTAGACACATGGGATAAAGTAGTGAGCAAGAAGCTAATCAAGGGAGCTGATGTGAAGATATCATGATTTGAACATAAAGGGTTGGAGAAGGAGGTGGAAGGCAGGGTAGTTAAGAAGCTGTTAAGGGCCACATTAATTCACCCTGTCTTGGGTCTCAGTGTTAAGATATAAAGAATTAGTTGAGATCGGGATACTAGGGACAGGTATGCCTATCTGTGTATCAAAAGTGACACATGTGAAGAATGACTGCCTTCTTCTCCTTTTTTTTTTAGAAAACTTTTATTTAATAAATATAAATTCTGAAAGTACAACTTTTGGATTATAGCAGTTCTTCCCTTCATAACCACCCTCCCACCCACAAACCATCCCATCTCCTACTCCCTCTTCCATCCCATTCTTCATTAAGATTCATTTTCAATTATCTTTATATACAGAAGATCAACTTAGTATGTACTAAGTAAAGATTTCAACAGACTGCACCCACACAGACACACAAAGTAGAGAGTACTGTTTGAATAAATTTAAACACCTAAGAATAATTTTGTGTTAATTAAAGAGTTCAACCAATGGTATTAAGTAGAACAAGAAAATACTAAAAAGAATAAAATAGTAAACTGTTCCTTGACAGTCAGGACAAAGGCTGATCAAGTCATTGTTTCTCATAGTGTCAGTTTCATTTCTACAGGATTCCTTTTAGGTGCTCAGTTAGTTGTCACAGATCAGGGAGAACATAAGATATTTGTCCCTTTGGGATTGGCTTATTTCTCTCTCTCTCTCTCTCTTTTTTTTTTTTTTTTTTTTTTGGACAGGTAGAGTTATAGACAGTGAGAGAGGGAGACAGAGAGAAAGGTCTTCCTTCCGTTGGTTCACCCCCCCATTTGGGTGGAACTGTGACGATCTGAAGCCAGGAGCCAGGTACTTCCTCCTGGTCTCCCATGTGGGTGCAGGGGCCCAAGCACTTGGACCATCCTCCACTGCCTTCCTGGGTCACAACAGAGAGCTGGACTGGAAGAGGAGCAACCGAGACTGGAACCGGAGCCCATATGGGATGCTGGCACCGCAGGTGGAGGATTAACCAAGTGAGCCGTGGCGCTGGCCCCTGGGACTGGCTTATTTCACTCAGCATGATGTTTTCCAGATTTCTCCATTTTGTTGCAAATGACCGGATTTTTTTTTTTTTACCACTGTGTAATATTCTATAGAGTACATTGCCCATAATTTCTTTATCCAGTCTTCTGTTGATGGGCATTTAGGTTGTTTCCATGGATGACTGTCTTCTTCTGAGGAAGAGTATTTTCTTCCACTGAGTTCTCCACTCTGGGTTGCAGATGGCACCCACATAGTGAATCATAGTGATGAACAAGTGCTAGTGGCCCCTGAATGATGAGACTGCTCTTGAGTTACCCTCATACCAGATGGAGTTTTGCCTCCGACCTAGAAAAGGTCTTGGACAATTCACTTTTTCTTTCTGTGTCTTAGTATCCTTAACTGTAAAAATAAAGTGAGTGATGCTAATCACTTTTCAAACTACTACTGGGATAAGTCTCAAATTATTCTGAGCTTTATGGAATAAAGAATTTTCTGCAGTTTTTTCTTTACTACCCATTTTAGGGACTGTTCACATCCTACTCTCTGGCTATCTCATTCTCATCACTGGGGGATCTGATTAAGTAGATTTCCCTTCTGATATTTCTTTGATTCCCTTCTCAGAAATGTCCGCATTTCAAAAAAACAATGAAACTGATATTTGAAGAAGAGGGACCTTTTCTTCTACACTTCATGGGACTTCAAATCTGTGAGTTAGTCTCATTCAGCTTCTCTTTCTTCATCTAAAGACCCTCACAGCATGCCTAAGAGGAAGAGGTGTAAACACAGTGTGAACTGTGAAGTGCTATTTAAATGCCTGGCATCAACATCTGGCAGTTAATTGAGCAAAAGTAGTACTCAGAGCCATCAAATCATGAAGCATTTGTTTTAAAGGGGACTTTATGACATCATCTTTACTGATTTCTTGATTCTGTGCTTTCTGGTTCTTCCTGACTCAGACCCAGGGTTTGCAGGTGGGGAGACTGAGTGCCTTGGAGGTGCCACCCTGTCTGTATGTACGGCTGTATTCCAGTGGCTCTGGCAGACTGACACAGAGAGCACACCAAAGCCACCAGATGATAGAGTTTTTGAGGAGTAGCCCTGTCCTGTGTGCATTCGTATTTAATCTTATCAGGATCATAGGGAATGCACCAAAAATGCTTGTTAACAAAGTGGTTGATTTGACAAAGGTAGCAAGCTCCCCAGTCCCTAGAAATGTTCCAGCAGTCTGTTATGGCAGATGCTGATGAGATTCCTGGCCTGGATAGGAAGGCTCCTGGGAGACTCCGGAGATCTTTTCTACCGATTTCCCATTCTCTGGTATTTGCAAGGAGCATGCCTACCTCCCCACCCCGCCGAAAGGTGATTATCTAGGCGCAATTCCCTTCCAGCGGCACCCAGCTGGGCAAGGGGGGCTTCTGAACCAATTATTGGTTCATGGCCTTCATTGTGACCTTGTACATAGTATGTGAGCAAATCTACTTTCATTAGGTCCAATGTTTGGAAACAAAGGCAAAATAGACAGGTATGAGTGCAGGCTGGTGTGACCTTGATGTGGCAGTGGTAAATTCCATGTAGAACAAAATCTTCTCACCATGTACTTGAGTGTGGTTGGGCAGAATATTGCCAGAGGGCAGCCACAAGGCACTGAGCATCTGAACAGACTTTCCTATTTATCACTCCTTTAGGTGGGTTGCGTGCTTCTGTTTTACATTCTGATCTGGCCTTGAATGTTGATAAAATCGATATTGCCTATGAGACTTGAGAAGAAGTAGAAATGATTCCCCTTGCATCTAAATGTCTCCTTTGTCAATATGCCAGGATCAGCCATTAGATGCAAGTCTACACCAAAGACACTATAGCTATTAAGATATATAATTTACGTTAGTCTTTTTTTGTTTACCAAGTTCTCTTTCATGCACCATCTGTGTTCCCAAAGCCATCTTTGGTTTCCCTCATTTCCATGAGTGCACCATGCTTTTGGTGGGCACAGTCTTCCCACGTTCTTTTTGCTTGTGGTTAATGCTCCCTTCCTTGCATCCATACGTCTCTTTCAATGCAAGTATTACACTTGTTGATTATCTGTTCTTCCTGTAGGCTTTAAATACATAAAGATTGAAACTGATTTTGTTTTGCCAATTGTTGTCTTTTTTTTTATATAGGCAGAGTGGACAGTGAGAGAGAGAGACAGAGAGAAAGGTCTTCCTTTTGCTGTTGGTTCACCCTCTAATGGCCGCCGCGGCCGGCGCACCGCACTGATCCGATGGCAGGAGCAAGGTACTTATCCTGGTCTCCCATGGGGTGCAGGGCCCAAGCACTTGGGCCATCCTCCACTGCCCTCCCTGGCCACAGCAGAGAGCTGGCCTGGAAGAGGGGCAACCGGGACAGAATCCGGCACCCCGACCGGGACTAGAACCCGGTGTGCCGGCACCACTAGGCAGAGGATTAGCCTATTGAGCGGCAGCGCCGGCCTGCCAATTGTTGTCTTAAAGCCTGGTATAGACTCTGGCACAAAATAGGCACCCCCAAAATATTTGTTAAATAAATGAGAATACTAATGGTCTTATTCCAATCTTTCTGCTATTTTACAGAAAAATTAACTGGTTTGCTCCAAATGTCACAGAATGACTACTCACCACGAAGTCTCTTGACTCCAAATTGTTAGCTCCCTTCTCTCTGTGTCACAACTGTCTGTCCAGGCCATGAGCCTGTGGTCTTTGGGACACTAACAATTGTGATATTGGTGCTCTGGGTATAAATGTCTCCTTTGTAGCTTGGGATGGAGATGGACTTGAAAAAAGCAGGAATGTTTCTACATGCTCAAAGGAAAGAGAAATATCATTATCTGTACTTTGCACTCTACTCAATTCATTTTTCAGGAGATTCTATGATGCAGGGGTGAGATGGCTTCTTGAAAATTCTTGACAAAGGGGCCAGAGCTGTGGCGTAGCAAGTAAAGCTGCCACCTGCAGTGATGGTATCCATTCGGGTGCCAGTTTGAGTCCTGGCTGTTCCACTTCTGATCCAGCTCTCTGCTCAGGGCCTGGGAAAACGGTGGAAGATGGTTTAAATCCTTGGGCCCCTACACCCATACAGGAGACCTGGAAGAAGCTCCTGGCTCCTGGCTTCGAATCGGCTGAGCTTTGGCCATTTGCTGCCATTTGGGAAGTGAACCAGCAGATGGAAGACCTTTCCCTCTGCCTCTCTGTAACTCTGCTTTTCAAATTAGTAAATAAATATTTAAAAAAAAGAAAATTCTTAACATGAACTACTTGCTGTCATGGCTGCTACAGAGTTTGTTCTATGAGACCAGAGGCATGTAGAGTTAGACATTGACATCACAGTGGGTTGGGATCAGGTCGGCATAGATGCTGTCTTCTACATTATTAAGCCAGTTAGACATTGGAACCTTGGAATCTAAGGATGTGTGTGCGTGTGTGTGTGTGTGTGTGTGTGTTTGTAAGTGTGGGGATTCAGGGGCAAGGAAGAGAGTGGGAGAGAAGGACAGAGAAGGTGGCACCACTCATGGGCTAAGGAGTTTTACAATCTGCCCAGGCCATGTGGCTGACAACCTGCCTGACGCTTGTTTTGACTTTTCTCTAACTGCACAACCGGTGCATGCAGATGACTTTACATTTCAGAGCAAAATGTGCGACTGCAATGTGCTAAGCAAATGCAAACAAAAATATGCTTCCCCCACTCCAAACAAATCTCTCACACCTCGTGATGATGCCATGGCATGGCGAGAGACAGAAGACAGGGACCACCAGCAACCAGACTGGCTCATTGTTTAAACCACTCTCCAGGATCAATACACACAATTTGGGAGATCATCTTCAGCTGCACTGGATTCCTTGCTGATATTCAGATGCGGCATGTACTTTGACTTCAATCATTCATGGATGTCTGAAAGCATCATTCATCCAATTCATTCAATACGCATCATGCACCTGTTGTGATAGATAGGCATCAGATAAAATACCACAAAGGTACAGAGCTAAGTCATGGGAGAATCTTATCTTTTTAAAAAGATTTATTTATTTATCAGAGGGAGAGAGAGAGAGAGAGAGGGAGAAAGAGAAAAGTGGTCTTCCATCTGCTAGTCTATTCTGCAAATGGTCACAACAGCCGGGTCTGGGCCAGGCTGAAGCCAGGAGCCAGGAATTCCATCCATGTCTCCTACATGAGTGGTGGGAATTCAAGCACTCGAGCCATCATCTGCTGCCTCGCAGGTGCATTAGCAGGAGCCTGGATCAGAAGTGGAATTGCTGGGACTCACACTGGCACTCTGCTATGAGAAGCAGACATCTCAGACAACAGCGTAACACACTGTGCCACAATACCTACCCCAGAATCCTATCTTCTGGGAACTCATTGTTTTTCTGCTTTTGCTTATGCATGTCAGCCCTGAATGTACCTCACCCTACTTTCTGCCACGGAAATCCTTCCTGTACCTTAAAGGTCAGCTTAAAAGCATTTCTTTTCTTGTCTTTAGTACTTCTACCCACAGTAGAAATTAATGATTCTCTTTCCAATGCTCCAACAACACAGAACTTCTCCCTTGAAGTTGCACAGTTTATATTTGTTAAAAGTTTCTGTTGCCCCCTTGTTTCAATTGCTCATTTTTCCCAACACCCGAAAGCATTAGGAAAAGATCTTTCCTAGTTCTGGGAAAATTTTACTGCTAGTAAGAAGTATATTAATGGCCAGAGCATCATAAAAGGAGGCCTCATAATTAAATTTATAATTTTTCTGTTGAGAATCTTTTGGCTCAACCATAGCTGAAGGACTCCAGTTTCCCTTCTCCAAATCTCCTTACTGAACTAGAATCCCAGCAAGGAATCATGCTACATCCTTTTCCAGGGTATCATACATTGATAGCAAACTGTGGAATTTGAAATCCAGATTTGACGAGGTTCGAATCCTGACTCTGTTGAATGTTACTTTGGAAAAGTTATTTAATGTTTTTGGACCTTGGCTTTCCACCTTTTTTGTTTTTTGCTTTTTAAAAATATTTATTTATTTAACTGAAAGATAGATCAATTGATCAATGTTCCATCTACTGGTTCACTCCCCAATGACTGCAACAGCCAGGGCTGGGCCATGCTGAAGCCAGAAGACAGGAGCTTCTTTGGGATCTCCCATGTGGATAGCAGGGATCCAGGGACTTGGGCCCTCTGCTACTGCTTTCCCAGGTGCATTAGCAGGAAGTAGATTAGAAGTAGAGCAGCTGGGACTTGATGGGATGCTGCATTGCAGGTGTCGGCTTAACCTTCTACACCACAGCACTGGCCCCAGCTTCTCCATTCTTAAGTTGAGAATAATAAGCTCATCTGTAATGTGGAACACAGTGAGGAGGTGCTGGTCTTTTAACCAGAAAGAGGTGTACAACCAGACACCAAATCTGCTAGCACCTTAATCTTGCATTTCCTGGCATTCAGAACTGTAAGAAATAAATTTCCAGTGTTTAAAAAACAATAAGTTAATGAAACGAAGTGATGATAATAATAGGACAGGATAGGTAGGATTAGTATTGCATAAAACATTTAATACATTCACTTAGTTTAATACGCTCACTAGCATCAAGAGATGTTACTTATTAGGTACTATTCTTCAAATGACTTAATTCATATCTAGAACTTACTGTGATATTGCACAATTGGTGGATTTTTAAAAATCAGGTTTATATTCTGAGTTATTTGACACTCAGTTTTACAAAACAGCATTACTCCAAAGTCTTAGAGTAGTTTTTGAGGGATAAGTCATTTGGAGTTAGGCCTTGGAACTTGAGTTTCAATATTTTTTCTACTCTTGGGAGTTTTACCAGGGAGAAGTTATTCAACCTTCCCCAACTTTCTATATCCTCAACTTAAAAAGGAGAGGGGATCATACACCCTTCACAGGGTTACTGTGGTGACTGAATGAGTGTTGTAAGAGTGAATCGAGTAGATAACATACGGAAGTCAGACATGACAGTCTGAATAATTGTTTGTTTCCTTCTTTTCTTTTAAAAACACAAAAAGATCCTGGTCCCTGAAGTTGGAATCTGATGCACCTGGGAGGAACCCTGAGCATTTGGAAGGTGCTAAACAGTAGTAACTTACCTACTGGCTTTCAACATGCCAAGCGTACTGCCCCCAACACACAGAGAGCGCTATATGATTATAGTCCTTTCCCAAGACAAGTAAGCAGAGGAGAGCTGCTCCGTAGGCCAGTGTTGATGCTTTGGGTCTGCTCCTTAGTCTTGCCACAGCTGTATGCTCGGAGCTGTTCTTCGCCTGGGGGAACAGGTGTTGTCCCCAAAGCCCAGACGGTCCAGGGCTTTATTGCTTCTCCCACTCATCTTGGTTTTCTGTGGGCTAGACCCTGTGTGATGAGTTTCTGTGTTGAATGGACTGATCTCAAGACTGCATTCTTTACCCCGACATTCTTCCCAATGTTCACTGTGTTTGTCTCTAGCAAGTTGAGTCTGCTCCTTGTGTTTCCTGCCCCAAAGAATACGATGTCCATTACTTTTTTCCAAGTGGACCCCTCCCAGTGTTTGAGGCTCGTGGCATTTGCTATGTCCTCAACATGTTGCTGAGAACACCACCACGTGGGTTGACCGACCAAATGTTTGCATTATCTCTTCTAGATGCTAGGGTTCTACTTTGTGCCCCAAGAGTGGCCAAAATTATCTGAAAGTCCTTAGTTCTGTGAATGAGTTTGCATTCTTGGGGAGATTATCCTGTAAAGGAGACATATATTATGTTTAGGGATCAGGTAAGGGTGGAAGCAGTGAGTGTAGGAAATCAGGGAAGTTTGCACCTGGACCCATAGGTAGAATCTGCCTTATGATTGCCCCGCAGACGGGAAATATGAGAGCAGCATGCTGTGACACCCCCTCTCAGCAAGTGCTTGCTGATTGTCAGGCGACAGGAAACTCTGACCGGCCAACACAGATTCTTGGTACCGACACACTGTAGAAATCACCCAATAGGGAAGCTGATGAGTAGCGTGCATTTTCTGCATTTAGTGGCCAGACTCTCACTGCTTTTGGTGAACAAAATCCATCCTTTTTCTTGGAGTGGTAGATTTAAAGTGATAATCAGCAGGCGGGTGAAGATGGTTTTTCTCTCTAAATGGAGCCGGCGATGAGCAAGGGAAAAGCAATTTTGATGAAGTGGCAGCAGGGCTGGAGTGGAAGTGGTGCTTGTCTCCAGCATCCAGGATGAGACTCTCTTGCCAGGAACAATAGGTCAAGTGCGTCACCTTTAACCTATGGAGAGGCCCTTTCACTGGGCAGAGCAGAGGTCAGCATGATGACCCAGACACTCCATGGCTTCTTGGAGACCAAGGTGTGCCAAACAGGTCCAGGAAGCGGGAGGGTAGATTTCCTCATGCCTCTGACCCTTGGTTGGGGTTCTTAGCCTCAGATCCTTAGGTTTTCCAGATCTAAGGGATTGAGAGTGCCCTCATGCCTCCCCCAAATATCAAAATTTTCTCCATTCATATTTCCCAAAGATAAATGTTTGTGGGTAGGACAAGAAGACTAAAATCTAAATAGCAGCTATTGGCCATATATCTGCTTTGTTTTGGAAGTCACATTTCGAATGGTCAAGTGTGGCCAATGCCAGCTCCTCTGTCCACTACCCACTTGCCAGCCCCTGCCTTTTTCTCACTGTGGGATACAATGAATGAATTCATAAAAGGCATTTCAGATAAATGCTGAAATCTGACTGACCAGGGCTCATCCAAGATGCCCAGCTAGTTTTAAACCCAACAAGTTTGCTACATGGTATGGCCCCCAAAGTACCCTAAACTACACCCATCAATGTCCAGGGATTAAGACCCATGTGCTTCAAAAAGAAAAAGAAAAGAGAAAAAAAGGAAAGAAAAGAAAATGCCAGCTGCCCTTTGTGTCCTTTACACCCTTGTCCAGGAACTTTGACTGCTACTGTGCTACATCAGGTATGGAATGAAAGACAAATGACAAGGAATCCAAATAGAAGAGGGGCGCTTGAGCAACTGTAGTTTTTATGTTCCGGAGAGCCCGAGAGAGAGAAAAGCAGCATTGTATTTCGGATTAACAGGACTGCAGGATTTCATTAATGACAGCCCAGCTTTTTAGCAAAAGGAAGATAGTTAGGGCAGTAAAAGAGAACATGACTAGAATGTGCTCTGCTAATTGGAAATGTATATTATCTTCAGGCGATGTGTGTGTGTGTGTGTGTGTGTGTGTGTGTGGAGGGGAGGGGGCGGGGAGGATGAGAAGAGACACATATTGAGAGGCTGCCAGGAGAGCCGGGACCCAGGACGCCCCAGATTGGACCATACCAGCAGGGCAGTTAAAGGGTCCTTTCTTGTGGATAGGAATGGCCAGTGCCCAGGCCCCACCCTCCCCCACTCCCTTCTAATTCAATGGCTACGTAGGGGCTTCTTTGATGGAGGCTTTGAAGTCGGTGGCTTTGAGATTACTCTTCCTCTGTGACCTTGACCACCAGCCATGAGGTTAGGGGGGAAGGGGAGGGGAGGGGGAAAGCACTGGAGTTGGAAAAAGGAGCGGAAGGCGAGGGGAGGGAGGGGCCGGCGCCCTAAGACATCTCTGTAGCATTCCACGACTTTTCTGATCACTCTGCAAAGTTGAAATATGATTGCAGCCTTTGCACCGGGAAGGAAAGAAACCATTTAAATGAAAAATTAGCTGCCTTAGCAGGTCAAGCACATAGTTACATTAATGTCGTGTAGAACAATAAATCAACTTCGATCTCCAATTGAAAAAATGCTAATTTAGCTCAGCGATTCACTGATTGTACTTTCCTCTGATAGAAATCTTTTCTTTTATTTAATGCGAAGCCGTGATTTGACAGCCTCCTCTAATGGTGCTTGCAGCCCCTCAGCATTTCAGTGGAATTCTGATCATGGTTTTAATATTCCGTGCAGCTCTGCCCCCTCTGATTTCACGCTCACACATTAACGAGAGCTGACACTGGAGATTAGACGCAGACAGCTGGAATGCCAGGTCTTTGTTGCAGCATGGACAGGAGCCAACGTCGTTCAACCACAGCCAAGAGGGACCTGGGAAAGTCTTCTTAAGAGGGAGGGGAGGGCGGAGTGGGGGGCTCCAGGGAGAGTGGGAGCGGGGGTGGGAGCTGGAAGAAAGGCAAGGTAGTTTCTGAAGGGCATATGAAAAATAGCTATTTTCAGAGAGCCCCTTTCGTCTCCCAAATTCACATTGGAATCCACGCTGGTTTATTGAGAGGAAGTGGGTCATTACGGGGAAATCCCAAATTGGTTGCCGTGTTTTGCTGGAAACTCTGAGAATACACGCGTGAGGCAAGGAAGTGGCGATGGCTTCCTGCTTCAGCGGCTCCCTAGCTCGTGTGAGAGACAATGGTGATTAGGAGCTGGAGGCAGAGTGCTTACATAAGGAAATGTGCTCTCCCCTTTGCCTAAAAAAATCACTTAGTTCCAGGTGAATAGATGGGGGAATAAAACGAGATTTATGAGCCAGGGCTGCCCGTGTGACTGGAGACTACCTCGGCAAGAAAGGAAGTCGAGTAGCCTAACTGCCTTGATCCTAATAAATTGTTTCCTGATACCAGAAATCAAATAAAGATCCGCAGTCTCGGCTAAACCGTGAAGCGGCTTGGGTGCAGCGAGGGCCCTACTGCAAAGGGAAGGGAAGGGCCCTGAGAGAGTGGCCCAACTTGCCCCAGAAGAAAATGACAGATGATCAAAGTTGCAACGACAGCACGTGAATACTTTGTCAAAAAAAATTGTTTCTGCTCCCAGGGGAAACCAATTGAGTAGAAATAACAAATGTCCTTCTTGCTAACTGTATCATTAATAATAATTGTACTTTGCATTTTTATGGGATGCCAGGATTCTAAAGCCCTTTATAAAAATACTCAGAGGGGCAGGCTGAAGAAGGAAAGAGAGTGGACCCATTGCCTACGCCTGGATGGAGTGGCTGAGGCTCATGGCCCTGCAGGGCCTTCCCTGGAGTGAAATCACAAAGGAGTCACAGAGCTCCACACTGTCGCAGACTGCAGCAGCCTCTCAGGTGCTTTCTCTGGCTCCCAGGGCTCGCTCCTGTGAACTTGGCTTTACTTCCATGCAGTAGAAGAGCTGAACCACGTTGCGTCACTTTGGCTCCTTCTTCTTATTTAGTCTCCTTTCTATTTTTTTTTATAAAGTAGAATTAATTAGTTTCTTTCTTTCTGTCTTTCTTTTGCACTTATTTATTTGAAAGTCAGAGTTACACACAGAAGGAGAAGCAGAGGCAAAGAGAGAGAGGTCTTCCATCCATTGGTTCACTCACCAAATGGCCACAACGGCCAGAGCTGCGCCAATCTGAAACCAAGAGCCAGGAGCTTCTTCCGGGTCTCCCATGTGGGTGCAGGGGCCCAAGGACCTGGGCCTTCTTCTACTGCTTTCCCAGACCACAGAGAGCTGGATTGGAAGTGGAGCAGCCAGGACTCGAACCAGCGTCCATATGGGATGCCGGCACCGCAGGTGGCAGCTTTACCCACTCCACCACAGCGCCGGCCCCTAGCCGTCTTCTTTGCCATGATGAGACCACCGTCACTGACACAGGCTTATTTGCTCAACCAACCTTTATTCAGCACTGAACTGGACAATGTTTTGATTAAAATGAAGTATGAGTTGTGTGTATGTGTGTGTGTGTGTGTGTGTGTGTGAATCACTAATATTTCAGTAAAATTCCAGAGGTCATATCACAGTGGCGAACAGCACAGCTTATAACACAGAATGATTGAAATCAAGTTAGTCGATTTGGTCCATAAATCTCAGTTCCTCTCTTTCTGGCTTGGTGGTGAGCTAGCAAAGTACTTAATGTTTCTCTAAACCTGTCTTGTCTGTAAAATGTAGCGCAGTGCCCGACCTATGAAGTAAGTGTGCTTACTGAATGCTAACATTTTCTTCTTCAGCCGATGTTGTTACTTTCATTTTCAAGTAGGTGCTAGGAAGATTTCACAAGTTACTTGGTCATACCCAGCAGTTAATAAGTGCTGGTTATTGTTATGTAGGGCATCGAAATGTAAAGCAGTACTGTTGCCTTCAAAATAGTTTTCTTAATAGATTTATGCTTGTTTCCAAGGTACTGAAAATTGCCCAAAGCATTTTTGAACTCTTACTTTATGTGCGGATAGTGTATTACTCTTTAAATGTTGTCCAGTGTAGTACATTTTCATCCTTGGAGGGTGGGTTTGTTGTTGGAAACCACTAAAAGCTACCCTGAAGCTATGTCCAATGAATGTGGTAGGCATTCAGGTTGGGAGAACATTGTTTTGGAAATAAGTATGCCTATAAAGAAACTAGATTAGCTTTTCTCATATGACATGTAAATTCAGTCTGACCACAATTTCAAGAAGGGCTTGTTGAGCAAACAGCCATTTCCGAATAGACACATAGTCTCCTGAGAAGAGTGCTTAGAAGTAACCATAGATGCTGGTACCTCTCTGGATGGAGGCATGAAACTCATTATTTCTTCGTCACGGTTTATAACAGCCTTCCCTGAAATAGATTAGAGTCCCATCTAAAAGAAAGGATGTGGCTATAAACTCTTCCGATTATGCAAAACTTGAGGTTCATTTTTCTTGACTTTGTTCTCTTTCCTTGCATACAACTTTAGAACGGGTTCAGTTTGCTCAATTCTTTTCTACATTGATGAAGCACCTTCTAGGTCTTTAATAGTCACTAATGATTAAAGTTGACTAAGCCTTGATCCCAGTTCTGAAAGGCTGTACTCTCGAAAAGGGAAGGCAAACAAATCATTGGAAACAGAGATAAAGATATCTTTGTTGTTCCAAATCATTGGAACAACAGAGAGGCAAAGGCTAAACTAATGGGACAGACATATCAGGGATGATGGAGCAGAGCCTGGAAGCTCTAAATATACATCAGGTTCAAATGTGTAGATTTTACTGTAGACTTGACAGGAGCCATCACCATTTGCAGCTGGGAAAGGAATATGCTCGAATTTACCTTGTTCTTCTGTTCCATCCTATACCTGACCTCCCTGTCTTGAGAAATGACCAAATTTTAAACTTCCCGAGTTAGCTCTGAGCACAGCAAACATGCAAGATGTATTTTTCTTGATCTGGCTTCTTTATTAGTGAGCTTTTTGGTGGAGGGTGAGGAGAGAGAGAAAGAGAGAACGAGAGAACGAGAGAGAGAGAGAGAGAGAGAGAGAGATAATTTCCTGAGTACCCTCTAGGAAAATTTAGGAAGTGTAATTTATTATAATTTCAATTATAACAGATTTGGGTTTGGCTCAAAGAGTTTTTACTTACAATGTCTGAGTCTGTTCCAAGAGCTATAAACAATGGCAGGTTTCCAGTGGCCCCAGGTAGCATCCCCCATAGTCACATTACTTACAACTGATAACAAATGGCTTTGACCAGAGGGGAGAGTAGATTAGCTGAATGGAATGCTTAAGTGTCTAAAGATGTGGGAGATTGCTTGTGGTGGTTAAATAGAATTGATCAGATTGGTAGCAATAGTGCACATATAGAAAATGCTGGAAGACGGGAACTTGGGTGCTTTTGTTCATACCTCAATGCTTTGCCTCTGTGACATGAAGACAGGAATGCCATTTGCACCAATAAGCTATTGTAACATAGACTTATTTGTTCAATGTGTAAGAGTTCAGAAACAAGGGACCCTGATCTTGTGCCTTCACTCTGGGTAGGTCGAAATACAGGGAATCATCTATCTGAGATGTTGGAGACTGAGTGTCTACTTGGATTTCAGTCATCTGGTGGCTTCAGAATGTTTTAACCATTCTGAATTGTCCCAGTGATTATTCTCAACCTTAGCAAAGCACCACACACAAGGTTCAGTTTTCTTTTCAGCCTAACATTGGTGGATGATTCTCAAGTTTGCAGAAAATTTCAAGGAAAAAAAAGTCAGAGGGTTTTCCCTATAATGTCACTCTCATCATCTCCTTTCTAATAGACTTTGCAAAATGGAAGAGAAAGGAGTGCCTGTTGGGATTACAGAAGTCTCTGAATAGCCCCCAGAGAGTGTGCCATATATGCTAATTTATGTTAATATTATATGTGCTCCCAATGGGAAAAAAGTTGAGAACTACTGGCGGAAAAATGACATTTCATGTAAACACAGGCATATCATATATGAAATTCAGATGGAGTTTCATTATTGTAGGATGAGAGAAGACTACATAATGATGTTGTCTTTTGGTAACTGGGTTTCAAGGAATATTCCTTGAGCCTGATGGCTACTGTTAAATGGGAAGGAACAGGACACATGCAAAGTAGTTTATTTATTTTTCCCTTTACCGTTACATTCTAGTTATCTTCATCGGACCCACAGATATTCTCATCACTTCAGTGTGTCTCCGAGTGCTTGTTGGGGCTATTAGGGACAATAGTAGGGGTTATCCAGCCAAGGATGAAGGGAAACATTCATTGCACAACTGCTGTGTGCCAGTAGCATGGTTGTCACAAATATACTTATATGTATAATTGTATATTATAAAGTGACATGTTAAATTACAATGATTCTATGAGATTTTATCCCATTTTACCAATGAGAATTGCAAGATAAGAAGACTAAATAATTGTCCCCCTAATGTCAAATGCCTGATGGATACTGGAAAGGTGGGTAATTTGAATCAAGATCTCTTGGAATCTCCAAATCTTTACTTCTTTCCTGAGCTTATGCCCATGAGAGGGTTATAGGGCATAGAACAAGATTAAAGGGCAGGAATTGGGACACGGTCTAAAAGTTGAAGTCTTGAGCCTAATTTAAGAATCAGAGCTAAGGAGAGGACATCTATGGTAGCATCTAATGGAATATCTAAGTCCAACCATATGATATTGCCAATACTGACCATTTTTTATCTATAAAATTGGAAATTTCATAAGGTTCAACCCAATGCAAATAAGATGTTTGGTGGTTAATTAGTTTTCCTCACACATGGGATTGAGATAAAGATCTGGCTATTAAAATGGAAGTAGAAAAAGTTATTCACTTTGCTGCCTGAGGTTGCATATGCCACGGCTTCAACACACCTGAATGGAGTATCTCTGCTTGAGACTTACAACATCTGTAGAATCAATAGTTCCATAGTAAGAAAGAAGGGAGGAGTGAGCTCTAACGACCCCATGGACTCTGGGATGTGAAGCAAAGGCCCTTACGATTAAAACCATCTGCCTGGTTTTTAGCAGCAAAGAAGGTCAGTTTCTCACTGTCATAGGTTGAATTTTGACCCCCCAAAAGATTTGTTGAAGTATTAACCCCCCATATCTCAGCATGGAATTAGGATTGTTGCAGATATATTTAGTTAAGATGAGTTCATTTTGGAGTAGGTTGACCCCTTTATTTGATGTTATTTTCATCCTTTAAAGAGGAGAGACAAGACAAAGGCACACAGGGAGAAGACTGCCCTGCAATGATGATGCAGGCAGAGATTAGGGCGAGGCATCTGGCGAGATGTGTCAAGAACTGTCAGCCACCAACAGAAGCTAGGAAGAGGCGAGGAGATTACTCCTGTGGGTTTCAGAGGGGCATTCTCCTGAGGACTGCTTGATCTTGGACTGTGGCCTCCAGAACTGTGTGACAGCATGTCTATCTGGTTTGACTCTACCCATTCGTGCTATTGTAACATAGATTCATTTGTTCAGTGTAAGAGTTCAGAGACAAGGCACCCTGACTTTGTGCCTTCACTCTGGGTAGGCTGATACACAGGGAATCATCTTCCTGAGATGTTGGAGGCTGTGCTTGGTGGCACTTGGTTAGGGCAGCCCAGGAGCCTGATACACCCACTTGTTAGGCTCCCAACCTGTCCCCCTCTTTTGCCCTCAGTCAAGATGATTGAGAAAACAAAACTGTCACACAAAAAGATGCATCCCAGATTTTAGAAACCATGGCTCCATAGGCTGCCTCACTTCCAGAGTGCTCTGAGGAGTTCCATGACCCACCCTGCCCAAACCTTAAATTTGGGACTACTTACACAGATGGTTCTCCTCTGAGTGGGAGGGTATCTTTTTTTTTTTTTTTTAAAATTCAGTTTAAGTCAACCAACCTACATGTTAGGATCTCTCTGAGCTTGAATCATCATATAATGAATTTTGAATAAATGGGCTGTCTTCTCATTGAACAAGGGAAGGGATATGAATAGGATCCCCACTGGTGGCCATGGCTGTCCTTCCCCATACCATAATTAATTTGAGTTACATTAAGTTGTAAATGCGATTGGAGAGGCACAGTATTTTACACCATTATCACCACTAATAACTAATCCAGATTTCATTTGTCAAGTTAGCTGATAATTAACAAGACCCATACATAAGTCAGCAAGAAATAAATTAACCATGTATTTAATAAGTATTTGCCATTTATATCAGATACTGGTCCAAAGGCTTTGTGTGATCTCATTGACCCTGTACCACAATTCTAGCACATGGTTATCTTCATTTTAAAAATGACAGAAAGCGAGACTCAGAAATTTTAAATAACCTGCTGAGAGTGACACCACTAGTAAGGAAGATGTGAGCTTTGGATACAGTTCTTCTGATGCTACGAACAGAGGTGAGAAGAGCAGAGGGAATAGTTCCAGGGAGGTGTTATATGGGTGGGCTTCAGGAAGTGGACTACTGAGAACACTGGGCAGGAGGAAAAACTTTTGGCCATGAGAGAAGAGTCTAGAACAGACTGAATAGCTGTGGTCACCAGAGGTCTGAACTTTTTTTAAAAAATATAAAACTTTTATTTAATAAATATAAATTTCAAAAGTACAACTTTTGGATTATAGTGGTTCTTCCCGATAACCACCCTCCCACCCACAACCATCCCATCTCCTACTCCCTCTCCCATCCCATTGTTCATTAAGATTCATTTTTAATTATCTTTATATACAGAAGATCAACTCTATGCTAAGTAAAGATTTTAGCAGTTTGCACCCACACAGACACACAAAGTATAAAGTACTGTTTGAAGACTAGTTTTACTGTTAATTCGTATAGCGCAACACATTGAGGACAGAAATCCTACACGGGGAGCAGGTGCACAGTGACTCCCGTTGTTGATTTAACAATTGACACTCTTATTTCTGACGTCAGTAATCACCCGAGGTTTTTGTCATGAGCTGCCAAGGCTATGGAAGCCTCTTGAATTCACAAACTCCGAAGAGATCTGAACTTGAAGCTGAAATATCCCCATCCAGTTCTGCCATCCATTGCCATCCACCCCAATATGGGCTAGCTAATGAACTTCTGAGCCTCATTGTCTTGAACTATAATATGGGTTTAATGATACTGTATATTGTAGCTTTACATCTCTATAATGAAATCCTGAGAGAGCCCAAGTTTGGCTCATGGTTCTGAAGGTTGACAGTCCGAGATCATTTGTGCCCGTTATTGGACCTATATAGGCTTCTTGCTGGCAGAAGACTATCATCACAGCATAGGGCATCACAGTCTTCATGTCTCTGATAAAGTCACCAGGACTCAATCATGGAAGTATCACTGAATCTAATCACTTCCCAAACGCTCCACCTCTAAGCACTGTGATTGGATTAAATTCCATCCTCTTAATGCCATTAGCTTATGACCTTAGTATCTAAACTCCTGAGTTTGAGGGCAGGAAATATTCAAACCATAGCCAACACTAAAGTCATGTTCTTCTGGGAAAACTCCATTGCTGTGAAGAGTATGCAATAGGCCATGACAAACTTAATTTTTTAAAATAGCTATTTCACTTCTTAAAATGATGAATAAAACATGTTCAAGAGAATTGAAGTGATTCATCCATTTAGTCATCTGCTATTGCTTGGATTCTACACACACTAAGCAGGACCAGATCAGACACAAGAAATTACAAGACACTGCCTGCCTTTGAGAAACACTCAGCATCTCTCCCTTCGTGGAAGTAGTATAATGATTTATAGTTTCCAATGATCTGCTCTGATGCCTATCCCTATGCATACATAATCAGGGGGAATACACATTTCTGTGTTTGAATGATTCTCTAATCATTATTTTCTGAACATGTTCTCTTAATTTGTGTGAGAGAAAAACCACTTTACAGCCCCATGGCCTTTGCACAATCGGTTCCCTCACATCCCCCGTGTCTTGGTCTTTAGCTTCCTCAGGTCTCTGCTCAGATGTCAGATCTGACCACCTGATCCAGAAGAGCTCCTATGTTCACCCTGTTGCTTGCCTTTCTCATCCCTTCCCGGGCAAGTCAACTTTTAGCTTGATCATTGCCTAACGTTATATTGTGGGATTTTTCACTTATTTGTGAATCATCTGTCTTTATCACCTCCACCCCCATCCTGACCCCTGGCTGGGACACTGAAGGTTGCATGAGGATCGAGACTTCTTTTTGTTCTCTAATGCATCTCCAAGATCCAGAACAGTACCTGGCCTATTGAAGGTGCTCAACAAATGTTCATTTCTGGCTGAGAGGTTCTAGGTTGCACATTTTCATTGGCTATATAATAACATGTGGTTATCCTATGTTTCCAGAGACACAAAGCATTGGCTTTGAACCTCATCCTGC
The DNA here is from genome assembly GCF_964237555.1 of Oryctolagus cuniculus. Lineage (NCBI taxonomy): Eukaryota > Metazoa > Chordata > Mammalia > Lagomorpha > Leporidae > Oryctolagus > Oryctolagus cuniculus. The sequence goes on from NC_091432.1 coordinate 114,387,523, forward strand.
TTTACATTCTTCTGCTGCAGCCAGCATATGGGTAAATCTTATTTTTACAGATTTTGGTAAGGATTGCTCTGTCTTTCCGTCCCTCCTCCAGCTCTCCCTCTAAATCATACCTACTCCCCCCACCTCTCTCTCTCACACATACGCACACACACACACACACACACACACATCATGAGACCAGGGCCTCTGATTCACAGCATCTCCTGGACAATAGAAGGTATTTCTCATCATCTAAATCTTAGGTGTGCAGGTGCATTCACAGGGTATCTAAAGTCAATCTTGACCACTGGCTTGTGTTTGCAGTGCTACTAAATTCCCCACTAATGGCTATAAATGTGCCAAGGAAGGCGAAGTGAAAAGTTCAATGTGCAATGAATCAAAATTGACCTGGCTTCCACTGGTACTGTTCTCTGACATGCACCTGGGACCTCCCCACTTGCTATCATTATCTCTCATTAGAAATGGCCCAGAAACACAAGGTAAGCAGTTCCAGGAAGCTGATTGGATTTGTGAGGTTGTGTAGATAACAAGCCACATTTTCCGTCTCTCTGACTGGTGGTGTAGCAGGACCTTTTAGGAGAAATGTTTAGAGGTTAGCAGGAAAGTAATTAGGGCCAGAATTGCACATCAGCAACATTCCTGTCTTTTCAAATGGCTAACACTGGATTTTTTAATTTATACCTTGGTGATAAATTAGATCAGGTTTCTTAACTTCTTGGTTTTAGAGTTTGCTTCGTTTATTTATTTTTTACATAATTCAAGGCTTGCCCATTCTACCATGGTACTGCTGGAAGCAATCACTATTACTAGTTTTATTTGTCTCCTTCCAGGAATTTTTTATGCGTAAACAAGCCTGTACATACACTACTCCTTTTTCCTCTGCAAATGGCAGTATACACACTATTCCTCACATCTGCTTTGCTCTGCACGTTTTCTTGAAGATCATTCTAGAGTACACAGGGAGGGGTGACCTCACTTTAAGATGACAGCCCAGCATTCAAGTCATTGGCTGCATCATATTTTATTTTACCCTATCAAGAGATCTATAATTCGTTTCAAATTTTTGTGATTGCAACTAATGTAGTAAATCATTTCACACATGTGTAACTTTATCACCAGAAAAGATTCCTAGAGCTGGAATTTCTAGGTCAAAGGATATGGACTCTTCACATTTTGATAGATCATTATAGATTCCCCTCTGCAGACGATGTGACAACATACACTCCCATACAATTTGACAACGGCGCCAGGAAGCACTGGTTCATCGCATCCTCCTGAACAACCTTCTCTTCTTTGACAATCTAATTGGCAAACATATGATTTCAGGGTCTCCATTTGCATTTCTCTTATATATTTAAAGGCTATGCCTTGTCAGTTCATGACTTCAGCCTGTTATTGTTCTGGGTTATTGGTCATATGACTTACAACAAGGAACTCTGTGCATGTGAAAGACATTAGTCCTTTAGAATATGGGAATATTTTGCACAGCTTTAACTTTAACAGCTTTAACAGTCTTATTTGTATTTGATTTACCATGCCAAAAAATGTAGTTAAATTTATCACTTCTCCATTGTGGGATTATGTTTGAGTTTGTAAGTATTTTAGTTTTTTCACAGTTTGCAATTTAATTTTTTAAAAAAAATTACTTCTTTTAAAGATTTATTTATTTGTTTGAAAGGCAGAGTAACAGAGAAAAAAGCAGAGACAGAGAGAGATTTTTCATCTGCTGGTTCACTCCTCAAATGACCACAACAGCTATGTCTGGATCAGGCCAAAGCCAGGAGCCTGGAAATGCATCTGGGTCTCCCCCATGGGCGGCAGGTGCCCAAGAACCTAAGCCATCACCTGCTGCTTCCCAGGTGCATTAGCAGAGAGCTGGATCGGAAGTGCTGCAGCTGGGACTCAGACTGGCCTCTGCCATGGGATGCTGGCATCACAAGCAGCACCACAGCCCCCGGTCCTTTACAGCTTTAAATGAGATATTTTCTTCCTTTACATTTTCTTTAAATGTTAATACAGAATTTAACATATTGTGATATGACATAAAGAATGATAAAAGCAAACTCTTAAATAAAATGGCTTATAAAGTCAAAATCCCCCTCTTTCTTTCCTTATCTCATTCTTCTCTTTCTCGCTTAGAACCAGTATCTGCATTTGGCGTGCATCATCCCTGTGTGTCCCTTAACGTGCTTGTCGATGTAGGTAGGTGTCCTTGAAGAACACCTGGAATGTTGTGTATGTCTGAGTTTTGCATAAGCATGAATGACTTCTTTTGTAGCATGATTTTGTCATTCAGTGTTTGTGAGAATTCACTCCTACTCATGTGTATTCCTGGGTCATCCATTACATTGAATGACTCTCTCTTTTATTTATTTATTTATTTATTTATTTATTTTTTTGACAGGCAGAGTGGACAGTGAGAGAGAGAGACAGAGAGAAAGGTCTTCCTTTGCCGTTGGTTCACCCTCCAATGGCCGCCGCGGCCGGCGCGCTGCGGCCGGCGCACCGCGCTGATCCGATGGCAGGAGCCAGGAGCCAGGTGCTTTTCCTGGTCTCCCATGGGGTGCAGGACCCAAGCACCTGGGCCATCCTCCACTGCACTCCCTGGCCACAGCAGAGGGCTGGCCTGGAAGAGGGGCAACCGGGACAGAATCCGGCGCCCCGACCGGGACTAGAACCCGGTGTGCCGGCGCCGCTAGGCGGAGGATTAGCCTAGTGAGCCGCGGCGCCGGCCTGAATGACTCTCTCTTGATCTGCTTGCATGTGTTTCTGGCAGTGAACATTTAGGGTGTCCCTTTTTTCTTCTGTTAGAAGTAGTGATGGGCCGGCGCCGCGGGTCACTAGGCTAATCCTCCGCCTTGCGGCGCCGGCACACCGGGTTCTAGTCCTGGTCGGGGCGCCGGATTCTGTCCCGGTTGCCCCTCTTCCAGGCCAGCTCTCTGCTGTGGCCCAGGAGTGCAGTGGAGGATGGCCCAAGTGCTTGGGTCCTGCACCCCATGGGAGACCAGGAAAAGCACCTGGCTCCTGCCATCGGATCAGCACGGTGCGCCGGCTGCAGCGCTCCGGCCGCGGCGGCCATTGGAGGGTGAACCAACGGCAAAGGAAGACCTTTCTCTCTGGCTCTCTCTCTCTCTCACTATCCACTCTGCCTGTCAAAAAAAAAAAAAAAAAAAAAAAAAAAAAGTAGTGTTGCTAAGAGAACTTTGGGTTCAGATCTCCTTGCTTAGGAGAGAGGTGATTTCCCTGAGAGTAGAACTGGGAGACACTGTCAAACAGTCTTGAAGGTGACATACTCACACCTGCAGTGCCTAGGACTCTGCTATGTTTCTCATCCTTTCCCTCCTTTGACATTTTTGAACTTTAACATTTTCTAATCCTACGGGTCTGAAAGACCATCTTACTAGATATGCATTTCCCAAGTTATTGGTGAGTTTAAGTGAATTTCATATGCTCACGTACCATCTAGGTTTCCTTTTGTTTGATCAATTGCTTGTTGATATCTTTGATTCATTTTAAAAATTTCTTTTCCTTTTTAATTCCTTTATGGGCTAATATCACTCCTTATGTAGGAATGCTATTGTATTGAGTCTACCTAGGAATTATGTGTCCTATACCATGGTGGTATATGATATGGTAATATGATGGCATTACATTTCAGACTTTTCCTTTTAGGAGACAGAGCTTAAGTTCCCTGCCCTTGAGTGTGAGCTAGACTGAGTGGCTCACTTCTAATGCAAAATGATGGTATGCCCATCAGCAAATAGGTTATAGAATGCACAATGGAAGTGCCTCCTTGCATATCCCCCTTGAAATCCCTCGGGGATAAGCCAGCTGTTGTGTTGCAAGGACATGCAGGCAACCCTATGCAGGAGCGCATAGGACAAAAAACAGACCAACAGCCAACAAGAAACAGGCCTCCTGCCAATAGCTGTGTGAGTGCACCATCTTGGATGTGAGTCCTGAAGCCTCTGCTAAGCCTTTGGATGCCTTTGGCCCTTGCAATATCTTGGCTACAACTTCATGAGGGACCCTGAGCCAGAACCTAGCAGCTAAGCTACTCCTGGGCTCCTAACCCTCAGAAACACTTGTTCTCTGCTGCTTTAGCTGTTCAGCATTGCTGTAATAGACTACCAAACAATAGGAATTCATTTCAGACTGTCTAGAGGCTGGGAGGTAGAAGATCAAGGCTCCAGGAGGCTCAGTGTCTGGTGAGGATCTGCTTTCATAGATGACGCCTTTTCTCTGTGTCCTCCCATGGCAAGATAGCTCTTGGGGGTATTTGGTAAGGGCACTCATCTCACTGAGGCAGGCTCTGGCCTCAGGACTTGGCCACCTCCCAGAGACCCCACTTCCTAATACCATCACCTTGGGGATACATTTGAATCTATTAATTTAGGGGAACAGACAGAATCAGCTGTGGGGAGCAACTCGGACTAGACTAAGTTACTGGAATTAAGACTTATTCTATGCATCTGCTCTCCCACAATATGGCACTGAGAAGGGAGAAACAGCTTCTACACAGCTGCCTCCAGTTCAACCAATAAACAGCAGGACCTGCTCCTGATTGGAGGAGAGCAGCGTACTCGGCGTGTGGGTAGCAGAATTGGGATTGGCGGAAGAGGACTATAAAGGAGGAGAGAGACAACATGCATCGGGGAACATCTAAGGGGAACATCCATCTAAGAGGAACACCTGTGCAGCCCCCGAGAGAGCCGGCCGGCGGTGTGCCGCTCCCCCGCGGAAGTGGGGAAAGTGGCCAGGGGGAACCGCCCTTCCACGGAGGTGGAAGGGTCGGTAGCCAACCTGGGAAGAACCAGCAGCAAACCCAGGGAGGGCCGAGCAGACAAAAGAACAGCGCAGGGTCCTGTGACGTTCCTCCACGAAGACGGGGAGCGACAATCAGCAAATAAAAGCTACTAACATGGAGTTTTGTGATGTTATGCAGAAACAGATGACTAATACATATACCTTGTTAAAGTAGCTCATGTGTATTCTGTTTCATTTGTTGGGGTTGTCATTTAATCTACATTTAATGATAATTGTTCTGGGTTTTTTAAAAAGATTTATTTATTTACTTGAAAGTCAGAGTTTTACAGAGAGAAAGGAGAGGCAGAGAGAGCGAGAGGTCTTCCATCCGCTGGTTCACTCCCCAGATGGCTGCAATGGCTGGAGCTGGGCTGATCTGAAGCCAGGAGCCAGGAGCTTCTTCTGGATCTCCCACATGGGTGCAGGGGCCCAGGACTTCGGTCATCTTCTACTGCTTTCCTAGGCCATAGTAGAGGGCTGGATCAGAAGTGGAGCAGCTGGGACTCGAAGCGGCGCCCGTATGGGATGCTGGTATTGCAGGTGGCAGCTTTACCCACTATGCCACAGTGCCAGCCCTATGTACGACTTCCTAAAAGTTGAGACTGATGTTAAACTTTTTTCAAATACTTCAGACTATTACTATGTTATTTTTTTCTGCTGAGCTATATTAACAATTTCATTTTTCATTGATATTCAAAAGTGAGGGCAACCTCATTTTGCCATTGTTTGTGAATTTCTGCTAAGTCTGAGGTTTTTCTGACCATTTGATAATTTTTTAATAAATTTTAAGTTGATGCTGTAAGAGAAATGGATGCTTTTCGCATTTTTCTCCTGTGTCTTGGAGCAGTATAAATCAGGCTGAGTAAAATTCTGTCTTTCCAGGGCCAAAAAGCAAATATTTTAGACTTTGTGGACTCTATGGTCACTGTCCCAACAGCTCAACTCTGCAGGTGTAGGAATAAAGCAGCCATAGACAATATGCAGTCAAATCATTATGGCTGTGTTCCAATAAAACTTCATTCATGAAAAGAAGACATGGCTGCTTTGATCCATGGGCTGTAGTTTGCTGAGCTCTGCTATAAATCAGCTTTCTCTAACTGTAATGTGCATGCAATCCGCTAGCAATCTGCTGAAGACTCTCCTTCTGCAGACTTGAGGGTCTGAAGTACAGAGCCAGAGATTCTGCGTTTCTCACGGCTCCCAGGTGTGTCCATCTACTCGTCTGCAGTCACTCTGTGCACAGCGTGGGTTTAAATACCATTGAAATTATCTTTTTTAAAAGGAGTTGGATTGAGTTCATTTGGAAAAATATTCTGATCTAGTCCTTTGTTGCTTCCTGAATTTTTCTTATGAATATTGCTATTTTGAAGCTTTGTATCGTTTCAGAGATAAATTTTAGCAACTTACAGTTTCCCAGAAAAGCACCAATTACAAGTAGGTTTGCATATTTATGTGTAGAGTTGAGCAAATTAGCTTCTGAAGATTATTTGCTACTCTATTTCTGGTTATTTATCCGTTCTTATTTCCTATTTTAAGTGTTTGTGTGGAATTAGCTAATACTTTATCTGTTCCATTTTACTTTCTACTTCTTGAGTATATTTATTAATTGCTTTTGGATTTCGTATTAAATTCTGCTTTTATCTTTATTTTATTTCACTTTGGATTTTTTTTCCTGACTTTTGGAGATTCCTATTTAATTCAATTACTTTTAATCTTTCTGTTTATTGATGTAGAAAATATTCAAAACCATCCATTTTGCTGGAGCTCTGCTTGATTGTATCACATAGCATTTGATATTATCATTTTCTACAAGGACCTAAATTCCTGCTTGTATAAGAATTACTTAAGAGCTTTTAAATTTCTAGGATGTTGATTAGTTTTGTTTCCAGGTTTAGTTTTATTGTATATTTTAAAAATATTTATTCACTTATTTGAAAGAGTTACACAGAGAGAAGAGACAGAGAGAGGGAGAGATATGACAGAGCCAGGTTGAAGCCAAGAGCCAAGAGCTTCTTCTGGGTCTCCCACATGGGTACAGAGGCCCAAGGACTTGGACCATCATCCACTTCTTTCTAAGGCGCATTAGCAGGGGGCTGAACAGGAAACGGAGCAGCTGGGACTTGAACCGGCACCCATATGTGACACAGGTAGTGGCTTAACCAGTTACACCACAATGCCAGCCCCTAATAAGTCCCTTTCTACTGATGAGTTTCTTGGGATTTCTGGAGGCTTTGCTTTGGGGACGTTGAGGCTATAATCTCCATTGCATGTAAAGTCATGAGTTCTTCATCATGCAGAGCAGTTTTTAATCATTTTGATGTGCCTTCTTTGGCTTGTTTAGAGCATTTTGGGTAACTCTCAGTCTTTGGTCATTTCCTGTAGCTGGGCCCTACTCATCCCTATGTTATTGTGTCTATCATTGATGTGGCCTTTCTAGAAGCCCTGGGCAATTCTGGCTTCTGAAAGAAGCAAATGGAAGTCCTCAGCTCTGACAGCTCTGCCAACTTGCTCGGGTTTCTGCTGTGGCAAGGCCCTTCTTAATATACACTCTTCTCTTCTCTGCTCCAACCACCTTCATTGGCCCAGGCAATAGAACTATCCTTCCCCACTTTTCCTTCCAACCTCAGCTCAGACTCTGACCTTCCTTAAACCACAACTGCTAGGATAGAGCCTCTAGTTTTTAATAGTTTGCTGCATTGGACTGGCCTGCTAGACTGACCTCTCCAATGATGATTACTTACATCAAGACAGAACTACCTTCACTTCTTCTTGAACCAGTGCTATTGGTTAAGATGCACTGGTCTTTCTCACCAGTGTGGTGCCTATAAGACACATATTTCCACTGTGTGTTCCCTCCACATGCATTGTTTCTGCAGCTGCTCTTGGGGACCAATAGAGGCAGGCAAGTTGTCTCACCATGTTCTGGCTTTTTTATCTTCAGCTTTTTCTTACCCACAGTACTGGAGCTTTGTCATTCATGGTAGCCCTTAATTCCAGAGGATAATCTGAGTGTTAGGGATGTGTTGATTATCTCTTCCCTAGTTTATGACATTCCCCAAGCCCAAGTAGATTGTACCTTTTTAAAATTAATTAATTTAATATTTGAAAGGTAAAGAGACAGACATCTCCCATCCTCTGCCCTCCTCACCTACCACCCCTTCCCACACCTCTGCTGGCAATGCCACAACTGCTAGGGTTGGTGAGGCTAAAGCCAGGAGCCAAGGACCCATTTCAAGTCTCCCCCACAGGGTTGTGTCTCCCATGTGGTTTCAGAGACTCAACTACTTGAGCCATCATCTTCTGTCTTCCAAGGCATGCATTAGTAGGAAGGTAGAGTTGAAAGTGGAACCTGGACTCAAAACAAGGCCTTACCATAAGGGGTGCAAATGTCCTGAATGGTGGCTTAACACTGTGCCAAATATCTGCCACAGATTATATACGTTTTATTACATAATATGCTCACTGTGTAACGGATTCCATATCACAATTGGGATGGGAGCAAAATCAACTCATCTACTTACATTAGACAAATCAGAGTTCATGCTAGCAATTCATCAGTCATAGGAAATAGCTATTAAATAATGATTTCACTGGTTTACCCTTGAATTTCTTTTCAAGTATTTAAAAATCTAAAGTATTTATTTATTTATTTTGAGAAAAATAACATTTTTATTAAAAGGGAAAAAACCGTTCTCTTGTAGATATTTTTGCACCTAGAATATCTCACTTACAAAATAGATAATATTTAAAGTCACAACAATTTTCCAAATTAAGCTAAAATACAGAATTTATAATATTTAAGATAAATCAGAGCATTGTTTATACTTTTCAGAGAAAAACAAAGCTACTTCTTTTGATATGGAAAAACTATTTAAATTATTTTTAATTGTTTTTTTTAACTTTTATTTAGTAGATATAAATTTCCAAAGTATAGTTTATGGATTACAATGGCTTTCCCCCCCATAACTTCCCTTCCACCCCCAACTCTCCCATCTCCTGCTCCCTCTCCCATTCCATTCACATCAAGATTCATTTTTGATTATCTTTATATACAGAAGATCAATTTAGTATACATTACGTAAAGATTTCATCAGTTTGCCCCCACACAGAACACAAAGTGCCAAATACTGTTTGAGCACTAGTCATATCATTAATTCACATTGAACTACACATTAAGGATGGAGATCCTACATGGGGAGTAAGTGCACAGTGACTCCTATTGTTGACTTAACTAATTGACACTCTTGTTTAAGGCATCAGCAATCTCCCCAGGCTCTAGTCATGAGTTGCCAAGGCCATGGAAGCCCCCTGAGCTCACCGACTTTGATCTTATTTCGACAAGGCCATAGTCAAAGTGGAAGTTCTCTCCTCCCTTCAGAGAAAGGTGCCTCCTTCTTTGATGGCCCATTCTTTCCACTGGGATCTCACTCGCAGAGATCTTTCATTTAGGTTTTTGTTTTGTTTTGTTTTTGTTTTTGTTTGCCAGAGTGTCTTGGCTTTCCATGCCTAAAATACTCTCATGGGCTCTTCAGCCAGATCCAAATGCCTTTAGGGCTGATTCTGAGGCCAGAGTGCTGTTTAGGACAACTGCCATTCTATGAGTCTGCTGTGTATCCCGCTTCCCATGTTGGATCATTCTCTCCCTTTTTAATTCTATCAGTTAGTATTAGCAGATATTAGTCTTGTTTATGTGATCCCTTTGACTCTTAGACCTATCATTATGGTCTATTGTGACCTGAAATTGATCACTTGGACTAGTGAGGTGGCATTGGTACATGCCACCTTGATGGGATTGTATTGGAATCCCCTGGCACATTTCTAACTCCACCACTTGGGGCAAGTCAGCTTGAACATGTCCCAAATTGTACATCCCCTCCATCTCTTATTCCCACTCTTATATTTAACAGAGGTCACTTTTCCGTTAACTTTAAACACCTAAGAATAATTGTGTGTTAATTACATAGCCCAACCAATGGTATGAAGTAGAATAAACAAAAATACTAAAAGGGATAAAGTATTAAATTGTACATCAACAGTGATGATAAAATTTAGATAGTATAATCTTATTCATTGGTGTTAGAATTTCCTATAGACTTAACAATATTATTATCTTTCAACCAGCTCCCTTAAAAGACAGTACATTAGTTAGAATAATTTACAGTAGCAGTTATAACAAAAATTTCCCAGGGGCCGCCACTGTGGTGTAGTGGGTTAAACATCTGCCTGTGTTGCCCATGTGAGATTAGAGTCCCTGGTGCTCCACTTCCAATTCAGCTCCCTGCTGATGGCCTTGGAAGGCTGTAAAAGATGGCCCAGGTGCTTGGGCCTCTGCACTGGTGTGGGAGACCTGGAGGCAGCTCCTGGCTCCTGGCTTCAGATTGGCCCAGCTCCAGCTGTTGCAGCCATTTGGGGAGAGGACGAGCGATGAAGGACCTTTCTCTCTCTCTCTCTCTCTCTCTCTCTCTCTCCCTTTCTCTCTCTAGCTCTGCCTCTCAAGTAAATAAGTAGATACTTTAAAAAAAGTTTTAAAACATTTCCCAAATTCCAATGGCTTAAACAATAAAAGATTATTTTTGCTCATGTTGATGCAAATCAGATATTCCTATTCTAACAAAATTTTACTTTTCTTATTGAGAGACCTGGGCTCCTTTCTTTTATAATTCCACCTTTTATCACATCCTTGAGTCTTCTTCAATTAAGGTCTTCATTCAATAGGAAAAAAAAGTGAACTTGGACAAATTTCTTATGAGGCAGGCCTACTAAAGGTCATTTACAACTCAGCTTCACAGTCTTAGATATATCCATTAAGGAGGTTGGAAAATGTAGCCTATATCCAGAAGGAAAAAGAAGTAAGTTCTATAACACAGCAATCTCACCCAGTCAACTTGTTGTCTTACCAATTTCTCATTCCACATGGATAATACGCCGTCTGTTCAGAATATATTGTCTCCTTTTCAATCAAGAGCCTTTCATAGCATGGCCACCAAAAGGCCTACTGTTTCTTTAAATGTATTATTCCTTTCTATGCACAGGGTGGTTGTAGAGGTATGTCCGTACTCTCTTTGATACTACTTCCCTCAAGAAATAAAGATGAATTGCCCTCCTTTTGTCTGTGGGCTACAAGGAATGACTCACTCTGGTGAGTAGAATAGAGTAGAAATGTTGGGATGTCACTTCCAATAATAGGTTATCTCTCACACACACACACACACACAAAGGTAGATTCGGCATTGAGTGTACTCCTCCTCTCTCTCACCCTCTTTAGAATTGCTCACTCTGAGAGGAGCCAGATGCCATGTCGTGAGCAGCCCTGGGGAGAAGGGAGACAGTTACTACGATGTGAAGTCACTCAGGCAGCGTGCTGAGAGCTGTGTGGTGTGCCAGCAAAGCTGGAGATAACTGCGACTCTAGCCAATGGCTTGACTTCAACTGTGTGAGACCCTGGGCTAGATGTATCCTGCTAAGCTTCTCCTAGGTTTCTAGTATATTAAAAAAAACTGTGAAATATTAAATATTTGTTGCTCTAAGCCCCTGAATTTGGGATGATTTAACAGAGCAATAGCTTACTAAAATGATGCATTTTAAAAGCATGTTATTTGAACTCTTGATGCTGTTACTGTGGGTCTCTAGGCATTTGATAGAGGCAGAAAAGTGGTTCTGAACTTTCCTGTGATGTTTTTCTACAATTCAATGAGGGCTGCTGTTAACTACTAACTATTATTGGCACAGGTGTTTTTTCTGTCCCTGGACCTGCATGTTAGGTCAGCTTTCAGATATGCGTGGAGAATGCTGCTCTGCCTTGTGGATAGAAAGCCAATTTTCCTGAGTAGGGAGGTGTGCCACACTGGAGAGAGTGGTGTTGATTTTCCCCGTTAAGCATGTGTACTCCTGGAACTTCGCTGAGGGCTTACAAAATATCATGCTCTTCCAACTGGATACATATTTACCTTCTATGAGCCTCTAAAGCCCAATTCATTCTTTTTAAATTAAGAAGAATCGCATGGCAATGATAAAAACTATCCCGACCCTGGTCTTTGTGTATGAGAGGGAAGTGCCATATTTTCTATCAGATCCTTTACTTTCCATTTTAAAAAAATCAATTATCACATTGGACTATGTGTTAAACATATGAGGCCCATACCTCATACCTATTTTACAGATTGGGAAAGGTAGCGCTATGAAGTGAGGCAGGCAGAACTGAGCCCAGGTTGATGACTCCAAATCTCATATTTTATTATGAAATCTAAAATTTAGTGGACAAAAGTTTCCTTTTCTCATAAGGGACAAAAGCTATTAAGTGCTTAGAGGAGAAAGGTGCTCTCTAATCAAAATTCAAATGTCTCCACTCTATTGATGGGGCTGAAGAGCTAAAATTTGGCACTTTCTACTCCTGTACAATCATCATATAAATGTATATTTATGAATTTCTTTGAGCTTTCTTGTTAGAAGGGATTGCAAAGATTCTGAGACATATCCCCTTTGTTCACAGATTCATTATTTGTCCTACAAGGTCATGGCGTCCATGTTCTGTGTAGATATGGATTGTTCTCTTTCTCCTGAAAGGCACACTGAGGGGCAGACTTGCACTCTAAGGAGACCCAATGAGGATGCCTACCTCACCATGATTGGTGCCCAAACACGACTCTCGCTTGTAGTTTACCTTAGTTCTTACTCAATGCACACTCTCAGTTTTCACTGGCATTAGGAGAGTGTGTGACTACCTGGTCTGCAGTAGAGTATTCCATGAAGAAAGGTGCTAAGAGCCGTACTAAGTCAGTTCAACACCATGCTCACTGAATCCTCACTCTATTTACGAATGAAGTCTGAGCCTGGGCACTCCCTGTTTGGGGAAAAGACATGAATGCCATGTGACTCTAAACTTGCCCATCAGTTCTGAATGCTCATTTGCATTAGAAGGATTTTAATGTGAGAATAAAAAGAACCAATACATATTTAATGAATTCCAATACTGCTAAATATATTAGCATTGATATATTTTTTAAAGATTTACTTATTTGTTTGACAGAGTTACAGCGAGGCAGAGAGAGAGAGAGAGAGAGAGAGAGAGAGAGAGAGAGATCTTCCATCTGCTGGTTCACTCCCTGAGTGGCTGCAATGGTTAAAGCTGGGTTGATCTGAAGCCAGGAGCTTCTTCTGGGGTCTCCCACCTGGGTGCAGGGGCCCCTTTTTGGACCATCTTCTGCTGCTTTCCCAGCCAGGGAATCCAGCAGGGAGCTGAATTAGAAGTGGAGCAACCAGGACTTGAACAGGCGGTCATATAGGATGCTGACACTGTAGGCAGCATCTTTACCTGCAATGCCACAGGAAGGCCCCATCATTAATCTTTTTTTTTTTTATTTGACAGGTAGAATTATAGACAGCCAGAGAGAGAGACAGAGAGAAAGGACTTCCTTCTGTTGGTTCACCCCCAAATGGCTGCTACGACCAGCGCTGTGCCGATCTGAAGCCAGGAGCGAGGTGCCTCCTCCTGGTCTCCCATGTGGGGGCAGGGGCCCAAGCACTTGGGCCATCCTCCACTGCCTTGCCAGGGCACAGCAGAGAGCTGGATTGGAAGAGGAGCAACTGGGACTAGAACCTGGTGCCCATATGGGATGCCCGCGCCGCAGGCAGAGGATTAACCAAGTGAGCCACATGCCAGCCCTGCTCCAGCATTGATCTTTAAACAACACACCTATTGACTCAGATTTCTGGTCCCCTTCAACAGCAATGTTTGCCAACTCCAGCAAGTTAGTACTTAGCTCAGAATAAGAATACCCAATACACTTCTTCTTAAATAAACATTCTGTTGAAGCGAGGAAATGGTGGAAAAGGCCAAAGGAGGAAGAGGCATGAGAAGGTCTTCAGCTTTGATGGGAGCTGTGGAACCAAGACACAATCTCAGAGGGCAGAGCCACGAACAGCAATTTCACTGCCCAGAAGTGAAGCATGTCTTCCAGTGTTCCCGCGACAGCTTGCAGCCGCAGTGCAGTGCCGGTCCGTGGACAGGGGATCTGCTGGGAGGGAGGTGCTGTGTTAGCATTTCCTAAGCAACCCTTCAGAAAAGGACTTAAAAGAGGATGTGATTCGTGTCCTGGGATGAATGCAAGGATCCAGCACACAATCCAATAATTTCCTCTTTTTTCGGGAAACAAATTCTCAATACAACAGGAGCCCTGCCCTGGTATCAAAGCTAGCTGGCTCCATGCATAAGTCCCCTCATCAGGGAGGTAGGTTGTGAACACCCCATGGGCTCTTTAGAATTTTTCCTTACCATACACTTGCATGTGCTTTGCTTGGTTTTGATTTGCTCTCATTCTGATGCACTTCCGTCCAGCTCAGAATACCTTCTCTGGCCAAACTCACTTTAGGAACAGCCATAGAGACAGTGCTGCTAACATCTTCCTTCAGGAGAACCAGGGAGAGGCGTCTGCTTGGCTGACACCCTCCATGTTCTGCCCCTTTGGGTCTGCCCATGCCAAGGCCATAGTCTCTACAAGGTGGTCCCACCCAAACACTGAGAGCATGGAAGGCCCAGGACTGGGCTGCCCATGCCAGAGATCTGTGTTCCAGGCTCCCCATCTGCCTGGCTTAAAATTTTCAGAGCTATGCTTCTTATCTAGTCCTCCTTTCTCTTCTTCCTCCTTTTGCAGCCATCAGATCAGCATTGTGTCTGAAGATTTCCGTATCTACTCTGCCCCCACTTCTCTTTATGCTTTATATGTGCTACCTCCATTCAATATGCTGTATATTTAACTTTGTTTTGTTGTCTGTTTATTGGAGGCCCCACACTGGTAGGGTATAACTCCTTTATCTGGCCATTGCTCTTAGCACCCTTCCTGGGTTTCTTGGGCAATGGAGCTCAAACTCACAAAAAACAACCTTAGTGTTACCATCCCTAAGGTTAAACCTTTGTGAGGTTGTCTTATTCTTTTCAAATCCAGGCCTCCAGAATTCTGCGCTAACTGGCAGCATAGTCCATCCTCAGCTGGTAAAAGAAAAAAAAATGCCTAATGAATCCGGCTCACAAGAAATACAAATACTCTAAAGTACCACCTGTGTGGAAGAGTGGACCCATAGTCATTGACCAGTGCTCTCGTAGACAATCGTGTTTCAGACTGCCCTGGATCTTAGAATGTTCATATGCTACATATATTGAATATTATGTAACACACCAAAAGGAGGCAGTGACAGCAAAAGCAGTTACAGTTCTGCAGCAATACATGTGAATATTCACACTAAGTTACATAAACATAATCAAATACAAGTTTTTAAAAGGTAAAAATTATGAAGTGAGCCTCAGGCCCATTTAGGTTGAGTTTTGTAGTAAAATAAGTTATTTGCATTGTATAAAAATTTCTAAGATCTTTAAAATTTCTGGATTGGAAAGGGAAGACCGTGGCCCTCTTGTACTGGAACTCCCACTTAATTTTGCCTCGAGCATCGTCCTGCACTCGACAGGTAGCATTTTGTTTAATGATTTCTTCAGCATCATCAGTAGACATTTTAACTTCATTTTACAGGAAACGACACTGAGTTGCCATTTAAAACTTGTCCAAGGCCTCACGAGCACCAAAGCAAAGCTTTAAACTACAAGATTATTTGCAGAATTTGGTCTGCCTCCAGAATTATTGCTCTCAATCACTCTAGCACAGAACTATTGCTCTCAATCACTCTAGCACATCGCTTGCCTATGCAAGGGGTCATCTAACCCTGAACACGCACAGCGTGATGTCATGAAATGATCCTGGCTGAGAGGTCAGGGGCTCTGGCACTGAGCACAGGTTCCAGCCCCTTGTAGGTTGACCTCTTTCAACTTCCACATCCTCATCTATGAAATGAGGGTAACAAAACCTAACCCATGGGGTAGTTTTAATAAGGATCAAAGAATTATTTCAATGTGGAGACATATTTTTATGACCACACTGTGAGGTGCCAAATAAGATGATGTACTGATGATGGTGGAGATGATGCTATGAGCCATTATTATTGCTTGTGCTTCAGAAAACTCTTAGGGCCATAAGTAATTGTTCCCTTGGCGAAGAGCTAGGCAGGCACTTCATCTTTCTTCAGCAGCCTTACTCTTGAGCACCAAGGAGGATATGGGATGTTGAGATGATGGAGGAAAATGGGCCAATTTGCAGTAGCCGTAATATACCATTTGAAGGGAGAACTCTCAGCTATGTACAGTAATTACTTCTCTAAAGAATCTATTTCTATGTTCAAATAAATAACCACATACATACACCCATGTGTATGTGCACACACACACACACACACGAGCAGGAAATCAGACTTTGAGGCATTCAAATGTGAGTGGTTTTAATCCTTGAAAGTGAAGTCACTACCTCTGGGATAAAGTTGTTGACAATTCTTAGCCACTGTCATTTTTCCTCAAAATGTTTGACTTCTAATTTTGCATTAACACTGCCACAGTCCCTCCAATTAGTCTCTTTGTTTATGTTAGTAAAGGGTAGTTTGATCACGAAGGCAAGAGGATCAGAATGGTTTCAGAGTGGGTTTGGTGGATAGCGTAGAATACAAGACAGAGGCCTCCCTGAAGGGTATGAAGCTCTGTGTAGAAAGAGGCCATGGGATTCCATGAGTACAGAGTGTGAGGCTGGAGCCATTACCTTTGATTTCAGGTCAACCTGAGATGCTGGACAAAAACAGAGGCAAATTGAGGTAGGGTTGTTAATGGATTGAAGTCAGTATTGAGAGATTCTGAATCACACAAAAAGTTACAGACAGGGGGAGAGCATTTGGCATAGTGATTAAGAAGCTTCTTGGGATGCTAGTGTCATATATCAGAGTCTCAACTCTGCTCTCGATTCTAGCCTTCTACTAATGTGCACTCTGGAAGGCAGCAGGTGACGGCTCAAGTATTTTGATCCCTGTTACCGTGTAGGAGACCCAGATTGAGTTCTTGGCTCCTGGCTTTGGCTTGGCACAGCCCTGCCTGTTGCAGAAATTAAAGAAGATCACCGATAGGCAGTCTCTCTCTCTAATCTCTCCCCTCTCCATCTCTCTTTCTCTCTTTTAAATAAATAAGATAAATAAATTACTCTTAGAATTAAAAAAAATAAAAGGGACAGTCACAGTCTGAAACTATAAGCAATGGATGTACCCAGGGTAAGAACTTAACACAATGAGGAGAGGAAGACAAAATACAGATTTATTGATGGCAAACGGAATCTTTGGGTATTGAATAGGAAGGAAGGGAGGAAGGCTGTGCTATGTGGCTCCAAGTACAGACTAGAAGATGCTAAGTACTAGCTTTGAAACTCAGCTCTTCCATGCAATGAGTTGTGTGACATTCAATAAGTTACTCAAAAAATATTTCAAAGTATTCATCTAAAAATTTGGATCATGATTCCTTTATTAGAGCGTTATTGTGAGGTTCATAACATGTTTGTAGCTGTACCTAGAGCACAGTTCGTTCATCATAAATGTTGTGATGATACTGAACTGTCACCATCTCAGGAAATGGGCTGTCTGTCTTCCACTCTGGCTATGATTTCCCTGAGGGTGTGGCAGGCTAGGGTTAGAGGTTTGGGGTGGGGTTCATAGGTGTGTGGCCTCTGAAGCATCCTTACAGTGGCAGTGTTAAACTCAATTCAGAACTGACTGACTGCTTTATTTTACATCTGAACATGATTTGGTTGACTCACTTATTGGAAATGAATGCAACAAAAAGTTATACAGTGCATAGAGAATCCTTTCAAAACCACATGAGAAAAGGATGCAATTGTCTTTTTGCTACAGTACCTCCCTCTTGCCCTCGAGCCCTTGATCTAAGAGAATGGCTATTAGTAAGACACATTTGAATCTCATCTATTAATTGTTCTGTGGCCCGTGTTCTGGTGACCACATGACAGGTCAACACTATTGCCACTCCACCCTTTTCTATTGAATGTTCTATTAAAGAGAATTGTAGGAATTTTGGCTCTGGGCGGTGCTTTAAGAAGAGAGGCTATTCTCTCACTCCAGTAAGGTGTTTTATTGGGCACAGGAGCTAAAAAGCAGAAAAGAAATGCAAAAGCAAACTGGTTGTATACAGCAAGTGCATATGTAAGCATTTCAAAACATTTGTGGAAATGTAATTGAAAGATAAATTTGCTTTGGTGCAAAAATTTTAAAATTCATGCCCTGATCTTTTATTTGCCATGAACTTTTGGAAGATGCCTCTTTTTCAGTGTGTGAATTGCAGTGAGTCAGGTGATGAGGCACCTCTCTGTGCATGACCCCGGCTGCCTACCACGCCCCCCAAAAAGCAGCTGTTTCTCTCCTTGAGTTTTCTAGAACATGTTGATAAGTCCTGTTTTTCCTGTCCTGTAGTTATAAATGATCTTAGAGAAGTTCTTTCTCTTCTACCCAAGTTTTAGTTTTTCTATGTATAGAAAGATACAGTGATAAATATCTCATTAATTCTATTTTAATGAGGATTGAATGAAATTGTATAAGCAAAGCAGCTACTTTTGCAATTGGCATAAGGTAAAGAAGTAATAAATGTTAGCTGTTAGCAATGTTGCTGCTGGTGACAGTTGCAGCAATAATGAGAGTGATAGTAGAAGTAATAGTACTTCTGTAACACTAGTCTGATAGTAGAAAGAGATTTAGAAAGCAAGTAAGCTTCTTTGCTCTTTCAAATAGGGTGGTAGACTCCTATATGTGTACTTAAGACACCAGACTACTCTTATACATATTGCATTTTCTCAAAAATTTTCATTTACCATTTAATAAAGTTCCATTTGGAAAGTGGAAACTATTCCAGATGCTTCAATAGAGTCAAGGAGCAGACTCTATGATTTTGCTTGGCCAAAGACTGTGATTAGAACAGGAAATACTAGAATGAGCAGGTGGTGGTAGTAGGAGCCCAAAGACAAGATAAAATTACATCTCCATGTTATGAGTTGAATTATAACTCCAAGAAAGATATGTTGACTTCCTAAACTACAGAATGTGTGAATGTAACCTTATTTGGAAATAGGGTCTTTGCAAACATAATGAAGTCAAGATAAGGTCATTAGCATGGTCCTTAACCCATTATGACTGGCATGAGAAGCAGAGGCAATGAAAGAGAAAATAAGAAGAGTGACCCTGTGATAGTGAGTGTCACAGTTGAGGGAGATGGGGGTTGGAGTTGTGTTGTCAAAGCCAAGGGCCACCAGTGGCTACCAGAAGCTGGGCGAAGTGAGAAAGGATCCTCCCCTGGAGGTATCAGAAACAGCAGAGACTTGCCAACACCTTGACTTTGGATTTCTAATCTTCCAAACTGTGAGGACATGCATTTCCATTGTTTTAAGCCATTCAATTTGTGGTACATTGTTACAGCAACCCTAGGAAACAAATACACTTCTCCGTGGGGAATCCTATCCCAATCTCTTAGGAGTTTCCCAATGACTGTTGTGTAAAACTCCTCCTCCTAAGCCTGGTAACCCTCACCATCTGGCCTGCCTCTCTCATTTCAACTCTCATTGTCTTTCACCCTGTTAGTTGGGATACCAGGTTATTTCAGACTTCAGAATCTTTGCTTAAGTGCCATCTTGATGACCCAAATCATCCTTTAAGATGCTCCTGGTGCCAACTATTTTGAAGTTTTCCTGAGCTTATTTGTCCCCAGGAGTAGTGACCATGTGCTATCCAGAGCTCCACAGTTTGAATATTTCTGTCACAGCATCTGGAAGATTAATGCATTTTTTGTCTCAAGTTCCTTCAAGTCAGGGAGTATATTTTTTGTATTCATGACACCAAATAATTTATGATTTTTGAATGAATGACGACTAGAAGGGAGGAATGGATGAATGCATGGATGGATGAATTAGCAAATAGGTGAGTGAATGAATAATGAGAAAAGACCCCCTTGAATGGCACAGTTGGTCTCCACTCCTCCATTCTCTTTTTTGTACTGCTTGGAGCTTGCAAGTTTCTGGATTGTACCCACTCTTACCCTGCCCCACATATCTTGGTCTTCCATTATTAGAAAGTCAAAATGAGTTGCTGGTATAGGGAAATAGATTATGGTTTGTGTTTCAGCCACATTAATTCTGAGATGCTAGAATGACATCCATGTGGAAATGCCCAAGAGGTAAGTAGGACAATGGAACCACTGCCCAGATGAGAGGCCAGAACGCAGGGTATAGGTTTGAGACTCATCTGATGCAGGGATAGTTTGAGCCACAGAGAAACCTGGGACTGCTCAAGCAAGAAATGAGGCAGGGAGAGAAAGTAATACCAAGGCAAAGAGGGAAACGCGGAGGACAAGAGAGATGGTGGTGAAAAGTGTTCAGCAGAAGAGCGGAAGTCTTGACCCAGAAGTCAGAGATCGGACATATGCATGAAGAAGGAATGGTTAACAATACCCAGTGCCAGGAGACAGCAGGAAAGGTGAGGGCTGGAAAGAGCTCACTGGGTTCAGCAATTTGGTTAAGTGATTGCCCAGAAACTAAACTACCTGGTGCCAGTGCACAAGAGGTTGTGGGTGGTGGAAAAGTATAGCTCTCCCCTTGCCCCACCTTTAAGTCCTTTCTTCTGAAATAAAGGAGGAGAAAGGGGACATTTACATGAACCGGAAGGAGACCTTGAGTGAGCAAGAATGGAAGGGGAGGGACTGAGCATACTAAGGAGTTGGAGCTGTTAACACCAGGAGTCCTACCAACTGGAAGGGACCACCAACATCAGAAGGAGAGAGAGGACACGGTCTCTTTGAAGGAGCAAGAAGAAGGAAGAAAATCAATGAAGATGCTGAGACTATCCTGACCATGGAGTTTCAGCCCATTAGCCCAGACACATCTTGGATTTACTAACTGGTGGTGGAGCTCAGCTATGGTCTTCAGAAAAGAGGAACTTCCTTGCACAGCTCCAAATTCAGATACATTCTCATGGGGAGGAAAGAGTTACAAAACTATTAAAATTATTGTTCAAAAAAATCAAACCAGCGTTTTTGTTCATCAATTCAGATTTAAAATTTAATTTCATGGTACAATGAACCCATCCACGGTTATATCTATTAAGGTCACCCACTCCCAGTTCATCAGCTTACTCTGGGCACTGATGACTGGAAAACTCTTTAGGAGATAAGAATCACCGTTTTGCCCTCGTGGTGCTCACAGTTTTAATGTGAGTCCAGATTTTCTGGCTCTGAAACCCCCGATGGAGTTCACTCTCACTCTGTTCTCTCTCCACAGCTCCTCAGTCCACAGCTGTAACAAATAAACCACAATTCTGTAAGAGGTTCTCAAAGTTTCCAGGTAAACAAGAGGGGCGGAAGGGGACTTCGGAGGCTTTCATCGTTTTGAGAGAGAACACACACATTTTGTTCAACTTATTTGGTTAGGTATGCATTTATTTTTTAAATCAGCCATTTTTTTCCTTCTGCTACTCAAAATATGCTCGACAGACAGAATCTACTCAACTTTTATGGTGTTTGTTATTGCTATGATAATGGGTGGTTAATTCATGAAATTTTTTTGGCTTCCACAGAATGTGAATCTAAAAATTTCCTTTAAGGCAATGTAGTAAATAGGAAGTTGGATAGTTGAATTGACTTGAAAATATATTCACATTCATTGTTAAATGAACACGAGCACACAAACACACATATATAAGTACAAATATCATATTATAAACACACACACATATATATATACCCCATATGTGTGACATATATATTTTTGTGTGTGTGCTATAAACATAACATTTATATGTGAAAACTCTTGAAAAAATTGCCTATTCTTTCCCCTGCCTTTATCCAGAAACTATGCCTTATGTTTAATGAACTAAAATTCACTACTTTCACAGATTTGAATGGGATTAGCAACAAGGTCCAGAAAATTAAGGGAGAAACCAAGCCTTGGGAAAGTTCTAAAGCATATTTATTGTGGAACCCTGCAGACCTGGGGGCTGCTGAAGGCTGACTGCCCACTCAGGCTGGGACAATTCCACAGCGCGTGGGTTCTCTGAGTCACTGGGTTCTCTTGTCCCTGTCTGCTTTCACCTCAGCAGCTTTATTATTTTCCTAAAGCTTTAATTTGAAAAAAAAATAGCAATTTTGACATTTTTTTATTGTAGATGGAATTTTCACCCCTGTGTCTCCAACTCAACATTTACTTTCCAGTTTGGATATAGTAAAGATATGGTAATAATACAGATACATTGAAAATAGAGTAAGTGTCCATATCATATAGAAACAGCAAAGACGGAGTAATAACTTAGATATAGGGAAGATAGAGCAAGTGTCCACAGGCTATAAAGGTGTAATAGAGTGAAGACTGATAGATGCCTTTAGCTATGTATGAACTTAATCATTTATTCGACCAACAGTGGGACAGAAACAAGAACAAACAAGACCACATCTTTGCCTTCACATAGGACAACAGCTGTTGGAGGGGATTACTCCGCATGTAAACAATTATAGCAGCACATGAGATGAATGGTAATGGAGATATGTGTCACCATGTAGGAACCCTGGGGATGAGCACGTGATTACTCACCTGGACATCACAGGGCAGGACATCTTCCAGCAGAATCTTGGGAGAAGCGTAGGAATGCACCTGCCTGGTGGGCTGAGGGATGAGGGCATCCAGTGAGTGAGAACAGCATTCGCAGAAAAGCAGATGCAGGTCATGTTTGGGGAATGACAAGTGGTTTGGCACGGAAAGGGAGAGATTAAAATAATAAGCGAGGGTTGGGGAGAAAGGGCTAGTATGACGTGCTAAAAATGTTTGATGTTTTCCTAACACTAAAGAAGCAAGATCCCAATTACTTTTCTTATCAGCTAGAAATAAGATATAAAACACTGGTGTTGTTCTGGTGTCAAGGAAAAGGATTGAGTGTCAGCGAACAAAACAGGCGCCTGAGGATATGCTGGACTCTTGGCTTGGCTCTTTCATTTTCTTGGAAGAAATATGTCTTGTTCTGATGGCTGGACGTTGTGGTTTAATTTGGCAGACTGCAATGTGGTGATGATAATGGAGGCCACATTTGGAGGGCTTTAATTGAAGCCAAAAGAGAAGTTGGAGCCAGAGACCTCACCACATCCCAGAAGGATGAACACGTTTCTTCCTTTGAGGTGCAGACCATAGAAAAGGCAGCTTCCTTACTTGGGAAGGAAAATCCGAGTTCAAGAACTTGAAACATCAAGTGATTCTTTCAGACCGTATTTTGATGAGGGAAGTGTAAACAAATGAGAAACATGTGGATTCCATTTTCCTGAACATCCATAGAGATTTAAATTAAGGAACAAGGGGCTTCAGGCAAATCATGCTTTGGACTTAATTCAAACATAAATGTTTGAGAAGTTGTTTGGAATTTTCATGAATCTGCACGGAAATCCAGTTATGCATCTTTCCATTATGTGCTCTGCCAAGTTCACCCAGGATCCAGCTCTTTTGTGACACAGTTATCTGTAAGAAACAGTTTGGAGGAACCTGGTTATTTTACTGGGTATACAGTGACCTCAGTACAAACATCAGCTCCTGAGACAAGTGCCCACACACCATCTGAAAAGTCTCCCTTGGGTTCCCCGGCCCAACACAGAAACATGAAAGGTGTGCTAATCATATTTCACTAGGTTATGCTGCAGTAAGAAGCAATTCCAAATCTTCATGGCTTATAGCAACACAGGGCTTATTTTCACTCACTGATGGGACATTGACTGTGGGGAGACTGATTCCCACACTGGTAGAATGCAGGTAGAGAAAGCAGTCCTATTTGGGACTGCTTAAGACAGAAGGGGAAAAAAAAACAATGACAAAACCACACAGTGGTTCTTCAAACATCTGGCTAGGTACAGTACAGATAATTTGCACTGATGGCTTATTCTTCCAAGCAAGTCATGAATCCAAGCTTGACCTTAGTGAGATAAGAACATGCTTCCTGCAGAAAAAGGCATCAGGGAACCACTCCACTGGGAATAGCACAAGGTTGGATTAGTTGAACAAATAATATAATCTACTATTTTGATTCTCCTTTTGCATTATTCAATTTTGAAATTAGGTTAACTTGTTTATTTGCTTATTATCTGCCTCTCTCAGACTTGTAAGGTGCATAAGAAAAAAGATTGCATTTCATGCCTACTGCATGGTAGTACTTTATACTTAGCATGGACTGAATAGATATTTTTTCAATAAATCACTGAAGGTTTTGCTTTTCTTCTGAAATAGGGCATGCTGATATCTGTTCTTTATAAGGATGCCAAGAAAATCAAATATAACTTAGCTTGATTTAATCATCCTACATTGTCTTCAAAGATCCTAACACTACTCTGTAACCTATATATACACACACAATGAGAATTTGTAGATTTGAAAAACAGGAAATAAAAACTTCAAATGCAATAATTAATCTTTCATTATCTTTGACACAAGAGTGCAAAAAATTTTAGCACAAATAACGTGAAAGCATTCCAGACTTCTCAGAACAAGCCTGCACTCCAGAAAGGATGGCCTTGCCCATAGTTCTCAGGTTTTGTCCCATTTCCAGCCTTCCCTCCACCCTCGGCAGCATCTGTAGGCCACTTTGTAGGTGGTGGTTGATGTGTTCCCGTGTTTTCTCTCTAGGTGAACCTGTTCCGGGATATCTAGTCACAAAGACACAGGGTACCTTATCAAGGCTCTGGACTTCTACATTAACCAGATAAGGATAGTCTTTGCCTTGTGTTTCAATACCCATGCAACAGACAATAACTCATCTGTGTTCCTTAGAAATACTTCTCTGGGTGCCCCTTCCAGCTCAAGCAGCTTGAGAACCCTGCTAGAACGTCTGACTTGTTGTTGCTGGAAACAAGAGTTTTCCAGTACTGTGAATGTGTTCAGATAGGCAAGCCAAGAGCAACCCATATTGTTTTCTCACATTTCTGGGGTACCACTTATACTGTGCCTCAGCCCTGACAGCAGGGAGTTGACAAGACCCACGGAACAATAATCGTGCTATCTCTCCCATGTTCTGAAAATTGAAAACAATACCTGTCATTAATCCATCACCATAATCATCACTCAGTTAATTGAATGCAGTAATTTGCAGGTATCAGTGTACCTGTTATATTCCTGGCACAATCATCACCACTGCACACTTTTTATTGATTTTTTTCCTTTTTTCAAAAAAAGATTTATTTATTTATTTACTTGGAAGTTAGAGTTACAGGGGGAGAGAGAGAGAGAGAGAGAGAGAAGAGACAGACCGAAATCTTCTATCCCCTGGTTCACTCTCTAAGTGGCCACAACAGCCAGGGCTGGGCAAAGTTGAAGCCATGAACCAGGAGCCTCCTTCAGGTCTCCCACATGGGTACAGAGGCCCAGACGCTTGGACCATCCTCTGCTGCTTTCCCAGGTGCATTAGCAGGAAGCTGAATTGGAAGTGGAACACCCAGGACTCAAACCAGTGCCCATACGGGATGCCAGCACAGCAGGTAGCAGCTTAACCTGTTGCGCCACATTGTAGGTCCCAATTTTTTTTTTCTTGGCAGAAGCAGAACATGTGTATTTGTTTCTCCAGTTCCCAAGTACAGACTTGAATTCATCCTTCAAGACCTGGGCTACTTGTGTATCCTCACTGTGTCGGGAGTTCTTTGGGAACCTGGACATCTACCACTCCTGCTGCCTTGATGACTGCCAGGGAGCCTCTGCTGGAGGAGCAGAGTGTGGTCTTCTCAGATTGTCACTTGATGAACAATCTCCCCACATTGTGAGTGAGGCAGAGGAGCCTATTCAGGTACCATGAATGTGCCTGTGACCTGTAGCTTCCCTTCAACATCACTGCTACCTTGAACAACCTGGAAGTCCATGAGTATTCCTAGGCTTTAATAGCCAAGGCTGGGACATGTGGATTTCTTGTTTTCCAGCCATAGCAAAGAGCAACATCTAGGGGTCAGCGCTGTGGAGCAGCAGGTTAACGCCCTGGCCTGAAGCGCCGCCGGCATCCCATATGGGCACCCGATGGAGTCCTGGCTGCTCTACTTCTGATCCAGCTCTCTGCTACGGCCTGGGAAAGCACTAGAAGATGGTCCAAGTCCTTGGGCCCCTGCACCTGCATGGGAGACCCAGAAGAAGCTCTGTCTGGGTGGTCTCAGGATTCAAGTTGCCTTTGTATTTGACTAACTTCGAAAGCCCAGCCCACATTTCTCTGTTTTTCTCCAGTCTTCTATATCCAAAGCACATTGGCCCTCTTCACCTAGAGGTCTTGTGGTTACCTTCAGACACAACCTGTCCTGAATGATGTTGCTGGTTGTTCTCCCCAAACCTACTTTTCTCTTTCTGTGCCTGTTCTAGAGATGTGAGTACCTTTCCTCCACTGATTGCAATCTAGCTTCCTTTTGATGATGATCCTGCAGTCCGGCAAGCCTCATCCTCCTTGAATGTCTCTTCTGCTATGATCTCTTTGAAAGCAGGCTTCATCTCCACAGACCTCGTAACGGATCCCAGAAAACAGACAGTGAAAGCTTACGTAACGATGACTGAATAGGTGTCCCCCTGTGATCCTATGTGGCCTGCTCAGTGTAAGAACTTACCAAAGGGGACCAGTGTTGTGGCATAGTGGGTCAAGCCTCTGTCTGCAGTGCCAGCATCCCATATGGTCACGGTTTGAGACCCGGCTGCTCCACTTCCGATCCAGTTCCCTGCTAAGGCCTGGGAAAGCAGCACAGGATGGCCAAGTGCTTGGGCCCCTGCACCCATGTGAGAGACCTGGAAGAAACTCCTGACTCCTGGCTTTGGCTGTTGCGGCCATTTGCGGAGTGAAGCAATGGATGAAAGACCTCTCTGTCTGTCTCTCCCTCTCTCTGTCTGTAATTCTGCCTCTCAAATACATAAATAAGGGGCCAACGCTGTGGCGCAGTGGGTTAAAGCCCCTGTCTGAAGCACCAGCATCCCATATGGGCGCCAGTTCGATTCCCGCCTGATCCACTTCCAATCCAGCTCTCTGCTTGGCCTGGGAAAGCAGGAGAAGATGGCCCAAGTCCTTGGGCCTCTGCACCCATGTGGGAGGCCCAGAAGAAGCTTCAGGCTCCTGGCTTTGGATCAGCACAGCTCCAACTATTGTGGCCATCTGGGGAGTGAACCAGCAGATGGAAGATCTCTCTTTCTGCCTCTGCCTCTCTGTAACTCTGACTTTCAAATAAATAAGTAAATAAATCTTTAAAAATACATAAATAAATCTTTAAAGAAAAAAGAGCTTACAGAAGCATTGAAGGGGTCTGCCTATGGGCTTAGACCAGCTCATTTGGGAGAGTGGGGATCAAGAAACGTTCATTCCAGCAGCAAGGGCACAACCATCTGGAGAATGTGGCACCTCGAGGCCTTATTTCCAGCAAGTGGCAGGTGCTGGGATGAGGTGTGGTGTGACAGTGCAGTAGATCAGTAGACAGAGGGCACTCTCGTGGCCCAGCTCATGAGATGGCATCAGGACACATGGTGAGAAGCGGTAGGAGATGGGCGGGAGCCCTTAGGAAGAACCAGCAAACATCGGGTTCAAGGGACTGGGTGATTCCCTAAGCTGAAAAATAAACGCAGAGTTCTGACATCAGGTGTCCTATTGGAGCCTTAAGGGGCACTTCTTCCAAAGTACACTGGTTTGCCACCGGGACCCACGGGCTGCCTGGGCTGGCTGTCCATTAGAGAAATTAGTGGCTAGGGGCCAGAATAGGGCACTGGATCTGTTTAAATTCCTCCCACACTGGCCGGGTTTATCTTCGAGTCCAATGAAGGGCTGAGACGCTTGGTGCTGCAAATTAGAGTGACCTAATGAATTCCAAAAGTCTGATTTCGTCCATTTGAAGCATCAAGCTAAAATCAGCTAACTATTAGAATTGCTCTCCCCCATACTGGGTGAAATGTATATGGAAGTTTCTTGGCAGCATTACTATAAATCTAAAATTATTTCAGAATAGCATTTTCATTTAAAAATATTTATTAAAAGACTCAATTCTCCATTTGTGACCTAACTCCTAACTGGACTTAGAATGCTGAATTTAAAATGAGCATATGGGAGCCTTCCACTGAAAAGCAATGCAGTGGGTGATACTTTAATCCCCTACTGATACCACATGATACGAAGCTGGCTAGCTTTGGCTTGGAGGACAGAGAAAGATTTATTGAGTGGACCTCTTCTGTAGCCCCCGAGACTGCTCTGGAACGCTTCCCATAAAGCACATTCAGGAAATAACTGTGCTCCTTGCAATCTGACCCACAGACCAGGGTAAGATGAGAGATGGGAAACTCTGGAGGAAAGTGTGGCGAGAGAGGGTGTAGAGGCATGGTAGTGCCCTGGAATTGATGTCAACCCTCTCTCGGCTGCTTATTCTTCTCTGAACTGTGTCAACCCCTCCCTGTCCTCAGATGACCTGGGGAGCCTGGTTTCTTGGGTCTGCCAGTTGACAAGCAAGGTTGCCAACGGAAGCCAGTTGCTCTCTTCTGACGCTGGAACTTGTCATCTTTTGTTGTCTGCAGAGCAGAGAACACAGCCAAGCCGGCAGGGAGAGTCTGTTGCATGCATGTGAATCTCATTGGAATGGTGCGATTTATTCAGACATATCAAGGAAGGGCGATAAATCTTTACCACTGTTACACTTTCTCAGCCTCCGAGTGGTCAGCAAAAACTGCATTGAAGGTGGGGAGGGGAGAGAATGGACCTAAGAGGCCCATTTTCCCCCAGTTCTAAACCTGGTGCAAAGAAATGGACACAATGATAATAATACCTGCATACTCACCAGCCCGCATATCTAACAGCATCCGTGGCATGGCACCCTGACTTTGGTGAGAGAAGTTTCTGAATATATTGGGCATAGGAAAATGAGAATTAATTATTAAGAAAACTTCAAACAAAGAGGGGGGTGGAGAGAGAGAGAGATGAGTTCAATAATTAGAAAGGGAACTCACAAAAGGGAAGATCCAGTAAAATCAAGTACAAACTAAAAAATCCCTCTTGAGAGTTATTTTAACAGCGCTGGACTGAATGGTGGACAAATAATCAGTGAGCTCAGCAAGAAAAGTTCAATTATTTCCAAGCAGGCCAGCCTGCGTTTGGAAGTGGAAGCTGCTCAGCTGTCAGGAATTCTAGTAGACGTTGGTTAGGGAGCTCTCAAATGGCTCCCTTCTTGTCTGTTTTGTGTGGGCTTCCTTTTGATTGGCAATGACCAGAAATTCCAGGCTCAGAGACTGCACGGGTAGAATCAGCTGAAGGCAGGATTTGGAGACCTGCCAGGGCCAAAAGATACATCATCGGTCCGGGCAGCCCTGGGGAGTTTGTGACTAAACAGGAAGGTCTTATTCACACAGAACAGGCATTCAGTGGGCCCAGGTACCAATTGCCCACACGGGACCAATGAAAAGAAGAGTCTCTAAAGAGAAGACAGCACTGAGGTCTCAAAGGAGATACCTACATCCAGATGAAACAGAGTGGTGAGAAGTGTCCTAGTTCAACAGGAATTGCTACGGGCATAAGTATCTCAATTTTATTCCAAGTTCTTGCCCCCACAGAGATTAGAATTCCAAACAGAGGCATAAATCCAGTGCACAAGTGAGACTAGGATTTATTTAAAAGAGAGACTAGATTTCAGTTCATGGGAGAGTAAAGGCTCATAGAGAGATGCCTGCCACCAGCGGGTCAGAGAGTTGCCTATGAGAAGAGAGCACAGGAGGAGGCCAGACGGGGACCCGTAAGTAAGTTCCAGAAGCCAAAAAGCAAAAAGTGAAAGGACCACTGCCACATGGGTCAGTCCCTTTGATGAGGGGGGGGTGGTGCCCTAATGGAAGATACAATTGGGAAGGAGCCGAATGCACATGGAGCTTTCTGGGAGTTTCATGGCGCCTCCATGTGGAGCTTAACTCCATATGGCCATTATGATCTCTCCTCCTTGGTCCGGGATGAGACACAGGTGCATTATGGGAAACTGGGGATATTGGAGTCACAGGTAAGGGATGGAGTTACAATGCAGGGTTACACCAAAATTACAAAAAACAAACAAAATATTCTTCCAGGTTCACCTATTCCTGCCTAACTCCTTACTTAGCTCTCCCATGTCACAATGACCTGGAATTTTTTTTTGAAGATTTATTTATTTATTTGAAAGATGGAGTTACAGAAGCAGAGAGAGAGAGAGAGAGAGAGAGAGAGAGAGATTTTATCCACTGGTTCACTCCCCAGATGGCTGCAATGGCCAGAGCTGCGCCGATCTCAAGCCAGGAGACAGGAGCTTCTTCTGGGTCTCCCATGCAGGTGCAGGGACTCAAGGACTTGGGCCCTCTTCCACTGCTTTCCCAGGCCATAGCAGAGAGCTGGGCTGGAAGTGGAGCAGCTGGGACTCAAACTGGTGCCCATAAGAGATACCAACACTGGCTGGTGTGCTCCACTTGGCCATAGAAGTGCACACCTTATCCACTGTGCCACAGTGCCAGTCCCATGACCTGGAATTTAATCTAAGCATTCTGTGTGTGCATCCTATGATCATAACTAACATCTCTGGGTCAGTTTCATCTCATAAAAAATGTGAGTATGATTATAGAAGATAAGACACCGTGACCTTGATCAGGACCAAATTTGTCTGAACCTCACCCCCATAACCTCATCAGTTGTGAGACTAAGTGCATTCTTTATTTTATCTTTATTCCTTTTACGTAATTTCCCTCTTTTAACTTGCCCATATATCAGGCAGGCAGTATGTTTGATGATTAGACTGCTAGCATATTGTATTTACAGCGAAATCCCTATTGATATTTCTCCATTGATTTCTTTTCCCACATCCATCACAATTGCTTTAAAGTACCTACAAATTGACCAAAACTCCCTGCTCGACAGTTCTCCTTACCCAGAATTCATTTCTTCTAGCTTCTTCCGACAGTCAATGAGGGATTATCTGAATCTCGACATATCTTTGTGTGTTCACAAGTTTGCACACAGCACCTGCCTGCCTAATACCCAGCCTTCTGGAAATATTGTTCAATTAACTCTCTTGGCTGTACTGCAAACAAGAAAAAATGAATATTTGTCCAATTTTATGGATGTAAACAGATATCCTGTCACTCATGGCCTGAGTGTTATAACAGATCAGAAACTGTTCCTCTTGGAACCCAGGCCTCTTATGTCCTGTATCCCTGTATTTCTCCCTTACTCCCACGTGGAGGAGTTAACCTTGGCACTGTCTATCCTACATTTGACTCTCTATGGCAAGCTGCAATCTCTCTTTGCACTAAGGGACAGTTTGTACAGAATTCCGGGAGACTGAGGCAGACAAGAAAAAGGCCTTAGTACACGGCCGGTCCCTGGCCAACACTTTCCCTGTTGCGGGCCTGTTTGCTCAGCTGGTGCTGTGCTAGCTCAGACCCCTTCATTCCACCTGCAGTTGCTGTGACGTCAGCACATCGCAGAAGGCACGGAGGACCTGGGTATCCCATCAGACACCTTCCAGGCACAGCACGTGAACCCTGAGGTGCTAGACCAAAAGAACAGATTTCAAGGGCTCAGGGGAAGAGATGCATGCCTGCAACCTGCTTTGAGCCCAAGAGTCAGAGGTAGATGATTGGATGTCATTAGAAGAGAATTCCTAAGCCTGGGGACATAATTAACAGAACTGTGGCCACCTGCTGTCAGGTGCCAGCACTGGGGGTAATTAGTGAACTGGGTACCTGAGGATCACAGATCTAAGATGGAGAAAAGCATAAAAAAGAGCATTCAAATAAGCACACTGAAATCCCAGAAAAGACCATGCGAGTTCAGAATCACAGTCTGGAAAAAAAAAATCAATTGGCTCCTTTATGAGCGGCCGATGCAAAAACAATCCTGGCTTGGTGAAATATCACTGGCCCCGTGCACTCGGGGTCGGAGGCTGACCTCACCGTCACCCAAAGCCAGCGTCACTGTGCTGCAGGGGCCATCCTTAGCACCCTGAAAATAAAGAAAAGGATGGCAATCGATACGGGACATAACGAAAGCCCAGGAGAGCCAAAAGGAGTTGGCAAGTCGTGGGCAGAGCGAGGCGAGAGAAACAAAAAGGCCCGGAGATGGCAGCCTCAGATTTCTCAAGCTACACAAAGGATGTTGGATTTCAATGCACACTGCTTGGCTCTGTTCACCATATAAAAGGGAACAAGGTGCTCAGTGTTAACGGCAAGAGGGAAAAATGGCTGACGACAGTCTTGGAGCTGAATTGAAAAACAGCAAATTAAAGGCGTGTGTATTGAACTGAGGAGCGGGGTGGGGGTGCCGACTCCAAAACTACAATTACCAGGGCCGGTACCTCATCTCCAAGACAGCACGGCAACTGCTGAGGGGGTCAGCGAGTTCAGGGAGGCCCCAGGACACCCCTCCCTCTGACGGTTAAAGCCTCTGGTTTCCTGCTCTGATTCCCACGGACACGCACGGTGTCGTGGCCTGAATGTGGGCGCTTTTCCACGGAGCATGTCTGATAGCAGCAGTCAAGGGAGAGACTGACATCCCGTCTCTCACCCGCACCTGTAACATACTGGCCGGCTTCCTAGCGTGGCTGACCCTGCTCTTCACAGTGGAAAATGAGAATGGTGCTCCCCGGACTTGTGCAAAACCCGGCCTTGCCATCATGGGCGCTAAGCCAGTTTTCCTTTGAGTCTGCGGTATTTCGGCTTCAAGCGTTCTCTCCTCCCAATGCTTTGGATTTGCTGTCCTGACTGCCGGCTTGATGCCTGCCTGCTCTTCAGCCTAGGCTGGGACTATATATAGACTCCGCGGGTCTCTCGTTGCTTTTTAAAAATTGTATTTATTTGTAAATGATGGGAGAGAGCGAGCACTTCCATCCTTCCATCTGCTGGCTCACTCATCTTCTTGTTTCTGAATCCTTAGGTTTCTCATAGGCCCCAGTTGCCAGGCCCCCCCCCCCCCCCCAGGTCCTCTCTACTCCTGCCCTGCCCTTAGGTGATGTCTCTTGCCTTATGCTATCTTCTTTAGTCTTCGCTTGCAACTGCTTTGTGTAAGCACCCACTGCTCAAGGTCTTGGTATGGTCTGGAGACAGTGCCAAGGAAATCAGGAAAGACAAAGAGAAAGAAGAGGGGCAGTGAAACACCAGAACTTAACGTGCCTCGGAACAGCACAGCAGCGGTAGAAAACATTGTTTGAGCAGCTACCAATGAGCTGGTTTTGTAAGGTGATTTTAATACATTCTGTACCCGGATCCTTGTCTCTAAGGACTTCAAATCCGAAGCACTCGTGGATATTATGAAGCAGGAAGTGTACAGGTAGGAGACAGCTATTCCCATTGAGTACCCTAATATGTAGATCTCAATTAAGAGTGGACTTGAGTGGATTTAGTTTATTAACAAAAGTTCACAGCCTTTAATCCTCCACCTTGCAGCGCCGGAAGACCAGGTTCTAGTCCCGGTCGGGGCACCAGATTCTGTCCCGGTTGCCCCTCTTCCAGGCCAGCTCTCTGCTGTGGCCAGGGAGGGCAGTGGAGGATGGCCCAAGTGCTTGGGCCCTGCACCCCATGGGAGACCAGGAGAAGCACCTGGCTCCTGCCATCAGATCAGCGCGGTGCGCCAGCTGCAGCGCGCCGGCCGCAGAGGCCATTGGAGGGTGAACCAACGGCAAAGGAAGACCTTTCTCTCTGTCTCTCTCTCACTGTCCACTCTGCCTGTCCAAAAAAAAAAAAAAAAAAAAAAAATTCACAGCCTTATCCAGCGCAAATCCTTTTTCTCACACCTAAATCAAAGGGGATGCTCTTTGATTTGTTGGGGATACTTGGAAGAGCCTGTGGATTGCAGGGAAAGAACAAGGCATTGGGGGCTGACTGTCCAGGTGCTGTGCTCTGCCACTCAGCAGCGGATGCTCCGAGGGGACAATCAGCTTCAAGTTCCTGCAAAACGGAATCTAGTGCAAATTCTAAAGTCCTATGAAACTAAGAAAATGAAGGTAAAAGACTATTAGAAAAATAATATACTGAAAGCATTTTTCTTTGTAATCACTAAGTTACTTAGCTTTAATCCTTTATTTAGAAAAAGGTCTTTCTACATCAAGACAGTGTATTTTGGAAATGGACATACTTTTGTTAGGTAATAGAACTCTAAAATTCCCACATTCTACTTTGAGAATGTTGTAAAATTATTCTTTGTTATATTATACAGAGAATTGCTCAGAAAGTGTAATAAATTGTTTTTTTGTTTTTTTAAGGCTTATTTTTTATTTTTTTAAAAGATTTATTTATTTATTTGAAAGTCAGAGTTACACAGAGAGAGGAGGAGAGACAGAGAAAGAGAGAGAGAGAGAGAGAGAGAGAGAGAGAGAGGTCTTCCACCCACTGGTTCACTCCCCAATGGGCTGCAACAGCCAAAGCTGTGCCATTTCAATGCCAGGAGCCAGGAGCTACTTCCGGGTCTCCCATGTGGATGCAGGGGCCCAAGGACTTGGGCCATCTTCTACTGCTTTCCCAGGCCATAGCAAAGAGCTGGATCAGAAGTGGAGCAGCCGGGTCTCCAACCAGTGCCCAAATGGGATGCCAGCACTACAGGCGATGGCTTTACTCATTATGCCACAACACTGGCCCCAATATATTGTTTTAAATGTGAATTTTAAAAATTAAATTTTGAAACTTTTACCCATCTATTTACATGGTTGTATAGATCAGCATATTGTTCTTTCCCTTTCTAGAATTTATATAAAGGAATGGGGGGGGGGGAATCCTTAAAATTCCGTGTTAAGTGAAACCCGAATAAAGACACAATATGACACCTGAAAAATGTGTAAGATCTTCCAATAGCTGCTGATTGCAGAGAAGCCATGAAGAGAAGAGTAGAGTAGAAAGAATAGACAAGGAGTGTCAGGTCTCACAAAATAGTGGCAAAAGCCTACTCTTGAAAGGGAGGGACCCATGCCAGGTTAAAAGGAGGTCAGAAATTGGGTGTGTAGCTCTGGTGGTGAAGCCAATGTAATTAAAAACAAACAAAAGTCAAAAAACATTGGCTAAATAAGGAATAAAACAAGCTGTCATACAAGGGTACTCAAGAGTTTTACAGAAATGAAGTTAAAGGTTTCATTTTTGGGGTGCAAAAACTTTGGAAATCTGTGCATAGGAGTGGTTTTCAAAAAGTTCGCAGAAAATACTTATAAAAAACTATGCGTGGATTTTAAGGTTAATTTTGGGCACAGAAAGCATTTTTGCTTCCATCTTCTCTGAACATTTTGTAGTATCTTCATATACACGAGAAGCAGTCTGTCCTGTACCAGGTAGAAGGCTGCTCTGTCCTCCCTTTCCCTGTGAGTTCTTCCTGGAAAGAGCAGGTCCCTGAGAACCCAACTCATGCCATAAAGAATAACAATAGAGAAACAGGAATAACTTTGGTAAAACTTGTTATAAAAAATTAGGTAGAGAGTATCAAAGTTTACCAATAAAAGCCTATTATAAAAAGTGTAAACCTATACACATAGGTATACATGTCTGTGGATTGCAAGAGTCAAACTTCTTGGGCTCTCCATATTGGTCTGTAGATAGAAAACAATGCAGGGGGCCGGCACTGTGGCGCAGTGAGTAAGGCCACTGCCTGTAGTGCCGGCATCCCATATGGGTGCCGGTTCGAGTCCTGGCTGCTCCACTCCTTTTTTTTTTCTTTCTGTCTTTTTTTTTTTTTTTTTTTTGACAGGCAGAGTGGATAGTGAGAGAGAGAGACAGAGAGAAAGGTCTTCCTTTTGCCATTGGTTCACCCTCCAATGGCCGCCACGGCTGGCGCGCTGCGGCCAGCGCACCGCACTGATCCGAAGGCAGGAGCCAGGTGCTTCTCCTGGTCTCCCATGGGGTGCAGGCCCCAAGCACTTGGGCCATCCTCCACTGCCTTCCCAGGCCACAGCAGAGAGCTGGCCTGGAAGAGGGGCAACCGGGACAGAATCCGGCGCCCCGAGCGGGACTAGAACCTGGTGTGCCGGCACCGCTAGGTGGAGGATTAGCCTAGTGAGCCGTGGAGCCGGCCTACTCCACTTCTGATCCAGCTCGCTGCTATGGCTTGGGAAAGCACTAGAAGATGGCCCAAGTCCTTGGGCCCATGCACCCATGTGGGAGAGCTGGAAGAAGCTCCTGGCTCCTGGCATTGGATGGGCACAGCTCTCGTTGATGCAGCCAATTGGGGAGTGAACCAGCGAATGGAAGACCTCTCTCTCTCTCTGCCTCTCCTTCTCTCTGTGTAACTCTGACTTTCAAATAGATAAATGTTAAAAAAAAAAAGACCCTACTCTCAAAAAAAAAAAAAAGAAGAAAAACGAAAAAAAGGAAAACAATGCCAAGAAAAATTCCAGCGTTACTTTTAGTAGAAGTCACCAAACTGATTCTAAAATTAATATAGAATGTAAAAAATCAAGAATAGCAACACCAATCTCAAAAATGAAGAAAAAAGCTGAAGGATTACTATTTAAGACTTTCCATAGAGCTAGAGTAATCAAGAAAGCATGGTGTTGGCATAATAATAAAAATAGAAGCCAACTGAACAGAATAAAATTCAGAAGGAGACCTACATATATGCAGACAATTATTTTTGACAATGGTGTTAAGACAATTCAATGGAGAAAGAAGTCTTTATAACACATGGTGTTGCTAAAATGGAATAGACATATGTAGAAAGAGAAAAAAAGAGAAACTGGAGACCTATCTTACATTATACACAAAAATAATGTGGGATAGATCATATAAATAACAACAGCAAGAAGCATCTCTTTACCTAACTGACAAATAACAGAAAACGCTATCACAGAGTGCATGAAGAACCTGCCTGTGAATTAAAGACAGAACCATTCAAGGCAACTATTGTCACGAACAGGGAGGCCCCCACAGCAGAAGCAGCAAGAACTCAGAAAAGCCATGTTAACACAACAGAATAGGATGAAACACAAGTCTGGACAAGTTATGAGTATAGTAAAGAAGAACACTGTATCACAAAAATGAAATCAACAGTGTAAATAAAACAATGAAGAAAGCACATTACAGAAAACATGAGATAGATTATAAAACACAAAAATGAATTAAAACAAACTATTTAAATGCCACAAAAGAAACTTAAGATAAGAGAACACTAGAAAGTAAACTAGACACTAACTCAAATCTACTGAAGAAACAAAGATGGCACCTTCTAAAGGTAAATAGAAAAGATTGTATAATATATTTTTATTATAACTCCTTTTTATCTTATGTGATTTTTTTTGAAAGGCAGAGTTACAGCAAGAGAGAGACAGAGGTAGAGATCCCCTACGTGCTGGTTCACTCCCCAGATGGCTGCAACAGCTGTAGTTGGGACATTTTGAAGCCAGGAGCCAGGAGCTTCCTCAGGTCTCCCATGCAGGTTGTAGGAGCCCAAGGACCTGGGCCATTCTTAGTTGCCTTCCTGGGTACATTGGCAGGGAGCTGGAATGGAAGTGGAGCAGCTGGGATTAGAACCAGTACCTATATGGGATGCCGATGCCACAAGTGGCAGCTTTATCCACTGTACCACAGTATGGGTATGCAACGTATAAAACTATAAATTGCAACAATAACTGCACAAAAAGGGAAGGGAACAGATCTACATAGGAGGCAAATTTTTGCACACTACATTAGTTCACTCAGGCTGCAACAATAGAATTCCACAGACTGGGTGCTTAAACAACAAAAATTGACTTCCTCATAGTTCTATAAGCTACAAGTTCAAGATGAGGGATGATTTCTGGTAAGGACTCTTTGTTTGTATGTATGTAGATGGTTGCTTTCTCACTGTGTCTTCACAAAACCTTATCTATGTGCAAATATGATGAATGAGACTTTTTTGGAGTCTCTTTCTCTTCTTACAGGTACACTAATCCTATCAGGTTACACTTGCATTTTTAAGACCCAATTAATCTTTTTTTTAAAATTTTATTTTATTTATCTGAAAGACAGAGTTACAGAGAGAGGTAGAGCAGAGAGAGAGGTCTGCCATCCACTGGTTCACTCCCCAGATGGCTGCAATGGCCAGAGCTGCGCTGATCTGAAGCCAGGAGCCAGGAGCTTCTTCTGGGTCTCCCACGCGAGTGCAGGGGCCCAAGGACTTGGGCCATCTTCTACTGATATCCCAGGCCATAGCAGCGAGCTGGACAGGAAGAGGAACAGCCAGGATCAGAACCGGTGCCCATATGGGATGCCAGCGCCCCAGGCCGGGGCCTTAACCTGCTGCACCACAGTGCTGACCCCCCAGTTAATCTTAATTACCTTCTTTAAGGCCCTATCTTCAACTACATAGGGTTAAGGCTTCAATATATGAATTTTTAGGGCAATACAATTCAATTCATTATATATGTGTAATATATAAATATATATTTGAAATTAATTTGCTATAAATCTGAACTATATTATCATAAATTTTCATTCTAGAGGCCAGTGCTTTGGCATAGTAGGTAAAGCCAATGCTTCTGGCACAATCATCCCACGTAGTTGCAGTTTGTGTTCCTGCTGCTCCACTTTCTACCCACTTTCCTGCTAATGCATATGGGAATGCAGCAGAAGATGGCTCATGTCCTTGGGCACCTGCACCTTAATGGGAGACCCAGAAGAAGCTCCTTTCTCCTGGCTTCGGATAGGCCCAGCCCTGGCCATTGTAGCCATTTGGGGAGTAAACTAGCTGATGGAAAATTGATTTTTCTCTCTCTCTTTCTGTCTCTCCCTCTCTCTCCCTTTGTAACTCTGCCTTTCAAATAAATAAAATAATTATTCCATTAAATATGACTGGATTAAATTCTTCAATTAAAAGACATAGACTAGCAGAATGGATTTTAAAAAGTGATCAAACTATATACTTCCCAATAAATAGATTGGGTGAAAAAGAATGAAAAATGTATACTATGCATACAGTAACTTAAAAAAAGCTCAAATGGCTGTATTGACATCAGGAAGAAATAAATTTTAAGATCAAAATTGTTCTAAGAACAAGGAATGGCATTTTGTAATATTAAAAATTTCAGTGCATCCATAAATGTAACAATTATAAATATATTAATAGCTAAAAACAGAACCCCATAAGAAGCAAAAACTGACATAGTCAAGGGAAAAAAGACAACTTAATTTTGATAATACTCTAGTTTCAATCATGCAGAGAGCAACTGCAAAGATCAGAGAAGCAATAGAAAACTTGAACATTGTTAACCAAGTAGATCTGACAGAAATCTTAGAACACTCCAACATTAGAACAGATGCTCATCTCAGTGCACATGGAACATTCTGTAGAGTAGCCATATATTGGCCTATAAAACTACCTCACAAAACCTAAAAGGAATAGCATAATAAAAAGTACATTCCCCAAGCACAATTCAAAATTAGAAATTAATAACAAAGAATTTGGGACATTCTCAAATATATAGTAATTATTTTTTAAAAAGATTTGTTTATTAATTTGAAAGAGTTACACAGAGAGAGAAGAGGCAGAGAGAGAGAGATCGTTCACTCCCCAAATGGCTGCAATGGGTGCAGCTGCGCCAATCCAAAGCCAGGAGCTTCTTCCAAGTCTCCCGCGTGGGTGCAGGGGCCCAAGGACTTGGGCCATCTTCTACTGCTTTCTCAGTCCATAGTAGAGAGCTGTAATGGAAGTGGAGCAGCTGAGACTCCATCGGGCGCCCATATGGGATGCCGGCACTGCAGGTGGCAGCTTTACCCACTACACCACAGAGCTGGCCCCAAGTATATGGTAATTAAACAGCATCCACCTAAAGAACCAATGTATTAAAGAAGAAATCACCAGAGAAATTAGAGAATCCTCTATTGTATTGTATTGTAATCCTCTA
The DNA here is from genome assembly GCF_964237555.1 of Oryctolagus cuniculus. Lineage (NCBI taxonomy): Eukaryota > Metazoa > Chordata > Mammalia > Lagomorpha > Leporidae > Oryctolagus > Oryctolagus cuniculus. The sequence continues at coordinate 114,427,049 of NC_091432.1, forward strand.
TTGTATTGCCTACAATACAATATAATACAATACAACTTCTAGGGTTTGAATATGATTTAGCCCCAAAATTCACACAAGAGTTTAAATCTTAAAGTCATAAACTAATGGTACTAACAGGGTAGAAATAATGGAGTTTAGAGTTGGGGCATTTTAAAGGAATTAGATTGGATTAGGTTATTGAAGTGGAATCCCCATGATTGAATCCTGGTGGCTTTATAAGGAAAGAGAAGTCACCCCTAGATAGATAGACAAATGTGCATGCTCCCTGTGTCTTGACATGTGATTCTCTGGGCCACCTTGGGATGTTGACAGCAAGAATGTCATCCTCAGAGGCCAAACCGGTGGGGCCCACATGATCTTGCACTGTGAGCCACCAAAATCATGAGCCAAAATGAATGAATCTTTTTAAAGTATCTTGTCTCAGGTATTCTGTTATAGTAATAAATAGTTGACTAATACAACAATGTATCAAAATTTACAGGATGCAGCTAAAGCAGTTCTTTGAGAAAAATTTCTATCTGTAAAGCACACTTTATCAAAGAATAAAGATTCAAAAGCAACAAACTATTTAACCCTAAGTAGACTAGAAAAGGAGGAAGAAATCTAAAGAAAACAAAAGGAGGTAGCCTGTGCTGTGGCATAGTGGCTAAGCCTCTGCCTGTGCTGCCAGCATCCCATTTGGGTGCTGGTTCAAGTCCTGGCTGCTCCACTTTCAATGCAGCTCTCTGTCGGTGGCCTGGGAAAGCAGTGGAGGATGGCTCAAGGACTTGGGCTCCTGGAACCTGGATTTGGACCAGCCCAGTTCCAACTGTTGTGGCCATCTGGGGAGTGAAAGAGCAGATAGAAGACTTTTTTTTTTAGTCTCTTCCTCTCTCTGTCTGTAACTCTGCCGCTCAAGTAAATAAATAAAATCTTTGGAAAAAAAAAAAAAGACAGAAGGAAAGGGATAATAAAATTACAGCAGAAATAAATGGACTAGAAAACAGAAATATATTAGAAAAAATAATAAAACTAGGAGTAGGGATTTTTTAAAAAATCAACAAAATTAGGCTAAGAAAAAAATTACTAGAATTAAAGGATACTTCACTATAAGTCTTACAGAAATAAAAAAAAAGACCATGAGAATGAAACCAGCAATTATATATTTACCTACATGATATCCAGATAATCTAGATTAAAAGGAAAAATTATGGAAAAACATAAACTACCAAAATGACCAGGAAGAAATAGAAAATCTGAATATACCTATTGTAAGTAAAGGGTTTAGTTTGGTCACAACAACAACAAAAATCTGCCATAAAAATGCCAGGATTCATTGGTGTATACTACCAAACATTTGAAAAATAATTAGCATTAATCTTTCTGAAACTCTTCCTCCCCAAAAAAACAAGAAGTAAAGAGACCACTTTCCTACTCATTCTATGAGGCTAGTATTGATACCAAAGTAAGACAAAGAAACAAGGATAAACAAAACAACTGTACAAATATTTCTTATGAATATAGACACAAAATTTGCTCAACAACATGCTATTAAACTGAATTCATTAGTATATAAAAAGTATTATATTCTCTTAAATTTTCTTGGAGGTTCCACTCAGGGTATTTAGATGAGAAAATGAAATAAAAGTCATCAACAATGTAAGGTAGAAATATTTCTATTCACAGATGATACAATCACGTATCTAGGAAATCTGCTAGATTTAATAACCAATTAAATTGGCTATAGGACACAAAATCAATATACCAAAATTTGATGTTTTTCCATTCACAGATGAAACAATCGCGTATCTAGGAAATTCTTAGGATTACACAAAAAATCTGCTAGATTTAATAACCAATTAAATTGGCTATAGGACACAAGATCAATATACCAAAATTTGTTGTTTTTCTATACTTTTGTAGTGAGCAATATTAAAGTGAAATTAAGAAAATAACTCCTTTTATAAAAGCACAAAGATAATAAAATGCTTAGGAATACATTTTAAAAATGAATTAAATGATTTTTATACTGAAATCTATAAAACATTATTCAAACCAATTATAGAGCAGGTAAAGAAATAGAAATCTATGCTATGTTCATGGATTGGAATAATAATGTTAATATGGAATACTCTACAAATTGATGTACAAATTGAATGCAATTGCTAACAAAATTCCAACCATTGTTTTCCTCATTGCAAAAATTGACAAGGTTATTAAAAAACTCACATGAAAATCAAAAGAACCAAATATCCAAAGGAAATTGAAAGACAACCCACATAGAAGGACTCACACATTTCTTTCTTTCTTTTTTTTATTTATTTATTTTTGACAGGCAGAGTTAGACAGTGAGAGAGAGAGACAGAGAGAAAGGTCTTCCTTCCGTTGGTTCCCCCCCCAAGTGGCTGCTACAGCCAGCGCGTTGAGGCTGACGCGCTGTGCCGATCCGAAGCCAGGAGCCAGGTGCTTCTGCCTGGGTCTCCCAGGCAGGTGCAGGGCCCAAGGACCTGGGCCATCCTCCACTGCACTTCCGAGCCACAGCAGAGAACTAGAATGGAAGAAGAGCAACCAGGACAGAATCTGGCACCCCGACCGGGACTAGAACCCAGGGTGCTGGTGCCGCAGGCGGAGGATTAGCCTAATGAGCCACACCACCGGCTGACTCACACGTTTTGATTTTAAAACTTATTAAGAAGATACATTAATCAAAACAGTGCAGGACTGGCATAAAAATAAAGCTCAATGAAATACAATTGAGAAAGAAATGCATACATTTCTGTCAACTGACTTTTTGCCAGTGTGCTAAGCAATTAAAAAGGGTGCAGGGATAGACTTTTCAACAAATGCTGCTGGGACAGTTGGTAACTGAAATTGGCTCCCTACCTCACACCATATATAAAATTAATCCAAATACATCAAAACTGAATTTAAGAGTTAAAAACTACAACCCCCCAAAAAACATACTCATAAATATTCATGACTGTGTATTAGGTACTGCTTTTTAAAAGATATGACATAAGGAACAAATAACCAAAGGGAAAAGGAGAAAAATTAGACTTCATAAGAGTTAAAAAACTTTTGTTCATCAAAGGATAAGCATGTCAAACACAGAGAGTGGGTAAAAATATTTGCAAATCACATATTTGACAAGATTTAGTATACAGAATATATCATTGAAAATTCTTAAAATGCAGCAATGAAGACACAAACATCCTAATTGAATAAATGAACAAAGGCTTGGGATAAGCATATCTACCAAAAAGATAGCTTACCACTCAGTTAGCATATAAAGGGACACTCAGTGTTAGTTATTAGGTAAATGCAAATCAAAACTATAGTAAAATATCACTTCATGCCCTCTAGGATTACTATATTTTTTAAAGAAAAATTATAAGTGTTGGTTCAGATACAGAGAAATTGGAGCCTTCATATGTTACAGATGGGAAAGTAAAATGATACATCTACTATGCAAAACTTCTGTTAATTTTCTTAAAATATTGAACAGAATTACTATATAATGCAACAATTCCACGCCGAGATGTGAACTCATATCAACTAAAACCTAGACTCAACTGAAAACTTCTGTATGGATTTAAGTAAGTGGAAGCAGTCTAATATCCATCAACTGAAGGATGGACAAGCAAAATGTTGTACAGCCACAAAACTCAATGTGATTTCAGCCATGCACACACGAAAGTAGTGCACATGTTGCAATATGATGAACCTTGAAAATATTATGCTAAGTGAGAGAAACTGGACAAAAAAGACTATATATTATATGATTACATTTATTTGAATAATCAAAAATAAGACGTGTAGAGAAAGAAAATAGATTACTGACAGAGGCTGGAGAAAGGAGAAATTGGGAATAATGCTGATGCTTACAGAGTTTGTTTCTGGAGTGATAAAAATCTCATAATATTTACTGGTAATGATAGGTATACATCGCTGTAAATATACTAAAAATCATTTAATTGTATATTTGAAATGGTGAATTTTATGGAATGGGGTTTATATTTCAATTTTTAAAACTATTTTTTTTGCCTGCGCCGCAGCTCGCTAGGCTAATCCTCTGCCTAGTGGCACCGGCACACCGGGTTCTAGTCCCGGTCGGGGCACCGGATTCTGTCCCGGTTGCCCCTCTTCCAGGCCAGCTCTCTGCTGCGGCCAGGGAGTGCAGTGGAGGATGGCCCAAGTGCTTGGGCCCTGCACCCCATGGGAGACCAGGAGAAGCACCTGGCTCCTGCCATCGGATCAGCGCGGTGAGTGGGCCGCAGCGCGCCGGCCGCGGCGGCCATTGGAGGGTGAACCAACAGCAAAGGAAGACCTTTCTCTCTGTCTCTATCTCTCACTGTCCACTCTGCCTGTCAAAAAATAAATAAAAAAAAAAAACTGTTTTTTCATTTGACAGGTAGAGTTACAGACAGTGAGAGGGAGAGACAGAGGGAAAGGTCTTCCTTCCACTGGTTCACCCCCCAAATGGCTGCCACAGCTGGAACTGCACTGATCCAAAACCAGGAACCAGGAGCTTCCTCCCAGTCTCCCATGCGGGTGCAGGGACTCAAGCACTTGGGCCATCCTCCAGTGCCTTCCCGGGCCACAGCAGAGAGCTGGACTGGAAGAGGAGCAGCAAGGACTAGAACCTGGTGCCCATATGGGATGCTGGCGCCGCAGGTGGAAGATCAACCAAGTGAGCCATGACGCTGGCACTAAAAGTATTTTTTTTAATTTTAAGTTTATTTATTTAAAAGATACACACATATTTATATGTGTATATATATCTGTGTGTATTTTCTTCACTCTCTCTGTATAACTGCCTTTCAAATAAATAAATCCTTTTTAAAAATAAAATAAAAGATATGCAAAAGATTTGAAAAGGTATTTCACCAAGGAAGAGATACAAATGGCAAAAAAAGCAAATGAAAAGGTGATTAACACCATTAGTCATTCGGAAAATGCAAATTAAAATCACAATGAGATACTATCATATCCTTATGGAAAAAAACCCGCAAAGTAAAGTACCGGCAAGAATATAGAGAAACTGTCATTTTCATGCATTTTGGTGTGAATGCAAAATGGTACAGCCACTTGGGGAAAAATGTTGCTAATTTCTATAAAGTTATGCATACACTTACCATATAACCCAGATTTTTCTTTCCTTTTTTTTTTTTTTTTTTTTTTTTTGACAGGCAGAGTGGACAGTGAGAGAGAGATAGAGAGAAAGGTCTTCCTTTGCCGTTGGTTCACCCTCCAATGGCTGGTGGCCAGCGCACTGCGGCCGGCGCACCAAGCTGATCCGAAGTCAGGAGCCAGGTACTTCTCCTGGTCTCCCATGGGGTTCAGGGCCCAAGGACTTGGGCCATCCTCCACTGCACTCCCGGGCCACAGCAGAGAGCTGGCCTGGAAGAGGGGCAACCGGGACAGAATGCGGCACCCCAACCGGGACTAAAACCCGGTGTGCCAAAAAAAGATTTATTTTATTTGATTGAGAGGTAGAGTTACAGACTGTGAGAGGGAAACACAGAGAGAAAGGTCTTCCTTCTGTTGGTTCACTCCCTAAATGGCTGTAACAGCTAGAGCTGCGCTGATCTGAATCCAGGAGCCAGGTGCTTCATCCTGGTCTCCCACATGGGTGCAGGGGCCCAAGGACTTGGGCCATCTTCTGCTGCTTTCCCAGGTCACAGCAGAGAGCTGGACTGGAAGAGGAGCAGCCAGGACTAGAACCGGCACCCATATCGGATGCCGGGACTGCAAGCGGAGGATTAACCTATTGCACCACAGAGCCAGCCCTCCAAATTTTTCATTCCTAGATATTTACCCCAGAGAAATGAAACGTAAGTCTACACAAAGGCCTACAGTTTGTTTATAGCAAACTGAAACCTAGAAACTTACCAAATGACCATCAGTTGGAAAACGGATGACCTGAGTTTGGGGGATCCGTACAATGGACTCTTCAACAATAAAAAGGAGAAACCACTGGTAGATGCAGGAACATGGCTGCATCTTCAGAGGACTGTGCTAAAGGAAAGAAGCAAGAAACAGCCGTGCTGTGTACCTCATGATTCCATTTATTTTGGAGCAAAAGCAAACCATAAGAATTAAAAAAAAAAAAAAAAAAAAAAAAACAGCAATCTGTCAGGAACAGGGATATTAGGGCACTGTAGAATTGTTTGTGGTGATTGTCGCTCCCCCTCTTCATGGAGGAACGACACTAAACCCTGCCTAGGCTTCATATCCGAGTCACGGCACCACCATGTCGCTCCCCCTCTTCGTGGAGGAACGACACAGGACCCTGCGCTGTTCTTTCGTCTGCTCGGCCCTCCCCGGGTTTGCTGCTGGTTCTTCCCGGGTTGGCTACTATCCCTTCCACCTCCGTGGAAGGGCAGTTCCCCCTGGCCACATTCCCCACTTCCGCAGGGGAGCGGCACACCGCCGGCCGGCTCTCTGGGAGCTGCACAGGTGTTCCTTCAACTAGATGTTCCCCTTAGATGTTCCTGGTGCATGCCGTCTCTCTCCTCCTTTATAGTCCTCCTCCGCCAATCCCAACTCGGCTGCCCACACGCCGAGCACGCTGCTCTCCTCCAATCAGGAGCAGGTCCTGCTGTTTATTGGTTGAACTGGAGGCAGCTGTGCAGAAGCTGTTTACTTCTCTCCCAGCGCCATATTGTGGGAGAGCAGATGCATAGAATAAGTCTTAATTCCAGTAACTCAGTCTAGTCCGGATTGCTCCCCACAGTGATGACATAGTTCTACATCTTGACTATCTTGAAGAGCTTCAGTGAATTCATCAAAATTCTTGGAGATCTATATCTATACATCTGAATTATAATTTTAAAACCCTGAGTTAAAAAGACTTTATGTCATTCTTGTTTTTTAAAAAGTTCGGCATAATATGGTTATATATAATGTCTTAATATGAAAAAATATTTCCATCTTAGCCACAAATAGAGTATCTTTTTAAATTATAAAACCATTTAGGAGTTCTAAGATAATAAATTTTCCCACAGCTGTCATTAATTTAACATTGGATTAGAAGTGCTGATCAACATATACTTACAAAGTAGAAAAAAAGGCTAAAGGTTCAAAATAGGATGCAAGGAGGAAAAGAGAACCAGTGTTTGAAGACATTTGGCAGTAACCTGGAAAACTCAGCAGAATCAACTGAATGAACGTGTGAGTTTGAAAGAACATGTCAGCAGTGAACATTTGGCCCAATGGTTAAGACTTCTGCATACCACAGGGGAGTGGCTAGATCTGTGTCTCAGCTCTGCTCCAGAGTCCAGCTTCCTGCTCATGTGCACCCTGGGAGGTCACAAGTAACTCAAGTAGTTGAGTCCTTGCCACTAACTTGAGACTTCGGCTGAGTTCCTGGCTCCTGACTTCAGCCTGGCCCAGCCCCAGCTGATGCATGAGAGTGGGGAGTAGAAGACCTGCCTGTCTGTGTCTGACTGTCTTTCTCTCTCTCTACCCCTCGGCGCTTGCGCTCTCTCTTTCTCTCTCTATTTTAAAAATAGAACAAGTAGAGATAGGTAATCAATACAGAGAAGCCAATGTTTATCATAAATGCAAATCAAACCAATTGATGATAGAAGAGATCTCATTTACAACAGCAACACAGACTGATAAAATGCCTAAGAAGAAAGTTAATATGAAAAATCCAGGACATATTAAGTAAAATTAACCAAAGGTAGTGAAGTTTAATTCATAGAAAAATAGGAATCTTCTATATTAGGAATGCAACATTACACACATGTCAATTTCTGTAACCTAATTCATAAAATTATTGTAATCCTTGTAAAATTATGAACATTTTTGAAAGAGCTAAACAACATGATTTAAAATATTTATCTAAAAGATCAATGACAATACTTAGAGAAATCCTGAAAAAGATCAAAAGAGAAATAATCCTCTTGATTTCAAACATATTATAAATTCTTAATAATGAAACGAGCATGACTCATGCGTGAGATGAACACATTCATGAAAAAAATAGAGAAAGTTCATAATTAGAACCAAATAGAGGCCGGTGCCGCGGCTCACTAGGCTAATCCTCTGCCTTGCGGTGCCAGCACACCAAGTTCTAGTCCCGGTCGGGGCGCCGGATTCTGTCCCGGTTGCTCCTCTTCCAGGCCAGCTCTCTGCTGTGGCCAGGGAGTGCAGTGGAGGATGGCCCAAGTGCTTGGGTCCTGCACCCTATGGGAGACCAGGAGAAGCACCTGGCTCCTGCCTTCGGATCAGCGTGGTGCGCCGGCCGCGGTAGCCATTGGAGGGTGAACCAACGGCAAAGGAAGACCTTTCTCTCTGTCTCTCTCTCTCTCACTGTCCACTCTGCCTGTCCAAAAAAAAAAAAAAAAAAAGAACCAAATACATCAAATACATACAACAAACAACGAATCTCAAATCAGAGGGAAAAGGAATGTTCAATAAAAGTTATTGGAACTATTGGATCCACTTACCATATCTCAAATCAGGAAAAATTCCAAGTGGGTCCAAGATCTAAATATAAAACTCAAAACTCTAAAAATACAGAAAGAAAACATTAGAGGCTTGGAGAGAGAACAGCCTATCTAAACATAACTCAAAAATCAAAAATTTAAAAAATTGTTATACCTTACAAAAATTAAAAGAGAATTTGAGTATTATAGCTTACCATTAAACAAAAACCGATGTTAAATTAAATTTAAATACTTGCAACAAATATCAAGGAAAGGAGCTTATCTCCCTAATGTATAAAGAGCTCTTAAATGTTGATATAACTCAATGTGAAAGAATATAAAAGGAAATTCAAAGCATTTTTAAATACTGCAAATTGCTCATAGGTGAAATGCAAGTTAAAAATTATGCTAAGATACTATTTTTGACTTATCAGATTGTCAAAAATCCAAAGGTCTGATACAATCTGTTGGTAAGGCTATTGGCAAAAGGTCGCCTTCACATACTGCTGGTGCCAATGTAAATTGGTCCAGTCCCTAGGGAGAGAAATTTGGTGATAACTATAAAATTACAAATGCATAGACCCTTTGACCCAGCTATTCCACTTCTGGAAATGCATCCTAGTGTTATTCTGGGACACAAGCAAAATGATATACATGAATATCTATTGCAGCATTGTTAGTAATAGGAAAAGATTGGAAGCAACCCAACTCTTTCATCAAAAGGAGGCTGATTGTTTTTTCATTTAGCTTGTGTTTATTATAGCTTCAGAATGGAAACACACACACACACACACACACACACACACGCACATGACTCCTAACAGAGCTGTCTTAAGCTGCTACTCCATTCCTCCTTCCCATGGACTTCCCCTTTAGACCATGCAAGGTCAGTGTAGTCCTCCCAAGTGGGAGATGGCCTTAGGCCAGCTTTGGGACATCATGTCCTGAGTAGGATGGACAGAAGAGGGAGCCATGCAAAAGAATTCCACCCCCACTCTGCAAGTCAGAACTTCTCTCTGCTAGGTTATCACTGAGGGCTGGGAAGAATGTGAGCTTTTCCTGGATATAGGATGTACCAATAATAGTTGTTGCTGTTCTGTTAATTAGTTCTTGCTCTTCTGTTAATTAGGGCAAGGAATGAATAATATGGCTGAGGATTTACCCTCTCTTATTTCAGCAAAGAGGTCCCTTTTTCTAAAAGTATACAACCAGGATGGTATTTTTGTCCAGATACTAATGTTTATGGGCACTCTGTGAGACTATAAACAAGGCAGTAATGCTTACCCTCTGACAGCTATCTAACCTCAGATGAAATATCTAGGTGATATAAATAGTGTCCTGACCAAGGCAGTGCAAATTGAGACTATAAAATACGGAAAATGCTGAAGCTTGCTGTTCTCCATTTCTGTGCTTGCCTCCATTTCCTTCTATAAACCACATGGCTTTGGTAGAGTTCATTGTTGTGTTCGCTTTGATTTTGTTTTGGTCAAACATAAATTCTTCAAAAGTCACTCAGAAAGAAATGGAATTTTACTGGATGGTGGACAGCAAGAATGTTGTGGGATGGTCTTGGTTTAAATAGAAAGCACTTTGTGTAAAAAGGCTCATTTTAAGTGGGTCAATCTGTATTAGTTGCACCACTTGAAATACTGAAGATACACTTTAGTGTATCTAGTGTTTGGGGACCTTTTGGGAACACACTATATTTATACTCTATTAAACTAGGTCAGCTCCTTTGTTGGGACAATCCCAGAGGGAGCTATACATTTCACCTAAAGATAGCAAGAAGAGTTCTGGTGTTTTACTGGTTTGTCTATCCCAACTCACTCTGATAAAATCAAATCTAGTAATGTCCTAACTCCCAATGACTAAACAGTGATTTAGTCTGTTTACTGTATTTATTGAGTGTCTCATTCGAATTCTTCATTGGGCTAGATGTTGCGGGAAATATGAGTCCCTGCTGTCAGAGATGCTGCTCTCTCAAAGGGAGCAAGACACATGCATACACTGTTACGGAAGAGCAGAAAGATGAGTTAAGGTCAAAACTGTTGAGTTTGAGGTGCAGGAACATTAGCCAGGAGAGAACACCCTCTAGGCAGGTGGAAGCTGAGCCTCACACTGGAGAGTCTATCAGGGCACTTGATACAAATTTCTCAGTTTTTGGTGGCAGCCTAGAAAAGATGAGCCCTGATTCATAGTTTTTTCTGGTTAAAACAAATATCTGAACAAGCAAGCTATGATTTTTTGCTATTTTCCATACATTTTAATGTAAAAATGATTTACTATATAAATAAAACTATGTGATAATTATGAGGACAATATCAAAACTATAGTGATTAACCAACATTAGCATGTAGACTGCAGATGAAGGAAGTCATTGCTCACTTTCTTGTAGCAGCTCATCTCATACATTTAAAAAATAATATTGAATCCTGGTTTTGTACTCTAATTAGGGCACTAACAACCTGGTATGCATCAAAAGAAGATGAAGTATCTGAAAATCAGATCGTGTGAACAATCCCCTCCACATGGGTTGCTCACCTTTGAAAAGAGAAGGCTTACATCAAAGAAGGATGTACTTTTCTCTAAAGGGAGTAGGGAACTTCCACTTTGCTTATGGTCTTGTCTCAATACTGACAGAGCTTGTGGATTTGAAAGGCTTCCGTAGCACAGGCAGCTCATGTCAAGAGCCTCGGGTGGTCATTCCAGTGCCAGCATCCCATATGGGTGCTGGTTTGGGTCCCGGCTGCTCCACTTCCAATCCAGCTCTCTGCTATGGCCTGGGAAGGCAGTAGAAGATGGCCCAAGTCCTTGGACCCCTGCACCCATGTGGGAGACCTGGAAGAAACTCCTGGCTCCTGGTTCCTCATTGGCACAGCTCCGGCCATTGTGGCCAACTGGGGAATGAACCAACGGATGGAAGACCTCTCTTTCTCTCTCTCTCTCTCTCTGCCTCTCCTCTCTCTGTGTAACTCTGACTTTCAAATAAATAAATGTGGTAGAATGAGAAGGCCATGCCAAGACGGCTGCTGGCAAGTGAGTGTCAGTTACTCAGGAATGGCTTCGAAACCCACCTGGCAACGGAGCCTGCCTGGCAACAGGCTGTGATTGAATGGCTTTGGATACTGCCTGGCAACAGGCTGTGATTGGTTAGGGCATAAACCAGCCATTGACAGGATTGGCTGCCTTGGCTATTTAAGCTGCTGTACCAACTGAAATAAATGAGTCTGCAGGGTGCTCACCTCTGGCCCACTTTCACCTGACTCCTGGGGTCTGTGTGGTGACTCTGTGCCTCTTGCCCCCACCATGCTCCTCCTCTCAGAACGAATCGACAACAACAAATAAATAATTCTTTAAAAAAAAAAAGAATACAATGTTATGTAGGAAGACTTGTAGTCAGGATACTACTCTGCATGTAAAGAAATTCTGGGAATGTTGGGCCAGACAAGGTGGTAATGGATTAAGTGGTAAGAGAGGAGATTATAGAATTATGAAGGTATGATTGACAAGACTTGGTAATGTGACCTGGGTAGAAAGGGAGAGAGAAGAACCTATCTGGGCTCTTCATGATGTTTACAACCTAAGTGACTTGGGAAAATTATGAAATCCATAACAATAACAAAAAAATGGCAAGAAGAAAGCCAACTTGTTGAGAAAGATTTTTTTTTCAAATATTCAGAATTTGCTGTGATAATGGGACATCTGAGTGGAGACATGGAGATGTCTAAACATTCCATGGTTAAGAATGTAATCCCTAATTCAAGAGATGACCACATGTGGAAGAGATGGCTTTTGAAGATATTCAAATACTTCACAATTCCACTTGGATGTGTTAGTCACCTCCCATCTTATGTCTCCATAACAGAACTCTCAGCTGCCATCATGCTGCTCTAATTATTGAGAATACCTACAGTGCTGATCTGTTTTAATATCTGTCTTGGCAAAATATTGATATAGGCAAATTCTCTGCTAAAAATGAATTAGGATAATATGCGAAAATTATAAATTGTGTGATATCTACTTTTTGAAAATATTCTCCTCTGAATTATGAATTATTTCCTATAATCTGGTCTTTGGATGCCTTCAAAGTCAATCTAGCCATTTGCTTAAATGAAGTGATGACCCATAAAACCAAGGTATGTTGACTGAACCAACTTCCATTGCACTCTCAAAGATAAACTCAATATTCAAACACCAATTCAATACAAATATGTTAATTGAATTGCAGACAAAGTTTCATACCTTTTCTCTGGGTTAGCAATCTTATTTTTCTCTTGAAGATGTATTCCTAATGCTAGGGGTCAAGACTTTTATTAACCTATCCTCATCCTTCCATCAAGTGGTTAATAAAAGATCCCTGGAGCACACAGCTTTGACCTTAGCCTAAGCTGCATTTTCTATAATTGGACTGAATTTTCCTTACCTACCTTTGTTCTTTCGGGCTTTAACCAGAGAAGGAAACCAATTGAGCTCCTGGAATGTGTAATATCTTGTCTGAATACAGGTTCCACAAGATCTTACATCAAAGGAGACAATTGCTCCCACCATTCTCTCCTCCCCTACCTCCCTTCCCTCCTCCTACCTCCCTCCTTCCCTCTTTTCTGTTTCATCTCCTTCCTATTCTGCATAGTTGTGTAGCAGTGTGTTTCTTTTTTTTTTTTTTAAAGATTTATTTGATTACTTGAAAGTCAGGTTACACACAGAGAGAAGGAGAGGCAGAGAGAGAGAGAGAGAGAGGTCATCCATTTGCTGATTCACTCCCCAGTTGGCCGCAACGCCCAGAGCTGCGCAGATCTAAAAGCCAGGAGCCAGGACCTTCTTCTTTCGGGTCTTCCACATGGGTACAGGGGCCCAAGGACTTGGGCCATCTGCTACTGCTTTCCCAGGCCATAGCAGAGAGCGGGATCGGAAGTGGAGCAACTGGGACTTGAACTGGTGCCCATATGGGATGCTGGCACTGCAGGTGGCTGTTTACCCACTACGCCACAGCGCCAGCCCCATGTTTCTGTCTTAAAGACACTGGATAGTTTAGTCAACCTGTAAAACTGAAAAAAAAAAAAAGTCAAGTGTATGTACTATGTACAAGACAAAGCAAAACTAAAAATAAACAAAAATGAAACTGGCTAATTCGTTGTCATCTTGCAATTTCATTTGTTTTGTTTCCTTGGACATTAGCCTTCGAAGTTAGAAAACCTGAGTCTAACTTACAGCTCTTCCTTCCGCTAGCTTTCTAGATGCCTAAACTTTCAGATTTAGAGTTAGCCAAAGTTTATTTTGCACTTCCTGTGTGTCAGCCATTAAAATTGGGCATTTTCACATACACTGTTTGATTTCATTGTCCTGAATAGTCAAAGACCTGTATGTCCTGGTTTGCTGGGACAGCTCCAGAGCCCCTTCCCCACCGTCCTTTTCATCTGGAACCTACTTTCACTCTCAAAAGAGTCATTGATAAACTGAATGACACCCTCTTCCTACATGGGGTATCTATTACAATAACATTCTGCTTATAGGCCTTTCCAGGTCTTAGATTCCTCATTGATAAAAATTGAATGATTGAATGAATGACATTAAAAATCCTTTCAGTAAGGTAGAAGCAACACCTTACAGGTTCTGAGCAAGTACTAACTCACTCCTTCTTCTAAATCTTCTAACAAAGAGGTTCCTATAAGAAAGACAGCAAAGTGTATAACAGCATAGATCTTATTATAAGCCTAAGTCTCTCATGTTTTGATGTGCAATGCCTGTAGGAGGGATTTCGCTGGATGACGGCTTTATGACGAGCAGCAAATGGTGAATAAGGTTTATAGTTCTGCCTTACATTGAGGCTCTTGAGAGATTCTGTCTTCTACGAGGCTGTTTGTAAGTCTTGATCTTGAAAGCTGAACGTAAAGTTCTCTTTTCAGAGGATGTGTTATGAAAGCAATCTGTCGCTAGTTCTTCATGTCCCACACATACCCTCATGTGGAACTTACATGACTTTCCAAACTAAGGAAAGTCTAGGGTCAGATCTCACCTGTCATATTAGGCTCTGTTCTGGATTCCATACTTATGATAGTGGCACATGTGTAGTCTTAATATTTTTTTTTTACATTTTAAGTTTATTTTTTATATTTTTTAAACTTTTATTTAATGAATATAAATTTCCAAAGTACAGCTTATGGATTACAATGGCTTCCCCCCCATAACGTCCCTCCCACCCGCAACCCTCCCCTTTCCCACTCCCTCTCCCCTTCCATTCACATCAAGATTCATTTCCGATTCTCTTTATATACAGAAGATCAGTTTAGCATACATTAAGTAAAGATTTCAACAGTTTGTTTTTCAACAGTGTGTAGTCTTTTTTTTTTTTTTTTTTTTTTTTTTTTTGACAGGCAGAGTGGACAGTGAGAGAGAGAGACAGAGAGAAAGGTCTTCCTTTGCCGTTGGTTCACCCTCCAATGGCTGCCGCGGCCGGCGCGCTACGGCCCGCGCACTGCGCTGATCCGTTGGCAGGAGCCAGGAGCCAGGTGCTTTTCCTGGTCTCCCATGGGGTGCAGGGCCCAACAACTTGGGCCATCCTCCACTGCACTCCCAGGCCACAGCAGAGAGCTGGCCTGGAAGAGGGGCAACCGGGACAGAATCCGGCGTCCCGACCGGGACTAGAACCCGGTGTGCTGGTGCCGCTAGGCGGAGGATTAGCCTAGTGAGCCGCGACGCCGGCTACAGTATGTAGTCTTAATATTAATGGTCCTGGAATGATTAGAGAACAAAATCTTGAGCTGCTATAACCAGGAATAATTAAACTATTATTAAAACTATTTTGTATAAGTGTCTTACTCACAGGAGCACATTTTTTTTGTAGCGTGGAAATAACCAAATATGGTCTGAAATGGAGAGAATATTTTTTTTGCTTCTGGAAACACAATACAGATAAAAAGAAAGATAGCCAAGAGAGGGACGGAAAGACAGAAAGAGTACAATGCTAAAACGCTTAGAGCATGCTGTTGCCAGAATTAAAAGTAATTGGTAGCAGACACTTCATAGAAAAAATATTTCTTTATAACCACCAACAACAAAGTCTTACTATGTCAAGTAAGTGTTAAACAGTTGCTGTACAGAGACCGGGAACTCTTTTGCATGTGTTTCTTTAATCTGTGAATGTTGTACACTCAATGCACAATTCCCTAGGACAAAAACAATAGCATATGAGAATCTGAGTAACGTTGGCTCCAGTAGGTGACTTGGTGGGAGAAGAAACATCACTTTCTCAGAATCTCTGTTGCAAAGCAAAGCTAAATATAAACAACAATCTCTGATACAGACCATGGCCATGTGTTAAGCTTAGGTGATTTGAGAGTAAAGTATCTTTAGAAAAGCCAAGGCTGGGCCAGGCCAAAGCCGGGAGCCAGGAGTTTCATCCAGGTCTCCCACAGGTGTGGGAGAGGCCCAAACAATTGGGCTATCTTCTGCTTCTTTTCCCAGGCCATTAACAGGGAACTGGATTGAAAGTGGAGCAGCCAGGACTCAAACCGGCACTCATATGAGATGCTATTGTTGCAGGCAGTGGCTTTACCTCTTATGTCATAAGGCTGGCATAAATCTCTTAGTCCCCATATCATTCCCAAAACTTTCCATCAATAAGTAGTGAAGTGAAATTTGAAATTTATCTCAAAATATCTATTATTTATAAGAAATATTTACTGAGTACTCATGAGATACTAAGTTTGGTACTGATTAATACTGTTTTATGTCATTTTAAAATGCTCATTAGCAAATTAAGAAAAAAATATACACAATTTTATTCTATTACACGAATTCATTCCATCTCACTTAACCTCTCTATTTTTTACTTAACTTTCTAAAGGTCCATTTAGTCATCCCAGTATGGACTCTGATGTCAAAGTGAGGAAATTTCATAAATAAACCTTCACTGGTGCTGTGGCGTAGCAGGTAAAGCTGCTGCCTGCAGTGACGACACCCCATATGGCTGCCAGTTTGAGTCCTGGCTGCTCCAATTCTGATCCAGCTCTCTGCTATGACCTGGGAAAGCAATAGAAGATGGCCCAAGTCCTTGGGCCCCTGCACCCATGTAGGAGACCTGGAAGAAGCTCCTGGCTCCTGATTCAGATAGGCACAGCTCTGGTCGTTGCAGCCATCTGGGGAATGAACCAGTGGATGGAAGACCTCTCTCTCTTTCTCTCTGTCTCTCTCTGTCTCTCTCTCTCTCTCTGCCTCTCCTTCTCTGTGTAACTCTGACTTTCAAATAAATGAATAAATCTTTAAAAAATAAATAACCCCTCTTCTAAAATATCATTCAAAATGCAACTCACATAGTGAGTCATCAATATCCTATGATGAGTGATGGAAAGAACTGGAGATAGAGATCCTACAGGAGCAAGTGTCTCTTGGTTGCTTGGAAAGCAGTGAGTTTAAGGATAGAGTAGGGATCTGGCAGGGAAGGTGTAGGGCAGTTCTAAACATGGGATATAGGCATGGGCTGTAAACCCATGCTAATTCTGAGAGGCAGTGATTACAAGGGAGTAAAGAGTACCAAGACAAACAACAAGGGAAAAGCATGAAGTTAAAAAATAAAGTTGACAGAGCTATAGAAGACCTGCTTCTAGAAAAGACCAAAATCACCCAGAGATGAGAGGTGGCTATCTCTAGTAAACAACACGAAATGCATTGGTACTGGACAGCTAGGCCCTGACACCGTGTATAAAGCAAACATAATTGAATACTAGGAAAGAGACATATCGTGGCCCAACTAATATAAAATCTGAGCACATTAATATTTCTGTCAATGTAACCAAGAATGTTATGGCATATGCGTTGCTAGGAATGACAGAAGCTATTACTGAAATGAGATTAGAATCTTTTTGAAATATCAACAGAAGCATTATAGTTGGTAACATTCCCATCTAAAATAGGTGACACTGATGCTACACAATCAACAGACTAGGGGAACAGCACACAGGACTACAGACTAGATTTTTCTGCTCTGTATTGATTTTTTTCCCCTTTGAGGTTTTTGATTAGCTGTCAAATCTGTTAGGTTCCCTCAACCCCAGGTACTACATCCAATTTTTTTGGTTTTTAAAGAGAAGGGGGATGAATTCATCTGTGTTTCCTTCTAATCATTATGACTACACAGTGTGTGAATAAATTGGACAAATCAATGGATAAATGAGCCTGTTAATATGCCCAGGGTTGGCCGTGGAGGTAGGTCTGCCTCATCTCCACAGTGCTGGTCAGGGCTATCTTGCCCCTTGGCTCAATGATGCAGTGTCAGTCCAGGTTTTGCAAACTCCTTAACCAAATCATATAGAAGGAATGTTTTAATATGGAGGTCAGCTTATCGTACCTTCCCCCTTCTCTAATCAAAAATACATGATATAATGCAGTCAGGGCTGGTAGCAAGCAAAGAGCTGAATTCCTCACTTTGGAGCTGTTAAGTAGATTTGGGTAGATCCAAAGTAGAGAAAATAATCTTAAGTGCTGTGTCTTTATTGTATAATGAACTACTTGAAATAGAAAAAGAATTTTTTACTTCCTTGGCTTTATGTGGAAGAGCCAAGGCCTAGAAGACTCAAAACACAGTACAGCAGGAACAGATGGGCAATGTAAGCAGAGACGGGAAATCTAAGAAAAGACTCAAAAGGAAATGCTCGAAATCAAAAACATTGTAACAGAAATGAAGAATGCCTCTGATGGGCTCACCAGTAGATGGGCTGTGGCCAAGTCAGACTCATCACACAAACTCCTCAAACCAAAATGTAAAGACAAAAAGGAATGAAAACGATGAAGCAGAATATCCAGGAACTGTGGGACGACGGGAAAAGGTGTAACTACTCACATGGATAATGAACATATCAAAAGAAGAAAGAAAGGAATAGAAATATCTGAAGCAATGCTGACTGAGAACTTTAAAATTGATGACAAGCATGAACCCACAGACCCAGGAACTTCAGAGAACATCAACCATGATAATACAAAAAAAAATAATAAAAACCACCAAAACACAATTAAAAACAGATTCTTGACATTTAGGCATATTGTATTTCAATTGAAGACAATCAAAAACAAAGAGAAAATATTGAAAGAAGCAAGGAAGGAGAAGATTCTTCACAAACTTTGCAAGCAAGAGGGACAAAGAATTAAATAATTAAAAGTGTTAAAATTAGAAACCCAGTAAACTGGCTGGCGCAGCGGCTCATTAGGCTAATCCTCCCCTGCAGTGCTGGCACACCAGGTTCTAGTCCTGGTTGGGGCACCGGATTCTGTCCCAGTTGCCCCTCTTCCAGGCCAGCTCTCTGCTGTGGCCCGGGAGGGCAGTGGAGGATGGCCCAAGTGCTTGGCCCTGCACCAGCATGGGAAACCAGGAGAAGCACCTGGCTCCTGGCTTTGGATCAGCATGGTGCGCTGGCCGCATGGTGCCAGCTGCAGTGGCCACTGGGAGGTGAACCAATGGAAAAGGAAGACCTTCCTCTCTGTCTCTCTCTCTCACTGTCCATTCTGCCTGTCAAAAAAAAAAAAAAAAAAAAAAGAAACCCAGTAAACTACAACCTTGTATTAAACTATCCTTCAAAATGAGAACAAATGATTTTTCTTAAAGATTTATTTATTTACTTGAAAAGCAGAGTTACAGAGAGGCAGAGGCAGAGAGAGACAGAGAGACAGAGAGAGAGACAGAGACAGATAGATCTTCTATCCATTGGTTCACTCCCCAAATGGTTACAAATGCCAGAGCTGAGCCGATCTGAAGCCAGGAGCCGTGAGCCTCTTCTGGGTCTCTCATATGGGTTCAGGGGCTCAAACACTCGGGCCATCCTCCATTGCTTTTCCAGGAGCATTAACAAGGAGCTGGGTCAGAAGTTGAGCAGCCAAGACTCAAACCGGCACCCACATGGGATGTCAATGCCATAGATAGCAACTTTATTGACTATGCCACAGTGCTGACCCCGGAACAAATTATTTTCTCAAACAAAAATTGAGACAATTTTTTGCCAGTAATGTACCTGTAGAAGTTCTTCAGATAGAAGAAAAGTGATACAGGTTAGAAACCCATAACCTCATAAAGAACAGATGGCATTAGAGAAGGGATAAATGAAGATAAAAAATTTTTCATTTTTTTATTTATAGTTGATTGAACAGATAATAGTTTGTCTGGAATAATAATCTTGACAATGTACTCAGAAATTACAGTTTACAGATAAGTGAAAAAACATGTCCATGATATTGTAAGGGATGAGTAATGTTAATTCTTTGATATAAAGTACTTGCAGTACCTGTGCAGTTGTATGGTGTTTGATAGCAGATTTGGATTGGTGATAAATATGTCCTGCAAAATCTGGGATAGTCACTAGGAAACAAACAAAATACTCTACCATGTACAAACCATAAACCAGAGAGTAAGGAAGCCTATTTAACTACATCAGAATTCATTACATTAGAAAAGAGTTTCACTAGAAAAGGGGGCTAGCAACGTGGCACAGCAGGTAAAGCAGCTGCCTAAGGTGTGGCATTCCATATAGGCACAGGTTTGAGTCCCGGCTGCTCCACTTCTAAGCCAGCTCCCTGCTAATGGCCTGGGAAAGCAGAAGAGACTGGCCCAAATATCTGGGCCCCTGAATTCACTTGGGACACCTGGAAGAAGCTCCTGGCTAACTGGCTTCGGTCTGGCCCAGCCCTGGCCATTGTGTCTATCTGGGGAGTGAACCAGTGGATGGGAAGATCTCCCTCGCTCTGTCTCTTCCTCTCTCTCTCTGTAATTCTTTCAAAGTAAATAATGATAACTTAAAAAAAAATAGAAAAGGGGGAAAGAGTGAATTAATGGGAATGGTTTGTGGTCTCTGAGTAGTGGCACAGGAGCCAGCTGTATTGGAGATAACAAAGATAATGGAACCCTTCATAGAAACACCAGAGAAACTGGAGAGCTTTTAAAACAGAATATGCTATTTCTCTTTCACTCTGTGCAGTCTGGGTGCCTGCAAGCCTCACAGAGAAACTCCAAGTCCAGTCTGGCATTAGAGTGGTAGGGTTGCTGCTGCTGAAGGAACTTGACAGACAGGTGTGCGGGCAGCTCAGAGAACAGGTACCAGAAAAGCAGGTGGGCACTCAGAGCATCCCCCTCCCACCACAGGAGCCTCCTCATGGTCATGAGGAGCACACAGGTGCATGGAATTTTTATCCTGAGGCCAACAAGGTTGTGGTCACAAGTAGCAAATGCAGCCTTGTGACTTCGGCTCATTTTTTCTTCTGAAAAATATTCCTATTTTTTTCCTGCTAAATGGTCTGTTTCTTTGTAACTCCAACATGCACCCTAACACTACCTCATGAACTCTTCCTATGACTCCTTTTAGTGCTCAGTTCACTTAAAATAACCTAGTGTTCTCCATAATTCCCAAGATTGGTTGGAGAGTCAAGTGAATCTTATCAGCTTAGTTTATTCCTAGTAGAGACTGAAGGTCTTCACAGGTCACTGGCTAGCTTATGGATTTGCTACTCTCAAGTCAATTATACACTTGCAGTCTGATCTGCTGAGGCTAAAAGCTGAGCCACTTGGTTCAGAACATGTGTTTCCAAGGATGCTCCCTTAGTCATTTGGTAAGAACTGTGTAGAAGGTGGCACCCCCGAAAAGAGATTATAGTTATGGTAGACATGATAGTTGCTCTTCACTTCTCTGACATAGATTGATATATTGATAGATATTAAATGATCAATAATCTAAGATAAGAAGAAATCATGGGCATAAAAACAATAATACAATAAGTAATGGAAGTTACCTTTTTCATGTGATATCTTAGATAAGTCATGATTGTTTTTTTCAAAAAAATATTTATTTATTTATTTATTTTGAAGGCAGAGTTACACAGAGAGAGGGAGAGACAGACTGGGCCAGCCTGAAGCCAGGAGCCAAGAACTTCATCCAGGTTACCCTAGATAGAGTTGGTGGAAGGGGCCCCAGCATTTCATCCTCTGCTGCTTTCTTGGACACATTAGCGGGGAGTTGGATCAGAAATGGAGCATCCAGGACTCAAAATGGCACCCATATGGGATGCTAGCATTGCAGGCAGCAATGTAACCCACCGTGCCACAATGCTGGCCCCAACTCATGACAATATTAACACTAACAACAGCTAACATTTGCTAAATGTTGACTCTATATCAAGCATTTTGCTAGGTACTTATATTAATTTGTGTCAAATTAATTAACTTTTATTGATTAATTAGATGACTGAGGTGGGTACTGGTACTCCATTACCACTAATGAGGAAATTGGGAATCTGAAAATTTGGATAACTCATACACATCATTTTTCTGCTTATCAGAGGGAACAATTGCATGCAGTGTTTTACTTACAAAATATCCTTGGTTATGCTTGAAAACAAACTCATTTGCACAGAGAAAAAATAAAGGAGTGATCTAGGAATAGTAAGAGAGAAAAGAACTAAAATAATGAGGTGAGTGAGACTTTCAGAAGCTTCTTCTGGATGTACTGTGTCAATTAAAACTCAACTGATTTTTCAAAAAAAAAAAAGAAAAAGAAAAGAAGAAAGAAAAGAAAAGAAAAGAAAAGAAAAGAAAAGAAAAGAAAAGAAAAGAAAAGAACGTATGGACTCTTTGGATGCTTTAACCAAAACATAGACCCATATGAAATTTTTGTAACCTTGACCTGTAACAGAAAACATTGCATTGGGAAACAGAAAAACTAGATTCTTGCTTGATTTTGAAAATTTTCTGTCTCCCTCTCTCTTGGGCTTTGTCTCTGACCCTCTCTGTCACTTTGCCTTTCAAATAACTAAATAAGTAAATATTTTTAATAAGAACTCTGTTAACTCATAAAAACCCTCACAATTAACAAGAACTGAGCTGGAAGTCTTACTTTGTCACTTAACTATATGATCTTGGAAAACCTGAGTCTCAAGTTTTTCATGTATATAACAAAGCATCTAATACCTCTACTTTGCACTGTTTTAGGTATGTCTTTATATAAACCATCCATCACAGTGTCTGAAAAATAACATTCAGTATATATTAGCCTCCTTGAGTGCCAATACTTCTTTTTAATAGATCATATGGTAGACAAGAGGTTCTTTTATAGTGACAATTATAAATAAGGGTCCAGAAATCACAAATATGTGAGGATTGTAGGCTCTTCTTAGCCTTGAAGAACATCGCTTAATATCTACTCTAAATTTTTAACATTTCATTTGCAACTTCAGGTCTTAGATTTACATATTTTCTTGTTACCTTACTCTACTTCTCCTTCCTAAATCTTCATCTGCTTTTAGATTCTCTACAAAAGTGAATGGCACCAATGTCATCTAGGAACTCAGTGCATAACAACTAGGAGTCAAGGATACCTCCCAAGATACCATTTGTTAAAAGGACTTGTGGCTATAAGCTTGTCCCTCTTTTTCAAAAACTATTTGTTACTTTTCATTTATTTGAAAGGGAGGGAGGAAAAAAGAGAGAGATGGAGAGAGAGAGAGAGAGAGAAAGATCCATCTTCTGTACACTGGTTCACTTCCCAAAGCCAAGACAGCTGGGCTGAGTCATGCTGAAGACGGGAGCCAGGAACTCCATCTGGATCTCCCACCTGGGTGACAGAGACTTAAGTACTTGAGCCATCATCTGCTGCTTCCCAAGATATGCATTAGTAGGAAGTTGGATACGAAGTAGGGGCAGAATTGGATCCCAGACACTGCGATTATGGGATGCAGGTTTCCCAAGTGACAGCTTAACCTGCTGAGTCACAACACCAGCACCAAAGCTACCATTTAGATTCCAAAGTGTTATAAAGAGAAGGCTGTCACAAGGTTGCCCTACTAAAGACGTGTTCCGTTCTCTGAAGCACTCGTGCCCAATCCCTCTGCAGCTGACTTGGTTGCAAACTTTCAAATTGCTGTGGAAGTCTCAAGCGGTCGTTTTAAAGCTCTTCAAATACATACTTTACAGTTTAGCTCCATCATACAGCTAAATAACTGGAAGCAACCCTTTCCCTTTCCTTTAGACGTGGGTTCCCCCAGACCCCCAGCCCCTCCAAGCCCTTTGCTGCATGCCTGAACAGAAACTGCTTCTCACAGCAGATCTACAAAGGGTTTTTTCAGCTGAGGCCACCTGAGGTCAAGAAACCAATACAGCTGTCAGCTCACGGCTACAGTCTGAAGGGTGGAGAAGGCCGAGGCACCAGTACCTGGCTCCCACTCTGTCACCCTGCCCATCGACATTTCTGCTGAACAATAACTGCGACTGATATAAAAAAAGGACAAAGCGACTTCCCAAATATGTCTTTCTTTCTTTCCTTCTTTTGCCCAGTATGCAATGCTTCCTGATTTTCTAGTAATGAAAATGTGTTCATCTGTCAAACGGAAAGCTGCCCCACTGTCTTAGGTGGAGAGAACTTCAATCACAGCAGCTGCCGCGAGCAGACCGAGAGCCAAGCTCCTCATTTGTTTTGGCTAACACTGAAGAATCAGTTTAGGCATCCCCTAGAACAAAATGGTGCACGGGAACAGAGCCAAACCATAGAAGAGAGGCGGCAAAGTTGCAACAGATTATTTGTCTGCTAAAACAGAAGGAGAAAGATATCAAAACCTGGATCCATTTGAGTCCAGCCTCCCTAACATATTCTCTATTTGCAACACAGATGATTTCCTCTAATATCATTCAACAGGTGCTAAACTGTAGCTTTTGGGAAGATTAATCATTGCAGCCCAGGCAACAGAGACCTATAAGAAACAAGGTGGCTCCAAGAATTCTTGCGCTTTTTCTACCAAGTACTCAGCACAGGGCATAAACACACACACACACACACACAAACACACACACATATGAAGATTCATCAAAAAGTTAATACAAGTGGAATTAAAGTTTAGTTTATTTTGGTGCAAAAATTCCTTGAAATCCATGCATAGTTTTCTCATAATATGCATATTCCATGAACTTTTTCAAACACCCATGTATTTGTGTTTGTGTTTGTGTGTATGTGTATATTAGTAGCAGTGTAGTAGCAGTAGGTACCTGTTAAGGATAGCATATTTAAAATCATTGCCTCTGTATTCACCAAGCACCCTGTGCATATCTGTATCTAAGCAATACCACACTGATAGAAGTTATATTCTTTTGTGTCACCTTCTTAGGCTGTAGGCTCTTTAAGATACATCTATCTTTTACTTAACTCTCTTCTTCTGAAATTAGCACATGGCAGACACTCAGTAAATATGGGTTGAAAGGTTTTTATGCTGAACCAAACTACATAAATGCACAAAATATCATTATTTCATTTCATTAAGGCAGTTCGAGTAACTATGGTCATTTATGACAATTTACCAGCACTGTTTAACTTAAAATCCCTATTTGGATTTCTGCTTTTACCCACTTGAAACAAAGACCAAGACTGCACAGATGTAAATTATTGAGATGGGTCATTAAGCCAAGTCCATGCTGTGGTTCATTTAGCCCAGCTAGTTGAGACAGAGTAGAGCTTGGGAATACGATATGGCTTCATTTTTCCAATTTATCAGGAAATGGCCAACCTTGAATGGACTTAAATATGAAGGGTCTGATTAACAAAGGAGAATTGTGAAGCCTAACTCTAAGTAGGACAAACACAGAACTAAATAGAAATCTTAGAATACTTCAACACATTCACAACTTTGAAGGTATATCTCAAGTCAAGCCAGCTTTTATAGGTTAGTTTTATTGGTCACCCTTTGTTGTGTGTGCCTCTGTCCCAGAGAAATATCTAAATTAAGGACTTTTCTAGGAAAAGATCAATCAGTACCCAGTACTAATGAACGTGTAGTGGGTTGCTGCCCGAGTTTCCAGCTCTTAGATTAAGGTAGTGATCCGGAGTGAATGCACAACTCACCCTCAGTGTCCAGTATGAACTGAGAGTCCCTGGCCTGAGAAAGAGGAAAGCCAAGCCTTTGTTGTAAGTTGTAGTGATTAGATGGACCTCGTTGGATGCCTTTCTTCCTAACGACACTGATTGCTGGGAAGATGGCGCCACGGGAGTAACCTCATCCATGAGCCCAAGTTAAAAGTTATCAGCGTCTCAGCTTGTTGCTGGAGATGACCAGCTTTGTAGAAACTCTCTGCAGAGGGAGGAAAGGATCCCTTTAACTTTTGCCTTGCCCCACATGGCCCATGCTTGTTTCCCTAAATCCTAGCTTCCTTCCACCTCATTTCAACAGTCACACGGGTTATTTATTTTATTTAGCACATTGTGTTCCACACACAAATTGGTATGGCAACATTTGGTTGAAATTTTTTAATTTCATAAAATGCTGGAGTGGGGTTGTTTAATTCTATGATGCTTTATAATTTGATCAAAATGATTTTCATTTCATGTTGCTCATTTATGTTTCTCTACAATACCATGGCATCTAAGAATAAATGAAAAGAGTTAAGTGGCACAGGTCACTTAACTCCATCTTGTCAAATACCAGATTTGGGAGTATCAGGATAATAAAACAAAGTTTTGTTATTTCAAGAAAGATACTTGGCATTGTGTAGTCGTAGACTATCTAGGGCAGCATTTTAAGGATTAACATTATTGGAGGAGAAATAGAAGAATGATACAGTTATTCAGCATAAATGAGACATTTTTGTGAAACAAGCATGGATGGAAATAAACCAATTTAATTTCCAAAAGCTTGGTGCACTTAGCAGAGAATTCTGCATAATGCATGCAAACCTGTGCCATTGCCCCATAAGCCAAATTCTTTGAATTACTACTGAAGATTTCAGTCCAACCCAACCAAATGCATTATATATG
The DNA here is from genome assembly GCF_964237555.1 of Oryctolagus cuniculus. NCBI lineage: Eukaryota > Metazoa > Chordata > Mammalia > Lagomorpha > Leporidae > Oryctolagus > Oryctolagus cuniculus. Next base: position 114,453,228 of record NC_091432.1, read on the forward strand.
TGTGTGCGTATGTATGTAAAAATCCAAAGCCTCTGCGACAGAAAGCCTTAAGCAACATAGCAGGTGTCAAATTTGCACCACGATAATGGTGGGAACCCTAAATCAGAATGTTACATACCTAAAACCAATTTGTTCCAGTGACATACACTCCAATATCAAATGTTTTTTTCAAAGAGGGGCGACATACATCATGTTTGTGCAAGATTGTTCTCATTTATTTTTCTTGCTTTAAGTTTGTCCTGATATCCCAAAGTATTTTGTTAAGGCTGAAGCTTAACCATCTGTGGTGCAAAGACAGGATTGGGAAGAACTTGACCCAATTCCTTCAGGGATTAGTTCTTGAACTCTTGAAAACTATATTTAAAGTGGCTTATAAATGGGTAAGAATTCTTGCTTGACATTTGAGATCAAAAACCTATCATGGGAATCAGTTTTAGCTTTGAAACCAGAACAAAAGAGTATTAACTTGAGGTACCTCTGCTTGATCATCAGACGAAAACTGCATGTGAATCGGGTACTGCAATGATTGCCCACTGGGAATAAAACTTGAGATGTTGGAAGACATCTATCAGTTTTGAATATCATGTGAAGAGAAGGGTCTGGCTAAGTGGGCCCATGGGTGCAGAGCCCTGTAGCTCTACTCAACTGTTAAGAGAATTGTGACACCCTTTGGCCCCTCTCACATATGGGAAGCTCCATGACTCTTGGGTTGTGGTATGTATCATGGACCTGATTAGTTTCATTATCAGGAAATTTTGCTTGAAGTTTGACTCTGTCTATATATTTGAATCTCAAGCAAGTAACCTTGAGGATGTCAACAAGTTTTAGATTTGAGGTACAGAGATAGTAGTTCTCAAATATTCTTCCTTGGGATCCAGGACAGCCTTCAAATTGTTGAAGACTCCAAAGAAATTTTGTTTGCATCAATTATTTCTTTTATTTTATTTTACAGGTAGAGTCATAGTGAGAGAGAAAGACAGAGAGAAAGGTCTTCCATCCTTTGGTTCACTCCCTAAATGGCCGCTACAGCTGGCGCTTTGCCGATCTGAAGCCAGGAGCCAGGTGCTTCCTCCTGGTCTCCCATGCAGGTGCAGGGCCCAAGCACTTGGGCCATCCTCCACTACCCTCCCAGGCCACAGCAGAGAGCTGGACTGGAATAAGAACAACCGGGACTAGAACCGGGCACCCATATGGGATGCCAGCATCACAGGCAGAGGATTAACCAAGTGAGCCACCGTGCCGGCCCCTGCATCCATTATTTCTATTGATGCTTATTTTAACATATTAGAAATTAAAACAGTATTAAAATTATTCATTTAAAGATAACAGCAATAAATTCATTGTAAGTGGACATAAACAGATTTTTATAAACGGTGACTATAGTCTGTCGCTCCCCCTCTTCGTGGGGGAATGACACAGGACCCTGCGCTGTTCTTTCGTCTGCTCGGCCCTCCCCGGGTTTGCTGCTGGTTCTTCCCGGGTTGGCTACTATCCCTTCCACCTCCGTGGAAGGGCAGTTCCCCCTGGCCACATTCCCCACTTCCGCAGGGGAGCGGCACACCGCCGGCCGGCTTTCTCGGGGGCTGCTCAGGTGTTCCCTTAGATGTTCCCCTTAGATGTTCCCCGTGCATGCCGTCTCTCTCCTCCTTTATAGTCCTCCTCCGCCAATCCTAACTCGGCTGCCCACACGCCGAGTACGCTGCTCTCCTCCAATCAGTAGCAAGTCCTACTGTTTATTGGTTGAACTGGAGGCAGCTGTGCGGAAGCTGTTTACTTCTCTCCCAGCGCCATACTGTGGGAGAGCAGATGCATAGAATAAGTCCTAATTCCAGTAACTCAGTCCAGTCCAGTTTGCTCCCCACAGATTCCCCTTTCTTTTTATTTTTTGGCGTTGATACGCGCCTGTCTTCGGTGTCCCGCAGCACACACTCTGCTCTACTTGCTAGAGTTGCCACAGGTTCTTACAAGTCCTATCAATCAGGCAAACCGAATCCGGGTCCTCTCTTCGCCATGTTGTGAGGAGGTTTTTAGGCGCTGATGCGTGCCTGTGTTCGGTGCCCTGCAGCGCATGCTCTGCTCTGCCCGCAGGGGCTTACAAGCCCTAACAATCAGGCAAACCGAATCCAAGCCTCCTAATTGTTGTATTGTGGGGAAGCCTTACTGATGTTAATTCGTGCCTGTCTTCGGTGACCTGCGGCGCATAAGCTGCTAGCCGCCCGCAGGTGCTCATCGCCTCACTTAATCAGGCAGACCGAATCCAAGCTTTCTCGTTGCCATGTTGAGGGGAGGCCTTTCTATTTCTCTATTTCTCTATCTCCGGGCATTCCTATTTCTCCCATTTTACTTCTATCTTCCAGCATTCCTATTTCTCTCACTTTACTTCTAAATTTCTATTTCTCTTATCCCTGCAGCTTCCCGGCGCCTCGCCCTGCCGGCAGGCTCCGCCCCGAGGCTATTTCTCGGCGGCTTTCCGGCTGAGCCGCTTCAGCCCGCGTCTCTCTCATCTGCGCTGCTCGGCTTTGCGCGCACACTCCGCGGTCTCGCACTTAACCCTTTCGCGTCTGAACCACGGCCTCGCGCCAGCCCCGCGTTCCCTATGTACTTGAGCCCCGCACGCTCTGTCTGCGCGCGGCAGCCTCCACGAGTCACACAGCGTAGCTTACGTGTCTGCCACTAGCATTCAATCTAAGTTCCCCGGGCTAGCCTGGCGAATTCAACCCAGCTTACGTCTCCGCCCCACGGTTTGGCTTCCCGTCCTTTGCTCCCCGGGCTAATCAGACGGATCCCAATCTGGCTTACGTTTCAGCTTCTGGTTTCAACTTTTCGCCCCCCATTCCCGGCCTAACTTGAGAATCCCAAAGTGGCTTTCGTTTCCGCCTTGGCCTGCCCCCCGCGGCTTCAATTTCCCTAACACTTTTCTCTACCCAGTATGTTTCCCTAAGTTTTCTTCCAACAATATTCCTCCCTCATTTCTCCTGGCCTCTCCCCACAGTCCGCATCCGAGTCTGTTTGTTCTAGCTTTCACTTTCGCTTTCGACCTTAGAGATTTCTCCCAGCTTCCCCCCGTAGTCCGTATCCGAGTCTATGCCTAGGCTTTCAATAGCTTCTTCCGGCACCCTTTTCGTCCGGCTTTTCCCTAGGCTGTTTGCTAGTCTCTCTCTCCGATATTTTCCCAGTTCTTCCCGTTTCTTCTCTCCTAAGTTTGCTATCCGTCCTAGGTTTCCTATCCGAGCTAGGTTTCCTATCCGAGTCACGGCACCATTATGTCGCTCCCCCTCTTCGTGGGGGAATGACACAGGACCCTGCGCTGTTCTTTCGTCTGCTCGGCCCTCCCCGGGTTTGCTGCTGGTTCTTCCCGGGTTGGCTACTATCCCTTCCACCTCCGTGGAAGGGCAGTTCCCCCTGGCCACATTCCCCACTTCCGCAGGGGAGCGGCACACCGCCGGCCGGCTTTCTCGGGGGCTGCTCAGGTGTTCCCTTAGATGTTCCCCTTAGATGTTCCCCGTGCATGCCGTCTCTCTCCTCCTTTATAGTCCTCCTCCGCCAATCCTAACTCGGCTGCCCACACGCCGAGTACGCTGCTCTCCTCCAATCAGTAGCAAGTCCTACTGTTTATTGGTTGAACTGGAGGCAGCTGTGCGGAAGCTGTTTACTTCTCTCCCAGCGCCATACTGTGGGAGAGCAGATGCATAGAATAAGTCCTAATTCCAGTAACTCAGTCCAGTCCAGTTTGCTCCCCACAATAGTCTGCAAACCAATGAGAGAAAACAGCATTGTTCTACATTTTCAAAAATGTTTTTACTGCTTAATGGAAGAGAAGTAGAGTAGGACAGCACTCGATCTGTAGTGATGTCACATTCACAGAGCCTGGGTAAACTCCACTGTACACTTGAGAGACTGAAACAGGAACCCACCATTCTAATATTACTATGAAGAGTTTTCACCCTGTAGATTTCCTGAAAGAGGGACCACCAGGGGCCCCTGCATCACACTTTGAGAACTACTGTCTAGAAGTAAAATAGAGAATAACAATTATACCACAAAGACATAATTATCTGAGATGAAGGACATATTCAACACCCTGACTCAGTCACCACGCAGACTTTCCCAACATGGTAAAGGTAGCACGTGGTGGAGTTAGGGCAGGAGTGCAGATCCAGCAGTCATAGACAGCTACAGTAGCAGAGGCAGTGGGGACAGTGGCGACAGTGATAGTGGTGGTGGTGTTTCACATTTGTGAAGCATCAACCATGTACAACACGGGACGCTTACATGCATTGTCTCACGTTATCCTCACAACCAATCTATGACATATTGAGTCTTATCGTTTTACAGGTCAGGAGACCTTGCCTAAGACTTGGTATATGGAAATGTTACCTAAGCTGTCTAATTATGTTTTGTTGGTGCTTTAGTTAAACCTGAACTTATGCTAAGATTAGGTGAGGTGGCCTGATGCTTTATTTAACTGGCCTCAAAGCAGAGTAAGATGGAGTTATTTCTGCAGAAGTGAATTCTCCAGGGGAGTTCATTTTTCCTGCTTTGTGGCTAGAATGCTAAAATCTACACTGGTGGAAGGCATCATCTGGAATATTGATCATGGTTTTGTGCCTTCCTTTGGAGGTAACTGGGGGCTCTTGACATGGATAGACCTCTATTTCTTCATGATAAAATTCATAGAGATCCTTATGTTGTAAAGGAATTTTCTTTCTAAGGCTTATGTGTCTTTCATATTTGTTTCTGTCTCCTCCTTATTAAACCAATGGAATCTTTTTTCTAAGGAGAACATTTGTGCCTGTTTTTAACAGCACAAATTCTTGTAACATATTGCTCTTATTCTGTTCTCTTATGGAACCACATTTCATTATATCATATACAAAATAAAAGCAGCATTTATCTGAGTTTATGGACTTCGTGTAGACTCTGAACATCAGTTTAGATTGTTCTGAACTCTTGTCTGCTTACTTCCACTTGCCTGGCCTTGCCTGCATCAGTAAGGTTACTGGATAAGCACTGTTCTTACTTATCTTTTTTTAAGATTTATTTATCTATTTGAAAGGCAGTGTTACAGAGAGGCAGAGAGAGAAAGACAGAGAGAGAGGTCTTCCATCTGCTGGCTCACTCCCCAATGGCCACAATGGCCAGAGATGGGCCAATCCGAAGCCAGGAGCTAGGAGCTTCCCCTGGGTCTCCACGTGGGTGCAGGGGCCCAAAGACTTGGGTCTTCTTCCACTGCTTTCCCAGGCCACAGCAGAGGGCTGGATGGGATGAGGACTAACTGGACCTTGAACTGACGCTGGCTTTACCTGCTATGCCACAGCACCGGCCTCACAGCACTACTCTAAAAAGAGTGACATTATTTAGGGATCACAACCTTTGATTCTTAAGAAGTATTAATGCCACTTATTAGGAGAAAGATTGACTTCTGGGCTTTGTTTTTCTCTATTTTTACATTTCAGAGCTCTTCTGTTAACCTACACTTTAAAAGATCCTTCAGAGGAAACCAAATATGCCTCGTTCAATTCCAATAAGATTGCTCTGAATGTTTTGAACTGGTAGTCGTGGTTGAGATGACCTAATTTAAAATACATTTGGAAAAGCAACTGAGCCTAACCTAGGTAGGTAGCTTCAATATGTTCTTGAATGAGTTCACTTTGTTGTTTTTTTTGTCTTTAAAAATGGCCCAGAGTTGCTTATGCTCTTCTATTTGTGAGCTGTATCTCCAGGGAAAAATAATAAAGCTACCAAAATCATATTAAAGGTGGCAAAAAAAAAAAAACCAAATCAACGAAAGAACAAGAGAAAGAAATAATATCAGAAATAGGGGAGAAGCAAAAAGAAAGAATGGGAGGAGGGAAAGTTTGTGAAAGGAAAGAAACATAATTCATTGTTTCACTGCAACTCCAATCAACTCAGCAAAATTGCAGGTGCTAAGGACTGGTCTAAGAGATGGACATACAAAGCCAACTGCTCACACTCACACGACAGTTCAAATTCTAGAATCTCTGGTTCCTACGCACCTATAGACACTCCCATTCCTGACCTTGTAATGTGTGCCACTTGTAAAATAGCGCAGCTTCTATAGCAAACTGTATGGCAGCTCCTCAAAAATTAAGAACAGAATTAGCATGAATTATTATAAGACTCACAAATTCCACTTCTGGGTATATGGCCCAAAGAATGGAAACCGTGTCTCAAACAGGCATTTGTGCACCCACGTCCCTAGCAGTGTGATTCACAACAGTCAAGAGGTGGAAGCCACCCAAGTGTCCATCAACACATGAGTGGATAAACAAAGTGTGGCACACACACACACACACACACACACGGACACTATGGAGCCTTGAGAAACAGGGGAATTCTGAAATATGCTACAACATGGATGGACATCGAAGACATTAGGCTAAGCGAAATAGCGCCAGTCGTGAAAAGACAGATAGTATCTGATTTCACTTACGTGAGGTACCCAGCGCAATCACATTCATGCAGACAGAAAGTGGAATGATGGCTGCCAAGGACTCGGAAGAGGGGAAAGAGGGGAGTCACGGCTTAATGGACTCAGATGTTCCGTTCTGCGAGATGAATAAGTTTTGGAGACTGACGGCCGTAACCATTGCACAACAATGTGAATGCTAAATGCTACCAAACTATACACTCAACAGTGCTTAAAATGGTACCCTTCATGCTATGTCTATTGTCTCACAATTTTAGAAAATTAAAAAAGACAGACCAAGCAGACATAGCCCCACTGTTGTCTCCCTACTGTTTACTCGTTATCTTATAGGTCGGATGCCTGAACATGCTGAAGAATCTGGTAAATTATCTCACTTCGGTCTAATGATGTTAAGTAAGGCAGACAGAGAGGCATCGACTTGCCACCAACACGCTGGAGATTTGCTGACAAAGCTCAGCGGAGAACCCTAGCAAAAGTCCCTGAGGCCTTGCTATTTCCCGGTGAATTCCTCACATAAGCCTGGGAAAGCAAGGAGATTAAACACTTGGAAGGAGTCCGAGCAGGTTGCTTTGCTGATCATGGACAAGCCCTTGAGAGAAGACACCTGTGCTGTGACTTGGCTATTGTGTGTCCTCCATGGCTGCCACACTTCTGTGTTTCCCCTGCTCATTAAAAGTTATAATTCTCAAGATGAAAAGGGGGATAAACTCCACTGGCTGGAATTCAGAGAACACCTCACCTTCACCCCACCCGGCAAGTCTCCTTCCTCCTTCTTTCTGCACTCAAGAAACACAACAATGACTAGGTCAGGGATTTCTTCCCTCCCCACAACCATCCTCTAATGAAGTGCAGGTGCAGCGCAGCCCATGGAGAGCACTGGAGAAGGGAGCATCGGGAGGGGCGGAAGAATTTCCTGAGAAATTCAAGCCCTCAAATTCCTTCTCTTCCATTTGCCAAAGAACATTTTTGGTTCTATCAGGGAGACGGCGACTTTTTTCTGTAAGGGATCAGATTATAACATTTTAGACCCTGCAGTTCCCTTTGAAAGTATCAAATTTTGCTCTTATAGAGCAAAAATGGCATTGACAATACGTAAAGGAATGGGCATGCTTGGGTCCCCATAAAACCTTATTGATGAACACTGAAATTTTAATTTCATAAAATTTTCATGCGCCTTAAAATACTATCCCAGGAAATTTCTCAGCCATTAAAAAATGCAAAAGCCGTTGTCAGCTTGCAGGCTGTACAAATACAGTTGATGGGACAGATTTAAGCTTTGAGCTGTTGTTTGCTATTTCCTGGTTTAAATGCTTACAATCCAACTGCTCAAAAACGTTAACATAGCTCACCTGTTTTTGAGAAGAAAGGAAGTCAGAGTTGAATAATTTGTTCAATGAAATTTAGCATAGCATGATAATTAAGGATACAACCTCTGGACACAGAAAGTTTGGGTTTAAATCTCAGCTTTGCCATTTACCAGCTGTGTGGCCTTGAACAAGGCACTTAAAGTCTCTGAACCTCTGTCTCTTCATCTGCAAGGAAGCTGACTCAAACTGAACCTTCCCAAGGGTACTGTTAGAAGGACTAGATGAAATATTAGGTGTTGCTGTTCAGACTGTTGCCTGGTGCCTTGTAAGTGTTGATCGACATCTGCTGTATACCAGGTCCTTTGCTTCATTATTAGGTCTCTTCCCTGCATTGTCACATTTACTCCTACCAAATGGGTGTTATCATAATTTGATAAAGAGAATAAATGGCAGGTAGTTTAGGTGACTAGCTTGTAAAAACTCAGAAAATACCTCACCAGGGATGGGTGTTTGAGTAGCAATTAACACGATGCTTGGGATGCCCATTTCCACATCAAAGTGCCGAGGTTCAAGCCCAGCTCTGCTCTCAATACCAACTCCCTGCTAATGGGCATCTTAGAATGTAGAAGGTGGAGGTTCAAGTAGTTGGGTCCCTATCATCCATAGAAGAGACCTGGATTGAGTTCCTGGCTGTTGATTTCAGACTAGCCAAGCCCAAGCCGTTGAGAACATATGGGAACTGGACAGTAGGAGCTGTCTATTACTTACTTTCTGTCTCTCTGATGCTCAAATAACATAAATAAATAAATAAATAAATAAACAAATAAGTACATAAATAAATAAAACAGAAAAAATCCTACTACTCCAAAGCACTTCGTACTGAAGACAACTAGCAGTGCCTTGGAGGTAAGAAAATCTCTCTGACTGCATCCTGCCTCTTTTGTGATGAGAGTTGGCCATAAAGGAATTCTCTGGTCTTCCTTGAAGAATGTAGAGCCTCAAACCCTCATATGGCAGGTATCCTGCCCTGTCCCTGGAGGGAAACAATGTTACATGCAGAGGCTGCATGGTTTTGATGTTGAATGCTTCCCAAAGGCCCAGAAAGTAAAGCTGTTTTCCCCAGGGTGGCACTCTGTGAGGTGGGAGAAATTTTAGGAGGTGATACCTAATGGGAAATCCTTAGGTTATTGGGATATGCCCTTGGAAGGTATTTCTTGTGTCACCTTGGGTGAGGGATAGTTATAAAGTCCTGAGTTTGGGCCAACTGATATTCTGTTTCCTCTGATTACAGATGTGACTACCTCCTCCAACATGGGTTCCTGCTATTGCCACCCACTGACCTCACCAGAAGCCAAACAAGTGGGCCACCCCAGTCTTGGACTTGAACTTTACCTAAATAAATCTCACTTTCCTTCCTAAGTAGCTTGTCTCAGTTATTTCATTATAATGACAAAAAGCCAGCTGATACAGAGGCCAAAAAGAATCTAAATAAGCAGACCCCTACCATCCCCACTTATTACCATGAGGTCATTCCTCTTTTATCTTATATGTTTTGCCACAAATATCCACTTGTTCCATCCAAATTGCCATAAATATAGTTTTCCCTAGATATTTGGGTATTCATTTCTAAAGGTTCTTGTGTTACATTAAAATTGACAAAATAAATCTATTATGCTTTTTCTTGTTAATCTTTCTTTTATAAAAAATTAGATTTTTTTAATATTTGAAAGACAGATAGAAGAGAAAGAGAGAGGGATAGAGGGAGGGAGGGAGAGAAGGAGAGAGGGATAGAGGGAGGGAGGGAGAGAAAGAGAGACAGAGAGAGAGAGAGAGGAATGAGAGAGCTCTCATCTACTGGATCAGTCCTCAAATGCCTGGAATGACTAGGGCTGTGCCATGATGGGACCTGGGAGCCAGAAAGTCATGTGTCTTACTCTACTGTCTACGGTCATGGCCTCCATGATAAACAATCACCTTCAGAAAACACTCCCACAATCGTTTCTCAGTTTCTGTCCTCCCGACTCCACTTCCACACATGCTGCACCATTGGATGTTTCCAGATTCAATGCGGCAGACGGACTGACATATCAAGCTGACCTCGCTTTACATTCCAGCACTGCTACTCACTTCCTATGAGCATGCAACTTCTCCAACTCACATTTTAGACATTAGTAAAATGGAGATAATTATAAGAACCGACATCTAGGGTTGTTGTACAGATAAAATGGATAGAGGCTTATACATTCTTTCTAGTAATCTGGCCAGCAAACATCTAGAAAACACTCCTATGTGGTAAATGCTATTAACAAGGTCTTCAATATCTTCATCTTACAGTATCACCTTGCAGATGTATTCCTCTGTGTTTTTACCCTCAGCTCATCTTCTAGTTTTCTAGATTCAAGTCTGTGATCCTTAGTAACTTCTCTCACCCCCTATATTCCAAGCATCACGTTTGCTTGACCTTTCTTTGGTTTGTTTTTTTATTTTATTTTATTTTATTTTTTGACAGGCAGAGTAAACAGTGAGAGAGACAGAGAGAAAGGTCTTCCTTTGCCGTTGGTTCACCCTCCAATGGCTGCTGCTGCCTGCGTGCTGCGGCTGGTGCACCGCGCTGATCCGATGGCAGGAGCCAGGTGCTTCTCCTGGTCTCCCATGGGGTGCAGGGCCCAAGCACTTGGGCCATTCTCCACTGCACTCCCTGGCCACAGCAGAGAGCTGGCCTGGAAGAGGGGCAACCGGGACAGAATCCGGCGCCCTGACAGGGACTAGAACCCGGTGTGCCGGCGCTGCAAGGCAGAGGATTAGCCTATTGAGCCGTGGCGCCGGCCTGACCTTTCTTTGGTTTCTTTCTTTTCCTGCTGTTCCCACCCCAGGACCAAGTCCAAATCACCTTAAACCTAGATGCTTCTTTCATACCAGTCCTCAAGTTTCAACTTTATTTTTGTTGGAAGTTAGTAGCAAAGAAAGTGCTATGGAGTGCTTTTGGAAATTTAATTCGTAATCCAGATGAATGAGAGCAGGAAGAGGCCAGGGGCAAGGAACAAGTGAAGAGTTGAAAACATTTAAATGTTTTAAATTGATAAAGACTTAGGCAATGTGGCGGCATTGCGCATTGAAAGGAGGAAGAGGAGGCTGCAAGAGGCATTTTGCAAAAGTCTGTGCAGGAGTCAAGCAGACTTGGGATCTGAAGGTAAATCTGTAATCCAGAGCCCCAGTGACTAGGAGACTAAGGACACATTTTTTTTTTTACAATTTGTGCAGCACATTGTGTGTGCTGCTCCTGGGGCCTGTTCGTTGTTTTCAGGCATATCTTGTTTCTGCCTCAAGTTTTCCTGTCATTCTCTTCAACTTGGCTATGAGCTCCATAAAACGTGTTTTATGTCCCATCAATCCTTTTCTTCTTAAATTTACCTGTTGAGCCTAGGCCATGAAACGAAGTGCTGCTAACCGGTCAATTCTTGTTGTGAGTATTTGGATGGTATCACGATAGTGGAAAATTGAATAGCAGTTTTCTCCCCCCTCCCCGAGAATTAATTACATCAATGTTATTAGTTTATTACTAAATTAAGTTTATTCCATAAAGTAACATAAATACTATTGGTCAAACATTCAGATTGTTCGCAAGATTTGTTTTCGTGAAATACAACCTGCGTACAAGCTCCTACAAAATACAAGTAGTCTGATGTTGCAGAGCCTTAGTAAGAGCAATCAAGAATAGCATTCAGGAGCGTGGGACCTCAGGAAATCCTCCATCAAATGGGCGGGCAGGGCTGCATATTTTATATTTTTCCAGTCCTGCATCTGTATAAAATAGATGAAGCCTAACGAGAAGGAACCTAGAAGGCTAGAAAATGTATGCATGTGTGAAAAGAACATTAGGTTGAGTACCAGTGCTGTAATGAAGCCTAAGATTATTACAGTGAGAGTTAAGAGTTTTATGTAGAATAGTGTAGTCATTTGGGAGATAGTTATAGGACTACTATTGTTAGAAAAAAAATCAGTGAAAATATTACTGTTAGTTAGATTCTTAATTGAATTCATAAGAGGTGGTAGTTTGCATTGCTATAAATTAGAACTGAAAAGCGAGGTCGTCCTAGGAATACAAAGAAAATAATTTGAGTACTGTAGACTCTCGTAATTGGAAAACAAATGGGATCTACATTTTCTACAAGGCAAGGCAATGTGTGCTGATTTTAGGCTGTGTAGTATGTCCCGGCAAATATCTGGATAGCTTCTTGAAGCACAGCTTCAAACAAGACAGCACAGGTGGCCAGCTCCACGGCTCACTAGGCTAATCCTCCGCCTTGCAGCGCCGGCACACCGGGTTCTAGTCCCGGTCAGGGCGCCGGATTCTGTCCCGGTTGCCCCTCTTCCAGGCCAGCTCTCTGCTGTGGCCAGGGAGGGCAGTGGAGGATGGCCCAAGTGCTTGGGCCCTGCACCCCATGGGAGACCAGGAGAAGTACCTGGCTCCTGCCATCGGATCAGTGCGGTGCGCCGGCCACAGTGCACCGGCCGCGGCGGCCATTGGAGGGTGAACCAACGGCAAAGGAAGACCTTTCTCTCTCTCTCTCTCTCTCTCTCTCTCACTATCCACTCTGCCTGTCAAAAAAAAAAAAAAAAAAAAAAAAAAAAAAAAAAAAAAAGACATCACAGGTTTATGTGGGGAGCAACTGGGAGCAACTCGGACTAGACTAAGTTACTGGAATTAAGACTTATTCTATGCATCTGCTCTCCCACAATATGGCGCTGAGAAGGGAGAAGCAGCTTCTACACATCTGCCTCCAGTTCAACCAATAAACAGCAGGACCTGCTCCTGATTGGAGGAGAGCAGCGTACTCGGCGTGTGGGCAGCCGAGTTGGGATTGGCAGAAGAGGACTATAAAGGAGGAGAGAGACAACATGCACCAGGAACATCTAAGGGGAACATCTATCCGAATAACACCTGAGCAGCCCCCGAGAGAGCCGGCCGGCGGTGTGCCGCTCCCCCGCGGAAGTGGGGAAAGTGGCAGGGGGAACCGCCCTTCCACGGAGGTGGAAGGGTTGGTAGCCAACCCGGCAAGAACAAGCAGCAAACCCGGGGAGGGCCGAGCAGACAAAAAGAACAGTGCAGGGTCGTGTGTCGTTCCTCCACGAATAGGGGGAGCGACATAATGGTGCCGTGACTCAGATATGAAGCCTAGGCAGGGTTTAGTGTCGTTCCTCCACGAAGACGGGGAGCGACAGTTTAGAATCCTGGAGAATGGCAGCTGCAGGCAGAGTGGACCAGGGTGCTCAGAAGAGATGGGAGGGTCTTTCTGAGCAGTCGTCAAGCAGTTGGCAAGTCTGTTTCCGATGCAGTTGGTTCCAGTCATATCTGAAAACCATGCCAGGGTCTTGAACAGTGATTTTGGGAGAGTGATACTGGTTCCAAGGTGATAGTAGAGAAAGGGTTTCGTGTCCATCCCCTGAGTAGAAAAATATCCAGGGAAATAGCCAAGGTCAAGAAGAGCAAACCAGCTCTAGGAACGACATCAAGCAGGGGGTGGAGCCTAAAATAGGAAAGTCAAAAGGCTTGATGATTATTAAGAGTAATCATTAAGCTGGAAATATTGGACCACGTCCAGGGAAGAACTGGGCAAAACCATAAGGTACAAAATAGAATGGTAAGAAAAAGTGCTTTTAGACTTGCCAGTATCTGTCCTACTGCTCACCCCTTTCATACTTAGAACATGCCATCTTTGCAGAATGATGTAAGAGAGAAACCAGGAGCTCCCACTGCCCCAGGAGAGAGGCCTGGTTTTAAATCCCACATAATTTGCATCCTTGGAAAATCCCTTCACTTGGCTTAGGATCCCTCATCTGTGAACTGTCTGCTCCTAGGGTGGTTGTGAGGATGAAATAGGGTCACATATGAAAGACTCAGCATGGCACAGCTTGGCCATCAAGGAACACTCAGTAAATAGTGGTCTTTCTGTCTCCTCTTTCCCTTGTTTCTCATAGGAGACGGAGCTCACATAAACCCTAATGGTGGATTTCTTTCACGGGCTGCTTTAGGTAGATGGAATAAAGCTTTGTCAAGATATATGAAGGACCAGACATTTACACAATCTGTAAGCTAATAGGACAACCCAACAGTTTCACAGATGCTGACAGAAGACACAAGGCTCCCGGGTCACAGACAACAGACTTATTTATTGACAGCATGGAAAGAATTTGAGTGTCTGAACATTTGCATTGCTTACCTGGGCCCCCATTACCACAGTGCAGTGCAGAGTGGACCACCCGGTAACAGCACACACAGCAGAGCATATTATAAGTGAGAAACCCTGAATTTAGAGAGCCCACATCGTGTATGATGCATAGTAAGCTTGTGTGCCCTATGGTCCAGAATAGCCCTATTTTCCAAGGTATTCACTATAGAAACATCATTGGAAAAACAGCCCAGAACAATGACACTCGGTGCTTCTGCTCACCAGACATCAAAATGTAAGACACATGGAAAATGGTTGCCCAACAGGCATAACAGTAATCACCCATTTCCTCCCTGCCCTCTCGCCAGACTCATTAGACTGTCTTTGCAAGAAGGACTTCACTCCGTGAACATGCAGTCTCGCATCACACGCCTCCTGGGCTCCTCTTCTCTCTTCCCACAGCATTGCTGCTCCAGCACATCATCAGAAATTTCCAGCCTCATTCTGAGCTGCTTAAAGACGTGTCAGAGCCCACAGCTGTGCAAGCTGCATGCCTGTCCAAGGACAGGGCTTTTCTTTAAGAATCTCCTTTAAGCTTCCATGAAAAACGTGAGAAGCTGGGTTTGTGGTGAGGGGGAGGTCAAGGCAGAGCATGAGATACCTCTTCTTTTCTTTCCACACATGAGAACCATTTAATCCCAGCTCGGAAGTGAAAACTGAGCAATCTGGTGTCACTGAAATGGAGCAGGAAGTGTTAAGCATCTCAGATATCCCCCTTCAGGTGCACAGGCCCAGGGCCAGCTGGACGACTGCAGAAAACAAGAGGCCACCTACGTGGAGCTATTTGAGGGACACCAAAGCATCTTCCTGCACCTGACATTTCCATTATTGTCTCTCCTCCACGATAGACCTGATCTAAAAAGGACACCATTCCAATATAAATATGCTATGGGAGAAACAATCTCCGCTATTTATAAATGCTCTCAGAGGTGGCCCAATCATTCAATATATGTATTTTATGTAGCAATTGTGTGCTAGGCATTGTGTTTGCCACCCAGTTCTGAAGGAGATCAGCCATGGTTTTTGACCTCAGGAGTCTCTATGTGAACCAGAAATTAAGCAGGCAATTAGGATTGCAAAGTGATAATCTCTACGGTAAATAAAAGATGGAATGATATAGGAGCATGGAGGGACATTTAAGCTGAGTTTGGAATATCAAGAGATGTTTTGGACTGAAGCTAAATTTTAGCCAAGACCCTGTAAGTTAAGTATTTCTTATTATACTTGAGAGGTGAGGAAACTAAACTTGAAGAGTCCACATGTCTTGCTCTGTGCTACACAGTCTATAAAGGACAAAGCCAAGACCAATGCATTGTGCTAGCAGTTTTATAGTGAATTTTTCTCAGAAGCATCTCTAATTTAACATAGTAATTTGTCTAAATAGGCATGGCCTTAGGAGGCAGGATCTATGAGAGGTAAATATTCGTGGTGGTGGGAGGTGAAGTCCATGGAAGGGATTAGGGTGAAGACAGGCGTGTGGGGTCAGGAGAGGGAGAGATTCCAAGGCACACTGCTTGGGAATGGGCAGCCCACTGGTGGGGTGCTAGGCAGAGGGGGGATTTTGGAAGAATGATAGATGAGGCCTGAAGACAGCAGAGACTGTGTGGAGGTTTCTTAGAGAAGAAAGAGGAGGAAGGAAGAAGAGTGTGCAGTGAAAGAGAGAGGAGAAAGGAGCAGAACGAGAAGAGTCATGGGCAGTGGAGGGGAGAATGACTTAAGGAAAAGTTGTGATAGATTTATATGAGAAGAAAACTCCAAGCATCTCCATTTTACAAGTATCCGAACCCATGCCATCTGAACAGTAGCTAGAGCCCTGTTCTAGGAAGCAAGAGGCCAGCACTTTGTCTGCATCCAGAGAGAGAGGGCAGGCCCAAGCAGGGCAGCAACACAGAGCAGCCCACTGATCACTGGGTTCTTCTCAGAAGCCTGCACCAGTAGTTTCTCCAATCCTGATCAATCACCACCATTCCCACTCTACCTTGCAAAGATTTGCTCTGCTCTAGAAGTGGAGATTAAAGTAACAGGTGTTGAGAACAGCTTCCTGTAAGATCTGAAGTTTCTGAAAATGACCTTGGAATTTGGAATGAGCCTCGTGTCCTGTGCACAGGAACAGGGTCAGAGACAAACCTGAGATAACAACAACAACAATAAAAGAATGGGATCTGTTTTGACTTGGACCAAATATTATAGAATATAGCACGCTCTGAAACTTACCCCCTAGTCAAACTCAGTTGAGTTTCAAATATCACCATTTAGCAGCCTGTTATCCTGGGCCTCCTTCTTTTCTGACTGAACCCTCAGCCACCCTGGGTAACATTTGGATTCAATTTTGAAGAAAAATTGAGTGAGCTCCCTGCCAAATTCTTGTGAATCTGTGTCAAATGCAGTGATTTAGGCTAAAACTGAGGGTGTGTCCGAGTTCCAAGAGGAATTCTGTGGCTGTGCAATCCGCAGAAAATGAAGCAACTACCTTCAAGGAAGTGGTCTGTGTGGTTTCAGTTGATGCGTTCTAGATTTTGGAGCTCTCATCACAGAATTTAAGTGTTCTGACAGCCCTTAATATTTCCTTTGGGATACTTCATTTCTGCTCATTGTTCTAGTCCATCACTATCATACAGGTTATTTATTAGCCATTTGTACCAAAGAAAGAAAGTACATGGGAGTGATACATTAGTTACTCAAGCTCACGAAGTAAGCAAATGGCTGGAATGGACTTTTGGCTGATTCAATGGATTCTGTTGTAGAAAGACTACCAAATCCTTGGACTTCTGACCCCTTCAACATTTGCAACTATTTTCTTTGGTAACAGTACAGGCTACTACAGAAACAATGTGGAAACCACAATAAATACAGGGTGGTGGGAATGTTCCCTGGGAAACTGACTCTTGGGTAGAGATTTGTATGCAGGAGTTCATCAGAGTGCTCTCAGGAATGTTACTCTTGGAGATAATAAAGGAAGCAGGACTGGGCAAAAGGAGAAGCCGAACAGTGATGCATTCATAAGACAGGGCTCAAGTGATCCCATGGGGAGCTCTGGAGCCCTGATGGCCCTTCAGAGTTTTCTGGCATTGCAGTAAATTGTCTAGAAAGTCATTAGATGGGAGCTGCCTCTGGAGAGTAGACATGACCTTGGACAATGAAGCAAGACAGCAATTTCCAGGACAGGCTATGAAAGGTTGGCAACACCAGTATTCCTGGTAGCTGGAGGACCTTGGTCCTGAAAGACGTCTTTGCCCTAGCGCATCCCCTACAAAATGAGGAGTGGAATTTTTTGTTGGGAACTCAGGACACTGTGGTCAGTTTGATAGAAGTCACGTCCATAATGCTGTGCAGTTGTTTATCAGACCAAGAAACAGGGACCAGAGCTATGCACTGCTCCAGAGACTAAATAGAGATTTGTGGGATGATAGGAATTTGCATTCTACAGCTCCAGTATCTTTACACAGGGGGTAAAATCAGGTTTGACATGGTAAAAGGTGCTGGTGGTGGTGGTGTGTTTGTGGTGAAGGAGAAGTCAAAGAAAGGATCAAGGGCAGGCAAAAAGGTTTGCTTGGGGATCAAGCAGATGAAAAGCTCTGAGTGGAGAAAGAAATGTGATTTAGCTAAGGTGACTGTGGGACTATCCAAAACTAACTGAACATCCCTAAATCTTAAGTTCCATTTTTAAAGATTGTGGAATCCGTACTTTCTTCCCGAAAGCTACCCTGAGGCTTTTGGGCATCTCAGTTTGGTGCTAACATCATGCTCCAAAGCCAGCCTGCTGGTCACCAACGTAGGATCAGGAGACTCAAATACAGGGATTCATTTAGCCAACTTGGTGATCTTGGTCTTGGACTATTTTTCTTTACCTATTCTTTTCATCTGCTCCCAGCACTAGAATTATTGGCAGATAAACTTACTGACTTGTATTAAACAAAAATGTGATCAGGTAGACTTTCTGAAACACAAGAATGTTTTTTCTTATTTCCAAAAAAAGGGCATTCCTCACTCTTCTCTTTTTTTTCCTCAGAGGAAATAGTTATTTATTTATTTGAAAGGCTGAATTACTGAGAGCCAGGGGACAGAGGCAGAGGTAGAGAGAAAAGAGATCTTCCATCTGCTGGTTGACTCCATGGCCACAACGGCTGGAGCTAGGCCAAACCAAATCCAGGAGCCAGGAGCTTCTTCCAGGTCTCCCATGTGAATGCAGGGACCCAAGGACTTGGGCCATCTTCTAATGCTTTCCCAGGCCACAGCAGAGAGCTGGATAGGAAGTGGAGCAGCCAGGACTCGAACCAGCACTTATATGGGATGCCGGCACTGCAGTTGGTGGCTTTACCCGCTATACCACAGCATTGAAACTTCTCGCTCCTCTCTTCTCTCTCATTCCTGTTCCCCACTCTGATTTTTGTGTTGAGACTATCGTTCTGTTTAGACACGTGTTTATTTCTTTACTATTTTCATTTCGGTTTACCTTTCTTCTCCCTAAGCAGATTCTCTTCTCATATCCACTCCTGGTTCTCTGAACAGGTCTTTGCTGCCACAAAGGTAGTGCTGCCACTCAGAATCCCATCTCTACACATCGAAACTCCTAGTAAAATCCAGTTGCTGTGGCCCACCCCCAAAGTGCTGTGTAATCACAGGTAACAGTAGGACCATCATATATATCACGTGTGATTACCACTAGCTTTCGTTCATTCATTAACTTCCTCTGAAAATTTCTTTTCTTTTTACTTTCTCCATCCTCTTGTGACTGACCTTTCCCTGGCTTTCCTTGTATCTACATATCACACTTTACTTGACTTTGCAGTCATCTGGCTTCTTCTCTTCTCTCATCTTTTCCTCTCCTCTACTCTCCTCTTCTCTCCCTCCCCTTCTCTCCGCTTCTCTCCCCTTCTCTCCCCCTCTCTTCTCTTCTTCTTTTCTTCTTATTCTCTTCTATTCTATCCTATTCTATTCATTTGGTTTCTATTCTCCATTGAAAACCCTGTGAAGTCAGAAAGTATACCTAAATATTATTAATTTTTTTACAGCACAACCTTAGGAATGCTTAGGGCACTTCAAAATATTCATGGAAAATTGATTTAAAATGTAAACTTATTTATGTGTGAATTTTTTAAAATTCCCACATACTTTTTCATAGTATACATTTTCATGGATTTTTCAAGACCTCTTATAAGCATGGATTTTGACATATGTGCATGAATACTTTGAAGTACCCTCATATACACATACACATGAGAGTCTTCAAACAGTTCATGGAAAACACATATTAGGTAAAGACTAAGCATAGATTTCAGTACAATTTTGCACCAAAATGAGCTCATCTTTAATGAATTTTTTGAAATACCCTCATACATTAGCAATCTAGTATTCAGAGCTCATAAATCTTTGTTTAATTGAATTTATTTTCTAAGAATATCAAGGAGAAAATCAGATAAATATCAAAACAATTAAGCTCTTTTTTAAAAGATTTTATTTATTTATTTGAGAGGTAGAGTTATAGACAGTGAGAGGGAGACACAGAGAGAGAGGTCTTCCATCCACTGGTTTACTCCAGACTTGGCTGCAATGGCCAGATCTGAGTTGATCTGAAGCCAGGAGCCAGGAGCTTCTTCCAGATCTCCCACGCAGGTGCAGGAGCCCAGGGACTTGGGCCAACTTCTACTGCTTTCCCAGACCATAGCAGAGAGCTGGATTGGAAGAGGAGCAGCCAGGACTAAAACTGGCACCCATATGGGAGACTGGCACTGCAGGCGGAGAATTAGCATACTGTACTACAGCACTGGCTCCAAAACGCTTTTTAAAAAGTTATTTGTTTATTTTTATTTGAGGGGGAGAGAGAAAGAGAGAGAAAACTTCCGTCATTTTACTCACCTAATGCCTATAATAGCTGGGGCTGGGCCGTGACTACTCCAAGAGCCAAGAACTCAGTCCAGATCTTCCATGTAGGCGGCAGGGAGCCAACCATTTGTGCCATCACCCGCTGCCTCCAAGGGAGAGCATTAGCAGGAAACTGGGACTGGAGTGGTGCTGTGACTCGAAGCCAGACACTCTGACTTGAGATGATTTCACTTTAACTGTTGTAACAAATCCCCTCCCCAGAATTTCTAACTGGAATTTTATTCTGATCAAAGCAATAAGCCTTTTTAACCACAGATTTTTAACTTAGCTCACCGAGTTGAATCAGAGTCCTGAGATCAAAATGAGCGTCTTCCTGTGGCTGGCTGGCTTTGTGTGGTATGTAAATTAGCAATGAAGCCATCTGAGCCTTAGGTTTCTCATCTGCAAAATGGGTCAATAATTGTAACTATCACACTAGACGAAACAACGGTACTCCTTCTGGCATCTTAGAAATCTACATGTGCTCAAGTGAAGAAGTTGGATGATGGAGTCGGAGCCCGTTAGTCAAGGACCAACCCCCCACGGCCCCAGCTACTGGTCCTCACTCTCTCACTGGCTGCCAGTGCCCATGGTCAGGGAGGAGCAAACACAGTTGAAGATACTTGTTTTTACTCCTTCTGCCCATTTTCAGAAGAGGATGACCTGACTTCTTTAAAATGTAGGCTGGGAAATCGTCTACACTAATTCACAAAGCTGAATTCTCTCCTGGTCGGTGTGTACGCACTCCTATGGGCATTTTCCACTTTCAGATTATTGGTGGAACTCCTCCTCCCTGCCACCCAGCCTGTGACTGGACCACAGCCCCCCTAGGCTATATCGTGTGGGCCTCGGGAATGCAGACTCATTTGAACATTTTCCTGAGCAGAACATAACTGGGAAGGAAAATCGGAATCCCCAAAAGCCATACAAAGCATTCCAAAGTGAAATATAAGAAACTTTTGATTGTTTTTCTGTTTTGGATTATCTGTGCCACTATACATTTCCTTTTTTGTGGATAATCAAGATTTGGCTGTGTTATCGCTGACAGGACTTTAACATCACTGAGAAAACTCTCCAGGGTGTTGAAGCATTTTAAGGGTGAAATTCATAATCCCCAATATTTATACCTGATGGCACATTGGAGGAGAGGAGGAGAGGTATATAAGGAGGGAGTTCCAGTCGTTCCAATGGAAGAAACGGACTTTTCAAGGGAGCTTTAACATCAGCTGTTTTGAATCATATCAGCCCAATGCTGATTAAAATCAGATAAAGCCCCCTGACACAGAGAGGGAAAAGGTACTCTATTTTGCTCTGCAAAGAAGTCTTTTGTAGGTCAGCTTATACAAACTGTAAGGGAGACCAAGAGAGAGAGTAAGAGAAAAGAGAGAGAGAAAGAGAGAGAGAGGGAGGGAGGGGGGAGAGGAAGGGAGGGAGGAAGGGAGGGAGGGAGGAAGGGAGAAAAGTTTCTTTCTTGATAAGGAATTTCTTAACTGCATTTAGGCAAATATGAACTCCATACCCTTTTTTTCATGTTAACTCCAGCCACAGAAATATCCTGAGAATCACACACAAAAAATAAATTAATTGTAATATGTTTTTTTAAAAAATGTTTATTTATGAGAGAGAAAGAGAGAGAGAGAGAGAGAGAGAGAGAGAGAATGTATTTGCTTACTCACTCCCCAAATGTCCCTAATGGCCAGAGCTGGGCCAGGGCAGAAGCTGGGAGCTGGGGACAGGATCCAGGTCTTCCACATGGGTGATAGGAAGCCGATTATTTGGGTCATCCTTGCTGCCTCACAGGATCTGCATTGGCAGTAAGCTGGAGCCAGAGGTGGGAGTTGAACGCAGGTACTCCCGTGTGAGAAGAAATCCTCTCGGCTGCTAGGCTAAACATCTACTCCAAAGTGAAACATCATTTTAAAGAAAACAGATTTGGTTGCCAAGCAATTAAAACTGTCAAGCATGTATTTTCTTCGGAATTTACCGTGAAGCTATTCAGGTTGAAGTGTTCACTTTCATCATTTGCTGCCTGGTCACCTGTTTTTCTGACCCAGCCTTCATGTTTCCTTGCAAGCTGTGCATGCCACCACACGTGAGACCACAGCATATTTTTAAACCCTGTAAAGGACCTGAATGCCCACCTGCAGCTACCTCGGTGCTTGTGACATGCGGTGGACTCCTGCTGATTTTTTCACAGCCATCTTCTAGGACAATTTTTGGAAAACACCTGTCACTACAACCGTCACACATCTACAAAGCACACAGGACTTGTTGCATCTTGAAGAGATCTAAGAGGAGACTGCAGGTTCTGCCATCCTCGACAGCCATCAGAAAAGGAGGAGAACATTTTGTTGCCTCCAGCATCCATGTCACCAGGGCATGAATCCAAATATTGCACATGAGTTCTCTTTCATATCAGGTATCAGGTGACCTGGGGTCACCAGTTAGTAGTGAGGGCCTTTGAGATCTGAAGGCAGCTTGTGGCAGAGGTGAAGATTTGAGGCATAAGTTAGAGTCCTTGGATCCTTTCCTTATTTTCCACTCCCAGACCAGTTGCAAGCAGGCCCTTCAAGAACTCTTAAGAGAGTAAATCCATTACTCTGTCCTTCATAGAACTGAATTCAATTCAGCGCAATAATTCAATTCACTGCTCTAGTTCTATGGTGTATTAGGCACGAACACTTAAGATATGGGATGCAAAGATGAACACAACATAATT
Source organism: Oryctolagus cuniculus (assembly GCF_964237555.1). Lineage (NCBI taxonomy): Eukaryota > Metazoa > Chordata > Mammalia > Lagomorpha > Leporidae > Oryctolagus > Oryctolagus cuniculus. The sequence continues at coordinate 114,475,797 of NC_091432.1, forward strand.
ATTGTCTTCCAATAGCAGCTCCTAGTCTAATATAAGAGACACATTATTATTATTGCACAGTGAGCGATCCACTCACTGTGTTTGACACAGCCACGTTTAAATTGTTTGCCAAGAGTACAATGGGATCACAGAGAAGCCACCTTGCATGACATTTTAGGACAGCTGGGGGAGGCTTCCTGAAGGTGGTGATGTTTGAACCAGCCCATGGAGAATGAGTAGAATTTTGAAAGATATAGGAAGAAGAGTAAGGCTTTCCATCTGAGGGTTTCTAGAGGAAACCTAGGACTAGAGACTCTAAAAGAAAACAATACAGTATTGGACAAGTTAAAAAAAAAAAAGACTGAAAATAGGACGCTCAACAGGTGATAGGAAGAGGTAGGTGCTCAATAGATGAGAATGCTTACAAAAATAAGCCTCAACATTTTCCCTACTGCCCTCTGCCCCAGAGAGAGTCCTTCCCTCCCTCCGTGAGTCCCTTTCTTCAGAGGAAGTTGGCAAGTTCTAGAAGAAGTCATGACCCTTTAGCCTGACTTTACTGCTATTGTTTTATACAGTAAAGATGATAATCATGCAAGTTACTCTGCCTTATCTAGCAACAATGGTAACTATTATTTAGCACTGATTATATACTAGTATTTGTGTATAATAATATTGTGCATTTTACATATGCAACCTCACTCGATGAACCTGCACAAAAGCTCTTTGAGTAACATACTATTATTAATGCACTGTATTTTGTAGATGAAGAAACTTAGACTTGGAAACCACAAGTAATGTGCCCATGGTCACTCAATTAGCAGACCTGAAACTCAAACCTTTCTAGTTTGAAGCCAGTGTTCCTAACCTCAGCATCATCTAGTCCCCCTAGAAATGTCATTCTCCTATAGCAATAATGGTATAGTTTTATATTGAGTTATACGAATGCATATGGAAGTTATTTCTTTTTATTTGATCATTTAACTACAATGGCTTTGTGTTGTTACATTAATGTTTCATTTTGGAAAAAAATTTGTTAATTTCCAATTGATAAATAAAACTTGTATATATTTGGTTTTTAGATCCTCACCTTGAGAATGGAGATGTTCGCTAAATGTGAGTTTAAGGAAAAAGAGAAAAAAGAAGGAACGAAGAAGGAAAGGAAGGAAAAGAAGGAAAGGGAGAGAAGGAAGCAGGGAGGGAGGGAGGAAGGATGGGTAGCTTGGGGGAAACGGAAAACTCTCTTCACCCACCACAAGGTTCACGGCTAACCCCCTTTTCACAAAAGGCAGATTAAGCATGAAAATTTCATCTAGTGTAAGTTTTACATGACACTGGAGCCTTCAGAAATAATGACTCAAAGACTCAGGGCAAATTGCGCATTATTTATACTTGGGTATGAAGAAAAATTGACAGTTGTGTTGAAGTATGATTAGACAAAAGGGATGTATGACTTAATAAACTGGGTGGACTCATAGAAGGGCTGTTTGTTCAGATTCTTCTTGGCTCCTCTGTGTAACGTTTCTTTCTTCTAGGTATAGGGTAGGACACTTGCCACAAAGGGTCTTCAAGAGAGGTCAGAAAGTCTTTCTACTCTGTGGTTTTCTCAATTTGCTTTAGCTTAAAATGCTTACTGTGTTAAGATGCTACATTTTGCAGGGAGTGTTTCCTTCACACATAAAAAGAAAGAAAAAAATACGGAGAGAGAGAGGTAGAAAAGTATAGGACAATTTCCTGATGGGGAAATTGAATGTCAGAGAGATTAGGCAGCTGGTCCTGGGTTGTCATAACTCAATTACAGTAGCAGGATCAGAACCCAGCTCAAGGATTCCTAACTTGACCATCTTTTCATTGGGTTATTGACTTTGGTAAACACCATTCATCTTTCTATTTTTTGACATAAACACAGAGTGTAGAAAGATTTTATTTTATTTTTAAAGAATACTTCTTTATATTTATTTATTTATTTGAAAGGAGAGTTACAGACAGAGAGAGAGAGACAGAGAGAGAGAGAGAGGTCTTCCATCTACTGGTTCACTCCTCAAATGGCCAAAATGACTGGAGCTGGGCTGATCCGAAACAGGAGCCAGGAGCCTCTTCCAGGTCTCCCACGTGGGTGCAGGGGCCCAAGCACTTGGGCCACCTTCCGCTGCTTTCCCAGGCCATAGCAGAAAGCGAGATTGGAAGAAGAGCAGCCAGGACTTGAACCAGTGCCCATGTGGGATGTGGATGCCACAGGCAGAGGTTTAACCTACTATGCCATGACAACAGCCACAGAAGAGAGATTTTAAAGCCTTGTTTTAATCTGATTATCAATGATCAGATACCATATCACATTGAGATAACAATGTCACCTTTAGTGGAACAACTAATTCTCTCCAGGAGAAATGGTGTCCAACATGATAACCTAGAGTCCTATGACTGGGTCAAGGCCTATTGTTGTTCCTGGCAACAGTTACATACCAAGCATTACACAAATAAATGGAGGGAGTGAGAGATGGCGCTCAATGAGAAATGCATGAAGGGAATGTGACAAGTGCATGAGGGAGAATTAAATATCTAGGATAACAGCTAAAAACAAAGGTACTGTGCGTTGTAATGAGATAGAATAGGCTAATAAAAAATTCAGGAATGAAGAATTCCTTCTTTCTCTATGCCAAGGAAAAGAAACTGAGTGGTTGCTATTTATTACCCCAGGATCTTGAAGAATATTCTTTGTCCTGTCCCATTTCCCTAGAATTCCTTGACTCTGAAATTCTCTTATAAACAGATTTATAATGATTAAAGAGATTCTATGACATCAATTTTAAAGAAAAAGCTGACCCATGATCGAAAAATAAATGTTGTGTTAGCAGTAGATGGAAAAACTAAGGGTAGGTGGGCAAAAAGGGATGTGTAACAGAATCAAACCATCAACCAGGGGATAGGATTTGGGCCTGGAACACCTAGCCCTCATCTAGCCTCCATCTAGTAGCAACTCTAACCCCATCTTCCTTCTCCACTGGGTCCACAGCCTGACCAGAGTGTTCTTGCAGGTGAAACTGCTACAGCGATCCTTGATCAAGTTCTTTGCCCTGAAAGTTCACTTCTGTCTGACGTATTAGTAAGGTAAGCATTACCAATGGAAGAAGTCCCAGAGCTCATTCTATTTTCCATAAATTTTTCTCATTTAGGTCTGTTTTACTGTTGTCTGTTTCAGATTACAAAATCATTGAGTGAAATAACAATGTAATGTATTTTCTCTGAACAATTCCCAGCTAAGAAACTTGAGCCTTTAGACAGTCCATAGTGAAGAGGAAGATGACAATGACAATAACTAACCAGAGTAGACAAAGGGATTACAGGAGCTGTGGCCAATGGTGAAGATCTGGCTACCTCATTGAGTGTGGCATGGAGAACAAAGGCTGGGCCTTGGAGTGTGAGGCTGAGATGAATCCCAGTCCTGCTCCTCTTCATCTTGTGATCAGTGTGCAGTTCCATGGATTTGCCTCGGGATTAAGATCCACTCTTATCAGACAGGAATTATTTAAACCATGATGGATTTAAAAACTCTACTTTGGAAAATCTCAGAAGTTGTCATCATCTTAGTTCTTTACACACACACACACACACACACACACACACAATTGGCAACCAATTTAAGAGAAAAACAAACAAACAAGAATACAGCAATAATCTGGAGCTAGTATCTAGGAGGGAAAATTCCAACACAGCGTATTTCTCTCCCCCTGACCTGACATTACGAGATGGTGGCAAGTGCTCACCCAGAGGCATCACTTTAAGTGAGGTTTCCCAAACCAGGCTCCTACTATAAAATGTGCATTTTCCTAACAAAAGTATTCCAGGCAACCTCCAGGGATACGTAGCACATTTTCTGAAAATCAATCAAGTCCCCTCATTCAACTGAAGTCCAAGTGCACGGTCTCATTGTCTGCCCCTTCCTCCAGAAGGCGATTTCTGCCAGGTAGAAAATTAAGTTTCCTTTGCTCCTCTTTCATACACAAAGCTTCGACCTCGCAGAATCCTTGTTCCGTGTGGGAAACCGACTTCCTGTCTCAATAAACAAGCACACACAGGCTTTTCTGGATGCATAATGAAGGCTTTTTTATTTTATACAAAAATCATTCCACGCTTAGCACATCAATGAAGCCACTTAAGCTCTACTGCATCTGAATTACAGAGGAATTGTGTGAGCAGAGTGTGAAGAGAACCACACTGGGTGTTCTTCAGATGGTCTACTTTTGTTGCATTTGATACACAACAAACCCAATCAATATGCTTATCCCAGGCGCTAGTTTCATTATCTCACACCCTTAAGCCTGGTGTAAGTATTCCTGTATTGCTCTTCATTCCACAGTGACTATCTGATGCTGACAGTTTTGGTGAGAAATGAAAATTATTGGCATGTTTTGAGAGGCTGTGGGAAGAGGTTTGGGGGAAGAATGAGTTTTCTCTGAGTTTTGTTTGCTCTTGTTCTACTGTACGTTCACATTAACATGCATGTTCATGTATATGAATGTGTATTTATATACCCTGTAGATGAAATACATGTGTAAGTATAAAAGATATATACCACAGAGATATAGGCATTCATTTCTTTTTACTTCCCCACACAATAGCATGAGAAATTTCTGTTGCTTACCAAATAGTTGAATATAAACCAAAAAGAGAAAGCAAAGAAAACAAATCTTTAATTCCCAGAATCCAGTGGGTAATTTGGACATTCTATAATTCTCCAGCTTTTGCATACTACGAATACAGCTTCTGTGGGGGTTACTTGGTATTTAAAATTCATTATATGATTTTAGTGTCAGGCATTCTAGAGAGATTTGGAAAATTTCTTAAAAGAGTTTAGGAATCCCTAGAAGTTAATGAATCACAGCTATACACATACTAATGTGTATCTTGTGAATAATAATTCACGTAGTGAAAAGATGTATCTTTTATGCAGTTGCATAAAAACATGAAATGTAAAATATGCCATGAATTAAAGTTGATTAAACATATTATTATTTAAATACATGTAATCAGATCAATAGCAGATTGAGATATACTCCTTTTGCTAGCCATCTATGTAGCTGGAGTGAATTACTGAATGAGGATTCAAAATTGCTCGGATGAAAATCCTCTCATGGTAGAAGTTTAAAATGAAATTAATTCATTCAAATATAAACAAACATCAATTATGATACAGTCACTATTCTAGGTACTGGAGAGTCAAAGATTAGAAATGTTTGCTTCTTACCCTACTCCTGGTTCAACCAGAAAGTGACAAATAATGTAGTGTACACAAATAATGTAACGTGTGATATAGGGAACTCTTATAAGGTTCCCTATATAAGTGTAGTGGAGCAAACAGCTAATTTGGTATAGACAAGTCAGTAATGACTTCTCTAAAGGAGTTTATATTTGAGAATGGTCTTAAAAAAGATGAATGAGAAGGTTGGAAGTTTACTAGTCAGGAAAAGTGGTAGAATGCATATGAGCAAAAAATATCTAATAACATGAAAAAGCATCAAGCAATCCTAAATTGGGCCATAGTGTGTACAGTTGGATTGTAGAATTTATTGCATGAAAAGAAATTGCAGATAACATTGGGATAGCAATCTGTGTTATTAGGGCACTTGGACTGTACCTTTGTTAACCAGAAGGAACCAAGTGGGCTCTTAACAGATTGGAATGACTTGAATTAGATTTACATTTGTGCGATGCCTATGCTAATCAACTCTTTACATAATCACTTATATTTGGAAATCTGTATAGTTCTAAATAATTTATCCAATTGCATTTTTCTTTCCTAGCCTTCAGTTGCTTGGTGTTGCATGTGTCAGCCATGCAGGTGATGAACTTGAAGTCCTGGTTTATATCCAGATGCCTTCAGTGTTGTGTAGACAATCAGAAACATTGAAAGAAAAAGTATTCCATGGGGGTGAAAGTCCCTTTACCATATTTCCCAAATAAATCATTGTTGATGGTATCACTAATAGCAGTTCAGCTCTGTTTAAACACAGTTATTAAGATCAGATGACCATCTGTTTTCTGCTACAGTTTATGTCATGCAAACTTTTCCTGTGGAGCCTATGGACTGTTCTCTATTGTGTAGGGTTCAATAAATAACCGTAAAAATAACAACAGACTGATGCAGTTGTACATTCTCTTCTTGATTAGTTCTGTGTGTGTATATAACCAAGGTTCAGACATACATGATCTCTACTCACTCTGGCTTTCTCTGTGGAAAAATAAACCAATAAAACCTTTTTTCTCCTTCACTAATCCTATCCTGAATTTCCTGTCAACTTCCACTTATACTCACATAAAACAATGATCTTTCATTTTGTTTTTGAATGATGTACAGAGAGTCCTTTTCTTCCTTATTTTCATTTGGGGTTTATTTGTCCTTGAATTGTATGACTGCTCTTGATGTTATGATTTAAATGTGGTCTAAGGCAGGAGCTTTCACTCTGCAGTCTATAAGAATTTGAAAATAATGAGAAGGGAATTTTCCAGTAAACAAATGTCTACAATCATGCCACTTGGATACGATAGCATCGAAAAAGTCACATGTGTTGACTATGGGGAAGAGAGCTCATGAAATAGGAGAAAAACTGTCTACTGTTTACTCTAAAGACAACATGGCTGCATTATGGATTTCTCAAGTTCTGGACCTGAAGAGGTTCATAATTCATTTGAATTAACACATTGAAGGAGTGGTGTGATAAAGAGAAGTAACATCAGAGTAAGCAAGCAAGAAAGTGGATGGACTTAAAACCATGCTAGGTGAGAAAAGGCAGAGGGTTCTCTAGGAAGTTTTCATCAAGAGAATAAAATCGTAGGGATTTCAACAGATGAGTCCTACAACTCACTTGGGATAAAAACATTCCATTTATTGTGTATACCTCTAAAAGTAAGCACGGATGGGAAGCATACTGGGATTAATGTTGACTCAATATAAGGAAAAATCCAGCATTCAGAGTCAGCCATACAATAGGCCGGCTGAGAAGGTGTAGGGTTTTGTATCAGGCAGATGCTGGAGTACTGCAAGGCAGGAATGAAGAACTCAAGCACTGGATGGGCGCTCAGATTTTGAGAGATCCCACATTGTGATCTGAGCTCATCTCAGTCTACTGACTTTATCTCAGTCCGAGAGAGAAAAGCTCAGGGATTTCTCTCCTGCTACAGTTTGGATGTTTGTGTCCTCTTCAAAATCCACCTGTTGGAGCTTGAACCCCAAAGTGATAGTATGGAGACAGGGAGCATATGGGAGCACAGGAGGCCAACGGGACAGGCCTTATAAATGCACTGCAGGGAACTAACTGTGCTCTTTTTGCCCAGTCTCTTCTACCACGCAGGGAGACAGCATTCATTCCCTCCAGAGGACACAGCATTTAAGGCTCCATCTTGAAAACAGAGACCAGCACCTCACCAGGCAGTGAAACCACAGCACTTGCTCTTGAACTTCCCAGCCTCCGGACCTATAAGAAATAGATTTCTGTTCTTTATAAATGACCCAGCTTCGGGAATTCCGTTATAGCAACCTAAATGGACTCAGACATTTCTTTTGTATGAGTCTGACTCTGCAGCTCCTGACGTAGTCAAACCTCAGCTCTGGACATCATGTTCTTTTTGAGGTATCAGTCTTATCCTAGATTCTTCTATCTGATGGCCTGGTTTGGTTTGGTTTCAATCACAGTGGGTAATCTGACATCAACTTCTTAATGATGTTCTCATTTGGAAATTTGTTTGTAGCGTTCTTTTTCCAATTCTTATTTACTTTTTTTTTTTTTTTTGAAAGACAGTGGAGCAGCCTCCCTTTCTTCGGTTTATTCTACAGATGAGTGCAATGGAGCTAAGAATTCCACCCAGGGTGGCAGGAACACATCTCTACTTGCTGCCTCCCAGGGTCGGGCATAGCAAGGAGCAGAGCTGGGGCCATGTACTGAACCGAGATACTCAGATGTAGAACACAGTCCCTCTGATGTGAGACATTGTCATCCCAACGAGCACCTTAACCACCAGGTCAAACACCTGCTGCTGCTTTCATCATCCCTGAACTTGAGCTGTAGCACACAGAGACAAAAAGAAAGGCCTCAGCATTTTCTTGATAGGGTCATTTCTGAGCACTGGAGGTTTAGCCTTGAAAACTAGTTTTGGAGATGAGTGGTAGTGAGGGTTATACAACATTATGAATGTTTAATGCCCTGGAAACTACACTGAAAGTTTATTGTGGGGTTATTACATAGATCAGAATTCTATCAGTGATTTGAATGGATCAGTTTCTAGGACTTTTACAAATGACCACTCTTTCAGTTGCATAATCTGCTTCCCAAAGGCCTTTGTGTCGTTTTCCCACATTTTAGCCTCATGCCGTGAATCTGAAGCCCATCAGGACGGTAAAAGCAAAATTGGGAAAAGCTTCAAAGTTCTGGTGTTGCTCACAGCTTTCCTGGGAATTCAGCCAATTAGCCAGTGACCCAGTTCATCTGTAGCTGTAGGACTCCCCCCATTCGCCCAGATTATTAACCTGTTCTGGGAAACAATGTAGTACCAGCTTACAGGCTGATTGGTTTGGAATTTCCCTATAAGTCCCCAAATTTCCAGATGTGATCCTCTCCCAGGGAAAACGAAATCACTTGTCAAGGAAGGAAGCTTCAGTAGGCATCACGTGCACTCATGAAACTAAGCAGTTTAAGGCTGAAGAGTAAGTGAATCGTGGGCATGTGAATTACGTTATTTTTTATGCGCTCACATGTCTCAACATGAAGGGATAACAAGTAGGAAGCTTTGTCCTTGATTCCTGAAAGCCAGACTTATCTGAACATGCCATAGGAACCCATTTAAGATGAACACGCCCTTATTTCTGATGCTTCCTACTACATTTTGTGGCTTTTAATTACTGAAATCTATTCAAATTTTCAGAATATTCACATTGATACTGATGGGGGTAGATTAAGTGACCTCCGAACATCATTTCAAGTCTATCACTTCGGTTTAATTTAATTAACTCCAATTGATTCCGTAGGATAAATCTAAATCATATTGTGGCTAAATGCAAGGGGAAAACTTTCATCATCTCTTAGTGGAAGAAAAAGAAGCCAATCAAAGAGTTCTTTTCTGTGGAGAGTTAGAAGAAATATTGATTCCCTCAAAAGCGTAGTTTTTGAAGATCTACTGTGTGCCAAGGGCTCAAGCTACAGTCCCATTCTTTTTTTTTTTTTTTTTTTTTTTTTTTTTTTTTTGACAGGCAGAGTGGACAGTGAGAGAGAGAGACAGAGAGAAAGGTCTTCCTTTGCCGTTGGTTCACCCTCCAATGGCCGCTGCGGCCGGCGCACCATGCTGATCCAATGGCAGGAGCCAGGTGCTTTTCCTGGTCTCCCATGGGGTGCAGGGCCCAACAACTTGGGCCATCCTCCACTGCACTCCCTGGCCACAGCAGAGAGCTTGCCTGGAAGAGGGGCAACCGGGACAGAATCCGGCGCCCCAACCGGGACTAGAACCCGGCGTGCCGGCACCGCTAGGCGGAGGATTAGCCTAGTGAGCCGCGGCGCCGGCTCTACAGTCCCATTCTAAAGCAGCTCACCATCTGGTGTGGAAGATGGACAAAAGAGCATGTATGTTGACACAGTATGAAATACCATGACAGCAGTAGTCATCGGTACCATGGGAATACAGAGGAGGAAATTTAACACTCAAAACACAAAAGGGTGGGAGAAGACCTAAAAATATACCCCAGAGGCATTGGTGCTCATGCCAAAGACTGAAGCATAAAAAGAAATAAGACAGGAAGAGTGGTGGAGTCCGCGGTGAAGATCCTGGGAGCACGGAATAATTGAGTGTGGATAATATTTAGGGTTTCGGTTTCCAGATGGGAAGCTGGTGAGCAAGCTGAGGCTAGCAAAGGAGGCTGGAGATGGACCCTGAAGGCATCTGCATGGCAGGTTAAGAAGCTCAGATTAAGTCCTGGCTTCAGCTCACATTTTAGTTTCTGCTGTTACTCCTGCAGCTGAACTGGCACACTGGTAGCATCTTGATTAAGCACGTGTTCTTGTGGCTATGCCTTCCTTTCACCTGTGCATTTCTCTACAAAGACAAAGCCATTTATCCTGCAGGAAACAGGAGGAGGAAAGAAAGTGGGATGGTAGAGATTTACTACTTCGTCTTGAGCCCTGGTAGACGTCATGGATGTTCGAGTCTACATTTCTTGTTTGACTTTGGTTCGGCCTTTTTGCATTCCTGGACCTTGGTTTTCCATCTGGCGTGTGAGCTCGCTGTGATCTGTTTCAGATGTGTTGTGCGTCATTTGGAGGAAAGTTGTTACTTGACTACAAATGCTCTCGAGTTCCTCATCAGATTGCATGAATAATTCACAACCAACATCATCTGGGGCTGGATTATATTTGGAAATTTTATGTTGACCAATTTTCAAGCCAGACTGCTGGGATTCATCACAACCTTTGTTAACATTTTCTAAGAGGTAAAGGAAAGGAAACAAAGGAAGTTCTATTATAATTTGGGGACAGAGGGAGAGAAAACTTCCATCTGCTTGTTCATACCCCAAATGCCTTCCATGACTGAGCTGGGCTAGGTTGAAGCCAGGAACCCAGATGGGTGATAGGGACCCAACCTTTAGAGCCATCACGTACTGCTTCCCAGGATCTATAATAGCCCAGGAAGCTGGAATTAAGAGCTGGAGCCAGGACTCAAATCTAGGCACTCCAATAAGGGACACAGGCCTCCTAACCAGTATCCCACTCACTAGGCCAAACACACTACTCAAGGAGTTCCTTTAAAGATGAGAAAGGAATTAAGAAAACAATATTACGAGATAGACTGAAACACAGAGGCTGAATCTATATATGTTGAGGGATCATCAATAAAAGATGGGTTGGGATCACAGGTACAGAGGAAGAAGACTTTTTTAATATACTCCCTTGCCCCAACCCTGATAACTACCATTTCACCATCTTCCTCCATGAGCTCAACTTTTTTTGATTTGACATACAAGTGAAATCATGCAGTATTTGTCTTCTTGTGACTGGTTTAGTTCACTTAAAATAATTCCATCCATCCATGTTGTTGCGAATGCCAAGTTTTCCTTCTTTTTAAAGGCAGAGTGGTATTCCATTGTGTAAATATATCATATTTTCTTTATCCATTCATCCACTGGTGGACACTTAAATTGATTCCATATTTGGCTATGGTAAATAATGTTGCAATGAATACGGGAATATAAACATATCTTTGACATACTGATTTAATTCCTTTTGGCAGTGAGGTTCATGAATCACATGCTAATTCTAATTTCAGTTTTCTGAGGATACTCCATACTGTTTTTCATAATGGATGTACTTACTTACTTTATTTTTTTATTTTTTTATTTTTATTTTTTGACAGGCAGAGTGGACAGTGAGAGAGAGAGACAGAGAGAAAGGTCTTCCTTTTTGCCATTGGTTCACCCTCCAATGGCCGCTGTGGCCAGCGCGCTGTGGCCAGCGCACCGCGCTGATCCGATGGCAGGAGCCAGGTCCTTCTCCTGGTCTCCCATGGGGTGCAGGGCCCAAGCACTTGGGCCATCCTCCACTGCCTTCCCGGGCCACAGCAGAGAGCTTGCCTGGAAGAGGGGCAACCGGGACAGAATCTGGTGCCCAGACCGGGACTAGAACCCGGTGTGCCGGCGCCACAAGGCGGAGGATTAGCCTAGTGAGCCGCGGCGCCGGCCACTTACTTACTTTCACACTAACAAGAGGAAGCTTTCTATGTGGAGTCTAGTACCAAGGCTAAAAATCTTTCATGTCTAACTTTTTTTATTCTGGAGGTAATCTTAATTGATAAATGTTACTATGTATTGAACAGTTTCTATAAACTAAATATGCTAGACATTTTGAGGCCATCCTCACAACTTCTCCAGCAGACAGATTATTGCTATCTTCATCGTGCTGATGGGAAAAAGGACCCATGGATACTGAATGGAAGAGTTGGGCCTCAAAACTAGGTCACGTTGGCCTCCGAATTCTTAACCACTGTGTTTTGGTGCCTCCAAAGTGGCCTTAGTGATGGATTCTCAAATCAGGAGTCAGTTTGGGGTGAAAGCTCTAGGACTTTGCCACATGTGAGATTTAGCGAAAAGATCTGAGATATGAAGTCAGTAGTTCTGTGGGGAATCACAACTTTCCTAAGCCTTTCCGCAGAAAACACAAGCTGCTCATCAGAAGCCCTGATCATTGGTAGACTTGTGTGCTGGGAGCCTTGATGGAGTTGTCTACCATCACCCAGCCTAGCCCTTAGTCACATCCGTGGTCCCTAAGGACTACAGGAAAACTCTGAAGGGTAGCACTGCTTCTTACATGTTCAGGCTTCATGATTTAATTTTCCTTCTTTATACTTTGAGAGTGGAGAGCAGATAAATAAGAGATGAGTCTTATTAATTTGGCCTTTAATACCGAGCCCATTTATACTTCAAGAAAAGCACTTGCATGATAATAAAGATGTTTTTCATTTTATCGGTGAGAAATCCGAAGAATAGTTAAGTCAGAAACTTGTTGAACAGTGTAGTAAGAGTTGTTGAAAGAAAAAAAGCAAAAATGCAGCATCTCTTTGGATGCCGATAGACCTAGAGGTGTCTTTCTTATTTTCAACTGTGGTAAAATACATCTAACATAAAAGTTACCATCTTAGCCATTTTTAATGTACTGTTCAGTGACATTAAATATATTCCTGTTGTACAATCATCCTCTCCATCCATCTCCAGAATTCTTTTTTAAAGATTTATTTTATTTATTTGAAAGACAGAGTTACAGAGAGAGGTAGAGACACAGAGAGAGGTCTTCCATCAGCTGGTTCACTCCCCAGTTGGCCTCAATGGCCGGAGCTGCCCTGATCGGAAGCCAGAAGCCGGGAGCTTCTTCTGGGTCTCCCATGCAGATGCAGGGGCCCAAGGACTTAGGCCATCTTCTCCTGCTTTCCCAGGCCACAGCAGAGAGCTGGATTGGAAGTGGAGCAGCCGGGTCTCAAACCCTCAAACCTGTGCCCATATAGGATGCTGGTGTCTAGGGCCAGGGTGTTAACCCACTGTGTCACAGCACTGGGCTCTTTTTTTTTTTTTTTTTTTTGCAAAATGAAAACTCACATCTAGTAAACTATAACTCCCACTCTCTCCCTCCCCAGTCTCTGGCAACCACCATTCTACTTTCTATCTGTATGGTTTTTGGCCAACGTAGGTGCCTTATAAACTGGAATCATAGAACATCAGTCTTCTTGTGAATGGTGTATCCCACTGAATATTTCATCAGTGTTGGGCCTTGTCTTAGTGTGTCTCAGAATGTCATTCCTTTGTAAGGCTGAATAATATTCCACTGTATGCATATGCCACATTTGATACATTTTAATTAAGTCATCTGGAAAATATTGGCGAGTTGGACTTGAGTATTTGGACTTCAGATTGGCTTACAGGGAGAGTCAGATAATCCAACACTGTTTTCTCAGGTTCATTTCTTTGCTTTTGTACTTCTCTACCTGACAACCATGGCTGCAAGGACTTGGCTCAGGCTTGGTTCAGGCTTTCTCAGACTTGAGGTTGAGTAACTTTGTCCCTTGCAATGAGTTTCTTTCTTTCTTTCTTCTTCTTTTTTTTTTTTTTTTTTTTTTTTGACAGGCAGAGTTAGAGAGTGAGACAGAGAGAAAGGTCTTCCTTCTGTTGGTTCACCCCCCAAATGGCTGCTACGGTCAGCGCGCTGCACCAATCTGAAGCCAGGATCTAGGTGCTTCTTCCTGGTCTCCCATGTGGGTTCAGGGCCCAAGCACTTGGGCCATCCTGCACTGCCTTCCCGGGCCACAGCAGAGAGCTGGACTGGAAGAGGAGCAACCGGGACAGAATCCAGCACCCCAACCAGGACTAGAACCCAGGGTGCCGGTGCCGCAGGCAGAGGATTAGCCTATTGAGCCATGGCACCAGCCATTGCAATGAGTTTCAAAACTTTCCTTGTCAACCCTGCCACCCAATTAGGTATTTAAGTGGATACTATGTATTAGATGTGGTTTGAGTTGTCCTCCAGCGGTTGGTGTGCTGGAAGCTTGGTCCCCAGTGTCCTAAGGTTAAGCGGAAGTGAAAGCTTGAGAGATGGGGTCTAGTGCAAAGTAATTGAATCTAGGGGGCACTGCCCTTGGAAGGGATCGATGTAGCTCTCTCAGGACCAAGTTAATTCTCTTAGACTGGATTATTATAAAACAAGCTTGGCTGTTTTGACTCCTGCCGTCCTGCCATGCGGTCCCTTCTGCATGTATGACCACTGCTGTCATGCCATCACCATTAAGTCCTCGTCAGAACTCAGCAGATTCTCACACCATACCCTTGAACCTCCAGAAGTGTGAGCTAAATAAACCTCTTCATAAATTGCCTAGATTCAGGTGTCCAATGATAGCAACATAAACTGGACAAACACACTGGGGTTAATGTAATTTTAGACATTAAATATAAGCCTCAGATTCTCCTAGGGTCTAAGGCAAGCTGGGAGAGAGGGAACCGACCTGGAGGAACCAGGGCCTTGCAAGACAGTAGAACATTTATTTCTTCCATTGTCAGCCCGTTCTCCTCCTGCCATTCTCCTCTTCACACTTTCACTTTCCTCTCACATAGCACTCCAAATCCTCTCCCTTTCTCCATGCTGGCCTAGCTTAGGTCCTCTTTCCTGCAACCCTCAAAAAATGAAACACAATGAACACAGTAAAATATACGGGTTACGTATTTCTTTCTCTTGCATTCAAAGTTTCTACTCTTCTACTACATCAAGTTCTTAAAGACCGTTGTTTGTTTCAGGGCTGGCACTGTGGCACAGCGAGTAAACCTTCCAACAGTAGTTCCGGCATCCCACATGGGTGCTGGTTTGAGACCCAGCTGCTCCACTTCCAACCCAGCTCTCTGCCATGGCCTGGAAAAGCAGTGGAAGATGGCCCAGGTATTGAGACCCTGAACCTGCATGGGAAAACCAGAGGAGGCTCTTGGCTCCTGGCTTCAGATCAGCGCAGCTCCGGCAATTGCAGTAAACTGGGGAGTGAACCAGAGGATGGAAGACCTCTCTCTGTCTCTGCCTCTCCTCTCTCTGTGTCTCTCTGTCTTTCAAATAAATAAATAAATCTTTTAAAAAAGAAAAGAGTTGTTTGACTTCACCTTTCTTTATATTAACATACACACAGAGTCAATTCCACAGGAGTTAAGGTGTGTTATTCCAATGGATGATCTTTCTATACAATGATGAAGAAATTCTCTTTAAAGTCTATATGTTTATTCATTCACCCATCAAGCCTACTATAACACAGTATTGCTTAAGTCACAATATAACACAAGTCTGAGAAGAAAAAAGTGGTTTAAAAGAGAATATATTCTGGTGGAGTCAATGTGTGTGTGTGTGCATGTGTGTGCATTAATTAAATTCATGTTTTACATCAATGACTAAGGCTCAGTTTCCTGATCTGTAAAATGGAGATGAAATTAACACCTACTTTCAAGAGCTGTCATGGGGATTAAATGGAAGAAGTTAAATGTTGAGCCTTACACCTGTCACCTAAATCCTCATTAAATACTAGCCTACCTGTGTTAATCATTTTAGTCAACATCCATTGTTTAGGCTGATCACCTGTCCTGATTTGCTTCAGATTCTTCCAGTTTTATCATTGACTATCTCATTTCCTGGAAAACCACTCAGTTCTGGACAAATCAGGAAAACTGGTCACCGTACACCATAAATGAAAACCCACAGATATTGATGATGGTCAGAACATTTTTAACACTATTTAAAGGTTCCTAAACATAAGAAGATGAAAAATAATTGAAAACTGCTGTTTAAAGGTACTGTCTGTATGATCTGGTTGATCTGATTAAGTAAAATATTACAAATATGCCTGGACAATGTCTATCACAGATTAAGAATTAAACTGAAAAAAAAAACCTAAAAGAACCCTCATTCATAGCTCCCAAGTGAATTGAAGATGTTAAATAGGTTAATATGAGGGGATTTCAAGCAAAAAAAAATCTGTTCAAAAATAGAGTTAAAAGAGAAGTTTATGAGGTGGCTGTTTCAGCCTGACTGATATACTCAAGTTGTATTTATCGAACAACTAGATAAGTTAATGACCCCGATAAATGTTCATTTCTATATTACCAAAGCAGTCTTGTATTTTAAACCTTGGTTTTACTTGGATATTACTAGGAACTCAACATTCAGAAGACTCAAGTACAATCTACACTAGACGAAGCCTTATGAAAAACTGTTAAATACGGCTAGTAATAGAAATCAGATCCAAAAGAATACCAAAAAGATACAGCTTAAAACAATGAACATGTCTGTGATTCCAGTTGCTTACAAGTTAATGCACATTAATTTTTCATGAACAATAATAATACATGTGAATAAAATAGATTCACTTTTCTTCTATTGACTTGGACATTCCATCTGATGTGTCACACATTCTTTGAACAATGTTCTTTCTGAATCAACCAGTGAACACAAAAAACAAATGGTCCTGTAAGGGTGTAATTGATTCTAACTTGTCCTCCCATCAGTGGAATTATTCTCTACCTGAGGTGAATAACACTCTGTAAAGGAATAGAGTTTAGTATTAGAGAATAGTAAAAATTGCTTTCATTGTAGTTTTCATAGTTATAATTCTTATAGAACAAAGTAAGCTAACAAAATGTTTATGATGAAGAAAAGTTATAAAGTGATTACATGCTTAAAATTAAATGACTGTGTGTGATTATTGAAATATATTTTACACATATACACATATTTCACTCATGTACATTCAAATTGACATATCTACATGTATATACAATAAACGTAATGTAGTACAATTACTAAGGCAGTATCCCTTATTGTGAAGGAAAACTTTCAGACTTCTTCAAAGAAATTGACAACCAAAATGATTTAGTATTAAAATACCTGATTACCATCAATGATTGTGTAATTGGTATAGGACTAACCTTCCTTTGAAAAACAACAATAAAGCTGCACAAAACATATGGAATACCATTTTTAGATATTAAACAACAAGAAACACAGAGTAGTGATTAATGCAAGAAAGAAAATAAGCAGTTAGCTCCATAATATTTTTGACTTTCTACTTGGAAGCAATTTTTGACCTGTAGTGCAGGGCAAGGTTACCCTGAGCACGACGGTCTTTCTTGGATAAAGAGAAAGAGAATAGAATTTGAATTTCCTGTATGGGATAGAATCTATGGTCAGGATACTGGGTAAAAGAACTGTATGAACATGGGCATTGTGATACAGCAGGCTAAGCTGCCACTGGAATGCCAGCACTGTGTATGTGAGTGCAGTTACACACATCTTCCCAGCAGGTGATGGCTCAAGAACTTGGGTCCCTGTCACCCATGTGGGAAATCCAGATGATGTTCTTGCCTATTGACTTCAGCCTGGCCCAGCCCTGGCTACTGGAGACATGAGGGGAGTTAAACCACGGGATAGAAGTTCTCTGCACATCTGTGTGTGTGTTTCTATTTCCCTCTGTGTTTCAAAAAAAAAAAAAAAAAAACTTTAAAAAAGTTGAAACTAACTTTTTTTTTTTTTTTTTTTTGACAGGCAGAGTGGACAGTGAGAGAGAGAGACAGAGAGAAAGGCCTTCCTTTGCCGTTGGTTCACCCTCCAATGGCCGCCGCGGCCGGCGCGCTGTGGCCAGTGCACCGCGCTGATCCGAAGGCAGGAGCCAGGAGCCAGGTGCTTTTCCTGGTCTCCCATGGGGTGCAGGGCCCAAGCACCTGGGCCATCCTCCACTGCACTCCCTGGCCACAGCAGAGAGCTGGCCTGGAAGAGGGGCAACCGGGACAGAATCCGGCGCCCCGACCAGGACTAGAACCCGGTGTGCCGGCGCCGCTAGGCGGAGGATTAGCCTAGTGAGCCGCGGCACCAGCCCGAAACTAACTTTTCTTTATAAAAAAAAGAGAACTATATAGAGAAGGAGTTCCAAGAATCTATATTTGAGGCCTTCCAGGGTGTGACTGAACACAAAGCTTCACCTGTGCATAGTAAGAAACCATGAAGTCCAGTTTATAACAATCACTGAGAAAAGACAGCTGCAGGTGAGAGAAAAATTATCAAGATCTATGCGTAGAAAAAGTATTAAAACTCACACAAAGCAGAGACATTCAAGTTACAACTGGCGTGAATGTACAGACCTCTTTGAGGACCCACAGAGCTATGGGTCTGAGGCTTATATACAGAACATAGCTAAAAGAAAAAAATCAATAGAAACAGACCCAGAAATAACAAAAATAGCAGAAATAACATAAAAGGGCTTTAAAACAATTGTAAATATGTTCAAGATTCAAAGGAAAATATGGATAGAGTGAAATAACAAATTATCACAAACATAAATTTATATATATGTAACGAAGTTTCACTGTATGAGCTTAATAGCAAAATAAAAAAATAAGTTGGTAAATAAATAAATTTAAACACAGAAAATAGAAATTTCCAAACTTAAAGATGGAGAGAAAAAAAGCACAGAAAAAACTTAACCTAATTCAGTGGCCTATGGCAACATTCACTTACACACATAGAATTGAACTATGAGAGAGAGGGGAGGAGGGGAGAAGAAAAACTTTTGAAACAATAATGGTTGAAGATTTTCTTAATTTGACAGTAACTAAACTCAGAGATCCAAGACGTTCATGAATTCCAAGGAGGATACAGCCACAGAAACTCTCTTTAAGACCCATAATCTCTCCATGACTGAGAATCAGTAATAATAATAACATCTCAAAAGAAGACAATCAGAAAAGCAATCATGAGAAATATTATCGACTTCTCATGAAAAGCAATGCAAACAATAGAATGGCAATTTTTAATGCTTCAAGTAAAATCATACTAACAACACAGAGTTTTAAATCCATTGGAAAATATCCCTCTTAAATCAAAAGAGATTATTGGAGCAAAAACAAATGTGAAGATTTATCACCAGAAAGTCAACTCTGTAATATAATAAATGCTAAACGAAGCCTTCAAGCTGCAGAAAAGGTATTCCAGGTGAGATCTGAGATCTACATAAAAGAATAAAAAACATATTGGACAGCAATTTTGCAGGTAAATATAAAGAGCCTCTTTAAGAATTTACCAACAATTCATTATTTTAAGAATAAATAATGATTAGCAGTAGCTTATATAATAAGTAGAAGTTAAAGATAAGACAACAATAGAGAAAAAGGGAGGAAATTTTAACTTTCTTTTGTTTTACATTAGGTAAGCTGATATTGATTCAAGTATGTATGCTAAGTCCTAAAATAATGATTAAAAGATACATAAAGTGAGATATATATAATAAGCCCATGAACGATGTAAAATGTAATAGTAAAAAACAAATCTAAAATTATCCAAAAAACAGAAAAGTAGGAAAAAAATATTGATAGAAAAAAATGGTAGTTTGGGAATCTTAGATTCAACTATTTTTAATAAATACATTAAATGTAAAAGGACCAAATATGCCATTAAAAGGTGAAACTCCCTGATCTTATTTAAACATGACTCAATATGTGCTGATTAGGAGAGACTCATATATAATGTTAAAACACATTTAACTTAAAAGTAAATGTGGTGCGGGGAGACAAGGGAAGCATACGCCATGAAAACATGAATACACTAAGTGGCTATAGTAAAATTAGAAAAAGCAGACTTCATGAAAAGTAATTTTATCAAAGATAAAAAGGGATCTTTATTTATTAAAGATTTATTTATTATTTATTTTAAAGAGTTACAAAGAGAGAAGGAAAGATGAGAGAGAGAGATCTTCCATCTGCTGGTTCACTCCCCAGATGGCTACAACAGCTAGGGCTGGCCCAAGTCAAAGCCATCTTTTATCGCTTTTCCCAGGCACATTAAGAGGGAGCTGCATTGGAGGTGGAGCGGCTAGGACACAGACCAGTGCCCGTATGGGATGCCAGTGTCACCTGTTACACTCAGCACCAACCCCCAAGAAAGATATTTAATAATAACAAAAGTGTCAAATTATAAACGAAACACAATAATTATGAAAGGGTACGCATCTAATAATGTAGCATCAAAATTTATGAAACAAAAACTGATAGAACAGGGAAAGACACAAATTCACAATTATAGCTGAAGAGTTTCACATTCTTAGGTAATAAAATAATTAGCGACAAAAGCAATAAGCATGTAGCATATTTGAGTCATCAAGCAACACAACCTAATCACATTTATAAAGCACTCCTTTCAGCAAATGAAGAATTCATATTCTTTTTAAGTGATCATAAAGTATTCATGAAGATAATAGTGCTAGGCCATAAAAAGAATCATAATAAGTTGAAGAATTTAAATCACTTAGAATTTATCCCTTGATCACAACAGGATTAAAGTAGAAATAAATAACAAAACATCATGTGGAAAATCCTCTAATCTATGGAAATTAATCAAAATACTTATTAAACCATATGTCAAAGACAATATTCAAAGGAAATCATAGAAATTTAAGATTTATTATTTATTTGCACAGCAGAGTGACAGAAAGAGAGGGGAGAGACAGAGAAAGAGAGATTTTCCACTTGCTGGTTCACTCCCCAAATGGCCACATAGACTGTGTCTGGGCCAGACCAAAGCCAGGAGCCAGGAACTGTATCCTAGTCTCCCACATGGGTGGCAGAGGTCCATGTAGTCCACCCATCATCTGCTGCTTTCCCAGATACATTAGCGGGAACTTGGATCAGAAGTAGAGAAACTGGGACTAGAACTAGCATTCCAATATAGGATGCCAGTGTCACAGTGGTGGCTCAACCCTCTTTGCCACAACGCTGGCTCCACAAAAATGTTTTAACTGAATATGAATGAGGGCAACATATAAAAATTTAAAAGATTAAGTTAACATAGTGTTTAGAAAGAAACTTAAAGTTTTAAATTTTTATTGCAGAAAACAAGAACTATTTAAAAAAAGTCATCAGTGATCACACCTCAAGGAGTTAGAAAAATCAGAACAAATCAACCCAGTTAGACTAATTATTGTCATAAAAAATGAGAACAAGGTATTACTATGGGTCATTCAAACTTGAAAACTTGGTAAATAAATATTATCTATCAACAACTTTATAAGGAAAGATGAGACAATTTATATTAAAAGGACAAATCCCTTGAAAAATACAAATTTGTAAAGTTAACACAAGAGAAAATAAAATAAAAATAAAATAGCTCTGTATACATGAAGAAATTGATTCATAATGTCAAACTTTTCAGCCCAAAAAACTCAAAACTCAAGTAGCTTCACTGAGGCATTCTATCAAACTATCAAGGAAGAAATAATACTAATTGTATATATCATAACATCAAAAATATAAAAGAGAACATTTACTATTATGTTTTGTGAGGCTAAGGCTATGTTGATAAACAAATCATTCAAAAAGATTACAATAAAGAAAATTATAGATTAATATCTTTCATTAACACAGATAAAGAAATACTTCAGAAAATATTATCAACCCAAATCACATGATGAAAAGATAGGCTAATACAACATGACCTAGTAGAGTTATTCCAGAAATGAAGGTTATTTTAATATTCAAAATAAAATCAATGTATCTCAACATAGGTGCTATAAAATTAAGCCACTTGGTTATCTTACTTGAAGGAAAAGCATTTGACTAACTTAAATGCCCAGTTATAACATTAGCAGTAATAGTAATGATGATAGTAACTACTGGAAAATGTAGAGACTTCCTCAACTCAACAAAGGTCATTTTTAAGAATACAGATAAAATCATATTTCATTGTAAAATACTGAATGCTTTCTCCATGGGTGGGTAACAAAGCAAAGATAGCTACTCTTGCTGCTTTTATTCTTCACTGGAAGTCTGAGCCAGTGTAATAATATACAGGAAAAAAAGACACAAGGAATTATCAGGAAAAAAAATAGAGGGAAAGCATCTGGCCTAGTAGTTAAGGTGTCTGCATCACATCAGAGTGCCTGGGTTCCAGTTCCAATTCTGGATCCTGACTCCAGCTTCCTGCTAACGTGCACCAGTGCTGTGGTACAGTGGGTTAAGCCTCTCCTTACAGTGCCAACATCCTTTATGGGCACTGGTTTGAGTCTTAGCTGCTGCACACCTGGGAAAGCAGTAAAAGATGGTCCAAGAACTTGGGCCTCTGCCACCCACGTGGTAGACCAGTAAGAATATCCTGGCTTCTGCCTGGACCAGCCCTAGCCATTGCTGCCATCTGGAGAGTGAACCAGCAGATGGAAGATCTCTCTCTCTCTCTCTCTCTCTCTCTCTCTCATTCTCCATCTCCATCTCCATATCCTTCTTTCTCTGTATTTCTGCCTTTCAAATAAATAAATCTCTTTTTAAAAAGCAAAAGATTTGTAGATGACATATTATACGTAGAAAATTTTCAGAAATCAATTAAAAAGGGAGAAAACTCTACTAAAGCTAAAAAATGAATTTACTATTTTCACAGAATACAAAGTCTATGTGGCAGTTAACATAGAATATAAAAAAAATATCAGAACAAAATGGAAATGTTGTGATTTCTTGTTTTTAGTTTGTTTATACTCCTGTGGGACTGCGGTCCTTCTATTTTTTACTTGTTGAATATTACGGCTAGTGGTGCATTAAGCTTGTGATTATAGAGTGGATTAAAATTATGTTTTTGTAAAGATTAGATAAAAAGGAAGGAAGAAAGGTGGAGGATAGAGGGAGGGAGAAGAGGAGAGAGGGAGCTATGGTTATCATCTTAGAATTGTACCTATGAAATACATGAAATCTGTTCTCTTTATATTAATAAAATTTTTATTAATAAAATTTTAAAAATCAATTGAATTTCTTCATATTAACAATGAAAATTGAAAAATGAAACTATCAAAATACTATTTAAAGTGTAAAAAACATGAAGTATTATAGAAATTAAGAGAGTATGAGATTGATGTAAACATTAATCAATAGTCTGATGGAGCAGAACTGAGGATATGAAATAGAGCATACTTGTATGATGCAATTTTGAAAAAGGTGTCAAAGCCATTTAATGGGAAAGGAAATTATTCTCAAATGGTTGTAAAATAACTGACTATCTATATAGGTGAATGAAAGAAACTGAAACTCCTTTCTTATTTCATACACAAAAATTGATTTGAGATTGATTTAGACCTACACATAAAAACCACAGTCCTACAACCCTACATTTGTGTGTTATATATGCATATAACTTTATATATACATATAAATGTATATGTATATTATATTACATATAAATGCGTATGTAAATTATAAATGTGAATGTATATGTATATATGTATTACATATAAATGTATATGTATATTATAGCATATATAAATGTATATGTACAGTATATGCATATATAAATATAAATGTATATATGTATACACATACATATATAAAATTATATATAATATATTATATATGTGTTTTATATATAACTTTATATGTGCATATAAACATATATACATATATAAACAAAAATACATATATGTTTGTATGTGTATATATATTTATATATGCATATATGTTTATACATACACATATAAACATATATGCATACATATATACTTTATATGTATATATAAAGTTATACATATTATATATAAAGCATTATATATAAAGTTATATATATTATATATAAAATTACATATATATAAAACTTTAGGGTAGACGAGTATTTCTTAGGTACAACCAAGAAAATGAAAATGTTAAATATAAAGAAAACATGTGGCAAGACACTCTGGCAAAAGATCTCTGTGAGTGAGATCTCAGTGAAAAGAACAGGTCTTCAAAGAAGGAGGTACCTTTCTCTGAAGGGAGGAGAGAACCTCCACTTTGACTATGACCTTGTCTAAACAAGATAAGAGTCGGAGAACTCAAGGGGCTTCCATAGCCTTGGAAACTCATGACTGGAGCATAGGGAGATTACTGATGCCATAGACAGGAGTGTCAATTGGTAAAGTCAACAACAGGAGTCACTGTGCACTTACTCCTCATGTAGGATCTCTGTCATTAATGTGCTGTGCATTGAGATTTAATGCTATAACGAGTACTCAAATAATATATTTCACTTTGTGTTTCTATGGGGGTGCAAACTGTTGAAATCTTTACTTAATGCATACTAAACTGATCCTCTGTAAAAAAAAAAAAAAAAAAAAAAAAAAAAAAAAAAAGAAAAGAAAAGAAACTATCAACTCCCAACTTGACTCTCACTGGGATTAAACATGACAATAGGTCTGATCTGATTTCATCATCATTAAAAAAAATCATCTATTATTTTTCACTTTATGTTTCTGTGTGGGAGCAAACTGTTGAAATCCTTACTTAATGTATACTAAGCTGATCTTCTGTATATTAAGATAATCGAAAATGAATCTTGATGTGAATGGAAGGGGAGAGGGAGTGGGAAAGGGGAGGGTTGTGGGTGGGAGGGACGGTATGGGGGGGAAGCCATAGTAATCCATTATTCGTACTTTGGAAACGTATATTCATTAAATAAAAGTTAAAAAAAAAAAAAAAAAAAGAAAACATGGTTAGAGTGGTCTTCAATTTGTACATATATAAATTACAAAAATAGGTTCATTTTCAGAATTTATAAACAACTCTTTCAACTTAATAATGAGACAAACAAACAATAAAATTAGTGAAATTCCTTCACAAAGAAAATGGTAGGAATGGACAGTTGACAATGAAAAAACACTTTTTACCATTAGCCAAGAGGAAAATATGAACGAAACTCACAATGAGCTACCACTCTGCAAATGTTGGTAAGAGGTGGGACAGCTGGAAGTCCCATGCATTATTGGTAGACATGTAAGATGATACCATTTCTTTGAAAATTAGTTTTGTCATTTCGCATGAAATTAAATACACAAATTTTGATCCACCATTTTTATTTCTAGACATTTACTCAAGGGTTGTGAAAACAAATGTGCACAGATTTGTTCAAAAATATTCATATCTGATTTGTGCATATGAGAATCAAAAACTGGAATCAACAATACTGGGCACCAATGAGAGAATGAGATGAGAGAAACACAAAACTTGTGTATCCCTGATGGAATATTACTCCTTCATAGAAAGAATGAACTATTGCTAAAAGCCGTAGAAATAAACCCCAAAGATATCTGAGTAAATGAAGCCAAGTGTAAGATAATTCAGCCTGTGTGAGTCTATATACTATGGGTTTTCAAAAAGTACATGAAAAAGTGCATATTATGAAAAAACTATGCATAAATTTCAAAATAATTTGGCACCAAAATAAACATATCTTTTAATTATATTTTCTAAAAACTTAAATACTTTTAAAACAATTTATTCCACACTAGTACAGCAGAATAGTGACAGGATGGTTTGATTTAGGCTAGGTGAAATTAATATAAAAAAAGTGGAGAAAGTCCATTCCCAGGCTAAAGCTGCAGGGGAAACTGCAGTGGGAGATCCTGCAAAAGCAGCAGAAACAGCCTAGACCTGTCCAGAAAGTGAAGACATGCAGCAAGGAGCAACAAAACAATGAAAGAACCAGCAGCTTGGATCTGTGGAAGAAGGCGCCCGCCCTGGCAAACCAGGTGAGATTGGACAGCATGGGTCCCTGTCACTGTTGATACAGTGGGAGGAAGAGCTTAGTGAACTACACCTTTTAGAGACTAGCCTGGATCCCTCAGGACAGAAGGGCAACCGCTCGCTTGGGGGTGGTGGGAAGCAGCATCTCTCTCTCTCTCTCTCTCTCTCTCTCTTTCTCTCTCTCCCCACTTCTCCCCACACAACATCAACCTGCAGCCTGCAGTGGGAAGACGGGTGTCATTTTTGGACATAGGTAGCAGCTGCTTCAGCTCTTGTGTGAGCACCCAGCAATTATAGGAGTCACCCTCCACCCAGTCAGTGGGGGTAACCACAGCAATTCAAGAGCAACCCAAAAGATGGTGTCGAGCACACCAGCTGCACCCACCCAGCAATGGGGAGGGAGAGGGAGCCATCCCTATAGAAGGGAAGTGCTGCTTGTGGGACTCTCCTAGGTGCCCAGCACAATTGTGAAGTGAGCAGTGCTGCATGCAGTTGGTGGGTATTGTGCGTGCCTGTGACCCAGAGATCTTACCAGAGAGAAAAACCTGCATTTCCCACTGATATGTAATCTGATTGGGAGGACTGGACTCCATCTAGCGGGCTGGAGCACACACAGGCAGTGGATCTGGAAACAGCTCAGTCTCTCTGTGGACAGGATGGGCTACCTTGGCAGTGTGGTCATGCTGGCACTCCTTGACCCTGAGAGCCCTGAAAACAGAGATGGAGGAAACACTGTGACTGTGTGGGAGGAGGCAGGGTGTAGCTGGGTCCTGGGCAATCACAGAGTGCTGCTGCACACTCTCAGAGCTCCTTGGTTGCCAATAGTAGTTCATAGCAGAGGGAACCATGCTCCCAGGAAAGACCGCACAGATCATATGTGAGGTTCATATGGCAGTGAGAATGAGTGTTGAACACACTGGGGACGAACACCTGGGCATTCCTCAGCATGGAAGCGAAGGTGACCATTCCTCTCCATCCACACCAACATCGATTCCATCCATTCCACACCAACAGAGGTGACCATTTCTCTCCATCCAGTTAACCAGAGGACAGCTACCACACCCAACTTGGGTGTTACCCTGGATACTCACCACATCCTGGAGCACTGATTAAGGCTTCCTGGCCACACTCACCACATACCTCTTGGTATTCACTGAAAGTATAGACATTCCACTAAGCCGCAGAGGAACAGCTCACAGATAAAAGCCATCAGAGGGGAAAAGATCATATAAATGCCTAAAAATAAATGCAGAACTTCAAGAAACCAGAATAAGGAAGACACTATGCTTCTCCCCAAAGGAACACAACAATACTTCAATATTAGAACGTGAAGATGAATAGATTGAAGAAATTCCAGAAATGGAATTCAAAAAATTAATCATAGGATTACTCAAAAGCAATCAGAAGCAAATTCACTAACTATAGAAGACCATACATGATATGAATGAAAACTTTTCCCATGAAACTGAGATTTTAAAGAAAAATCAAAATGAAATACTAGAAATGTAGAATTCAATAGATCAAATAAAAATTTCAGTGGAAAGCCTTAACAATAGAGTTGGTGAGGCAGAAGAAAGAATATCTGAGCTGGAAGACAAATCTCTGGAAATTTTACAGTCAGACCAAAAAAAGAAAAAAAGAAAAAATTAGAAATGTAAACACAATGTTGGAAATATATGGAATAAAATCAAATGATTCAATATATGGGATTTGGAGTGCCTGAAGGTGTGGAAAGAGAGAGGGACTAGAAGTAAAATAATTAAATGAATAAATAAATTAGTAAAATAATTACAGAAAATTTCCCCAATCTGGAGAAAGGAATGTCCAAGTATAGGAAGCACATAGAACACCTAACAGATATGACTAGAAAAGATCTTCACTATGACACATTGTAGTCAAGCTTTCCACGGTAAAGCATAAAGAAAATATTCTAAAGTGTGCATGAAAGAAATACCAGATTACTTTCAGAGGATCTCCAATTAGACTCATAGCTGACTTCTCACCAGAAACCTTACAGGTTAGAAGAGAATGGTGACATGTAGTACAAGTCTCAAGGGGAAGAAACTGTCAACCCAGAATACTGTACCCTTTGAAGCCCTCATTTATAAATGAAGGTGAAATAAAGACCTTCCATAACAAAGAGAAATTTAAAGAATTTGTCACCATTTGTCCAGCCTTACAAAAGATGATAAAGGATGCGCTACACAGAGAAACACAGAAAAAAAGCCATCCTCATGAAAGACTATGAAGACAGAAAATCCTCCAGTAAAAGTACAAAAGAAATCCAAAGTAAACAATAGAAATATTCACAGAAAAATGGCAGGGCCAAGTAGTTACTTAGCAATAGTTACATTGAATTTAAATGGTCTCAACTCTCTAATTAAAAGATACAGACTGGCCAAATGGATTAAAAAACAAGACCCATCTATCTGCTACATACAGGAAACACACCTCACTAATGAAGATACACATAGACTAAAAGTGAAAGGATGGAAAAAGATATTCCATGCTAATGGAAAAAAGGGGGCATGTGTAGCCATCCTAATATCAGACAAAATAAACTTTAACACAAAATCTGTTAAAGAGAAAGAAGATATGGAGAATGGGATGAGAGAGGGATTGGGAGATGGAATGGTTGTGGGTGGGAGGGAGGTTCTGGGGGGAAAAAGCCACTATAATCCAAAAGTTGTACTTTGGAAATTTATATTTATTAAATAACATATTTATTTATTATTTATTACATATACTTATTATATATTTATTATTTATTTATTAAATAAAAGTTTAAAAAGAGAAAAAGAAGGGATCAATACAACAGGAAGACATGACTATAATAAATGTATATGCACCCAATTACAGGGCACCTAGTTATTTAAAAGAACTATTAATAGATCTAAAGGGAGACATAGACTCTAATAGATTAGTAATGGGGGACTTCAACACCCCACTTTCATCAATGGATAGATCAACAAGACAGAAAATCAACAAAGAAACAACAGAGCTAATCAATACTATGGACCAAATGGAACTAACTGATATCTACAGAACTTTTCACCCCATAGCTGTAGAATACACGTTCTTCTCAGCAATGCATGGAACTTTCTCTAGGATAGACCACATACTAATACATAAATCAAGGTTAAGTGAATTTAAAAGAATCAAAATCACACCACACACCTTCTCTGCTCACAATGGATTGAAGCTTGAAAACAACAACTCAAGAATCTCGAGAACATAAGCAAACACATGGAGACTGAGCAACATGCTCTTCAGTGAGCAGTGAGTCATAAAAGAAACCAAACAGAAATAAAAAAATTTCTGAGCCGGCGCCGTGGCTCAATAGGCTAATCCTCCACCTTGCGGCGCCGGCACACCGGGTTCTAGTCCCGGTTGGGGCGCCGGATTCTGTCCTGGTTGCCCCTCTTCCAGGCCAGCTCTCTGCTATGGCCAGGGAGTGCAGTGGAGGATGGCCCAGGTGCTTGGGCCCTGCACCCCATGGGAGACCAGGAAAAGCACCTGGCTCCTGGCTCCTGCCAGGATCAGCGCGGTGCGCCGGCTGCAGCGGCGGCCATTGGAGGGTGAACCAACGGCAAAGGAAGACCTTTCTCTCTGCGTCTCTCTCTCTCACTATCCACTCTGCCTGTAAAAAAAAAAAAAAAAAAAAAAAAAAAAGAAAAAAAAAAAAAAAAAAAGAAATAAAAAAATTTCTGGAAATGAATGAAGATGATAATACCTCATATCAAAACTTATAGCAAAAACAGTGTTAAGAGGGAAGTTTATAGCAATTGGTGCCTATATCAAGAAACTGGGATGTCACCAAATAAATGAACTGTCAATGTATCTCAAGTATTTAGAGAAAAAAAACAACAAATCAAGCCCCAAATTAGTAAGAGGAAAGAAATAATTAAAATTAGGGAAGAAATAAACAAAATTGAAACAAAAAAAATACAAAAGATCAATGAAATGAAGAGCTGGTTTTTTTTTTTTTTTTGAAAAACTAAACAAAATTGATACATCATTGGCCCAACTAACCAAAAAAAAAAAAAATGGAAAAAACCAAAATCAACAAAATCATAGATGACAAAGGAAATGTAACAGATACTACAAAAATAAAAATATCATCAGGAATTAATACAAAGAACTGTATGCCAACAAATTAGGAAATTTAGAAGAAATGGATAGATTCCTGTACACATATGACCTACCTAAATTGAATTATAACTACACAAAGCACCTAAACAGACCTATAACCAAGATAGAGATTGAATCAGTAATAAATACCCTTCCAACAAAGAAACCCAGGTCCTGACAGCTCCACTGCTGAATTCTACCAGATATTTGAAGAAGAACTAATTCCAATTTTTCTCAAGCTATTCAAAAAAAAATTGAAAAGGAGGGAATCTTCCCAAACTCCTTCTATGAAGCCTGCATCACCTTAATTACTAAGCCAGAAAAAAAATACAACAGGGAGAGAGAACCAATATCCCTGATGAACACAGATGCTAAAATCCTCAGCAAAATACTAGCCAATCGGACCTACAACACATCAGAAAGATTACTCACCTGAGCAAAGTGGGATTTATTCTTGGTATGCAGGGATAGTTCAACATCTGAAAGTCAATAAGTGTGATAAACCACATTAACAAGCTGAAGAACAAAAACCATATGATTATCTCAAAAGATGCAAAGAAAGCATTTGACAAAATTCAACACCATTTATGATGAAAACCTTAAGCAAATTGAGTATAGGAGGAACATTCCTCAACATAATCAAAGCAATTTATAACAAACCCATAACCAGCATCCTACTGAATACAGAAAAATTGGAGACATTGGAGGCATTCCCATTAAGATCTGGAACCAGACAAGGACACCCACTTTCACTTTTGCTAATTAATGTAGTTCTCAACGTTTTAGCCAGAGCCATCAGGCAAGAAAAAGAAATCACAGGGATACAAATAGGGAAGGAAGAAATCAAACTATCCTTATTTGCTGATGACATGATTCTATATAATGGGAACCCAAAAGACTCCATGAAGAGACTATTGGAACTCATAAAAGAGCTTGGTAAAGTAGCAGGATATAAAATCAACACACAAAAATCAATAGCTTTTGTATACACAGACAATGCTGAGAAAGAACTTCAAGGATCAATTCCATTCACATTAACTATAAAAAATTTAAATACCTTGGAATAAATTTAACCAAGAATGTCAAAGATCTCTATGATGAGACTTACAAAACATTAAAGAAAAAAAATAGAGGAAGACATAAAAGAGTGGAAAAATCTTCCATGTTCATGGATCAGAAGAACAAACATCTTCAAAATGTTCATATCATCAAAAGCAACGTATAGATTCAATGTGATCACAATCAAAATACCAACAACATTCTCAGATCTAGAAGAAATGATGCTAAAATTCATACAGAAACACAAAAGCAGTATGAAACAAAAAGCTGGTGGCATCACAATTCCAGACCTCAGAACATACTACAGGCCAGTTATCATCAAAACAGCCTGGTACTGGCACAAAAACAGACGTTTAGACCAGTGGAACAGAAAAGAAACTCCAGAAATTAATTCATGAATCTATAACCAACTTATCTCTGAAAAAAGAGCAAAAATCGTCCCCTGGAGTTAAGACAGTCTCTTCAACCAATGGTGCTGGGAAACCTGGATCTCCACATGCAGGAGTGTGAAATAGATCCCTACCTTATACCTTGCTCAATAATCTGGTCAAAATGGATAAGAGACCTAGATCTATGATGTGATATCATCAAATTATAAGAGAACATGGGGGAAATCTACAAGATATTGGCATAGGGAAAGACCTTGTGGAAAAGACCCCAGAAGCACAGGCAATCAAAGCCAAAATTAACAAGTGGGATTACATCAAACTGAAAAGATTCTGCACTGCAAAAAAAGACACTCAGCAAGGTGAAAAGGGAGCTAACAGAATGGGAGAAAATATTTGCAAACTATGCAACTGACAAAGAATTAATTTCCAGAATCTATAAAGAGCTCAAAAAACTCAAAAACTACAAAACAAACAACCTAGTCAAGAAATGGGCAAATGACCTGAACAGACATTTTTCAAGAGGGGAAATTCAAATGGACAATAGAAACATGAAAAAATGCTCAGGATTGCTAGCCATCAGGGAAAAGCAAATCAAAACCACAATGTGGTTTTACCTCACTCCTGTTAGAATGGCTTTCATATAGAAATCAACTAACAACAAATGCTGACTATGATGTGGGGAGAAGGGTACCTAATCCACTGTTGGTGGGAATATAAATTGGTACAGCCACTGTGGAAGACAATAAGGAGATATCTCAGAATGCTGAATATAAATCTACTATATGACCTAGCCATCCCACTCCTGGGAATTTATTCAAAGGAAATGAAATCAACATATTTAAGAATGCTATGCACCCCCATGTTCATTTCAGTTCAATTTATAATAATTAAGATATGGAATTGGGGCCGGCGCTGTGGCTCACTTGGTTAATCCTCAGCCTGTGGCACCGGCGTCCTATATGGGCGCCGGGTTCTAGTCCCGGTTGCTCCTCTTTCAGTCCAGCTCTCTGCTGTGGCCCGGGAGGGCAGTGGAGGATGGCCCAAGTGCTTGGGCCCTGCACCCACATGGGAGACCAGGAAGAAGCACCTGGCTCCTGGCTTCAGATCAGTGTAGCGCCGGCCATAGTGGCCATTTGGAAAGTGAACCAATGGAAGGGAGACTTTTCTCTCTGTCTCTTTCTGTCACTATTTGTAACTCTACCTGTCAAAAAAAATTCTCCACTAAAAAAAAAAAAAAAAAAAAAAAAAAAAAAAAAAAAAAAAAGATATGGAATCAACCCAGGTGTCCATCATCTGAAGGTTCGATAAAGAAATTATGGCATATATATACACTATGTGATACCACACAACAGTAAAAGAAAATAAAAAGACAAAGACCATATGGTATCTCCAATCTGTGGTAACTAACAGAGTACTTAAAATGTAATGTATAGGAGCAAAACTGATACCTTGAGATACTATGGTTTTGAACAGACCTTACCTTGAATGCCAAAGAAAAATGTTTTTCTTGTTTGTTAGTTTTTGTACTTCTTTTTTTTTTCTTCATACTGATCATTGAACTCTCTACTTCATGTAGGGTTAATCTTATGAGTATAAAAGTTAAATTAAAATTGATCTCTAAAAAATAAGAATGGTAAAGGAAGAGGGAGGAGGAAGAAAGGTAGGAATATGGGTGGGAGAGACAGTGGGGGGAAGAATCATTAAGTTCCAAAATCTGCATATAAGCAATGCATGAAGTTGTATTCTTTAAACAAAATTTAAAAAAAGATGAATACATTACTCATTAGCTATATTAAATAAAAGCCAATCATTTATGAGGTTAGTAAAAAAGAAATCATTCCAGAATCAGTGAGCCAGAGACAAAAAGAAAGAGATACAGACAAAGAGAGCTAATATAGGCTGATTGACTTCTCAATGCCCACAAAAACTGACGCTGGGCTCAACCAAGGCTGAGGTGCAGGAACTCAATCTGGTTCTCCCAAGAGAGTGGCAGGAACCCAATTACTTGGGCCATCATTGCAGCCCTCCTAGGAAGGAAGCTGGAATCAGGAGCCAGAGGTGGGTGTTGAACTCAGATATTCCAATATGAGAAGTGGGTCTCTTAATTTCAAGACAAAATGACTGCTCCCCACAAAAAGCCCCCTCATCTATGAAGTCCTAGAAGAAGCTCAGTTAATCTGCGATGATAGAAGTTGAAACAGTGGATACCTCTGTGAGTATGGCAGAGGTGTGAGGGACCATTTGAGGGTGACAGACATAGTCTACATAGCTGGTTCTGCGACAGCATTTTTTGAGAATGTGAACTAGTTTCAGTAGAATTGCTGTATTAGGAGAAAATCTGAGCATGATGCAGATTTTGCATTTGCTTGTGGGTGATTTTGTCCGGGAGAAGCATTAGATGAATGCAGGAAACTGCACCCAGCTGATCCAAACTGCACAGGAATGAACAAATCTCATCTCTGCAAACACAGCTCAAACATCCATGGCAAGCTTCTACCTCAGGTCACCCGTGTACGGCCATCCACATCCTCATCAGAGGACACCCCTCCTTCCACACTGTCTCCAACACTTAGGATGTCCACTTCCACCAAGCCAACTTCAACTGTCAAGGTTAAGTGCCATATTTGTGAACTTCCTAGCTCATAGAATGTGCAAAACTGCACTACTTCTCTTATGATGCCCCTACTTAATATCTGTGCCACTGATGAACCGAATCTTTAGTCCCATCCCCATTTTTTGCGTATACCTTATGATGTGATTTGTATTGCATGACTTTGCAGTGATTTTTTTTAGGAATTCATGTTTCACATTGGAGTAGAATTGACAATGTCTTGTTAGGATATAGGTTATGCAAGTTAATTCAATTGCCAAATATAATCTAACTGTACCCATAAAATCTGATTGTTTGGTAGGAAAATGTACTTCAAGAATAGCAGTAAACTAACATTAACACGATTGTTTTTGGGTTTAAGGCTTATCTCTTATCTGTGTGTTGGTCTGTGGATTTTTAAAAAATGTAGGTTTTGTTAGTGTAAAGGGAGGGAAAGGAAGGAAAGAAGGAAAGAAGGAAGGGAAGGAGGGAGGGAGGGAGAGAGGGAGGAAGATATAGAGATCTCCCATCAGCTGGGTCACTACCTAAATGCCTACAAGAGCTGGAGGCCTGGTCAAGCTTCTGGTTCCCACAGGTGGCAGGAAACCAAATACTTGAGCCATAACCTGCTCCTTCCTGTGGTGCTCATTAGCAGGAGGCCAGAACTATAAACAGAGCCAAGACTCAAATCCCAAGTGGCAAACTCTCCCACCCACCACCTCTGTCCACGTTTCTTGTGCATTTGGCACACTTCCCTGGATGGCTCGGGTGCCCTTTGAACTCTCTGAACTCAGTCTCTTCTATCTTTGCCAGATCAACTCTTACTAGTCATTTAGATTTTGGTTTAACAATCACTTCCTCAAGGAAGTCTTCCTGAGTAATATTTCCTCTTCAGTTTGCCTGAACGTCCTTGCACATGCACTCATAGAACGCTGTGGCGAGCTTTATTAGTTTGTGCCACAGTTTGAAGGCATTATTTGTCATTTCTTTGAGATCACAGCTTTCAAGTTAACAGCTATGCATTTCAGCCTGAATCTACACTTGTAAATCTCCACTATCAAAAAAATGATCTGAGTAAATAAATGGATATACTCCTTGAACCAGTTTACTATTTCAAAAGAACACACGTTTAGTGGCTTAAAGCAATGTGAATTTATTATCGTACAAGTTCGAAACGGGTCAACTTGGGCTAAAATCAAGGTGTCAGCAGGGCCGCACTCCTTCTGGAAACTCCAGTGGAAAATCCATTTTCCTGTTTTTTCCGGCTTCTAGAGGCTGCTGCGTTCCTCCGCTCCTGGCCCCCTTCCAGAAGGCAGCGATGAAATCTTCAACTTCTGCGTCCATCATGCATCTCTCGTGCTCCTGCATCCCACTTTACTCATAAGGCTGCTTTTGGTTGCTTTGAACCTGTCTGGATAATCTAGGGAAATGGCCTGATCTTTAGTTTCATCACATTGCAAAGTCCCTTTTACCGTGTGAGGTGACATACTCACAGGTTCCAGGAGTAGGATATGGACTCCCATTTCTCTGCCTGCCTCCACCAAGTACTGTTTCTCCTATGTACCTTTCTCAGGGCTCTTCCTTCTTTCTGGGGTACTCTTTATCTGTGTGACTGCACATGTAATTCTCCATGGACCTAAAGTCTTTGCTCCAAAGTTGCATCAGTGGGATCCCCTTTATCAGTCCCACTGAAAACTACACTTTTATCCCCCTCTGCAAACACTCCCGGTCACCCCAGCTCTGCTCCTTTTACCGTTCCTCCACTAGTTTGTTATTACATTTATTGTTTATTTTCCCAATAGAAAGTGAGCACTATGAGGGCAGTTTAACTTGGTCTGTTTTATGTACGAGCATATGCCAAGCATCTAGAACATTATCCCAATAAAGTGGGGACTCAGTAACCACTTGTTAATTATATGAGTGGGTGGGTGGTTGGATGAATGAAGGAAGCTTCCTCCAACTGCATGGCATTGTAGAGGCATGCAAAGAGAAACACTCAGAGCAGCATAAACACACACACAGAGAAAGAGAGAAAGAGAAAGAGAGAGAGAGAGAGAGAGAGAGAAGCTGTTCTTTAGTATACATTTAATTAAAATGTACAAATTAAAATGTATAAATAAAATTAAAAGGTATTCATTTTGCAGAGGCCACTGGAAGACAGTAAATTCCTTAGAAATAAATTGGCCAGAACACTATATTTATAAAATCTGAGCATTGAGAAATTGCAGACCTAGGGATTGAGACTTATCTGAGATACTCTGATAAGAGGGCTGTTTCAGATAGGGTGTCCTGGGGCAAGAAGAGCAAGGGATACTGAGGAAGAGCATCACTGACACAAAGCAAAATAGGTTGCAAGCTGGATCCAGAAGTGGTGGCCATGCCATGTTAGTGTTTGTCTTGATGAAGCTTAAAAGGGCTGGAATGTGACAATCCCAGGGCCCAGAGGCAAAGAGGGGCAAGCTGCCAATGCAGTGCCAGCATCACATCAGGGCGCCAGGTCATGTTTCGGCTGTTCTGCTTCTGATCCAGCTCCCTGCTAATGAGCCTGGAACAGCAGTGGAGAATAGTCCAAGCTTGGGCCCCTACCAGCTACTTGGGAGACCTGAATGAAGCTCCTGATTCCTGACTTCAGCCTGGCCCAGCCCTGGCTGTTACGGCCTTCTGAGAAATTAACCAGTATATGGAAGTTCTATCTCTCCTTCTCTCTCTGTAATTCTGCCTTTCAAATAAATAAAATCTGAAAAGAAAATTTTAAAAAAGAAACATGATAATCACAGTCCTTGATTGTATTATTCACAATTTGTTGAATTGACAATGACATCTAAAGTAACTGTGGGTTAACCAAATAAGGTCTTCATACCAAGGCGTTCGCCCCACCATTTTCAAGCAATTCCTTTACTGTCTTCATAAAGTTTATGTTACAGAAAACTTTGACTTATTCCTACAGATAGCTACACGAAGATTGGATCTTAACTAATAAATGCAGATAACATTCTTGGCTTGGAGTAGTCATTTCCAGCCTCTCAGACATTTCAGCATTTCAGAAATGCTTTTCTCTGCGAGTGCCATATATTACAGTGGTTCTTATGTGAATGGACATCTACACACTGCTTTATGCCAGTGTGAGGGGTCTACAGAAAGACTATGGGAAACGTGTCCTACAAAGTATGCATGAGTTTCACATTTCTTTTCACCAAAATAAACTTTTATCTTTTAATTCCATTTTTCCACAAGCTGAAGTACCCTCAGACCTATAAGTCTCATTGGTTCAGATAATGATATTTGGAAAAAATAAATTGGGTTAGATCTTTCTGGTCTGAAGCAAAGTGAAAGATTAAGGACTGCTCTTATAAAAACTTGAGTGCCAAGGCATCTGCCACTGAGTTATCATGAACTCCATGAGCTGAACGGTAGTCTCCATACATATCGACAGCTGTTCTTACTTGGCCCTCAAAACGCAACTTTCTTTTGATTTTCTTATTGCAAAACTGAAGCAAGTGAGCTCTTTCAAAATGTTTTTATTATATAATAAGGGATGGCAAAAAGAAAATAAATACAGGATGGAGGGATATAAACAGTATGGCTTCAAATTTGGAGGGCTCTAAT
This sequence comes from Oryctolagus cuniculus, assembly GCF_964237555.1. Classification (NCBI taxonomy): domain Eukaryota; kingdom Metazoa; phylum Chordata; class Mammalia; order Lagomorpha; family Leporidae; genus Oryctolagus; species Oryctolagus cuniculus. Next base: position 114,513,109 of record NC_091432.1, read on the forward strand.
CCCAGCTGGTTTCCTTTCAGTATGCTGTCTCGAAATAATTGCATTCTATAGGATGAAAAACAGGCAACATTTTGCATGCACTTGACTGGGTCCCTCACGTCTTAGCTCCCCACGCACTCCTTCATTTGCTTCCTTTTGGATGGCTTTACCTTTGTGCTACTATCTTCTCTAGAGCCTATTATCAGTGTCTCTTCTAAGAGAGGTGTTTTTTCCTTAGTTGAATAACACCTTTCCAATGAGACCTTATTTTATATCCACAGGGATGGACACAGATCCTTTAAAATAACAAAGAAACACTCATCTGCTAGTTAAGTAACCTAAATTCTTGCCCTGATTTTTCTCACCAACTTAAATTCAGAAATCTCATCTGCAAAATGAAGTGATTGACCTTGTTTGTCTTTAAGGTTCAGCCATGTTCTCTATGCACACTTCTAAGAGAAATCATTCATCAACATTGGTGAGATCCTTCTCCATGTAGGGCGCTCATCAAACCATGAATCTGTCCTCATTGTTCGGAAGACAAAATCTCAGAAAGGTCAAGTGACTTGCTAATGTCATACCTACAGTAACCAGCAGAGCTCAGCCTCATTTGCAGATCTCGCCCATGGAATGATTGTCTTCGCAAATGCCAGGCTGTTCTCCTTAAGAAAAATGTCTGTAGCATCCTAGAAAAGATACTATGTGATGGATGTCTGGGTGCCCAGTGCCTCCATGCATGGCATTCAATAGTTTCCTTGGGAGCTTCCGTAGTTTATAAGATCTTGAAAGTTTAGTTCTGGGCCAGTGCTGTGGCACAGTGTATAAAGCTGCTGCCTTCAGTGCTGGTATCCCATATGGGCGCTGGTTGGAGTCCTATTTGCTCCACTTCCAATCCAGCTCTCTGCTATGGCCTGGGAAAGCAGTAGAAGATGCCCCAAGTCCTTGGGCCCCTGCACCTGTGTGGGAGACCAGGAAGAAGCTACTGGCTCCTGGCTTCGGATTGGCACAGCTCTGGCCATTGTGGACAATTGGGGAGCGAACCAGCAAATGGAAGTTCTCTCTCTCTCTCTGTAACTCTGACTTTCAAATAAATAAATACTAAAAAAAAAAAAAAAGAAAGAAAGAAAGAAAGAAAGCTCTGTTGACTATTCAGACAGTTATGACCCAGACTAGGAAAGTAGGATCTTTCCACAGGATGGCCACAGGGAAGAGAATTTGGTTGTCTGAGACAGTTGAAGGTGTAACACGGAAAACTCGGAAGCTGTGAGTGCCAAATGAAGAAAGACAGCAAAGCAGAGAGGAAAGAAGGAAGGTGCTGCCAGAATTTGGACCCTGCGCTTTGGTTGCTCATGTGGTCCAGTCGTGTGCCTGACCCAACAGCGTAGTCACTCAGTCCTCCCTTGGACTCCGTGCCAGCACATCCCCTTCTGTCTTCTCTGTGGAGTGACTCTGCAACAGTTTCCTAGGGCTCTTGTACAGAGAGCCACAAACCAGGTGGCTCAAAGCAACAGAAATGGATTCTTCCAGAGCTCGGCATGAAAGAGAATCCCAAATTCAGAGAGGATTCATTTCAACGTTTAGTGACATCCATCTCAACAAGCTTTTTTTGTTTGTTTGTTTTTATTGATTTAAAGGCAAAGAGAGAGAGAGAGAAGACAGAGATCTTTTATCTGCTTGTTCACTTCCCAAATGCTTGCAGCAACCAGGGCTGGGCCAAGCCAAAGCAAGGAGCCTAGAACTCCACGTATTCCACGTGGTAGCATGGATTCAAGTACTTGAACCATCACCTGTTGCCTCAGGGTGTGCACCCACAGGAAGTTGGAAGCCTGAGCAGACTTGGGACCCAAACCTAGACACTGATACGGGATGCTGGCGTCCCAAACATCACCTTAACTGCTGCCTCAAATAAATTCTTTCATATTAATTATTCTTTCCCTACTTCTATGACTGCCCCTTTATTTTTCTTTCTGGAAAATCATCTTTTTTTTTGACATTTCACAAATATAGCACTGGAATCTGAAAAATAATACTGTGTCGGAAAACATATAAATATATGCACAAGTATTTGAGATTTATGTTTGATTGTGTCAGAAAGTCAATAAGAAAAAGCAAGTGATTTCTGTTTAGTGGAATATCCTCTCCCACCCATGCCTTCAATGGAGGGCTGAAAACGCATGTGTGCTTTTTTGATTGCTTTCAGGACTGGTATTACAACACCTGCGAGAGTGGTTTACTAGAGAGTTTGAATGTCTAGACAGCACATAGGTGTTTTTGTTTGGTTTGTTTTGTTTTGCAAATAACAAAGAAGAGGAAATGTGTTGGTATTTGGTGTTTTAACCAATATAAATTGCCTTCTTCTCCAGAGAAATGTTCTCCATTATGTGAAGTCAATTTCCATGTAACCAGCCATTTGCTTGGGTAACATATTTACCCCATCCTGGATTCTCAAATAAAAAATCCATTGTAATGCCATTATATAGCTGGTTTTATGTTTACTAGAGCTGTCTTCAAGTCTTCACTACTGCAGAGTAAAACTATTATACTGGTATTAAAAAAAATCCTGTAACAACAACAACAAAAATACAAAGGCACTGGTTTATGAGAGGTGTTTTACCCGGAAAATGCTAAGGGATGGATTCAATAAGAAACAAAACCCTGCCTTCCGCTCAAGTCTGGTCGTATGGATGCCTTCTATTTTCCTGATTCATTACTGAGGTGTTATTCAACCTTAGGGTATCCACAAGGTTTAGACACTGCGTTTTTGATATTCTGCTCATCTCACGAGACCATTTTCCACAGCATGCAGTCTTTAGAAAGAAAGCTTGTAACCAACCTTGAATATGACACACAGATTTTACCTAAAATGATAATACGGAATCTTCCAGAATGGAAGCAGTGATGCCTCGCTCTCATGCCTTTACCTCGCTATGTTGCAAGCAGGCTCCTCCATATTCAAGCATGCTGTTCTAACAAAGTAAATCCGAAAATTGGAATGTCAGACTCCCGCCACGTAAAGTCTCTCGGTGTGGTACTGAAGAGGTAGATACAGCTTTCATAGAGTGACAAAAATGCCATAAACACGTGATGGCAGATTTGTTTGGGGTAGAGTTAATTACTTCCTTGTTAATTCCTGATAGAATTTAGGGGGCTTTTTCACAGCTTACTTTTGGCGGTTGATGTATCTTTTTATATAAAGAGCCATAGATTAGGACATTTTTAAAAAAATCCACATTTTTCTTTGTAGGTAACGGTTCTATCTGATTTCATATTTTTCCATTCTTAAACTGACTTGATCCATTTTAATAATGCCCATGCCCTTCATCAGGGCTGCATAAACAATCCTTATTACGCGTTTCGTAGAGACAGATGTGAACATTCAACAGGCTTTGGGAGACATTTGCAGTTGAGGATATCTAGGTGGATTTTCTTTCTGGGAGATTATCCGGGACTAGCAACAGGCAGAGAAAATGTTTCCCAGGCCTGCGAGTGCTTAGGAGGTCCTTGGTGTGCTAGATCTTTTTTCTCCCATAAAGGGGAAGTGGTGTGCACTGGGGGTGGACAAAAGAAAAATGACAAGAGGCAAAAGCTTTGCTTGCCGTGGGATCAGATTCCAAGCAGAATTCCTTCGTCCACTTGCACTGCTGCGAAAGTGCAGTGTGGTGTTCGTTTTCACTGTATCTGCTCGCTTAATTGTTTCTGCCTGTTCATTTCATTCTTCAGGGAAAACATTAGCCTAAGGGACATTAGAAAATCAAAAGGTAGGTTTGAAGTTTAACAGGAAATGAACAGCAGTTCTGCTGCAATATTGAAGTTTAGAACCAGTAAGAAATAGCCACACTTCTCAACTCTCTGCGACTTTTCTCCTTTTGTTGTTTTCTTTTGCTCTCCCAAATGTCAAGATTAAAGAAAAACATTCCATGGTTTCTACATTTTTCCATGGCAAGGGCATAGAAAGGATGCTGTGAGGTACGCACTGGTGGAACTTATCTTAGGTACAGGGAAACATCAGGAGATTTTAAATTATTATGCAGGAATTTACAAAATCCAGGACAGATTTCCTGACAGCTGTAATTGTTTAATTCTTTGAGAATTATCCCTCTCCACCCCCAAACCTCCTCTTGCCAGAATTAGCGAGATGATTATTAAGGAAGTGGTAGGGAGGTTAGAATCTGAACCATCTCAAAACCCAAACTGGCTAGATAATTGTCCAACACTCTCTTTCACTTGCACCGTAGGAATACAACTTCTGAGTCTCTTTGTGTGTGCTGTTTAAGTTTGACCTCTAGTAGGGAAATTATCTTTAGACAGAATAGAACTTGAACTTCAGAAGTTTATTGCTCCTCATCCTACCTGCCATTTCTACTCAGGGTAGCTCAGCTTAATTGTTACAATACCAGTTATGCTGAAAATGCTGGTATTTTAACAACTCAAGGTGAAGTGTTGTCATTGTCCACCTTCTCTCTGATCACGGAGACAAAAGATCAAACAGATATTCAGAAACCACTCTCAGAGGATCTTAACTGAAAACACTGCCAATTTTACAGCTACACTCTCCACTCTAACAAGAAAATCACACAATTCAAGGAGAGCAAAGCAAAGCAATCGACAGAGCCAAGTTGTTTACAATGGCTCAAAATTTTTTTTTAAAGTTGAATAATAAGGTAATAAGATATCAGGCAAAAAAATAATAATCGAAAGTCTTGAAAAGGTATTAGTCCATATATTTTGGGGAATAATTGCGTTAATTCAAATGGCCATCATGAGCAGAGTGGAATAACAAGTCATTACCTTTTCCTGCCTTTGAAGAACAATGGATTTGGGATGAATCCAAATTTTAAAAAAGCAATCATGATTTCATATTCAATTATCTAATGGAAAGACGTGGCAGTTTCGCATTTATTTGCTGAGTCTATGACTTCATAGGCATAGCACACTTGGAGAAATAATTGAATCCAAAGTTATGTTGAATTTTTCATCGATTATGTTTCGCATTCATTAGTTTTAAGGAGAGCGGGGCAGCAGAACAGTTGATTATAAAACACCATTCTAGGAGGAAAAACTGGCTGGTTGAGCTACCTTTGCAACAATTGTCCTCCGCGGAGAGCGAAACCTTTGACTGTTTCTGTTACCCGCATGGAAGCACTGTTCGTGCTGGTGGTGGAGGGTGGGGGCAAGACACTGGGTGCAGGTCTGAAATGGGCAAGCAAGGCGCACGGACAAAGTGCAAGTTCAATACTTAGAGGGGAGGGGGTAGATTTGTACAGGTATCAATTATTGTGGCTACAAGTCATAAATAATGCTAAATAAAACATGTAACTAAACGGGCATTAAAGACCTTTTACATACACGGAAGACAAGAAAAGCTTTTTTCCCTCCTATGCTGCAGACTGCAGGCATTTTCCTCTGCCTCTGTCAAGTGTAATTCTTTCTTGATGAATGACAAGGCAGGATAATAGGCTGTGGTCGCCATGGCAACCAGACAGCAGCACTGTGTGCCTAGCATTTTTTCATCTGAAAATGAAACCAGAAGCAAAGAAAAGCTGAAAATGTAACCAACAGATTAACTGATACAAAAAAAAAGAAAAGAAAAGAAAGAAAGGAAGAAAAAAAGGAACAAAAAGGCCAGTTAGATTACAAGCAATTAAAATTACAGTACCTACTCTCCATGTGTGTGTCTCTGTTTCTTCTCTGTCTCTGTCTGTCTTCTTCTCATCCCCAACAGATATTTAAAAATACTATTTGATAAACATGAAATAATCTTGTTTAACTGCATTTTTCAAAAAAGGCTCATTTGTTTTTGAAATCTAGGAAGAATTGATTTTTTTTTCAAGAGGCATTTAATTTCATTAAATGCTACAATGTATTAAGCTCCATGTATTGTGCTTGTACTGGAATTTCTGAATTCCTTTCCTCTCTAATGCCCATCCCTGCACTAGACAGAGACCAAGGGTATAATGTGCAACAGTTTTGTCTGCGGCAGGATTGCTGGGGTGAGGTGGGAAACAGACAGTGATTTGGACCTGACGAGAAAGTCAGAAAAGGAGAAGAAAAATCCTGCATCAATTCAAAGGATTTTATAGACTCCATCCACTGCCTTGACTAAATAATCAGAGTTGCTCTTTGGGGAGATACAAGAAAGCTGCAGTTCTTTGCTGTTCCCCTATTCCGAAACATAAGTTGGTTCCTGAATCCCTGCTCGGAACATCGTCTATTCTGCCCATATTATTTCCTATTGTTTACCAACCTCAGGTCCTTGACTGCAGCTCTCCTTGGAGATGCTCTCTGTCTGTGATGAACACACACACACACACACACACACAAACTCTGATCTAGAGGAGTGTTTTCGGAGAGCAAGTCTGTTTGCATTAGATGACTGGTAAAAGAAAAAAAAACCACTGTACTGTGAGGGGCACAGCTCTGCAATTTCAGCACAAGGAGCACAGGAGGAAAGCAAACCAAACAGACCCCAGAATCAGTGGCCTTGAGCTGGACTCTTAGTCTCACCCCTTTGGTGATAAGATTGGAAGTATCGACACGTAGTAGGAAGGAGCTGGGGGTGGAGTGGGTAGAGGCTTAGCGCCTGCACAGCGTACCTTCAATGTTTTTCATATTTCCAAAGGACGCGTCCTACCTATGCACGGGAACGAAAGGCATCAAGAGCTGTCTGGTATGCGATAGGAATCAGTGACTGACATCATCCAAGTGCTGAGTTTTCTAGTCTGTGTAGTAGCGATGTCCAGTTAGTGGGTGTGTGTGTGGTGCACAGAGAATGCACCCCTAGCCACCTGTTTCTGCAAGATGTGCATCAATCAAATTCCTCTATGTGAGGGCCTTAGAAAGCATGAGGTGCTCATGAGAAGGCAAGATGGTATCCCCTGGAGATGTTGAGAAACTGGTTTTCAGGGGCATCCTAAAGAAATGCCTGTGATCTGCCTAAAGCAGAGAAAAAGACAGACCAGCTCAGGGCTCCTATCTCAGGAAACCTCCCCCTCGGTGGACAAGAAGACTAAAATGTGGAATGAAGCCCGCAGAGAAGTCCATGGAAGTTAGTGCCTGCATGGGGGTGTCTGAGCACAGACAAGGGCCCAATATGTGCTGGAACAGAGCGCTCTCAGTTTCCCCATAGCATGCCCAGTGGTGTTGCACTGGCCACCCACAGCAAGGCCTAATAAATCCTTCCTTTGTCCCCATTTCCCCCAACACACACAAATGCAAAGTAAACAGTTGGATCAAAGCTTTTAATGTGCTTTGTGCTGTTTTATTTGAAAAGATCAGGTCTGATATTTGAGAGGAAGAGTCCATCTGGCCGGCTGAGAGAAGCTTCAGACGAATTATAAACAAGACTGTGGCACAGAGTCCTCCCCCAGCCCAAGGCCTGCCATGCCATCCCCAATGCCTGGTCCCATGTGAGCCAGGCTTTCCTGAGCACTGCTGCACAGGGAGCTGGCTGCACCGCGATCCATCGGCCCTCTGAAAAGCCTTTCCTAGAATTTTCCAGCGCATACCCTGCAAATTAGCATTGCCAGTTCTCTAAGTTCCTATTGGCTAAGACAATACCTTCGATCCAACATGGGAAGCGGGATACACAGCAGACTCATAGAATGGCAGATGTCCTAAACAGCACTCTGGCCTCAGAATCAGCCCTTAAGGCAATCGGATCTGGCTGAAGAGCCCATGAGAGTATTTTAGGCATGGAAAGCCAAGACACTTTGGCATAAAAAAAAAATGACCTAAATGAAAGATCTCTGTGAGTGAGATCCCAGTGGAAAGAATAGGCCATCAAAGAAGGAGGTACCTTTCTCTGAAGGGAGGAGAGAACTTCCACTTTGGCTATGATCTCGTCTAAATAAGATCAGAGTCAGCGAACTCAAAAGGCTTCCATAGCCTTGGCAACTCATGACAAAAGCCTAGGGTGATTACTGACGCCTTAAACAAGAGTGTCAATTTGTTAAGTCAACAACAGGAGTCACTGTGCACTTACTCCTCATGTAGGATCTCTGTCCTCAATGTGTTGTACAATGTGAATTAATGCTATAACTAGTACTCAGACAGTACTTTACACTTTCTGTGTGGGTGCAAACTGTTGAAATTTTTACTTAATATATACTAAATTGATCTTCTATATATAAAGATAATTGAAAATGAATCTTGATGTGAATGGAAGGGGAGAGGGAGCGGGAGATGGGAGGGTTGCCAGTGGGAGGGAAGTTATGGGGGAGGGGGAGCCACTGTAATCCATAAGCTGTACTTTGGAAATTTAAATTTTATTTTTTATTTTTTGACAGGCAGAGTGGACAGTGAGAGAGAGAGACAGAGAGAAAGGTCTTCCTTTGCGGTTGGTTCACCCTCCAGTGGCCGCTGCGGCCGGTGTGCTGCGGCCGGCATACCCGCTGATCCGAAGGCAGGAGCCAGGTGCTTCGCCTGGTCTCCCATGTGGATGCAGGGCCCAAGGACTTGGGCCATCCTCCACTACGCTCCCTGGCCACAGCAGAGAGCTGGACTGGAAGAGGAGCAACCAGGACAAAATCCGGTGCTCCGACCTGGACTAGAACCCAGTGTGCCAGTGCTGCAGGTGGAGGATTAGCCTATTGAGCCATGGCACCAGCCAGAAATTTATATTTATTAAATAAAAGTTAAAAAAAAGACAATACCTGCTCATACCTTACAAATATCCCATGATGGATGTCATGAAGATTCACATATTAGTTGTTCAAATAAACTGCTAATTAACTAAGAGTAAAAAGATGAGGAATGGAGATTTAAAAGAAGGGAAGAAATGGTGTATTAAATGTGATATAAATTTCCAAATAATTTCAAACTTGCATTTTTTATTTTATTACCACGTTTGGAACATAAACAAAAGACACATTGATGACATTTCTTCCATCTTGCATTTATCAAGTTTGATGCTACCATTTATAAAGTTATCTGTTCTTGCCCAGTTGGGAGTTCTTGGTGACCTGGCTAACTTGACACAGCCTCAGGGTCTAACAAAGTGCATGGCTCATAGTAGGCACTTAAAAAATGTGTTTTTTTTTTTTTTGGCCTATGTCGTGGTGCAGTGGGCTAAACTACCCCCTGAGATGCCAGCATCCCATAATGGAATGCTGTTTTGAGTCCCAGATGCTCAGCTTCTGATCCGGCGTCCTGCTAATGCACCTGGGAAAGCAGCTGAGAATGGCCCAGGCACTTGGAACCCTGCTGCTCATGCAGGAGACCCCAGTTGAGTTCCAGGCTCCTGGCTTCAGACTGGCTTAGTCCTGGCTGTTGCAGTCATTTGAAAGTGACCCAGCAAGTGGAAGTTCTCTTTTTCTGTGTCTCTTTCTCTGTCACTTTGCCTTTCGAGTGAACAAAATAAATCTTTTTAAAAAATACATACTTGATCATCAAAGGGATGAGCTTTGAAGTCAGACAACATCTGCGTGTGTGTACCATGCATGAGTGGTACCTGGGGGTGACTTTCCACAGCACTGTGGTAACTCCTAAATAACAGCCATGTGCGAATGTATCCATAAAGCCTAGCATAGTGTAGTAGCTATACAATAGCTACTGGTGTTTGCTTTTAAATTCAAACTCCTTCAATGAGTTTTTAGTGAGTTGCTTACCTTTCCCAAAGACCTTTTGTGATACTGTTTGGAAGCCCATTCAGCACTGGTGGAGGAGTTGACTTTTATAAAAGTCTCATTCCCAGAGGCCAGTGCCGTGGAGCAGTAGGTTAATCCTCTGCCTGCAGCACCGGCATCCCATATGGGTGCTAGTTCTAGTCCTGGTTGCCCCTCTTCCAGTCCAGCTCTCTGCTATGGCCTGGGAAAGCAGTGGAGGATGGTCCAAGTCCTTGGGCCCCTGCAGCCATGTGGGAGACCAGGAAGAAGCACCTGGCTCCTGGTTTTGGATCGGTGTAGCTCCAGCCGTTGTGGCCATTTGAGGAGTAAACCAATGGAAGGAAGACCTTTCTCTCTGTCTCTCCCTCTCACTGTCTGTAACTCTAACTCTCAAATAAAATAAATAAAATCTTTAAAAAATAAATAAATAAAAGTCTCATTCCCTAGAGTGTCGGGATGCCAGCCTATTGCAAAGACCGTATGCCTTGAAACGACAGAAGAGCAAATGCTACCTGTAACTCATTGGAACAGGAAAAGTTGAGTTTGACTGGAAAGACCAAGAAGTAAAGTGGGTATGAACCTGTGGGGCTGCAGAGGGTGGAGATCAAACATAACACCCAGCAGTGGAGGCATTTATCTCTGGATGCCCACCTGGGTTTGGGCATCTGAAGAACAAATCCCAGACAGCAAAATCAGTGCACACAGAACTAACTGAGATCAAAGACAGAACTGGCATTCAGGCAAGAGTTGCCAATCACCTATGTGGGACAATGAGTGGGAGCAGGCACACGCGTCCAGCCCTTAACTTAGGAGGCAGTGGCACAGTAGCAAACCCTGAGCAGTCAGACTAGCAAAGTTGCCAATCAGCCTCTCTTGCTTAAAGCTGTGTGACTGGACTCTCTTATCTTGGCTTCCTCAGCTACAAAGGTGGAGATAACAGTAGCGCCTGCCTCACAACATCCTTTTGATCATTAACTGATCTGATACATGTTCAGGCACTTGGAAGTGGTCTGTACATAGAAAGTACTCAATAGATTTTTGCCATTGTGGTTTGATTTGTATTCACTCTTTCTTTCCATGTTTATTAAAGTTGAGAGGGACCGATGCTATGGCTTAGGTGCTCAAGCTGCTGCCTATGGCACCAGCATTCCATATGGGCGCCAGTTCGAATCCTGGCTGCTCCACTTCTCATCCAGTTTCCTGCTAATCTGCCTGGGAAATCAGGGGAGGATGGATCAAGTGCTTGGGTCCCTACACACATGTGGGAGACCAGGAAGAATTCCTGGCTCCTGGCTTCAGATGAGCTCAGCTCCAGCTGTTTTGGACATTTGGGGAGTGAACCAATGATTGGAAGATCACTCTGTCTCTCTCTCTCTTCCTGTTTCTCCCTCTCTCTCTAACTCTACCTTTCAAATAATAAATAAATAAATCTTTGAAAAATAAAGTTGGAAGAGGGGAGGGCATTTGGTACAGCGGTGGAGTCAGTGCCTGGGGTGCCTGCATCCTCTATCAGACTGTCTTGTCAAGTTCAGGCTACTCCACCTCTGACTCCAGCTTCTTGCTGTTGTGTTCCCTGGGAGGCAGCATGTGATGGTTCAAATACTTGGGTTTCTGCCACCCACGTGACTTGGTTCGGGCCCTGGTTGTTGTAAGCATCTGGGAAATGAATCAATGGGAAGATCTTTCTCTGCCTTTCAAATAAAATGAAAAAGAAATATTGTAAAAGAAAATAAAGTTAGGAAAGATTGCGAACTTATGACCAAAAAGAGCTCTAGACCCAGGGTCAGAAGACCCTGCTTTGAAAATCAGTTCTGCCACTTCCAAGCCTCAGTTTCCCCATCTGAAAATGGAAGTAAGAGACCTGGCTTGAAAGCTATGAGTTACCCATTTATCCATCAAGACCAAGATTGAGTGTGTCCATAGAGATCCTGCCAGTGATAAGCAGAGATCCTCACTGTAGCAAAGTATCAGAGAAACATAGCAGCTGACTGCAGATGTGGACAGCAGAGGTTAGTTAGGGTCCCTGTCCTCACACACTAAGGGGTAGGGACTCAAGCATCAGCGATGGAAATTGCCAAGATCAGCACAGGGCTAGCTTAGCCCTGAGACACGATGATGCTAAACTAATCACCCGAATTCATCATGCAGGTGAGGTTGTCATCCTCACAAGCCTCCAGGACTGTGCTTTGGCTTACAAATGAAAGTCTAAGCTCCTGCAACCACCATCCAAGTGGTCCAAGAGCTGCTTTCTGTCTTCCTCCTCCTCCTCATCTTCTTCTTCCTCCTCTTCCTCCTCCCCCTCCTCTTCCTCTTCTTCCTCCTCCTCCTCCTCCTCCTCCTCCTCCTCCTCCTCCTCCTCCTCTTCTTCTTCTTCTTCTTCTTCTTCTTCTTCTTCTTCTTCTTCTTCATTTTGCAGATTGGCTTTATTTGCAGTTCCAGCATTCGGCAGCTTTTTGGACCACAGATGGTTCATAATGCTCCACTCCACCATATGGGCAGTTAAATTTATAGCCAAAGAAAAGGAAGTGACCACAGAAAACTTAACTGACACATAGAGGCAGCTCAACTGGTTACAGCCAGTGTCTGTCTGATATGAACATAGTTTGAAAAGCTGACTTGTGGTTGATTGAGACACAATAGTAAGTTACAGCCTGTTCACACATCAAGTTAGGTTACAGTTCATGATGTATGGAGAAAACTTTAAGACAAACTTAACCCATGTACAGAGGTATCTGCACAATCATTTGAACAATTCAACTGATTCAAATCCAGGAAGGATTTACCACAATGTCTTAACTTTCCACATTATCTCTCTTTCAAGATCCCTAAGATTTTGAATATTCCCCGTAAATACACTTGGCACTTGCAGGAGAGAGGCATAAACTTTTGGACTCACTCTTCCTTCCATCTGGAACAACACCGTTTCCCATCCCCACCTGTCCACATTCTCAGCTAAATCTACTTCCCCTATCATGGCATCTTTCCCCAGTGCTCCAAGCTCTACGCGCTCTCTAGCTCTCTCGGACACTTAATAGCCTCTACTCTGTATTAGAATCATGCAATTATCTGTCTTTTCCCCTTACACAATTACAGGTTCCTTCAATAGGCGAGGATTTTAACTGTTTCATCCTTGAAAAGGGACTTAAATATAATAGCCAAGCAATACATATTTGCTGTTATTGATTCCATATGGCTGGGTGAATGGATAAATGAATGAAGGAAAACGGAATCTCTAAGTTCCCCCGCCTATGGTCAGGTTTGGCTTTTTAATAAAGACAATGCTGACCATAGATGTTAGTATGAATAATGGCAATAAGTATGAATTAGCACCTATCAATACCTATTATGAATCAAATGTGAACTAAAAGGTAGAAACACAGCAGTGAGTGAAATACTCACATCTCCCCTCCCTGGAATGCACAGTGCTATGGGAGGGGCATGCATTTATCAAATCACTGCTCAAATATGTAATTAGGAACCTTGAATGGTGCAGGATAGAAACATTACAGCAGGTTATAAGAACACAAACCAAGAGACAGGATCTAATTGGGGGGAGGTCGGCACAAGCTTCCTTGAGGATTCAATCTTTTTATTCAGATTTGCCATGATGATAGCCATTGCTGTTGGACGAGTGGTGACTTGACTGCAGGGGACTGAAAAGAATGGCCATTAAAGGCATTTTATCCTGCAGTCAGATGTCTGCAAGGCTGTGTGACGATGGAGAGTGGTCTAGCACCCATGCCAGTTATTGTGAGGGTATGTCATAAACAAATCAGGCAGCAAAAGGAATGGTTCAGAGAAGAACAGGATAACAAGAAGTGGGTAAGACCAAGGTGGGGAGGAATAGCTCAATGAATAAACAATAAATTGGAATGAGAAGAGAAATAAACATAAGGCACAAGAGAGGATATGATGCTTATATAATCCATTTGCATCCTGGTTATCACAAATAAAGTCTATAAACCTTTAACATATAAGTTTGTTTTGTCTTCAGTTAAACTTTCTGAATTTAGAATCTAAGGAAAGGATTTTGACTAAGAGGAAATTATAACCCAATGTTCGTGTTCATGAGAATATGCATGTCTGTATCTAGATGCTGGGCCAATGCAATGTTATTGCCTAATGGGGGTACAGAGTAGCAGAAAAGAAGAGATTGGGTGGAATTCAGTGAGAGGGCTTGGGGGTCAGCCTCTGTACATTTGGCTCTGGCTGGGTATTGAGCTGTGAACATAGCTGTAGCTGAACTTATGAAAATAAATGGGAGGGGGGCAACACTGTGGCATAGTGGGTAAAGCTGCCACTTGCAGTTCTGGCATCCCATATGGGCACCAGTTCAAGTCTTGGCTGCTCCACTTCCAATCCAGCTCTCTGCTGTGGCCTGGGAAAGCAGTAGAAGATGGCCCACATCCTCAGGTCCCTGGGAGATCCAGAAGAGGCTCCTGGCTCCTGGATTAGGATTGAATCAGCTCTGGCTGTTGCAGCCTTTTGGGGAGTGAACAAGAGGATGGAGGACCTCTTTCTCTGTCTCTCCTTCTCTGTCTGTAACTATGCCTCTCAAGTAAATAAATAAATCTTTAAAAAAAGAAGAAAAGAAAAGGTAAGGGAAGGGAAGGTGAGGGGAGGGAAGGGGAGGAAAGGGGAGGGAACGGGAGGAAAGGGCAGGTTACACTTGGAGAAGAAGGCAGGTGGCCTTGTATAGAAGCCCAATAAGGTCCAATCCAGTGGTGAAAATCTTAAGAACTAGAAAAGCAGAGGGAGAATGTACATCAAGAACTCTAATGCACTGCACTACACAGTGAACTCTAGGTCACGGAGTGGTGACCTTGGGCACTATGATACTAAATGCATGTTCTAAAAAAGCAGCATGTTTTCAGGACCTCCCTGTGTGGAGTTCTGTTGACACAACCATGTTGGAGACATTAGAGAGAGCAAACCCTTTCTGGGTACACGTGCACTTGAAGTCGGCTGCGTTTGGACTGGAAGGCAAGTGGAAAAACTGGGGTGCTACGGTTTAGGTGTGTTTGAGGGTTTTATGTTTCATGTGCTGGAAGCCTTTTCCCCAGGATGGCCATGGTGAGTGGCAGAGGGACCTGTAGGACCAGATGGTGATTAGGTCTTGGAGGCACCATGCTCAGAAGGGATTGACATAATCCTGGATGGGCTTCCCTTAGGTGTTATGAGAATAGCAAGCTTGTTCTTGGCCTTTTCTTCCTTCCTGCCTCCCTGTGATGACTCCCTCTTCCTTGCACTCCCAGCATGCCGTTATCTGCTATGATGTGATACAGCCAAAGACCCTCACCAGAGGCTGGACTTCTCTTGGACTTTCAGCTTCCAAAACTGTGAGCTAAATATGCTTCCTTCTATGCATTAACCAGGCTCATGTAGTGTGTAATAGCAATAGAAAACCAGCTAAGAGAGGGAGGATACTGAGTCTTTAGGTTACTGAGTGTAAAGAGTAGGGGAAGTAGAAGCTGGGGGTGTAAAAGATAAGTTTCCTTTGATTAACAGTTTTTTTTTTCCTAGACGGGATGTTAAGAAATATGAATAAAAGTGATTTAGCCTGGATTCCTCCCTTCACCCCTACAAGTCTGCCATGTTGTTAAAAAAAAAATCTACCCTGGGAGACTCCTTCTCTGAGCTGTTAAGTCTTTGCAGTCTCCAAGGTTCCTTTATTAAAGCACAAATGCCCATGGGAGGGACCCACCTTATTAAATAATACCTTAAAGAAAGATTAATCTATCAGTTATTCTCTAATCGGCACAGAGAGCAGAGCCTGCAGCCCTAGAGGGTGGAGACAGTGATGGGGCGAGGAGTTGGGCAGAGCCATTACCCAGTGGGAGAATGCTGGGGAAGATTCCATGCAGTGTTACAGGGAGCCTCAGCCAGGGCCTCGGTTGTACAAAAGCCTGTGTGTGCTTCCAATGAGAGCTCTTGACCTAACGTAAATGCACCATTTATGCAAATATTTTATTCATAGAGGAGTCACTTGCATCAATCATACAATAAAACTGTATACGTATTTGGGACTTTGCTCTTTAGTATTCATGGAACTTCACTGAGTCAGATACTTAGATGTAAAAAAAAAAAAAGTGATTATAAGCTGCATAAAAATGAAAAGCATGCAGGAGACTTCCTCATTGAAAGCCTGATTGCCTCATCCCAGGGTTTTGTGAATAGGCGTGGCTGACTGGCACTCAGGCCATAAGCAAATCGGCCAATCAGAACTCAACAATGCCTTGACTCCAAACTGGTCACATGAAAAACTTGTAGTATTCAAAAATCTGATGACAAAACTGTAAAAGTTCTGTTTTTTTTTTAAAGATTTATTTATTTATTTGAAATTCAGAGTTACACAGAGAGAGAAGTAGAGGCTGAGAGAGAGAGGTCTTCCATCTGCTGGTTCACTCCCCAGATGGCCACAATGACCAGAGTTGCGCCAATCTGAAGCCAGGAGCCAGGAGCTTCTTCCAGGTCTCCCATGTGGTTGCAGGAGCCCAAGGACTTGGGCCAACTTCTACTGCTTTCCCAGGCCATAGCAGAGATCTGGATCAGAAGTGGAGCAGCAGGGACTCCAACAGGTGCCCATACAGGATGCCAGCACTGCAGGTGGGGCTTTATCCATTATGCCACAGCACAAGCCCCTGTAAAAGCTCTTGAACACAGAATGTTGTCAGCCAAAAAAGTGAATATTTACTCATGATTGTTTGCTACTGATATGACTATACTCAGTGCAAAAAACCTTAGGAAAATGTGGGATGGTAAGTAGGGTTGAAAATGGAAACAAATTACAAGTAAAAAGGTAAAAATGAGTGATTTTTCCAGCGTTGTGGCAAAGTGGGTAAAGCTGCCACCTGTGATAGCAACATCCCATATGGGTTCCAGTTTGATTCCCAGCTGCTCCACTTCCCATCCAGCTGCCTGCTAATGCACCTGGGGAAGCCGTAGAAGATGGCCCAAGTCCTTGGGCCCCTGCATGTGCATGGGAAACCCAGAAGAAGCTCCTGGTTCCTGACTTCAGCCTGGCCTAGCCTAGCAACCATCTGGGGAGTGAAATAGCAGATGGATGATTTCTCTTTCTCTCTTTCTCTGTACTTGTGCCTTTCAGATAAATAAAAATAAGTCCTTAGAAAAAGAGGAAGGTAACTTGTTTTTTCTTTGACTACCTTTGAGAGTTTAAAAACTACTTTTAACATGTTTCTCTCCGCTATCTCTATGCAGATGGATGTTTCATTTCTGGGGTTAACCTGGTTGCCCTGTGACACACTTGACTCCACACAGGCTGTAGGAACTTTCCTTTTCTTTCTTTCTTTTTTTTTTTTTTTGGTAAAGATTTATTTATTTATTTGAAAGAGTTACACAGAGAAAGAAGGAGAGAGAGAGAGAGAGAGAGAGAGGTCTTCCATCCGCTGGTTCACTCCCCAGTTGGCTGCAATGGCTGGAGCTGCCTCTTGGGTAGAAATGTAATTCAAGGAAGGTGAACCCTTTCCGTTTGCCAGTGATTCTCCAGCAGACATGTCTTTCAGGCACTTGAGATACTTGTGCATGAGAAAAGATGGAATGGGATCACAGGCAACATAAGCTTAAGGATGATCAATCGGAGAGCCATTTGAATTTGACTTTGGCCTACAGTGTGCGCTGAAAGCTTGCATTTACTAGAGAAGTGCATGGGAAGGCAATAGAAGCATTCCTTTACGCAGTCTCTCTCAGACCTGCGTTCTCCGGTTATTCCTCTGCCCCAGCCCCCAACCCATGCCTAAATCAACCAGAAACTCAGAGCGTTAGTTTTCTCAGCACTGAATGCTCTTCAGGGCCAACATTACCTTGCATGTCTGTTTTCTCTCAGGAGGTTGCACTTCATGGACCAGCATCGTGTATTATTCATCTCAGTATTCCCAGGATGTAGTAGGTCCTCAATTAATGCTTATTGAATGAATTAAGTACAAAATAGGTAACAACCTATTAAAATATTTTGCCAGTTGGATTCTATCATTTTTTAACTGTTGGTTTAGCATAAAGCATGACATTGCTCTGGGCAAGCAGGTAAGTGGATATTTAAAAGGCAGATTTATGTGTAATTGGATATAATGCATTCTAATGATTTGAATTGATTTGGTTAGTTTAATTTGGATGAACGACACTCAGTCCATTGGCTTTATTTGTTTCCTTGGTAGTAATAAATGACAGTCCTCCTAATACCTTGCTGGTGGCGATTGGTGTGTCAGTGGAACAACTGGAACCTTTTGTTTTTGCAACAACGATTTAGGGGCAAACAATAGGATGCTTGAAAACCTATCTAATCCAGCTTCGTAGTTTCATAAGCTGTCAGAACCTTCATTTTCTTTGTCTTGATAGGAAGACAAGATAGGATATAAAAAAACAGAGAGGACATCAGGTGTTCAGGAGCCAACAGACCTTGCTCACTTCTGTTTTTGGAAACATGTCTATAAAATCAGGTAAATGATAAATGTTGAATTTCCTAATTATTTTACAAATAGCAAATTTGGAAAAAAATCAAAACAATGTCATCAGCAATTTGTGAAATGAGGTAGAAGTCTTATTTTCCTGCAAGAGGTAAAACTTGAGGACACATTGCATCCAAATTAATGTGGTCAGTGAATGGAAAACCAACGTGGAATCACAATTCAAAGACATAACTTGAGATTATAGAAATAAAGGTCCAGGTAGAGAGAAAGTTTTACATTTTCACATTGTTTGAGCAGAATTATTTAAGTTAGGCTTGGTTTGTATCTGCATATCCAATAACAATTTAGACTCAATATTAAGCAGTGTTCTACTTTAAAATGTGCATTACTAGGGACTGGCACAGTGGTACAGCTGGTTAACCTGTCACCTGTGATGTTGGCATCCCACATGGATGCCCATTCAGGTCTCAGTTGCTCCACTTCCAATCCAGCTCCCTGCTAATGCACCTGGAAAAGCAGTGAAAGATGGCCCAAGTGTTTGAGCCCCTGCGCCCATGTGGGAGACCCAGATGTAGCTCCTAGGCCCTGGCTTTAGCCTGGCGCAGCCCTGGCTGTTGTGGCCATTTGGAGAGTGAAACAGAGGATGGAAGAACTGTCTCTGTCTCTCCTTCTCTCTCTATAACCCTGAATTTAAAATATATCAAAAAAGTTCACCTTGATTTAGTGAACTGAAAAAAAAAGACTTTGGATTTTAAAAATTAAACACATTCTCCAATAATTCAGATATTGCTGTGAGCTAAGAGTCGGGAAAGCTGAGTCCAAGTCTTCTCATACATATCTTTGTGGTACTTGCTCAATATCTCTTTCTTCAAATGCCTCCATTACCAAAATAACTTAATATCACATGGATATGAGGCAGGTAAGCAAGACAATAAATAAGAAAGTGCTTATCTAACACATTGGGAGAAATATATCATAGAAATGTAAGAAGGTTTTCTTTTTTAATGTCAGAATTAGCTACAGTCCTGTATCCAGTTCTAGCCATCCAGCTAAAGCTGGATTTGGAAACAACTCAAAGAAGAGCCACCCTGATGATAAAGAATTCTGGAAATAGGTTTTATTAAAACAGGTTAAAGGAACTGGAATTACATATTTCATTGAAGAAATGTTTGAGGGAGGATGAAATGATTGTTTAAAACTAGAGCTGTGCTTCTCAATACATAGTCCCAGATCCATGGTTGCCACGTCCACTAGGGACCTGCTAGAAATGTAAATCTTAGGCCTCTTTCCTACTGAATCAGAAACTCTGGGTGTGGGACACAGCCATCAGTGGCTTCCCAACTCTCCAAAAGTCATTCCAATGCACAGTCCAGTTTCAGAACCCCATAGTGAATAGAAGAGGTGCTAACAAGGAGAATGAAAGTGAAAGTTATCAACCTTTGGAACAGAAAAGAAGAGCTGGGTAGGACTTCAAATGTCTAATCTCCCCAGTTTAAAATACCACATAACGGAAGCAGGTATTTGACCTAGCAGTAAAGATGCCACCTGTCATGTCATCATGATTGCATTTGATTCCTGGTTCCAGCTCCTGATTCTAGCTTCCCACTAATGCAGACCCTGGGAGGTGGTGGTGATGGCTCAAATAATCAGATTCCCATGTGGAAGACCTGGATTGAGTTTCTGTCTCCTGGCTTTGGCTGGGCCCAGTGGATGGGATCCCTCCATCTATCTGCTTTTCTAACTAATTAAAAATGGAAGAATCTTCAGATAAGGAAAGAGGAGAATGCAATAGTAATTCAAGAGAAAAGCACAGGATCCATCTGAGAGGTCCCCTTCCTTCTTTCTCTCTCCCCTTATTTTTTCTTTCAAGGAGAGTACAAAAGTCATATTAATGTCTACACGTGTTTACACCTTCAGATAAAATTGTGCATAAGTTTACTCAATGATGAAGTCTTCAGGGGATGGCATGTTGTTAGCCTGCGAAATGAAGCCACATGTGTGCACCAAATTCAAGGGGCATAACTCTGTATAGCTCATAAGTAGTAGAAAGTCAGACTGTCAGAAAACCTGTGAAAACAAGGTAAAATGTCAATTTAAAAAGGAAAAATAGAAAAAAGGAAGGAAGGGAGGCAGAAGGAAAGTCACAGAAAATGGAATACAGAGAAAGAATTGCCAAGTCTTAGCACAGAAGACGTGAGAGAAGGTATGATAAAGGAGCTTCCAGTGTTTCCAGGTAGCATTGCCGTCCAACACACTGGAGCCTTGCAAAGATCTCTGTCCTCTGGGGCTTCTCATGCTTATCAGTTCATCTTAAGAATTCGAATTGAGCTGAGATGTCTTATTTTGAGTTTCCTTAGGCACTTTGATAATTAAAGCCCTCGAATAGGTGCTGACCATACTCACCTTACAGAACTCTCTCTGCTCTCCCAGAAGATTGTCACTATTGAAGAATGAAAAAAATCACATTTACTTTTACTGTTTCTGTGGGATAAAGGCCAAAGATTTCCACCTCTACTTAACTAAATCTCCTCTTTGAAGGCAGGTTATTTATCAACCCAAAGAGATAACAAGAGAAAGGAAAATCCAGTTATTTAAAACATCAGTATATGCAATGGTGGCTCTAATTATTCACATGTGAAACATTCACTTTTTCAATTATTTGAAGCAACATCCTGATCCTACAAAAACTTCCCTTGTCATTCATCATTTATGTAGATGTCTGCTTCTAAATACCTGTACTTGTTAAGAAAAACCAGTGATGTAAATACAGATGAGTCAAACAAACAGAACCAAACATGCTAGACTAACTTGGCTTCTTTCTCTGACAATTATTAGACTGATGGGTTTAGAGGATGACATTTGGAATCATATCTTCAACAAGTCACATGACTGAGCTTCCCATGATCTCCTTTGGGAAAGTTTGAGTCAAACACGGGAATAATATGACTCTGAGAGAAATATATATCAGAAACGTTACTTAGGATAAAAAAGATATTGAGTGATGGAATGATGGACTGAATCTGCAGATGGGGAAAATGGTGTTTGGCAGTAGTGTGTTTAAAGTAGACACGTGTTTTAATTGATAATAAGATGATATGAGTCGACTCTTCAATGGTTGTTAAAAATATTAATATGAATCTTTATTCATAGAAATTAAGTACTTAGGGGAAAATTCTTAAGTGATCATCACACTCTGCTTCCCATTTGTCAGTCCACATCTTGAAAACTGCATTTGATTCAGAGTAGCACATTTAACATGGCATCTAGACAAATTGGAGTGTGGAAACTCACAAGAACGATGAAAATATTTGCAATAACGGGCTGAGAAGAATAATGGGATAGTCTAAGTGTGTGTAGACTAGAGAAAAAACTCTAGAAGGAACTTGATTTTGTAAGGTTGACAAATAGAAAAAAGATGACCAAAAATAATCTGAGTTGTCCAAAGATGGAATTACTGGTCAGGGAAGTGGTCTGTTATAAGTCAGCACAGAAATGCAAGCAAATGACGAGAATTGGACTAGATGGCCTTTTGGTTTCCTCCTCATTGAACTAAAAAGGAAATTTGGCTGAAGCATCTTCTGAAAACCATATTAATTTCTTGTATCATCTTTATCCCTGCTCTTCTCTATCAAACTGGGTACATGAAATCCAGGGGTGTGGAATCTAAGGCCAGCCTTCTGGAGCCATATCTACTTTCTATTTATTTATTTATTTATTTATTTATTTATTTTGACAGGCAGAGTGGACAGTGAGAGAGAGAGAGACAGAGAGAAAGGTCTTCCTTTGCCGTTGGTTCACCCTCCAATGGCTGCCGCGGCTGGCGCGCTGTGGCCGGCGCACCACGCTGATCTGATGGCAGGAGCCAGGTCCTTCTCCTGGTCTCCCATGGGGTGCAGGGCCCAAGCACTTGGGCCATCCTCCACTGCACTCCCGGGCCATAGCAGAGAGCTGGCCTGGAAGAGGGGCAACCGGGACAGAATCTGGCACCCTGACCAGGACTAGAACCCTGTATGCTGGCACTGCAAGGTGGATTAGCCTATTGAGCCGCGGCGCCGGCCTGCCATATCTACTTTCAATATTATTTTTAAATAAGGACAAGTCAATGACCATGTTTCTTGTTTTATAGAAGAGTTGACTCAATTCTGAACATTTTAAAGGAAATCATTACCAGTAGGGTTAGATCTAGAATATTGGATTTTTTTAAAAAAGTTTTATGTTTATTATTTTTATTTATTT
The DNA here is from genome assembly GCF_964237555.1 of Oryctolagus cuniculus. Taxonomy (NCBI): domain Eukaryota; kingdom Metazoa; phylum Chordata; class Mammalia; order Lagomorpha; family Leporidae; genus Oryctolagus; species Oryctolagus cuniculus. The sequence goes on from NC_091432.1 coordinate 114,535,349, forward strand.
GAAAGACAGAGTGAAAGAGAGAGGGAGCAGGGAAAGAAAGAGAGAGAGAATCTTTCATCCACTGCTTCACTTCCCAAATGTCCACAACAGCTGGGGCTGAACCAGGTCAAAGACAGGAGCAAGAAGTTCCATCCAGGATGCTCATGTGAGTGGCAGGAACCCAAGCACTTGGACCAGGATGTGCTGCTCTACATGGGCCTTAGCAGGAAGCTGGAGGAGCGAGGTGTGATGTGGGGTGGGGGTGTCCCAAGCATCAGTTTGATCTACACCACAGGGCTGGCCCCAGGACACAGGATTTTTGATTCACAAAAGTCAAACTTGGAAAGTGTCTCTTGCCTTTCACTGACGTGTCTCCTTAAGTTCTCCCTCCTGTTGATGGAGGTAATTAGTGAATTAATTCAAGCTCACTGAGTGTCATCTAAAGACATAACCCACAATTCTATAATCATAGGAGTGCTTCATGTGTGCAAGGTTGGTGATACTCTGGATGGATGGGGAATTTAGGGTGGGTCCTTTCTAGAAGTCTTAAGATATTGTTGTCATTTTGTATTGGCTAGGTCACAGCTTTCCATGGAAAATAACAGTTATCACATTGTGGGCAGGTAAGAGAAAACTCTGGGAATCAAGAAATGCTGATGACCTCCCTCATGCATTTCAATGCTTCTGCATTTTTGTCTTTCTCCATCCCACTACCAGTAAGTGTGATATCATCTTCGTCAACACAATGCCTAGTGTGTGCTGCACACAATTCCTGTGAATAAGCATTAGCTTAGATGGATTCTTTCATAGGGGTTTTTTTTTTTTTTTTTTAGTCCTAGACTTTACTGCAAGTTTACCTCTAACTAGATTTATGTGATGTCAAGATATAACTTTGGTGTTTTGACAGTTGTTATCATCATGGATAATAATCTGAAAGTTGAGTGGAAAAGCATAAAGCGAGAGTTTTCTGGCCAGCTAACTTAAGTGACTTACGTGATTAGCTACAAAGGCTGTCAGCAGAGTGAAGTTTAAGCCTCATGCCCCATTTGAATTTTACTACTAGAGACCAATCTGAATAGTTTCATCTTTGGCCAACCTCCTCTGCAAATATATACAAGTGCATATATATGCATTTGGGGTGCCAAATATATCAGCGCTCACTCCATCATCTGCCACATTGCAAGAATTCAAGGGGTTCTTTCAAGCCAGGATAACAAATCTCTGACCATTGAAACAGTTGGTGGCCAATACAATAGTAATTCAAAAGTTTGTGGAAAATGGAATCAAAGACAAGTTTATTTTGCTACAAGAATCCATGCATATGTGGTGTCTTCAAAAAATTCACAGAGCTCTTTACTTAGTATAGGGTTAACCTTATGAGTATAAAGTACACTAAAAATAAATCTTTGTAAAAACTAAGAGTGGGAATAGGAGAGGGAGGAGGAAGAAGGTTGGAGGGAGAGAATGTAGGGTGGGAAGTATCACTATGTTCCTAAATTTGTATCTATAAAATACATGAAATTTGTATACCTTAAATAATATTTAAAAATGATTTCAATTGGAAAAAATTCATGGAAACACATATGATGAAAAACTATACATGGAAGTAAAAATGTTCTGTAGCAAAACAAATATCAAATAAACTTGTCTTTTAATCCCAGTTTCCATGGAAATCTTAAAAATAATCACATATATGCATGAACTACATTTTATATATACGTTAATGATGACAATCACACACACACACACTATCTTTTAGGATAAAATCTTGGCATCATATAATGTCTAAGGATTTTAAAATGTCATTATCTGGACCTCCTAAATGGGGAGACAAGTAAATTAGAGAAGTAGGCAAAAAGATGGTAATTTAAGACTACATTTTTGCTAGCTGTAGATAGTGTTGTCCAAGAGTTAACAGACATCACTGCACCTGGATTAGCTCAGCAGAGCAACCTTTCCCCACAACTTCCTTGATGAAAGCCAAAAACATGAACATATTCCTGAAAATAGCAAAGGTTTTGCAAGATATTCATTTTCCATTGTTAAGAGTATCCCTATTTAGCCTGTAAGAACCTAAAAATATACAAACTAAATGCTAATGCATTGTATGAGTTGCATGTTCAGATTTCTTGTCGCATCTGGTGACTGCATGTAGTCAGCGGCACTTGGTACAGCTTGATACAGTTTGACATATTCTGGGATTTATTAAAATGTAAATGACAAAGCAGAAAAGAATGTTCAGACAATTGGATTACTCCATTGACTAAATGTTCCAATACTGTATCTATTTTTGTTAAAGCAATGGTGTCTCCTGCTGTGGAATGCTGAATGGAATATTCCATTGTGAGGCATGGGGAGAACCTGTACAAAGGAAATTGAAACCTAATCATTTAATTTTGGATTCACTTTTCCAAAGGCAACAGATTGTTAATACTTTCTTAAAAATTATGATAATTTTGGCATATAATTATTGGAAGATTCTCATTCCCAGCTATTTATTCAGTGTCTATTACTGTCACTGTAGCTTCATTCATGAAAACATGATGCATTTGCTTGCTTTACTCTTGGCCTTGGCTTGCTTTTCTTACGAACAATATGTGATGAGTATGTCATGGCAGTAAATATGCACAGGCCAAGAGAGATATATTCCTGATGGGAACTATTCTTACTCATTCCGGTGTCTTGAAGGATATGCAGGGATTGAGTTTAGAGAGAATGGAGGCCAGCTGTTTTCTCTCTCTCTACAGGGAGGAAGAGAAAATGGGATTAAACTACAGCGTGAGGGATTTGGGATAGAAATAAGAATTTCCCAACTGTGTGACTCTTAAGTACTGAAATGCATTTTGAAGAAAATATGTGGATATTAATTTTATTTTGGTGCCTTAAAAAAAAGAAAGGTGCCTTTCGATTATGTGGCATTACATGGATGAAACATGGAATCGGGGAGAGAGTCCGTGGATTAAGGCAGGTGGAGACTAAGAGAGGTAATTTTTAAAAACAGTCGTTAGTTTTTTAAAGCCAATTTTTCTCATGGGGACAGACAGGCAATTCTTACCTGTACTGTGAGAGGCCAGATGGAATGGAATGTCATATAAACAGTGGCTAGGGACAGAGAATGTGGGAGTACAAGGTACTCTATTTACTCTTCCCATTACCACTTCTGCTACTGAGAAATTCTAGTTTAAAGGCCAGATGTCTTGAGGTCGGCACTGTGGTATACAAGGTAAGTCTCTCTGTCTGCAGTGTCAGCATCCCATGTGGGCACCCGTTGCAGTCCCTGCTGCTCCACTTCTGATCCAGCTCCCTGCTGATGTGCCTGGGAAAGCAGAGGAAGATGACCCCAGTACTTGTGCCCCTACACCATGTGGGAGACCCCAAGGAAGCTCCTGGCCCCTGCTTTTGGATTGACCCAGTTCCGGCCATTGTGGCCATTTGAGGAGTGAACCAGTGGATAGAAGATCTTTCTCTCTCTCTCTCTCTAGCTGCCTTTCATATAAATAAAATAAAATCTAAAATAAATAAGTAACAGCAAAATGTCCTTCCTGTTATGTGTGGATTGTAACATATTTATTTATATTTACTTTTGAATTTATAAGGCTGTTGTTAGGATTCCTCGGGAACAGAACTCTCTTTTCATAGACTTCTATATTTAATCAGTGAACACTGTATACAGGTATTAATACGTGTACTCTATATGTATGTTTGTTCTCTATAAATAGATGCAAGTATGTATATATGTTCTTCAAAAAATAAGCTTGCATTGCACCCAAATTCATCTGGAGGATACTTCAAGAAGTTTGTGGAAAATAGAACTAAAAGTTTTTTTCGTGCAAAACAACTCAACTTCTATACTCATGCTTACATTTGAGTACATGGGATTCAAATTGGAAGACATTCAATTTTGCTTTTTAAAATTATGACCACAGTGAATGTAGGTTGTCTCGTGATTTGAAGACAATTTGTATTTTCCAATTCCTTGCGACAGTTTAATGAAACAAGAAGAGTGTTGAATTAAAATCAGAAACTTGAGGTCAGGTCTTAACTAAGTTGGAACCTGGCTGGATGATACAGACGACTCAGTGACTAAGGAAAATTTATGCTCTGAGAAATACAAAGTAGAGCAGCCTTGATGTGCCACTGCTCTATTTGCTCATAGAATATTTAACGTTTATTGTGAACTACAGTCACCCCACTCTGTTGTGTAACACTGGAGACTGCTTCTTCTATTTAACTCCTATTTCATACCTATTCTCCAATTTCCCTTGATTCCTTTTATCCCTTCCAGTCATTACCATTCTGCATTCAGATTGAGGTTTTGAGGGGTGGGGTTGTTGATTACCCTGATTTTATCAGTACACATTGTATTCATGTATTCAAATGTCACATCCTATACCCCATACACATACACAATCCCTGTTAATTTTTTAAAGAAGTAAAATGAAGATACATGGGATAGATGTTTTTAACATTTCTCCTTTTGGTTCTAATGTACTATTTAATATGCAACCAATACCAAAAACTCTTGGTTTTCTGAGCCCGTTCTAAGATTATGGCCCCCCGGCAGTAGTTCTCAATTTTGGCTGCATATTCTAATTTCCTGGGGAAATTTAAAAATCTCAGTTCCCAGGCTAATTAAATCAAGATCTTTTGAGGAAGGGCCCAGGTACCAGTATTTTAAAAATTCTGTTAAGTAGCTGCAATGTAGAGCCAAAACTGTGAGCTTCGCTATGGATACAGTGCAGGGAGGAACTAAAATAGTTACACTAATGTTATTCACTGTGAGTGCAAGAATTAGGTCTATTCTGTTCCATCCCATATTCCTACGACTTAACAAAGTCTTGAGTAGGTGCTCAACAAAGTTATTAGCAAACTTTGGCCAATCTATGAAGGAAAAAAGGTTTATTAAAACTAGTATCTATTTTAATATTTTCAATTGGATTGCATTCAGCAAATAAGAGTTCTGTTCTCTTTTTTGCTTGTCTGTGTAAACACCAAAGGAAAGTAAAATAATAGCTAATCCTATTGTAGTGATACAATTCATTTATCCTTGGGATGAAAGTAAGGAAGCCAGGAAATTATCTATCATCATGTCATATAGAGCAGAGAGGCCTTTAGCAACCTAAAGACATGTCTCTTATGTGACTCTACACAACTAGGTAAAATAAATAAAATGGCTGTTTTTCAGTATACAGATGTGTCATTCATTCAACAGTTATCTAGGAAGTACTTATATTGTACCAAACACTATAATACACTATTGTAGAATTTTTCAACCGAAGTTTTATTCAAGAAATGAACACTAATGCTGTGGGCATCCTTACATGTAGTAAATTAGCCTCCTTCCTTTACATGTAGTATTTATTATACATCATCTTTGTAATAATTCAGAAAATAATCACGTCAAGTTTTTGTGCTCTGTAGTTCAGATGACAAACCCCAGTTTAGAAAGGCTATACCCCTAGACAATGAATTGACAAAACACAGCACTCATCTTCTAGAACAGGACTGTCCATTAGAACTTTATTAATGAAAAAAGTGTTCTGTATCTGTACTGTTCAACTGGATGGCCATGTGGCTAACTGAGCATTTGAGATCTGGTCAGAACAAGTGAGGAACTGAATTTTTAATTTGATTTTAAGAATAACTAATTTAAATTAAAATAGTCACATACAATGAGTGGCTTTCTTATTGAATAGTACAACTGTTGAATCTCATATTTAGTTAGAAGAGACTGACACAGAATTTACCATGATATGGGCAGTAAGTGCTACCAATAGGTAGGCACAGAATACCGTGATAGCTCCTATGAGGAGACACTAGTCCTGGCGTGGCAGACAATTGGAGTGAAGATGTTGAAGAGAAAAGGACTTCTAGGATGAGCCATGAAGGACAAGTGATGGAGTTTGGAAGCAGTAGCAGAGCGAATGTTGGGCAGAAGGTAAGTGTGTATGAGAATCCAGAATAGAAAGGGAAGATTAAGAAAAGGCAAAGATGGATAGCTAGAGCCTAGAGAAGCAGGAGGAGAGAGGGACTTGCTGAGTCCGGAGAAGACTGTTGGAGCCAGGAGCCAGGACATGCAGGGCTTGGGGCATCATCTCAAGGGCAATGGAAAGTCAGCATAGAGTTTGAAAACGTGAAATGATGCAATCATTTTTGTAGTTTCCTTGAATGGCACTTGGCAGTGTGGAGGGAAAAACTGGAGATAGGATGCAATAGTCCATGTGGAATAGTCCAGTCTTTACTATAAGAGCAGAGGAAATGGAGAAAAGTTTAACATGCTTGAAAAACAGAAAGAAATATCAATCAAAATGATTACTTGAGCAGTTGGTCATGACAGGTGGAAACCAAAAGGACACGGGCCACCTCTTGGTTTCTGACTTGGGTAGATAACAACATTATTTACTTAAAAGTAACATGGAATCATTGAGAAACTGTGTCTAAAACAAAATTTGTCTACTGTATTAGGCTATTTGCTCCATGAAGAACCTGAAATTTAGCTTTGATATACACTAGTGAAGACAAATTATGAGAGACTACTTTTCCAAGAAATCAACACAAATTCACAGTTGATGCGACATTGTTTTTATTGGGAGATGGGGACAAATGACACAGACTCATAAAATATCAACAAAGTCACACTTTCTGCTTGATTAGTCTTTAAAAAAAGGATCCTGTTTATTTTTGAACTCCCTTAATGAGAACTGTGTGAATATATGGCCCACAATCACCACTTTGAAAACAAGACAACCAGAGCTAAGGAGAGATCTAAGTCTGATAATCTTGGATATAGAAGAGAAAATTTACAACAATCAAATATTCGAGCACCTCAAAGCATTTTTGTCCTGATGTTTGCCCTGAAGTAAACCCAGCTTACCTGACCTTCTGCAAGATAGAATTGCATTTTGAACTTCTCTAAGAGATCCCGCTGGCCACCTTGTTAATCATCACTAAATGCCAACCCAATGCAAAGGAGCTGGTTAAAATAGGGAACTATCCTCAGTTCTAGCTTTGTATGGATGAAGTATGAAGTATTCTTAAGCTAGTTGCATGAGGATTATAACAGCAAGTGACTTAACAGTTTAAAAGTCTAATGCACTATTGAAACAATCATGTGTTAACATTCAGGCAGAATCCCTTACAAATATATTCTGTACTTAGGGAAAGTTGGCGAAGATGCTCTTTAGAAGATCTGATTTATGCAGGTGAAGTTTAAAAATTCCAAATAACATAAAAAATCACTCAAGACATTGTCCATTATGTGTTCTTTGGGGATATATCACTAACAATTTCTGAATCTAAAGATGGTGGCTCACAGCTAGAGATTTTCACATTGAGGTGGGATGCCAAAGTGGTGCAGAACTGAAGCAATCTACTAAGCACAATCTCCCTGATTACCAAGGCAGAATGTTTCCTTTGAACAAATTCAAGTTCATGCTTCATTTAGGCAGGTTAGAGTAGTGTAAGAGCCACAGAGTGGGCTAGAGGGCTTGGTTCTGGTCCTTGCTCTCCCACATCCAGATGTGAGAGCTCCCTGTAAATTCACTGACTAAAGATTTATCTCATCTGTACAAATGGATCTTACAATATGTGACACAAAGTGTCTTCTTTTTTCTCTTAAGGACTTTGAGATTTCATGAAAAAGCATCAACAATGTCTAAAATGATGACAAAGTCCTACTCCCCAAATTTTTACATTTTCTATCATGGAAATATATTCAATTGCTTTAGTGCAATTTAAGCAGAAACTGAAAAATTTTCAGGTGACAATTAAATGAAAAAGCTTTTTGTTTACTGCAGAATATATAGAAAAAGTGGCAATATTGTGGCATTGATCACAATACTGTAACTTAGTGCTTTATACCATGAACTTGGCAATCACAATGTGAATCCCATAAATAGCACATTGGCAAGTTACTCAATCTCGTTAAACATCATTTTTCTTGTAAAATGAGGGATAATAATACCTATTTTAAACAGGCTTTATAAGGCTTAAGTTAATATGCATAATGCTTAACATACAGTGAGAACTCAATAAATACCATTTGCTTCCAGATTAACAGAAAAATCCTAAATTCTCCATATCATTGCTGTTCACCTTCATTTGATTTAGTGGAAAATATGATTCAAATTCTAAGTGACATTCGGGGAAGGATTTAGGAAGTATGTGTACAGGAAGAGAGATGTCTTGAATGTCTAGGGTTAGGTCATCTGGACCTGCTTTTTCATAACCCCTTGCACTCACCGTGTGGATTTCGCCCTCCTAGGCTTTGCTCACAACATTGCATTTACCTAAAGGAGTCTATTTCTCTCTTCCTTCCCATTTTTCTAAATGTCTGACACCCTATGAGGTGTCTTATATTTTCCTCAGTTTTTCCCACTCATGGTCACCACCTCTGAGAAGTTGTTTATAGAGTTTGTTCTTCTCATCTACTGAAAGGATCCATTACTTATCTTTCTAAAAGGTCATATAATTTTGTCTAATTGGATATAAGCTCTTTAAAAGCAGTTGCTATATCTCACAGAACCAAACTTGCTTGATAAAAAGAATGGTTGACTGGTTGATGTCAGGTGGAATTAATGTGATATTTCTATATGCCAGTCTGAGTTTCTACTATTATTTTACCCTTTGAATTGCCTCTGACTACATTGCTAGTACAAAAGCATTTTTTAGTCTTTAGGTCACTCTTAAGATCAAACATGGAGCACTAATTTTGTTCCCTAAAACATGGACACATTTGTGCAACTTTAGATTTTAAAACTAGTGTGTTCATAAGCATATCAATACTAGGAAAAACTGAATGTCACATGAATTTGAATACCAACAGAGGAATACACACAAGGGAGGGAATGTTCTTGGCTCATTAGACATCTAGATGACGTCATTAAGTTTTTTTTATGGTTTCTTGAAAAGATGGCTTCTTATTCTGAGAGACTCAGTGCTTTTCACTGCACCATTTGGGTGGGCTGCTTGACAGGTGAGGTGTCTTCAGGTGAGCACTCTTTGTTTCAAGCTCATAGCTGGCTGGAGGGTCCATCAACACAGCAGCCCCTGTAGCCTTGATCCTTTCACTGGGAAGAAATTTCTGGGGAGGGGGCTAAAAAAGGGCAGCTGAAAAGAACATCAACATAACTCAAAATATAAGAGAACACATCACAGAAAAGTTATCCGAGTGACTCTTTCAGAAAAATAAGCAGCTGGAACCATACTTTGGGGACGACGCTATTTCTAACCACAAGCTGAATGCTGCATGGTGAGCCAACGGTAGCGTTTTCCCATTGTTCGTCTCGATCAAGAATCCATCAAGCCATGGTGCTGCCCGAGTGTTTGTGAGAGAGCACCACTGAAATCACTCTGGGAGAAAATGCTCTGTAAGAAAAGCTTCAGGTTTATCCGATAGGGAACTTGCTGAAACAGGACACACGGGGAAAGAACAAAAGAACACCGGACAATCGAGGACACATGCAAATAAATCCAAAGGCTGAAGGCAAAATCCAATAGTTGTCTGTATCTCACTGCTTAGTACTGCAGGAGCACACGAAGTTACCAGAATTGTTAGGTGTAAACTGTCAATTCTTTGTATATATCTTTGTATTTCCAGTGTCTGGCACAGAACACGGCAAATGGTGCTTGGGTGGGAAGGGAAGGGAGAAAGGAAGGGAGGAGGGAGGGAGAGAGAGAAAGAAAAAGGTTTCTGAAACGTTGGCGAGGTAGAGAGACAGAGTGTGCACAATGGAAAAGCAGACTGTGAGCATATTCAAAGACGTGGAGGCCAGGTTCACTGAATTCCACATGCAGGGTTGTAGACAATGGGGTGGGGCAGTTTCCTTGTGGCTTTGAACATGTTCAGATTTAATTTGGGAAGTGTGTTGTATTAATGTAACTGTCACAGGCTTCTGAAAGGAATATTAGCATGAGACAAATGAACCAAGTGAAGGGAAAACATGAAACTGAACGGTGTCAATCCAATGGTGGTGGTGGGGGGGGGGGGGTTTGGATTATAAGAAAGTACATGAAAGGCAGAAGGAGCAGAGACTATGGTCTCAGAATAGAACAGCAGGTGCTTGTCTGGGTTTCTCCGGTGAACACTGAAGGAAATGGACTTAGAACTCAGATCAAGAATTTGCTTCTCCCACTGTGTAGCTTTTTTCATTCCTCAGCTGTTGTTCTTTTCTGTCACTGCCCCTTCCTGAAAATGAACTCCAGTCTTCACTATTTTAGCATCGAGGCAAAGTATGTTAGTAAATACAGAACGTGGAGGTGGAAGCAAATATAACATTGAAGGGCAACTGTGAGCACAAATAGACTCCGGATCATGGGTCCTGGAGCTGCTCCTCTGCCTCCACACTTTTGAAAAGCTTCAAAAACCCTTAGAGCTGGAGAAGGTTTTAGAGCCCGACGACTCCAGTCAACTCATTTTACAGATAACGATATCCGAGAAGAGCTGGATAAATGTTGCTCTTTTATGTTACAAACATTATTGTGAATGAAGTAAACTTTACAGGCAGATTTTCATTAACTGAAGCCTTTATTATCATCCTCTTTATTCTGCTTAGCTAATGAAGATGCATAATGAGTTAGGCACACCAACAGGGATATACCAGGGCATATCACAGCGCTTTGGACACGCTGAGGGTGTTGGCTGTCTGGATGGCATGTATATTATATTTTTTTCTGTAACCTATAAAATAACATAGTGCTAAAGAATTTTAGTTCTCTGTTCTAATCAAATATGCAAAAATTGATGCTGGATGAGTAATTAAATGTACATCTCACAGATTTAAGAATTGATGACTTTCTGAACACTGACAAGAGGATGGGGTGTTATGTTTTTGATCCATATGTCTAAGACTCATTTGTGAATAAATTAAATGTGATTGTATTAAGGTTGTTCCACATCATTGTTCTTTGAGACTCATTCAGATCACTATTAATGGAAAGTCCTTAAATACATGGGCAGGCAAAAAGCTTACTAACATATTGCCTTGGTGCTGCATAGGTATAGCCCATGTAAAATGTCTGTTTTGTAACACTGATTGCAACATTAAAATGAATGTTGAGGGATGAATAATATAAATATGTAAATGACCATATTCTAGGTGTCTATTATGATCAAACATTTTACAAATCAGTTTTTTGGGGGCCCTATGCCTACTTAATTGGAATATATAATATCTTGTATCTTCTCAACAAGAACCTCCTTTGGTATTCTTTTTGTTTCCCAAATACATGAGCATAAATTGGAACCTTTGTACCACCTTGCTCAGAGTCCATCTGTGATCTGATGGTAATGATTCTGTGAATTTACATCAAGAGCTTCTTCAACTACTGACATGGTTAAGTATCAGGCTGACCAACCAACTTGAAGTGACTCTGCATGGGTTTTTTCTTAATAGTTAGATCTTCAGGGGTCAGCTACTTGGAGGATCAGCTACGCTCTGGTGGGGCCATCAGTAGACCTGTGGTGTTAAGCTGAGACAACAAAAAGGAAGGTGTGTTCATGCCTAAATGACCTAAAGTCAAATTTTAGTATGCATCATGTGCCATGCAAAATGAAGGGGAAAATAAAAGAAATTGTTTATTATTGATCTTATTTTGATCACTTTGGTTAAATTACAATTATGATCTCTGCCTGAGGTCATTTCTCTGGCATTTTATCTCATTATTCTAACAAAGGAAATGGATTTCTTATGAGTAAGATTTACTATTCTGACATTCTGCATTACTTCATGTTGTCCAAAGTCAGGATGAGGCATAAATCAATAAAGAGTAACAAATATTTTACATATAATGCCACTGTCCACAATGATAAATTTTTTGAGGTCATTAATTTTTAACATCGAGGTCCTATAAATTCATTCTTGCATACAAACATAGACCATAAAGTTTTCTTTATTTTTATAGTAATTAATGAGAAGTTTTTTAAAAAAATAAGCTGACTTTAAAAACATTCTATTCAGGAGTCATTTCAAATGATGAGAAATGCTCAAGGGGAGGAGGGGAGAAACTCAAGTAGGCAACATGTAAAGCAACACACAACTATATGCACATTAGTATAATTACACATTGCAAATTATATCGGATGTATCTAATATCTAATTTTTTGAAAGCTGATTCCACTTGAGACTTCAATAACAGCATCAACATTTTGCAGGTGGCTCCTTCTGTATGGTATCCAAAGGGAATTATTCCCCTTAATGTGCTTACAACCCTCAAGTCAAAGCTGAAGCTCTCTCTTAAAGGACCAATGAACAATGAACATTGGGAATATTACCTTGATAAAGGAAGGGGGAGGGTCCCACCATCTATAATATCCAGCACTGTTATTTATCCTGGTTCTTCTATGCATGTGACACTTATTTGCCTCAAGCAACAAGAAACAAACTTAAATATTTCCTCTATTGAAAATATGGGGCAGGCTACACATATACTCCGAAACAATGGCATGAAAAGATGAATTAAGGATCGATAATCTTTTTAGATCAACCGATAAAGAGAAATGTGCATCAGAATAGCAGATTACACCTTTGATTGAATGCAGAAAGCCCTGCATTCAACTCAGCCCTTCTAAAATAGCTGATTAATTTGTCCTACAGAGGACTCTACCTCAAAGCTCTGCTTTGAGAAATGGGCTTTTGTCCCCATCGTTCTGCATGAATCAATCAATCATCAAATAACCAAAATATATTGGTGATCTTGGAGAATGAGGCATATTATTCAAGTTGATTGGCTCCATTTTCTTGATTCTGCCTTTAAGATCTTTTTGCTAATTAGTCAGGGTTACTATTGAATTATTTAATTATCTACACTTTTGTGGAATGAAATATGTTGTCATATCACATGCTTTATCATGCTGTTGCTGTTCACACTTAATGATGCCTCTATAGTTAGCAGTTTCCTTTGTTCTGCTCAGTAAGTGGTTTCAGAGAGGGGATGGGCCGAGAAGGAGGAGCCGTGAGGTTTGTAAAATAAAATCATACATTCTTGGCGCACACGCAAAACTTTATGCATTTACATGAATTTCTTTTTTGGAGATTAAGTTGCAATTCCATTTGGAATAAGCTAAGAGGCACATGTTGGTGACTTTGAATGCAGCCACAACAGTTTTGCTATACCTTGAACACCTCTCCAGTGCATTTCCACTGCAGTGCAATGGTAAAACGACAATTTAATTTTTTTTTAAATCAGCAAGGAATGCCTTTAACAAGGAAGAAGTAAATTATGATAATTACCCTGAATGGTCGGCTCCTTGAGCATTACTAATTAGCATTTATTGCCTGGATTATAGAACAAAACATGTGAAACCGAACTGCGATTGCTCTTTTACGTTGAAGACTTGAAAAGGCAACGGAGCAAAAAGGCAGCAGCATCAGTAGTTTAGGCAGTAGTTTACGTCTCCTTGACAGTGTGCAGAATTCTTCGCTTTAGAAACACACAAATCTGGTCCATGATAGTTAAGGTCCATTCATTTCTTGCATTAGGCCTATCTTTCCATGCGCTATTACAGTCATGGTAGGCTAACGAGGGGAGAAGTGTTTTGGTCATAAAATCACTTGGGGATCATTTTATCAGTTGTAAGAGTTTAACAATAAAGAGCATAAAACTTGCTGTTTCATAAAAGTATGAAAATTTCCCGCAGAAGTTTTGGCTCAAAAATAGAACAAAGAACTCAGTTCCTAGTGAATACAATTTTACATGCGCTCCCTGATTTTCTCTCAGGACTATGGTTGAAAATCACTGAGAAAAGGTAATAGGTTTGGGCTGAGATGTCTGTTTCATTAGGAATTTGCAATAAAATAGATTCTGAAATTAGAAAAAGAAATTAGATATTAATCAACAGACCAACACCAGCCATGTAAATCAATGCCACTCGTATAATTTGGCAACCGAAATTCTTAAATGATCCAGCAGGTAGAAGGAGAGAAAGAGGGAAAAGGAGCCATTCAGTATTCTTGGTGTGGAGGCGTCTCACCGTTCTCCTCCACACCGCATTACAGCGAAGGAACAGAAAAGAACACCGTAAAAAAAAAAAAAAAAAAAAAAAAAAAAAAAAAAAAAAAAAAAAAAAAAAGGGCCAGGACTAAATGCAGTCACTCCTCTTCCCAACACTTTGCATGAAGTCCCCACCCTGCTCCTTTTTAGTTTGAAAGAATAAGTTTGACTAAATCTGTGAAGAGATTAAACAGGCTGGTGATAAAAATTAATTCTGCTGAATGAGCAAGTGCATTTGGATTGCAGAGATGCAAATAAGATAATACTTTTCTTTTCCTTTGACATACCAGGCGGATTAGTTTAGAATGTTAAATTTGATTTTATTAGAATATATTAGCAGTGTTTTAATTAATACCAATCAAACATTTTCTTTCCCTGGGGCTTGATATGTTCCTCACACTGCCTAAATCATCTGTCTTTTTTCCATCAAAAAAACACCCTATGAAATCACCAAAGCCTTTTGTTACATTCTTCATAATTTTACAGTTTTCAGAGGAAAACTCTGAGCTCTTTACCTAACGGTGTCTTATCCTATAAAATTAGATCCCAGGTGCTACGTTGAAAATGAATACTGTTCATTTATGTGCTTCATTTTTTGAAAAATGGTGGAATTAGAGACTTGAAAATAAACATCTGTATTTTTCTTTAGGGGAAAATATGTCGCAAAAGGAATTTTTAGCTGGTTCGTTTTACTTGGCTTTATTCTCATTAGAGCTTCTTAGAGCTGTTAAATTTCCAACTACATTGGTTTTGAGCTAGCATTTCTTTGGAAACAGAGGCAAAAAAAAAAAAAAAGGAATTAAAAAAAGGAGGTGGGGGGAGAATCTAGTTAAAAAGACGGTGAGCCAGTGAGCGCTGTGAACTGAATTGTAACTGTGTGTTCTGTGTTCCAAGGAGGTGCTGCTTTTCATTTCACTCATTATCCATCCTTTTCTCTCAAGCTTCCTGTCCTTCTGTGTTCGCAAGCTCCAGTCCATTTCTTTCTCTTTTCTTCCCCTAAAGAACCCCCACCCCAATTCCCCGCCTTATTTTTTTTTTTATCTGCCAAGCTGGATTTGCACTTTTAAAGACCAGTATCAATAATGCCTTGCTTGTTTCGGTTGCACTCTCCCTTTAAAAGACAACCCCCTCTAATTGATGCGTCCGGGCTAGTCTAGACTGGGAGTGATTGAACCAACCACCAATTATGTTATTCATTTCACTGAACTTCACTGATGGGCTCCGTGAGGAAGAAGGGGTGTTGAGAAACCTGCCCTTCTCCACACGGGAGCAGTTGCCTGCTGCAATGTAGACCCCTGTGTGTCGTACGTGCTCCTAAATGCCTGGATGATCAATTGTATGATAGCATCCTAGGAACATGAGCAATCCACTTGAAAACATGTAAAAAAAAAAAAAAACACCAAAGAGTGCCTTGGAACACAAACCAAAACACTTGTATTAAATTACTATCTTGTTATCATTTCAAATCACAGAAGAATTACATCTAGCATGTTTGCATCATTGATCCATGGATACATTTTCAAAGAATAGACTGCAGATAACGTTTTGACTTCGAACATCACCAAATGCTTTGCAAATATTTGATATGAATTGTGGGGTAATATAGTTTTATAAGTTAAATAGATGCCTTGTCATAATTTCCAAATACCCATGCATACACATCAGATGGGTGAGATCATTAACCCACTGCACATAAGCTGAAGATGACTCGGAAAACCAAATAACTCTTTTCTTTGAAGCACATTCGGACTATGAAAGGATGGAAAGTAATGTTTAAATATTCCAACTGCACAAGAGGTTTCAACAAAAGACATGGTGCAATTGTTGCACAGTTCTTCTCAATTCTGTTTGCTGATACAAAATGGTTTCTTAACTGCGATTTGGAATCAATGAGTAAAATTGCAATAAATACTTGCAAAAACAACAGGAAAAAAACAGTTGCCTTAACCTTCCCAACCACTGTATAAAACGATTTTACAGCCAATATAAAGGCTTTAGATAGACGAAAGCATTTGGAGTCAGGTTTGATTTAGGTCCTTTCCAAAAATAGAGGAGAAATGTTGATCCATGAATTCTAACATTGTTGAAATGAAATTGTATCCTGGAATTTTTCACAACAAAGGAAAGGTAAGTTACTGTTTCTCTTCCCCAACTACCAGACAGAACTAAATTAGTGAAATGATTCTATTACAAAAAGTTATGGCTAGAAAACTGCAAACTAGGCAATGCAAACAATCACCTTTAGAGAGGATAATTTTAAATGTACCATTCGGCGTTATAAGTAACTTTGTTGGATTGAATTTAAATCCTGATCAGTTCTTTTTCAGTTTTTAAATGAAGCATTATAGGAATTAATCACTCCTAAAGAAGACAAGAATTGGCTAGGTGCTGTTGCGTTTCTTTTATTTTATATATTTAAAAATATATTTCTGATTCCTATTACTTTAAAAATCATCAAATATATCATTTTTTAAAAAGGCATCAAGCAAAGAGGCGCGATCCCTCCTTTAATTTTTTTTAAATCTTGCAAAGCAATACAAATGTAATCTTTGTTAACACCATAAATTCCATCCTTTGTCTAGAACAGCAAGAAGAGAATTTTTAAGCTATTTATTAATATTTGAGCCCAATCTATGGGTTCACCCCTATCTGTGTCTCTGTTCACCGTCTAGCCACATATGAGACACACGTGTAAGCACCGAATACATAATATATGCACATGACCATTTTAATTGGGCACAATTTTAAGATTAACTGTCGAGTTTAAAAGTTGGAGGCATGGGGCATGCTGGGACTTCAGCTGAGATGTTCTGAGGTCAAGCACCAGGTACTGAGCTGTTCTTGTTACGCTCGAATAGTACTGCGTGTTGCTCTCAAGGAATCGACCGCGTAGATGAGCTCCGCACGCCTCAGGCATCGAGAATATACAGACATACACACAGCAGCCAGCACGCGGTTAGAACAGAATAGATACCTACTTTAGCAGAAATCCCGGAGCTGTCACTCTTAGGTCACCTGATTGCATCTAACAATGAAAACCTCAGAGGTGTCCTCAATTATTCCACGCAAACTTTCTTTTCTTTTGTTTTTGCTTTAAAGGGGGAAAAAAGTTCCGCCAAATTTCCAAGATGCAAAGGCACGACTCGCAGCTCCCAAGAGCCTAACCCGTGGATTTAAACGGTAAACATCACAAGTTAGGGTCTCAGGGACTGAGAGGAGCGCAAGAAATCTTTCTTTCTTGAGACAGAACAAAGCAAAACAAGAATGACAGGCAATTTCTGTTCCAGGGTTGTGACTAAAAAATGCCACAAACAGGTGGTAGGGATTTTCCTCACTCTCTAAGTGTGCTTCCTTCACAAAATACAGACCCCAGGGAAATAGAATCTGGGCACGCGCGCGTGCACCGCCGCCGAGAGCACATATACATACCTACCTGGACATACAATTGTCAGCGTATCAGATAAAACTCTTTCAAGCTTTGGGGCCCCAGAGTTTACTCAAATGGAAAATAATATGAATAGACCCAGAAGCGTTGGTGTTTTTAAAACCACGTTCTGCAGCAAGGATTCAAGGTCTCTTCAAAGCTTGGAAGTACAACTAGCACAAACGACTGAAAAGAAAACACGAAGCATGAAGCATCTCTTTCTCCCAGGGCAGGCATGCCACATGCAAAAAAATCAGAGAAATCGGCTTTTTCCAAGGAGAAGACCAAGAAGGAGGACTCGGAGGCTGCAAAAGTGTAAATGCGAAGAGCGTTTTGAACTCACCCATCCGAAGTGGAGCCGGGCTGCACAGCCTCCGGTGGCACCATCCCGAGCACGGGGGGAATGTGAGCGCGCAGCCGCGCGCTCGGCTGGGCGAGGTGTTTCCACAGGCACGGAGAGCAGGGGTGGGGAGGGAGAGGCGGGGGCAGGAAGCCATACACCGAATCTAAGACTGTAACTCTGTAGCTCATGCTTTGACGAGAGAGAGAAAAAAAGGCAGTTGGGTGGGAGTCGAGGGAGGGGCTGGGACTGATCACATTTGGAAAATATTCAGTTAAAAATTTTTAAATAAAAAAAAAGAGAGAGAGAGAAATCTCCCCAGAGCTGCTTTGTTAAAAAAAAAATTTTTTTTTTTCTTCTTCTTCTTTCTTTAGCGTGCACGCTCCCAGTCCTGCAAAAGGGGCCCTCCTCTGCATCAGCTGCTTGGCCGAAACCAAGGCCAAATCACCCAGGGCGAGCACCAGGCTGTCATTTGGTAGACGCGGAGCGGGCAGGGGTGGCTGCGCTTCGGGAGCTACGGCCCCCACCTCCCGCTGCGGATCCTTTGAAGCCCTCGGCAGACATTTCGGAGGAATCCGGAGCACTATTCCCCTCCGTCGTCACAGACAGCCACTGCTCTGTACCTGAGAGGTGCTCGCGTGCCCCCTCCGACTGCAGGAGGCTGGACTTTCCTGTGCCGCCTTCAAAAATGCAACGGCAGGGAGGGGGAGCCGAGGGGAAGACGGCTCTTTAAATAAAAATTTTTTTTCTTCCTCTTTTCCTTTCTCTTTTTTTGGTCTTTTTTTTTTCCCCCCAGGCCTGAGCAAGGTAGATGGCTGACTGCTTAAAGAGAATGACAAAGCAACCCTAGTGCAGAAGGCACTGGAGGGGGCCGCGGGTACTTGCGAGAAAAGCTAAATATATGTATCTGTTTTTTTAGATATTTCCATAGGCAACTAAAAACAGCCAGAGCTCCAGGCCGTCCTCCTCCCCCCGCTGGAAAACAGAATCGTGCCAGCAAGACAGCTAAATTATGTCCTTTTTCCTCCTGTACAGTGCCTGTTTGGCAACCCCCCCGCCCCAACACCTTCAAGACAACTTTTTTTTCTCACCTCGGTAGGTTCTTCTCACGCACAATCCTCCGATCAGCTCGGGGTCTCTCCTTTTTCTCTACCTTCCCCTTGCCTTTTCGTCTCGGAAACGCTAGTCCGTCATCATCCCTAGATTCTCTCAATGTGTCTCTCGCTCCTTTCTTTTACTATTAAAAATAATACTAATAATGGCCCTTGCGACATAGCAGCGTGAAGTGGCTGCCTTTGAGAAAGCACATTTAATCTTTACTGGCTCCCCTTGGCTTCAGTGAAGAAGGAGAAGGCAAGGAAAAAAGGGGGTGGGGGGGAGAGCAAAAAAAGATTGTAAGGGAGGCTGCTGACGGACAGCAGGCGTCAGGCACAAATCAGCGACAAGTTGAATTCTCCTAGACCACAGTGCCCCCTTTCTTCTCGGCTCTCTCCCTGGGCTCCTGGAAAGCCAGAGTGTCTGGTTACAGGAGGCAACGGGTCTCCTTTTGCCAACCGTGGTGCAGATTCCTCGCATGCCTGCTGAAATCTCTGGCAGAATAAGGAATCGATATCCCCTTCTAATCACCTTTAGCTCTTCTATGGCTTCCCCCCTATTCTGAGAATCACTTGGCTCTGCTCGCCGCTCCCCCGCCCTGCCAGGCTCCTCCATACAAAGCTCGCAGCCTTGTCATTTCTCACTTCCTTCCATATCTTGGAGACAAGCCTCTCTTCTAATATCCTCTCGCGCTTGCTCCCTCGCTCTGTTTAGCGTGTCTCATCCCTGACTCCAAGCACCGGATGCACTAAAGCATCTCCCTGACTACTAATGAGACCAAAAATACCCCTGGCAGGTCAGAGGGAAGGCCAGGCATTGTATTATATACATAGGAAAAAATCCTCAGCCTGCTAGACCCCGAGACCAGGTATCACGTTTTCTAAAAGGAAAAGAAAAAAAGGGGGAGGGGGTGAAGAAGAGAGATCACAGTATAGTTCTCTGCCTAATTGTTTTGCATCCTGTGGGAATTTCAAACACACACACACACACAGACACACACACAGGTATGCATGCAGGTGATGCATGCAAACCCTGGTGAGTTTTCTTTATGAACAGAAAGTCAACA